>NW_023458558.1:56831820-56881788 GCF_013731165.1 Rhagoletis pomonella
TTTTTTTTTATGTACATATATGCAAACATACTGATCTTCCCTCTCACTGAGTTTTCCCCAGTTATTTATGTCGGATATCATATTTATATGGATATCAAAGTTTTGATCGAAGTCAATTTCCGTATAGGTCTATGGGTGGAATGTCCATGAGTGTCTCTAGCATCACTTAGGACATTAAATGAATCGCCCCGTGGGGAATAGGCATTATTTTCGTTGCACGTTTTGCAGGTTGAGGTTAAGCGCCTTTTTTCTCCGCTCTTCGATGTTCCTTTTCCAGGAAAGTTTAGAGTGGAGAATAACTCCCAAAAACTGTGCCTCTTTTGGCAATATACGATTTGCTCCATTAAGGGATGGACTTCGAAATTGGTTTACCTTATATCGCTTGGTGAAGAGAACAAGTTCGGCTTAGGAGAGGTTAAGCCCTAGACCGTTCCTTTCTGCCCACACTGCCAGATTGTAGAATCTCGCTGACCATCGAGACGAATTTACCCACGACCATAATGACTAACTCATCTGCATACGCGACGACCTTAGTGGCTTTCGATGTGCATAGCGGGAATTCGTTTAGAACGAGGTTCCACAACAGGGTACGGGTACCGCGTGTGGCAGTGTTCCTTATTTCTCTTGTTCCCAAGAAGCCATTGCTGCTTCTGGTAATCAACATATTGTCAATCCAGAGAGTGATTAGTAGGCCCAGTCCACCACGGCCACCATGGAACAGTGCATAAATACCAAACTAGCATTGTTAAATTCACCTTCCACGTACAAAAAGGCCGCCAGGGCGTATTTCTTGTGGTATAACGCTTGCTCTAAACTCCCAACTTCAAAGTGGGATGCCAGCTTAAATTCTCCACAATTTTTCAAAGCTTTTATCCATCTTTCCCAACTTCCTCTCAAAGTATGCTTTCAAACTAGTGGGTTAATTGCAAAATTTTTTTTTGCGGCGCAGTCTAATGTACACTCCACATTTTTATTTGTCAAAAAATATATCGCTTTCAAGTTTAAACAATTATTGAACGTCACTTATCTATTAGTGGCGCTACAAAAAAATTAACTGTGTCAGTGCTAACCTTTATCCCTACAATAAAAAACGAAATCCTATAAATAGCTGAACATAAAACAGAAACCAAAACTACCAACAACCAACCGTAAAGCAGAAGGTATTTAATTCAAAGAGGTTATTAAACTCGAATACCGCAAATTGTCTAATCGAGGTTACAACTTAATTAAATTGATTGGCGCTAATAGAAAAAGAAAAAAAAAATCGCACTAAAACGTTTCAGTTTTAATGCTGAACACACCTTGAATATCCTTTTTGATGAGATTTAGAAAATTAGAAAACCAGTTGATGATGTAAATTTACATTTCTCACACTTTCCATTTCAGTTTGCATGTCGTGCATGATGTCAATAAATGGGTGTAGCTACAGCTATTGTTGCCACCGTCTACCGACCAGTGGTCACATGCAAAGAAAGTGTTTCATAATGAAGCGAAACATCTTTCTGTACTTAAACAAATGGTAAGTGGGTCGAATGGATTGATTTGGTAACTGATATTAAACACCCTTAATGTAACTAACAATATGTATCTATTTATTTGTCTGAGGACTGATTTTTGCAATTAATACACACCTTGGCGTCGCCACTGAGTTCGCTGTCAGGAAATATGTTATGAGTATGGTGAAGAGGAGCGCCACCAGCGCTAGTATCGCTGTGAAGAATACACATGTTCTGGTCACATAAATGCCGGAGGGAGGACCGTTGAAGACATATTTTTGCCCGTTTTTGGTTTTTAGTTGGCCACCTGAAAAAATAAGGACACTGTAGTAAAGTTTACACACACCAAATATTATTTTACAATAATATACATTCACTTTCAAAATAATCTCTAATATTCAAGTACATTAGATTGATTTACATATTATCTAGTTAGAGATATCTCTAAGCTTGTTAGAGGAAAATGGTGCTAGGTCTATTTTTTTTTTTTTTTAATTTTACAGGAGGGGAAAAAACTTCCAAAACCCTTTTCTTAATATATTTTGCAAAACTGTATGCACATTTTGCAGAATCAAGGCAAAATAAAACTCCATACGTGTCGGTAGGATTTGACATTATTAACAAGTTTTACTAATTTAGCAAGTTTACATTGTAATTAGTAGAAACGAGTAGAAATGAAATAACATTTTTTCGAAACAATAAGTTTTTAGCATTCCTTGCTTCCTACACCAAAAATCGCTTGTTATAAAACGTGGATTTAGCAACTTTTCGCTCTAAGCGAGCGATATATTTGAAGACTTGCAACTAGATTACAATGTTTTTCAACTGACAGAAAATGTATAATTCGCTCCCTGCGAGTATTTTAACAGTTATTTTACATTAAAAAATATACCACTTTAATAATACGACGTTTACGACATCCTGTGAATCGCCTAAATATCTAAGCATTTGTTTGATTCTCCAATTTTTAGTATATAGCTGGCCATCTTTAAAAATAAGGACATTACGAATACTTCCCAGCATTATTTATCGCCGCATAATCGGGTTGAACTTTTAGTTGGACGTTTTTGTACGCTGGAAATGTTCAGTTTGGCTCAAAAACTGATGTTAGGTGTTTACTTTATATTATAAATGAATTAATGTTTACTTTCTATTTAATGATTATGTGTTATGTATTTTGGCCGCGGTACCTAAGCGATTAGAGTTGCATACTACCACTGCTCAGAACCTGTGTTCCATCCCTGGTTCAGGCAACATCTAAATTAGAAAACTTTTTTTCTAACAGTGCACATAAAAGTAAGTATTTGTGTAGAAAACCCCGTCAGATTTACCAACTTTGGTAAAAGTCCAGCTGAACATAATATTCCGAACGCTAAAAAATCGATCTACTGAAAGGTATCCAAAAAATTCCTTCGATGCTTTCTCTTTGACATACATCAAAACAGTCAAAGTTGTAATCGTTTTTTTTCTTTTGTTCTTGACGCGTTCAATCATTCTACGCATTTCATCGGAATTTATGTTTTGTTGTAGACCTATTTAAAAAAAAAAAAAAAAAACTTTTTGACATGCAAACTAAATTTAAATGAATTGCGATGAACCGTATTAAGTGTGTATTTTCCCTAAATTTTTCTTTTTCACCTTTAATCCAAATTACATGCTTCGAACTTGTTCTGCCTTATTGATTTCCAAATTTTTAGTAGTCATGAGCAAGGCATATGGTATGAGCTAGTTTTGGTTATTATTTCTGACTAACAGTGTTACTGCAGACAAAAAATTTTAAATAAAACTGGTTTATCCAGTTTTTCTAAATTTTGAAAGTGGAAACCCGTTTGTCAAATTGTTATTTTTCGATTAACTCGAAAACCGGGTTTCGAAAAAGGCGAATAATCGAACACACTAGCAGATATTGATAAAGCAATTAATGAGATACAGATTTTGATTAATTAGGCTCCAGTAATTACTGAAAAATTTTGGTTTTTGTATTTTTCAAAATTGTCAAAATTTTGACAATGATTTTTAAAGTCCCCAGTTTTTGTAAACACCCTGTGTTTAAATTTATTTTAATGCTTAGATATGTTCAGATGCAATTTAAATTTTTAAAATAATTTTATTAGTTCAAAAATTACGATTTCTACAGCGAAAAAGGTCAAAAGGCCCCACGGTGCATCGCGGATACGAGGATTCACAAATTAACTTGAACGGAATTTATCGGGTTTCATTTAACAAGTGTTATAAATTTCTTAATATCTCTACGACACATTTAATTGTTGCTCAATCACTTTCAATTAAAATATGTATGTACATACTGTACATATGGATGTATGAATGTACATTTGCGCAGGATTTCTATGCTACTATACAGCTGTCAATATATAAATAATTGAACGCGTTAAATACACAAATTAGTGCGAAAATATTCGCACACCTAACGAAAAGCTATGTATATGTATGCCACTCGCTATGGCAACCAATTTAGCCAATTGGAGAAATCATAAAAGACCATGGTGACCTAATAGTAAATATATGCCGGAACTATTCAGCCTGTGGGCATTTAAATATGAAATACCCAACAGCCTGGAGGCAAAGAATGTATCATGCAATAAAGTCAGACAGAGGAATGTAGAAAGTGGGTTTCTTTTAAATAGAATTTGTGGTTGAACGTTGACACTGTGCTCAATGATTGCAGAAGTGCTTTCCATTTGTTGAAAAGGCTATGAAAAAAGTAGTATTGTCGAGAGTACACAGATGTCAAAAGAATTTATTAATAATTAGGTAGCGTGATAAAGATAAATAAAAGCCTGTAAACTTAATTGGCAAAGAATTGTAGTTCTTGAGAAAGAAAGTCTGAAACAATCAAAAATATTTTAACGTTTTAATGCGTCTTAAGTTATGTACATATATTTTTGGTTACTGCCCCTCTTTCGAGGTTTCAGATCTTTGTTTTAAACTCTTTTACGATAGTAGACCGAAGTGAAAACATGACTTGAATTTTAATTCGATAGCACTGAATAAAAAACGATTTACTTATAAGTATGTATGTATGTATGTGTATGTTAATGAATTGTAGAAAGGCCCTAACTGACATTTTTTTCGAAATTTTGTTTCATGAATTCCTAAGAAGCTTATACTAAAGCCACCTAAACCCACCTTCCATAAAAAATTTAGAACCGCAACTCAAAACTTGCAAACTTATGCCACTTTTTAAAATGCCCCAACTGAAGGAATGAAAATTTGTGAAAGCAAAAAGCCCTAGCTGAAATAGTTTTGCTACAAAAAATAATTTCGAGACCAGCTAAAATTCTTGACTATATTGAATTATAGTGTATGCTCGTCATTTCGTGTAAAAAATATCAAATACATAAATAAATACCAATAAATAATTTAAATACGGAGTCACAAATACAAACAATAGGATGAATGGTAAGGAGTATACTCACGGTGACCATCCATCTTTTATTTTAAAGATCAGTTCGTCATTTTTACCCCTGTACTTTGTAATTTCTGTCAAAACAAAGAACGTCATTTGCCCTTTATTTCTTAAATCGTTCTTTAAATGAGCTTTGAGAAGAGAAATAAATAAAAATGTATAAAATATAATAAAAACCTTCGCCAGTTTGTTTGCACTCCACTTCAGGATTTTTATTTAATCGGTAATCTTTTTACAATCTATAAATCACGAATCATTGCTAATACTGATAGGGGAAATTTATATAATTAAAAAAAAACAACTATTTACTATTTAGACATTTTCCTACAAAAAATTAATATACTTTGAGTAAAATTCATTGTTCACAAAAGCTCAGGATCGTCTTGTTGCACCCTGTGTATGAATTATGAAAAGCGCATTTTGGCAGCAAAGGATGGCAAAGTCCTTGATAAGGATTTGATGTCACTATACGGAATCGGTAAAAATCCGGTTACAGCTTTTCGAGAAGGGGAACTTGTACAATTAAATACTATAATTAACTGGTAAATATTTGATCTAAAAAACGATATGCTTAAGGTACTTGTATCATGCAAGTTGTATGTACGTATTCCCAAATTATTTTGAATAAAGGTCCTTTATTTTACGTTGGTTAATATGGTCACCGTAAGTAGACTAAGACAAATGACGGGAATGCTTTCTATCAAAGGCCATCTAGATTGTTAGGGGAATCATGTTAGTTGTACTTTGGTCTAAAAAAATGACCGTAATTGCCTTCTGTTTGATGAAAATGCTTGAAAATAAACTTTAAACTCATGGCGCAGATATCGTGGGACCAGAAGAAGCAATACGTTCGCGGTCGCATTAATTTTATTCTAAGGAAGCGACAGACATCTGACAGTTATATATATATTATATCTTACATATCTCTTTTTTTCCTGCTCATAACTCAAAGTAACTATTAACTTCCTTTGATATGGAAACAAAATATATTGGATTTTACACGAATTCAAAAAGCCCTAACTGAAACATTTTTTTCATAACTTCGCATTCACAAAGGCCCTAAGGGACAGAAATTCTACATAATTGATAATAATATTAAAATAGTTTTAACTTATGTTAGGTATTGTTATTCAACATAAATTTCATCAATAATTTTCAATAAACATTTTATTTTTCAATTATATAACTTTTTTTGTCTCTCCTGAAAAAAATAAATTTTGTTAGTTAGAGCCTTTCTACATTTCATCAACGATATGCAAATATATAAGTATATCAGTATGCACCACGCATGATCGTAAATCACACATTTCACACCAAACGCTCTGAACAAATCGGGACTATCAAAAAAAAAAATTTAAAATTAAATTAAAATGGTTGCGCGCTGTTTTGCAATTTTTTTTTTCAAATTAACATTTTAAAGTGAGACCTTTATATGTGCACAATTTCTTGGATAGTATGAAATGTTTTTTTAGAATTAGGTTAATGTATGCAGGCGACAATGAAGTGACTGGCATTGCAATCAGCTCAAACTACAAAAAACACACACACAAATTGACTTAAGTGGAAATCGGAATACTGAGCGTAAATTTGACACTTGTTGAAATATTTGCAAAAAACAGAGCCTTATTATGCTTAAAATAAGGTAAAGAATGAAATATGTGTAACCTAGCCCTTTGTGGTTCGCCTCAGAAGGCTCCAGGTATGAAAACATTTAGCGATTATATTCGATTGGCTTGCTTTTCGATTTTTAGAACTCTCATGGCAAGATTGTAGTCGTTTACGGTTCAGAACGAGAATGAAGACAAATTACGAAGGTAAAGACGAATGCGAAGACAAAATGATTATTAGGACTGTACTAAGACTAAGGTAAATATTGAAAATTTCAACTACTACATACTAGATTTAACCCAAACAAGAATCAAAATGACCAACGCGGGTGAGAAATATTGGGTAGAAAGACAAGATTAATGGTGAATAGTAGTTAATGACAGTTTTATACGAGATTTTTAAATTAATGTAGATCGACTAGAGACCCAAAAATTTTGGGGGGGGTAAGGGGAAAAAGGGCAGGTGGTCCAATACTCTAGAGTTCTTCCCTATTACTTTGGCTTCCGCACAGTGTAATAAGGACAATCTATTAATGATAAATACTTGAAAGTTTTGTAGTTTCAGATTCAGAAGAATGATGTAGAACTGTGCCAATTTATACCACTTCATCACTTTTAATTGTTAATCAATCACGTACGTATGTATGTGTACCACCCAAGTGATTCAGTTTATGTGGTTTAACTTTCACATTTAAGTTTTCCCTTGCAACTGTTTATAAAAACGCTAATTTAAAATTCAATATAGAGCAACAGACAGCCACAGCTGCACTGGATGTGTCCATTACCATTTCACTTTGTTGGTTCACATTGCAATGCCATGGCAGATCTTCCAACATTGGACATTGCTTTTATGTTGTCTGCAGTTAACGTATGCTTTGATCTATTGCAATTGCCACTACCTTCAGCAGTGAATAACAAAAACCACAACCGCAACAAAATTCCTGAAAGAATTGCTGCAGCCAGAGCATTTGGGGCATTGGTGGCTGACCGGCCGGACGGCCGCCTCAGCATGCATTCACAAATAACCACATACGAAGTATGTACGTTAGGGTGGTCCTTAAAAAATCAAATCAATACCACGAAAATCCCCAAATCAAAACCACGGTCGCAGATATCACAAATAAATTTTCGTCCCGATTGGAGACGGTAAAGACGTGTCGCACAGGGGGAAAAGTATAGATTCCTCTATAGAGACTGACAAAATTAAAATAAAATTTTTTTTTAAGCTAATACTTAAAATCGATACTACCGTAGTCGAAGACTTAACATATAAATTTTGGTCCCCATTGGGGTCGGTTAAGACGTCCTCATAGGGTAGTCTGAACTTTGACCCGTGTGCGACACGACTTAACCGACTTCAATCTGGACCAAAATTTATGTGTGATATCTTCGACTATAGTAGCATCGAAGTAGGGGTTGAGGCTTAGAAAATCTGATGCATAAATTTCCTTCCTACGTTTAAGGACCACCCTAAGGTACATGTGCACATTATCATACTTACGACACGTGCCATTGCAAAGCTATGTGTGTACAAAAAGCTTAATGGGATTGGTGAAGATTCGTTGATGCATTGTCTACTGCATGGGTGCTTTCAAAAAATCAAACTTCCAAAATCAAAAATAAATAGTTGAAAGCATTTGAAATATACTTTATGTGTACTAGTATTTGGGCTCCACTTTTATCTTAGTGCAGGGCTAAGTGTATTTGGATAGAAATTTTCGTCCCTTACCTTAAAAATAACCTTTTGACATGATGATGCGATTGATGCATTAATGGGGAATTCAGATCTAAATATTTTTCTAAACAAAGCTAACAAGTACTATAGAGACATATGTATGTAAATATGTTTTACTAAAAAACGAAATGAACATTCCTTAGTTTTATAATATCTCCTGATCTAGTTTATTTATGTTCACAAAGCGTATAGTTATTTATGTATGTTCGAACTATTTTTTAAACACATTGATTACAAATATAAATCATTCCTTACAAATGCTTTTAAATAAAAATTCCATCATACAAATTTGTGTACACATTTTTTTTTTAACACTTTGGAATAGCGCACTATCCATCAAGTGTGAAACTACAATGAAGCTTTCTACCCTGGGCTGCTTACGCATTGCGTATGAGAGAGACCGTGCATTCAGTTTGCCTTACTCCATAACGCCATTTCCATATTCCCCATCCACATTCGTAATAAAGGGATCAGGAGTAAAGGAGTACACACACACACACACTTCTGCATGAACTACATTGCTTTCGACCGCGGTCTTGTGCTTAGAGAGGATCGGGAGGTCAAATAGGTGCACAGGTATACATACATATAGACATATGTACCATTGCGTTCGAAAAGACACAAGCAGGCATTCGATAACGCCAAAAAATTATCCATCACTCAAAAATGGAGAGAACAAAGTGGATCAATGCAACAGAGACCCTGTTTTTGTGCTGAAAAAAATTTAGCTATCAAACTCGGGCCAGGGATGGAACCCAGGTGCAGCGGTGTGGCAGTATGCACCTCTAAGGCTTTTGCGGACGATGTGGCCTGTCTTGTCACGGGCCATCTCTGCCGGCTGTTTGAAAGCGCAGACAAAACTGATTATGATTAACACTTAGTGTAATGGCATTGGGTTCATTGCTAACCCAACCAATACTAGTGGTGTGCTCTTCACTAGTAGGAGACGGTCGGATGATCTTACTCCTCTCACATTCAAAAAAGTCGCAATTCAGACTTCTTCCGAAGTGAAGTATTTAGGAGTAATTTTGGACACAAACTATCGTGGAAATCTCACGTGGAGCAGAAGACCACTAAAGCATTGGTGGCATTTTTGCATGTAAACCGATCTTTGGCAAAATGTGTAGTCTGTCACCAAAGGATTGCCTTATTTATACCTCTAAGACCAGACTCATAACCAATAGCAGAGAGCTTTCTATACAATATCCGGCGCTGCTCTTGACGCATTGCTGCAGTTACCGTCACTTTATGTCTTCATACGTGGCCAAGCCTTAAAGGCCACCTGCAGATTAAAAATAAACGGATGATGGATAGTTGTGAGTGAGCGAGGCGGGAATTGCTGGAGGCAGAGTTCTGAGCACTTGTGTCTTTTTAATGTCACAGTGGCGTACTATCCACCATTAACTTTGTTGCAGAGATTCTAAAATCTTCAGTTTCCCGAGGCTGAATTCTTGTTCATTTCCAGCACTGCGCCCGGACTCACACATTATCTAATCTTTACTGATGGCTCCACATTGTCTACGGTTTACTGATTCTGGATCAGGAGCTGGGGTCTTTAACGAAAGTAATGGGCATAAGCTTCACCTTCCTCTTGGGAATATGCGGCGTTCTTCTAGGCTGAGGCATTTGTAATCCCTAAAGCCGTGGACTACGTAGTGAAATATAGGCGGAGGGGAAGGAGTTTACGTGTCTGCAATGACATTTAAGGCATTGGCCAGCCTTCTCTCTAACCACTCCCAAAAACAAGTCTCGACTAAACTTTGTTGGTAGACATAAGGAGTTTTGCCTGACACCCAGAGGTACTCGAGAATACCTGGTACTGTGACATTTGGCCAGAGTTAGCTAAGACCAGGCATTCTTTGGTCCGCAACCAGTTACAGAACTCACGCCTTCGGCCATCAGTAACTGGGTGAATACTTCGCTCAGCAATGACTGGGAGGCATCAAGGAGCTGCAGGTGGGCAAAACTCATGTTGCCTTCAATCTCAGAAGGTCTATCTAGTATTTTTTGCTCTAATTTAGCGGAGGGGACTGCAGACAACTTGTTGGACTGCATACAAGTTTTTGGACTGCTGCTGACTGGTCACTTCACGTGGCACAAACGCCTGACTGGATAGGCGTACATAATAAATCCATTTGCCCAACTTGCTTTGAAGGGGATGAGACTTTTTGTGTTTCTACCCCGCTTTTGCAAAAATTACTTATGAAGCATTTGGGCGCGTTGTGTTGAGGGACCTGCGCTCTTTGACACCCAAAAATCTGATTAGGTTTATGCGTAAATCGAGCAGATTTAAAACAGAATAAAGGGGACATGAAAACAGTACAGTGGGCGGAATGTAGCCTGAGTGCTATTTTCTGCACGCGTTGCTCTGTGCGTGGCTTCGACAAAAAAAAACACACTCTAATTTTTTGATTTTAGGATAGTGCTAACTAATTATACCTTTCATGACTATGAAATGGTATTATAACATTGGTCCGACGTTTGTAAGAACCAGAAGAAGAAGAGATATACCCAAGAAAATGTATACCAAAATGATCACAACGTCGATCTGAGTAGTTTTACCCATGTTCATCTTTCTGTTTGAACGCAATATAATCTCTCAGTTTTTAAGAGATCTGTGTACTTCTTTAATGTATTAATACCGTGACCATTCGTACCGATTTAGGCGGGACAGTACCAATTTTTAGAAAATTGTCCCGCTGAATATTTTTTTAAATTCGGGACGTATAAGTGTCCCGATCTTTCATATTTGTGCCGATTAAATCCCGATTTTCATTGTTTTCTTTATTAACCTGTTGAGGACCGATGCTGTTTATAGGCAACAATGATATTTTCCCGCCCAGAAACGCAAAGTTTTACGCCTTCTCACTTTAGCTCGCTCCCAAACGGGTGCTTGGTCACTACTCAGAGGATACGTGAATATAAATATCCGGACGTTGTGAGCTGCGATTTGAACCGTACGCACAAGAATCACTTCTGGCCACCCCCAGGTGAATGCCAGTCAAAAGCTTTCCCCTTATGCGTACGGAAACATCATCAGAAATGGATACAAAAAGAACCTTATAGCATGTTTCTATACAAAATTTAAGCACTTCTTTGCGACACTACAGCAAAATGCGAAGAAACCTACTTTCGCCTTCCACGGCTAAAACGTATTCCGCGACAGAAGCTTTTCAAGTACATTTTATATGCATGGGCGCAAAAAGGTAACGGCTCCTTCTTTTCATAAACCAAAGCAATAAAATATAAAGATTTCTCTGTTATTTAATTTTTCCTCCGCAAGATTAAATCGTCGAGTGCACGTGAAAGCTATTTCTAACGAACTTTTTTTAAAATTAATTTTCCAATAAATACTAACTATTACTCACCTTATACACAAATTATAATCTTGCAAATTAAAGTAAATAAAATGAAATTGCAAACATTTTCATATGCTTTCATGCGCAAAACAAATAACAGCAATTCAAAACATAAAATAAAAAATACAAGAGAACTCAGCGGTACTTTTTCCCAATTTCTGGGTTTTAACTTTTGCCAATTGTTCACATACCCGTAAATTTTTCCTTGGTTACGAATTCGACATGAAAGTGTTCCTTTAAATTTTTTATGCGATTATAATCGAAATTTCGTACATTTTCAATTAAATCCTGCCAAGCCGAATAAAAGCGATTACTATTCAATGAATTTGGTGATTCCAATGAGCCTGATGAGTTTGTCATTGTCGACTCTTGTTGCTGTTGAACTTTTGTTGGTGATACTTGTGCTGTTGTGATTAATGGTTTATGTTTTGCCGATAGTGGATTTTGAAATTTAGCCGAATGAGTATTGGAATTAATGATAGCTGAAAATAGTATGAAGATGAAGAATAATTTTGATATATGAATATGTAAGATGTTTGCCAAAAATTTGAGAGAAAATGTTGAAAAGAATGCCATGTACTAGTTGTTGTTTTTACATATGTAAGAAGTTAGTTGAAAACGAAAACTTTTAGAAAGCAATAGAAACTAATTGTTTTGTGAACTTAAGATACTTTTTAGGAAATTAATTAAGATTTAAAGGAAATGAATTTTGCAAATGTCGGTGAGTAGAAAAAAAATATATACTACTTTGAAATACATACTATGTTAGTGAATTGGGTAATTATTAAAATATTAGACAAGCCTTCATCGAAATCCCTTTATGTTCCACAATCCAATTGTTGTCTTCGTTAACATTTCCAGTACTTATAATATTCACTGAAATAGAGGTCGATGCATCACATACATTTAAACTAAAAAAAAAATCAGGATTTCAGCTTTAAACTAAATGGGAATGCAGCTTAAACAACCGAAATAAGAGCTCTGCGACCTGTGCCACATTTTATGCCAGAGTGTTCGAGAGTTTTTGTTTTAATATCAAGCTTGGTTATAATTAGCAGGAGAAACAATTATCAATTGTTTAAAAAATAAGCCACTTGTAGTTAGCTTTTTTGCGGTATTACGGGATATATAACTTGTAGTTTACTACAAAGAGCTCTCTTGAAAAAGTAATGCAGGAGTCATGCAGACGTAATTGGGAGAGGTTTTTCTTTAAATAAGTTTCTATTTAAATATCCTCAAATTTTACTTAGAATCAAATTTTTTCCGCACTTCTCAAATACTTTTTCGAAATCAGCACAAATAAAATGAAGATCGAAATTTTATATTTAGTTAGTTCACAAAGTGTTGTATACCGTGGTATTGTTGTATGTGGTAAACTTCAAAAGCTTAAATAAATGTTTACAGCACTTGAAACTACAACCAACTATCTTTTAACACAAGACTTGTTAACCATCGTAAAATCTTAAGCTTAAAATTTTTTATGTCAAATAATGATTAAAATGGGTTAAGAGGATTTCTAACTACGCCGCATTGTTTTTAAACCGATAAAAAATATATAATTAGCCCCTTAAAACTATTTTAAGCGTTATTTTAAGCGCGTTATCCATGGATGTTCTGCAGTTGAAAGTGCGCAATCTTACTTTGTTATGATTAAACATGTTTTCTTTAAAATGGCTCATTCTTTAAAATGAGATTATACTCTGAACGTTCTTCGATACCTACAAGTAAAGATATAAGCCCGGTTCTTGAAGAAAAGTAATGTACCCCCCCTTCATTTTAATGGGTACATTACTTTTCTGTGTGACGTAGAAACGCAAGTAATTATTGATATATATGCAAGAATGATAGAATACAAGATTGCGCCGATCAGAGAGGATTTTTGAGAATAACTTTTGAGTGACGTCACACTGGTGCAATTGAAGAAAAAATGTTGCAAGGAAAACGTAAACAAGTTGCACAAGTGTGACCTCATGCAAACAACGATTCTGTCAAATTCGTTAAGAGAGGAATAGCGGTCCGAGATCGGCGCAACCTTTGTATTCTCTCAATCGTGATATATATGTATATATAGCATATGTATGCATGTAAATGCATTTATAACTAACAATGAAACTCACCAGATAGGTCTATACAAATGTGAATATAATCCATAGATGAATCACTAAAACGTATGCTCAACTACACACATACTACATATGTATGCAAATATATGTACATATGTACATGCATGTGCACATTCATATTTCAATAAAAAGGCGGTTCGTAAAAATCATAAACAAAATAAAATTGACCTTGAGAATATGGTATAAAGTCAAATTTACGATCTTGAAATACTATGATTTATGTTAATCCAAGTCAATGAAAAAGGCTAAGGAACAAATCCGCGCAAAGATTTTATAAGGCTAAGGTATGTAAGTGCTAAACAAAAGCTGCACACACAATACATAGTACATATGAACATTGGGGTGCACCAAAAATTTATGAGCAAAAGTGAAGTCGGAATTTTTAAGCCCGCACACCCTATTTTTTATTTTGAAATCAAAAAATGTCTAGAGGTCGCTCAAATATGGGAAAATAACAACTTTTCATGGAGATGGTACCGAATTTTTAGCAGTCAATATATTTCGTTCGAAAAACTCTGCGTCTCTGAAGGAGATTCCCTCCAATAAAACCTGATTGTTTATTTAACTATTTTTTCATAGTAACTATAATTTATAGGTCCGCCAAAACTACAAAAAATGCAATTAGGGCACCAATAAAAAATCGTTAGTATAAAAAAAAATGTTTTAATAAACAATTGCGTATTATTATTGGAAGTCTCCCGCAGAGAACCAGAGCTTTCCGATCCAAAAATATTGATTTTCAAGAAATCCATACCATTTCTACGAATTTTTTTGTTCCCATATAAAATAAATTGAAAACTTTGAGCGTTTTGAGCGAACTCTAAAAATTTTTTGATGCGAAAATAAATAAATAGGGGTAAATTTTTTCGACGTAGAACAATCCTAGGGATGAAAGCATTAAAATTCCGACTTTACCCATTTTGGATCACCCTAATGTGTATGCATACATGTACGAAAACAAAAGGTATTAAGATAGATTTGAACAAAGCTCCGCTTCGTTAGCTTGCAGTGGCAACGAATCATCTTACAATCGATTAGACAATCTACCAAAACACATAACTATGTATGTATGCCTATAAAAAGTCAACTTTTTTTGTCGGTTTTTGTGTTTTTTTGGTTTTTACCGTCCAAGTTCAAAGTCAAGTCGAGTGTTGCGTTTAAGAAAGCAGACGTAGCTAAGCTTAAATGGCAAAAAATATGTAATCATACATGCATGCATGTACATATGTATTTGTGTATACTAGGGTGGTCAAATATTCTTTTTCCAGCCACCCCCCTCCCCCCCAAAATTGAAGAACATCGAAAATTAAGAGACCCAATTTTTTATGTAATCGGTTGATATTTAACTGTGCCGCCGGGGCTTTGAAGTGAAAAACTGTATTTTCCCCATATAAAATATATCATTTTCTATAACCCTGGTGACGACAGCAAAAGTATTCAAAAAATTGGATTCTCCTCTGTATTTTTGGACCATCCTAATGTATATGCATTTACTTAGAGACCGAACACAGTGTCATTAAATATTTATGCCATGTGGGCTTGGAAGTCAAAGCAAATTGCGGCTTTGCATTCACGTTTCGAAAACTATAAAATGCAGACTCAAAATGAATATGTGTGAGAATCGTCTGCGCCGGCGCAAAGAAGGTGTGTTCGAATTCAAGCTACATTATACTTATTTATGCAAACATCTCACATACATACATATACCGGTATTATATTAAATACATAAGTGTGTGAGTGTCAATGTGGTGGCACTTAATTTAACCACTCAACAATGTAATTGAGATGATGGCAAGACGCCTCGTTGTTCTGAACGTGACATTGGTTGAATTGTGGGCAGGGAAATACTAAGCTAAATGCAGAAAGTAATTTGCGATATTATTTTCCAATATTAAATGCTTTGTAATTTGGAAACCTAGAACTTTACCTCAGCAATCGCAGTATGTGAATAATACTAATATACAGTGGTGTCAGAAATAATAGAAGCTTTCTATTTTGATCAGTTCTGGCTATATTTTTTTTGGTTATTCGAAGTTTAATATTTTTTTTTTTTAGAAAAGCCCGGCGCGTTATATAAGAAGCACCATATAAATCCATATTGCAAACTTCTTACAAAACTTATAAAAATGTAACAAATTTTACCAAAATCCCCCAAAATTTTCAAACTTTTATTCAGAAATTTTAGAAAAATTGTAAGGACGAAAAATTGAATTTGATGGGCTATAAATCGTTCCTTAAATTTCTGAATAAAAAGTTTGAAATTTTGGGGTATTTTGGTAAACTTTGTTAAATTTTTGTAACCTTTGTTTAAATTTTGAAACGTGGATTTATATGGTGCTAGGTAAAAAAGGCGCTAGACCTTAAACGAATTCTAAACCTCGAATAAACACAAGAAATATAGCCAAAACTGGTCAAAATTAAAAGTTTCTATTATTTTCTCCACCACTGTACATACATACATACAAGTTCTGTATATGTACATGAACATGTTTTGCATTTTGAAATCGAACACTCTCTTAATCGCTTTTTTTGTTGTTCTTTAACATTTTTAATGCCAACTTTTAGCGGTTTCGTATTATAATCACTGCTGGAAATCCTTAACAGAAATCGATCGCGAGTTGGTCTTTTTTCGCTGTACTTTGGTTCATTGCTCCCGCTAATGATTCATGCAATCTATTTATTAAACATTTAGTGGGGATAGCGCCCAGAAAGTGTACTTTTGCGCACGTCTTTTTTTTATTTGATTTGTTTATGACGTTCGCTTCTGGCTTGCTAAGCATTTGTGACAGAAAGGCGTGTCTTTTTACAGTTTTGTGGTTTGCCTCGAGCCCACTTCTCACTTGACACTTTATGTGTTCGCCCAGCTCACAGACATTTATTACATACATATGTATGTATGTATGTTTTTATGGTTCAAAAGCCTTTGGGCTAAGCGTGTGTTATTTGATCTGTCAACAGCTGACTTCTAAAAACTTTAGTAGTTCGAATTTCATGTAAAAGTATATGTAAATGTATATGTGTTTCAATATACATACCCTGCAAAAAATGGGACTAATCCAGGATGACTCCGGGAGCAATCGTAGAGGAGCATGCGATTAATACCACTTTTGATCTCTTTATATGGAATGAACTGATCGCTTTTGTTCGAGCATGTCCTATGAAGAGACTAATTGTTCACCTTTATACCCGAACGGGTATAAAAAGCGAGTAGGCACTTTTAAAAAATAAAAATAAAAATTTGCGACAGCTGAGATTCGAACCGGGGTGCTCAGTTTTATCAGGCAAATACTCTCTCTGTGTGCCAACGCCGCACATGAAATTTCATTGACGAAGTGCGTACATATCATTAAATCGTTAATAGTACCCGTTAGAGATGAGTTGGGGTCTAATTGATCTCCAATTATACCCATAAGGGATGAGTCGAGACTAATTGACCTCCATTTGTACCCGTATGAGACTAGTTGGGACTAATTAATGCCCAATAGTACCCGATTGAGAGTTATCTCGGAATACTCTCTTTAGAGATTGGTCGCACAATTTTTCGCAGGGTATTTACAGTGTACACACATATACTTATGTAAATACAGGGGTACATCGAGTCTGTCCGGAAATGCTTCTCAGGCTGCACGAATGGCGGCGAAGAGGAATCTTCAAGACGTTGATTGTATCATATTTTTTATTGATACTTTAGCCTCGAGTATGGAACATATGTATATACATATGTATGAGAAAACCTATTGTGTTTACGTCTGGTGAATATGATGGCCATTTATGTGAAGAATTGAAACTGGGAAGTATTCTTCTGAAAAACGTTGGAGTTCGCGAACTTCGTGCGATGGTGCCGAGCCTTATTGAAACGTCCAATGATTTTTAACCGACTTCCAAAAACGGAGGAGGTTATCAGTTCGTCGGAATATTTTTTTATTTTTTAATTTTTTTGTTTTTATATATGTTACCGCATAACTTTGGACCACGATCCGATTTCGATAATTCTTTTTGCGTCGGAAAGGTAGTGTCTCAGAGGTGGTCCCATACTAATCTGGTTAAGATCCGATCAGCGGATCATGAGATATATATATATATATATTTTTTTATATGAGAGTTGAAGTCGGTTTTTTTTTTTGCTAAAAATTACTAGTTATTGAATGGTTTTCATGCCAAAGGTAATAGGGCGTCGTTTTTAAATCTTTTCACGGTAGATTTGTTGATTTATCTTTACGATCTGCTTAATATAAAATTGCACTAGACGGCATTCGTGCAGCATGTGAAGCATTCCCGGACAGACTCGGTGCTATTATCGGCGCTATAGATACAGTAATACATTTTTCTTAAAACATGAATGATTTTTGTGATGAACTGATGTTTTTAAATAAAACAAAAACCAAAATGGATAAAATTATAGCATTTTTAATTGGTAAGTGCCTCCACGTGTATATGCTTAAAACCGATGGAAAAACTACTGTAGAAATCGCTTTTGATATACTAAACCTATGTATATATGTACATATGTCCACACATATACATAAATACATTCATATGTATACATAAATGCATATTGTGAAAAACTATAGCATGCATACGTATACATGGGTGGCATTATTATAATTTTATTTTTTTTTTATAAATAATCACTCCAATTTGTTGGTTTCACGCTTCATTTAATCAAAAGAGATTCATTGAGATTACGAGCATTGTCTATGTAAAATAACCCGTTGGGAAAGCTATTATTATGAAGTGGAAACTATCGAGGGCAGCGATTGCTGTGATTTTTCAATTGGTGGGCTGAAGAAAAGTTACGCGAGTTAAAAGTTGGAAAGAATCGTCTAGAGTAGATTCAAAGATATCTAGAATATAGATTTTGATAAGTAGAGTATTTTTTAGCTCACAGCGGAAAATTTGAGTCGTGTAAAAGAATGCACGCTGAAATACATTCCAGCAAGTCAAGTATGAGCGGATTTTTAGCAACGCTGGAATAATTATGAGTGCAAGGTGATCTTGTTTAAATCTAATCCTAAGCAAATAAACTGCTTATTTTTTATTAAAACAAGCTCTTAATAAATGAATAAGTATTTAATATATAAAAAAGGCTTTACTTTATGATTTTAATGTCATTTCACTTTGCGTCATATGAAAATAGATTTACCAATATGATAAAATATACTACATAGATTATGCAAACGGTCAAAAACTCGAAAGCAACACACTTATAATTCAAAAGAAAACTATTGCCACTATCGATAGTCTACCGATAGTTTCCGAAATCTAGTAAATTCTACTGCAATCCAAGGCATAAAATCATAGGAAAACTTTGATACTTATGTACATACGAGGACCATAAATTCTGTTCAGGAGAAACGTGTGATGTCTTTTTTTATTAACTTAAGTTTAATTATGCCAAGTTTCTACTAGGCATTCAAATGACAAAAAATTAGTGTCATTTAAAAAATGCCATGTGCCAAAAAAATGTCAATTTATAATTTATCTTATCAATTTACCTAAACCGCAATTTTCCAAAAGGTGGCCACTCTCTATTTTTTTTATTTTAAGTTAGTTTAAGTTAGACCTCAAACAATACATCGGCGAAAACTGTATTTGATTTCATGCATTAGTTTTCGAGCGTACAAACATACAGACAGACATACTACAAAAATCCTGCAAATGGTTGATTTGGCTTCTGTTGCTCTAACAAAAACCCCTATGTTAATTTTCTTTAATATCTATAGTATACAGACATTGGCCTGTTACAATTTTATTATATCGTCGATGTTTTTGCAAAACCGCCTATGTTATGGTAATCAAATTTTACAGGATAGCGAAAAAACGGTTTATTCTTTGAAAGCATTGCCAGGCGGTATATTGATAGGCGGTATATTCTGTGGCTATTATTTTACAAATCTGTTGTTTTAATAACGGTTTTATGATTTTTATGCCGTGTCGATGCCTGAATTCAGGGTTACCAAATCTCATATTTGCCACAACGGCGATTTAGGCGGTTTTGTAATTGGTCGATGGGCGGTTTTGCAAAAACATCGACGATATGTATAGATATATATGTTATTTTAACAATAAAACCTCTTTCCCGCTTGAAACATTAACAGAGAGTCAGTATCATATCTCCGCGGACCGAAATGAATCGCTTTAGCTTGAGCAACAGTAGGAAATAATGCAAACTCCAGCAGCTCGAAATGGAAACCGATCTTTTCTGGTGAACCGCATTTTCATCTCGGCGACCATGTTAACACGCAAAACTTCTGCATCGGGGATCGCAAAAACCCGCACATGATGGTCAAGAAGCCAATGCACCTTCAGAGAATGACTTCTTGGTGCGGAATTTGGAGCGGTGGCATCTTTGGCCCATTTTTCTTTCAAAATGGTGCTGGAAACGCCATTTTGGCCAACAGTGAGCGCTACGGAGGCATGATAAACAGTAGGATGGTGCGCCATGCCACACAGCACAGGCCGTAGCGATCTTTTGCGCGGTGATGTTAGTTGGCAACCTCGGATCTACGATTTGACGCCGTTAGACATTTTTTGAAAATATTCTAAAGAGAATATGAGTAAATCGCTTCCGGGAGTGGTGTTAAAAAACACAATAAATTTAAGTCTTATAGCCCAGTTATGCATACTCAGCTTTGCATGAGAGTTGTCACATAATAATCTGTTAAATGGGCTTTGCGTGTAAGCGGTTACCCAACGCATAGCACTTAACATGTAGAATTCTGTTGGATTTTGATTTTTACGTAAAAATGGTATAGCAGTGCAAGTATGCATAACTGGGCTATTAGTCGTTAATCTTGCATGAGCTTAATACTAAAGCATAGTTAGTAAGAATGATGTATTTCATAATCATAAAATAAATCGTTCGTAAGATAGAGCCAGAAACCGTCACCAAGGTCTTGGAAACTGTATTAACAGGATGCTTCGCAGTAAGCCAGTTGAGGCAGCCACATGAATGAAATGCAAATGTTTGCTATTTCGATCAAAATCAGTAATGTACCGATTTTTTTTTTTTTAAGAAACCCACCCACATGGTTATTTTCTACATAATTGACACGCATATCGGATGTAGTGATTTGTCCTATTTAATATAGTTCAATACGATTTTATTTTCTCGAAAAAAAAGAAGTACGTTGTCATTTGGTAAAATACAGAAGAGAACAAATACTTACATATAGTTGAAATTTGTGGTACTGAAATAGAAAAAAATATAGTTTGGGCAACTGTACTAATCGGTAAGATCTTTAAGTACTGCATACTGAATGAAATCGTTTAACTAAGTACTTGGGTGAGTTTGGGTTTCTCTTTTTATTTACAAGTGAATTAAGGTATCGTGTTTCAAAAAATGTGCGAATAAAGGCAAATTATTGCGGTTTAATAAATTTAATTGCAGTATTTTAGAAACGTATTCTTTCCACAAAGAAAAAACTTAAAAATAATCCACAAATTCTTAAACACTTTTAAAACGATAATAGTAAACAATTTGAGGAAATCTGTAAAATGAAGCACTTTTTCCAATAAAACTATTTTTTTTTTAATTAAAAGTAAATACACTTTACAGTGAGAGAAAGCAAAAAAGTATTTTAATTGCTAAATTTAATGTGAACTCACATTTGTGCGCATACTTTGTGAATACTTTTGTGCCGTGTGCCAGGCGCCACGCCAACTTTTATTTGTACGATTTTAAGTGGATTTAATTGAATTTATAATGCACATTTCGTGCGTTCAAGTGAAAACGAAAATAAAATGGTATAAAATAAAAATAAGTTCAATCGATTGATTGACAAATGACACTTGCCCCATTGGCATCGAGTAACAGTCGACAGTCGACAGTCGGCAGTCATAGGCACTTTAGGCATGCGAATGGGTTAATGTTGTTGCGCAGAGGGTTTGCATCTATGCATGCAGGAGAATATGTCAATGCATTTGTTTTGGGTGGCGCTTTTGACAACGCGTTCAATTCAATTGCTTTTGCTGTTTTCTTTTAACTTCAAGCAGCCTACTCTGCACGAATTGTCGCATAAATGCATTTTCAGGTGCATCATTGGCGTATTCAAGCATAACGGTGAATCATGTTAATGATCAAAATGCTCTATGGCATTCGGATCTCACAAATTTAATGCGTTGTTGTGGCGTTGCGTTGTTGAGTGGCGGATGTGCTAGTCTGATGGCGGTGCTGATAGCGGTGACAATTAATTGATCGACAGTTAATGTTGCGCTGACAGGTATTGTTGCTAACATAAAATGCAGTTATGTATGTATTATATACACATAAACTCGACATAAGTTCGGCAAAAACCACGTAAAGCACGCTTGCTTTATAACGCAAACGATTATTCTTCAGGTCTCTTTTAGGGGACAAAAGTTACGCCAGGCGAAAATAAAATTCCAAAAGCATGAAATATTTCCAAATGACTGCAATTGGTAAGCTTAACGGCTGCACCAGAGTGTCTTTAGTCTCATCTTTGTGAGGGCTGGGGACTCGCACAGGGAATGTTCGACTGCCACCTTTAGACACTGGTCGACGCAGGTGCAAAATACCTCTTCTTTCGATTTAGATGACTAACAACAATATAAAAGATTACAATTAAATTTTCGTTTCGAATTTTTACCAAGAAAATGAGAAAGTTTTGGAAAACGCGTAGCACCATCGGATAGCCCGTAAAAAAATCCATAGAAATCATAGTTTTTAAAATTTTTTACCCCATCTTCTGTCTGCTTCCCAACTATTCGGAAAGTAGTTTGTTTTGCATCGCTTGGCGCGTCTGGGACATTTGACGTGAATCGCCCCATATATTAGTACATATACTTTTTTTTTAATATATTATATATAAATGTCTGAATGTACCTTTCTATCTCATTTGTCTGTAAGCAAACAAATCCAGAGATAGTTCCTGATAAAAAACGAAAAACCGAAGAAATTTCCACAGAGATACATAACATATTTTAATGTGGAAATAATTTTTAATTTTATTGAAAAGTATATGGCATTTTTAACCGACTTCAAAAAAAGGAGGTTATCAATTCTTCGGAATATTTTTTTTTTATGTAGATATGTTACCGCATAACTTTGGACCACGGATTTCAATATTTTTTTCTATCAGAAAGGTGGTATCTTCGAGGTGGTCCTATACTGATTTGATTTAAATCCGATCGTTGGATCATGAAGAAATAAACGGCACTCCTAAATTGTTTTATGAGGCTAGAAGTCGGTTGTGTTTTTTGCTCAAAAATTACTTGTAAACTATGACTTAGGGCCGCTATATCTGATTAACACTTTCTTCCAGTTAAACATCATAATCGGTCTTATTGACTCCCTGTTATAAGCATGGCGTCGATAACGATGTGTAACTGGGAGTAATTGTTATAGCCCAGTGCTTGCACTGCTATACCATTTTTACGTAAAAATCAAAACCCAACAGAATTCTACATGTTAAGTGCTATGCGTTGGGTAACCGCTTACACGCAAAGCCCGTTTAACAGGTTCTTATGTAACACCTCTCATGCAAAGCTAAATATGCATAACTGGGCTATTAGCCAGACATGGTGCAAACGGCTCCTAATAAGTTAAGTTGATTTTCTGTTCCTTAATTTAATAATGTTTAATACTTAATTTAAGAATGTTTCATTTAATTTGAAAAAAAAGTTTAATTTGAGTAAAGTGTCTTGAGTAAAGTTTCATTGAATCTGAAAAAGGTTTCATTTAAACTGAAAATGCTATATTTTCTTATGATTAGAAGAAAAACTTGATGCTAACCTTTTTGCCAGGAAATATCATTTTCCAAGGAGAAAATCGTACTGCTTTTTTATTTTTTTAAAGAAAATCTTTTAAATTATTACTGCAGTCTTTTCGAATGTATCTATTAAAAGAGAATACTTATCTTTTTAATTTCACAATTTATTAATTAGGTGTCGGTCTGACGGCCGGCGTACTCGAATAAATTTGAGCCGAAAGCTAATATTAAATAAAAAGCTTTCGGTAATTATCAGCTTTATATCTGACACCTTAAACATTTTAAACTTTAGCACATTGTTAAAGCAGAAAATTTAGCGGAGCTAAAGTTAATAAAATGTTGCGTATGCATCGTGGAATTTTTTCGTAAACAAAAATATATTAATAAACGGTGACATAAAGTCTACCAAAAATTAAAACCAAAGAGAATAACACAAAAGCGCTGATTTGGTGAAATTTGATGGTGTGCAATACGAAGCACTTTGATTGTTTTTTTACTCTACAGCTGATAGGAAAATAATATACATACATATGTATCAGAAGCGCCCAAAATAATTTCAGTCCTTCTCATACTTAAATCGAATACGTACTAAATTAATCAAATATCTGGCATATCTGATAAAAGTAGGCAAGCAGTTTCTATATATTCTCTCTTAAATACATACGTACTCATGTGAATGCAATGCAGTGATATCGTTATCTTTAAATAGATAAGTCTAAATTGTACTAAATATGTATGGCTTAGTATGTATGCCTAGTAGAAAGAAGAAGGAGTAAAAAGCAATTACAGAAGGCCTTCTCTGAAATATATTTAGAAGGTCTTATCATCTGTATGATTTCCTTAATTATTTTTTATATGAAACGGGCCCTCAATTGCAAGGCATTGCGTTTCAGTTTTCGGGAAAACAGCTCCTAGAAGAGCTTATTTCTTTTGCGTAGATTATGCGTAACACTTCACAGATGCTTTTTCGCAATTAAGAAAAACCAATAACAAAAATGAAAAATTATATGTTGGATCTAACAAGATTCGAATCCGGGCCTTCCTGAAAGCTAACAAATAATAGCAAACATCTCTGCGTACTCAGCTACAACCACAACATGTACATATGTATGTAAATGTGTTTTCAAATTTTTATTTGAATCAAATTTGTTACAACAAACTTATTTTCAAACTTGTGTAGCTCATGTAAGTTTATGTGCTTCACACGTTGCCTACTCACTTCTCGAGGAGGAGCACTGGAAGCACCACTCTGTTCGTAGTAATGTTTCGATGTGCTTTGCACTTGCTTAGGAGCTGTTCTGTAATACCTTATCAACGGAAGGGCTTGACAAAATTGCTTCTGGGTGTATCTAAGTTTGTAAGTGTGAAAAAGCCAAATCAGTTCCGCATGGGTAGAATTGTTTTATACACAAAATCAAAATAGTGCATTCACACATGAGTTTAAATATAAATACATACGTAAATACATATGTTATAATTAGGTCTTAGGTGGCACTATACCCCGTAGGAAATACGAGCACGTAATAATGCCTCACCAGCAACTTACACTTCACACGGCGTACATAGGAGTATTTTGGGGTATGAAACCGATCATAAGTCAAACTTTGATAAAAGTGTCTTTAAACATATTTTGGTGTTTACTTGTTGTAAGTGTCGTATTGTAGTATGTGCTAAAGTTTTTAAGGGCTAAATAAATGTTAAGGAGACTTGTAACCGCAACCTACTATTTTTTAACGGTTTGAAATATCATTATTCGACTTTTATGGTAGCTTACGCAATCTTCAAATATAGTTTTAGCAAAGTTTAAAGTTTACAACATACAACAATGCGATAAATAGTATAGAACACCTTGTGAAATCCTTTATTATTTCTCAAGCTATATAACCCAAGGAGAGCTTTAACCCCTTTCATCGGCCCCTAGCCCTTCTGCCGCATACGAAAAGGGGCACTCTCTGCCCTGGTCCGATTAGAGAAAGAGACTCAAAGAAGTCGCTACTGGGATAATCTACCAGATCTAAAGCACTTTTAGGAACATATAACCTAAAACGCTTTACAGGAATCCTGATAGGGTGACAAGACACTTGCTCAATTTGGTGAATAACTATAATATTCACACATTTGTTAAGTGCCTTGACGGAGCTTCTCCTCAAATTTGTGGTACGCATCTCAATGTTGTCCCGTACAGGGAAGGATCCTACAGTTTTACGACGCCAGCGAACTGGTTTTACCTAGAAGCTTCTCTATGGCAGAAATACACTCGTACGTGTGCCACTGCCTGCTGAGAGGCGACCAAAACGAAAAAAAAACTTTTTTTGAGTATCGGTCTTTGAAAATCGATACTTCTATTGCATCGCGTATTCTGTGTATCTATACATATGTACATAAATAGTAAAGATATGAAAAATGTCTTTAGAGTGAGTCTCCTGAAAACTTTATCTGTTATGTGAGAACGCGGAAGTTTACATTTTCTTGATAGCTGCAATATGAGTAAGCAATTAAATTGCGAAATGAATTTGTTTTTGTTATCAAATTTTATTTGATTGGAAAAACAAACAGATATTCTTTTATCTTAACAATTCTTTATATTACACAAGCACTTTAATACTTAATAAGAATTTTGAGCATGTTCATATGTGCATATGTATGTATGTATGTATATCAAATTGCATTTTCAAGTAGTATGTAAGTATGTGCTTTGATTGCGTACAAACAAATATGTACCTACAAAAGAGTCACAACTCAAAATAATACGTCAGAAAATGCGAAAAACTATTTCGTAGCACATGCTAATCATATGGGGAAGGGCGACTTTATCGTAGGGTTTTTTTTTAACAAATTATAACAAAAATTTGCTCCAGCTTTTGCTGAAAGGTAAATAAAAGCTCTGTGTACATTTTTAGCGCATAATTTCAAAAATGCCAAATTTTGAGTTGTGTCTCTTTTGATATCGCAATATGTACTTGTGTATGTATTGCTGTATATATTTATGTGGCTGTACATAGGTACTCAAGTATGCACTTACATGAATATGATTTAAGTAAGGGCATACCCACTTCGTAAGTTGGTGCGCATTGCTCGAATTATGGTGTCACCACGAAGATAACCTAAATATTTTTGTTTTACTTAAAGCAAACGCATTTTTTTATTGCAAGATTGTTTACCCAGCCGTTTTTTGTTTGTTTTATGTAACTAGTAATAAGAAAGAGTTTAGTTAGGCGATCCTGAGGCAAGAATAACATGAATCACTGCAAAGTCCGTCCGATTTTTAAACATCTAGTGAAAGCAGTTCGATCAAAAATTTACTCGCGGATGAAGCTTTTTTAGAGCTTTTATAGGTATTATGTATACGCGGAGAGTAAACGTTTTCTCCGATCTTCAACTGGTTTAAAACAATGTATGGATCAGAAGATTTTTGGGATTTGAGAAGAGAGGAAAATTGGAAACGTCTGGTAGTATTCTTTCTCAAAACATCATTACTGAATTAGATATTAGAGAGATTGATCGAAACGTTTTTATTGTTAGCAAACAATAATAAAAAAACGTTTACTTATAGTGAACAAGTTTGTGAGATACTGAACTGTCAAACGCAATATGCATACTTTCAAGTTCCCAATTTTCCACTTTTTGGAAAAACAAGTTTTGTATTTTTTTGGCTGATCAGTATCTGAAGAGTACAATAGAAATCAATTTCAGCTTGGCCACTTAAGCTAGACTGCCCTAATGTAACTGCAAGCACATATTGACTTGGTCTCTGCAGAGCAGCAAGTGCATTTTTGTACGATTTTTTATAAACCTTTAGCCTTTGTCAATAAATGATTAATTGTAAACATTGCGTAGTTTTTTCCAGAGAAAGTTCAGATGCCAAGTTGTGCTATCATTATTTGCATCATTCTGATTTTTGTTTGGTTTTTTTCTCCTACTGTTTTCCTTAATCTTGATTTCTCAACCATCATTTCTAATTACGTGACAAATTATTCAAAAGAAGTGTATTTCTTTAGATCACTAGAGAAAAAATTAAGGTAAACGGTACTACATAAATTAATAAAGCCATACGTGCCGAAAAAAGAACTCTTCGGGCTACGACCAAGAGGTAATTTGTGCCCCCAACCATGTACAGTACCTCACCCAACCCCAGATGCTGCAGGAATTTGAAGAGGAAATCATGAATACAGATTTAGCCTAGGTATGTATGTATGTATCTCACCCACCAGACGCTCGCGAAGCAAGTGTAATGGAGTCTCCTCGATTGAATCACAAAAGCGACATTGGTCGTTCGACCAGACTTCTTAGTCTACAGTGTCCCATCAGAATACCTGTTAATATCCTTAGCCTCTCTTCGGCAAGGTTTAGAATTTGCTCTCTATTTCATAACCTCCCAGTAAACATTTAGCTTGGCGTAGACCTACAGTCTTTCCTGAGTTTTCCTTTGATCGTGCTTGGTTTGATTGCAAGGAAGAGCTCAGTGCCTATAGGAGACGAGGCTGCCTACGGTTACATACATGATGAAATATACAATAAGCCAATTAAATAAGGGCATTGCATATATTTTCTCAACAAAAATTTCTACGCAGGGCACAATTTATACATAAATAAGTGATAAATGTTATCATGTAATCATTGAGGTTGTTCACACTTGCCGGTTATCTGTTTATGTGATTACATTTTTTAATTAGTTTACAACAATAAAATACACCAGAGAATAAAAATTTTACATAATCAAAAAAAAAAAAAATCAACAGGTTGTAATCGCGGTCAAAGAATTTTAACTATACTCACGTATTTGTGTTCGTACGTCCTACTGTGATTTACAATGATTTATATTTTTCGAGTTTAACCAATAGAGATTAAAAATAATAATTAGTTTTTGAGTTTTATCGGTGGTTTCAAGTTTTGCTACAACTGAATTGTTTCTCTTAGAGCAATGATGTTGCCGTAGGGCCGGATACTAAATTGCTTAATTTTTTGTTTTAATTTGAATTATTTTAGAGTATTGTTTGTTTATACTTTACAGCCTAAAAGAATTTACCACTGATATGTACTTAACAAGTATTCGCAGATTTGATTTGCCATTTTCGGATTCGTTCCACCAAAATGCGCTACATAATAAAAATTACAAGTTCAGTTAAGTTTTTCGGTATTCGAAATATTTAAAAAATTAGGCAATCGAGGAAAATGAACATTAACGCGTTTCGAAATCTTTAACTATGTACATTAGACCATACCAGAAAAAAAGTTCACCGTTCACCCCTGCGTCTAAAGTATTTCTGAAAGGCCATTGGGGGAAAAAATTGCTCCAACTTAAGGGGTGGCTTTTGGCATTTGTCGTCATATCATCGGCATTTACCTCACATCATGTTCATCGTTCTAGTAAGTACTTACCAGCCAGGTCACAGTTCTTATCACTCTAACTTACCACTCTAATGCCAGTAAATTAAATCTCTCCAAAAATCATTAAACTTTTGCTAAGATTTTTTTTGATTATTCAGCGAAATGAATTAAAACAATGTATTGTCGGCCAAATGTATTTAAATTCGGCCAAATTCTATATTACTTTTCAAAAATACTTTAGAGGAGTGTAGGACGAACTTTTTTGTTTGCTTGTAAAGTCTTACCTTCTAATGTTTTCGTACATATACATACATACATACACAGAACTTACGGGAGCAAAACCCGTTATCACATTTTTTTTTTTATAAAGTATAGGTTTATATGTAGAAATATACATTAATTGGATACGCTTGAGTGCATCTAAAAACATTACTTTGACTTTGACTTTACTAATGGATTTTGTCTACCAACAATATTGAAAACATTTAAAGATCTACCTCGATGTCATCACGCAATTTGAAAATCAATAAAAATAAGTGTAGCTTTATAGCTTTTTTATTTCATGAGAGTGACTTTTCTGATAACCTTGAATGCAAGTCAACGCCAGTAGAGTTATCGCTTCATAAACCGCATCTCCAGCTAGATTTTTGTTTACCAATTTCTGGAATTCCGGTTTAAAATTCCCCGTGCCATCGAGCACTTGCGAGATTATTGAGAACGCATGCAATTGGCATGTGAACATTAAAATAAATAGACGTATTGGTGGGAAATATTTCAATTTTGGGAGAGCATGTGAAAGTAGAAGTGTGTCTTATAATTTGTGCGTATCAACACTTTTTAGTGAAATGTAAATAAAAGGTATGAAATGAACACGCGTATCGCTTTTACACTCACTTTTACAAGTTATTTATATGCCGTCCATTACATGTACATATGTACATTAGACTGCATCACTGCCAATACAAAAAAAAAATCGGTACTGTGTTTCCATTGAAATCATAAAATCTATTATATTTTAAGATTTGTAACAAAATATTTCGGAAAAATATTAAGATTTACGTGAGCTGAACCGATTTGAAAATACCTCCAAAAATGGAGTTTTTTTTATAAATAAAAATAGTATCTTAAAGAATTAAAAAAAAACCCCTCAGATGACAAAACAGTTTCAGCTTAAAAAATTGCATTAAAAATCAACCGAATCGTAATAATGAGATTTTTGATGCTGCTTTTTTTAACTTTTTTCAAAGATTGGTATAAGAAAAACTTGTATAACTGGACCAAAACTATTCCGATTTGGGAATATGTTTCTCCGAAACATTTTGTAATTCCGGCAGAAAAACATCAACATTTTTTTTTGTCATTTCAGTGAGCGTCAAAAATATGCATACCCAGACGTTTTGGCGATTTTATTTCAACATTCAACAGTTTTCATGTTTTTTTTTTTATAAAAATATAGTTAAATTCACTGCAAAAACACCGAGAATCATTTTTTTTTAATTTCATGCAGAATTCGGGAAAATTCAGGAAATATCTAAAAATTTTCAGCGAAATTTTTAATATTTCAATTTCATTTCATAGAAAAATGTTGAGTTTGCATTTTTATAGCCCATTCCATTTTAGTATAATATAGATTTTTTATCGAGGGTGTTGCGTATTTTTTTCCATTTAAAAATGGATTTAGAAAATGGCCCTCGACAAAAAAAGATCCAAAAATCAACGGTAATTTTGGGCGAATTAAAACTTACAAAAATGTTATACCAAAATTTTTTGGCTACAAAACCACATACTCAAACATTTTCTTAGAAATTGAATTGAAAATTTCGATGATGGTATTTCTTGAATTTTCCCAAATTCTGAATGAAATTGGAAAAAAATAAATTCTAGTGGGCTTTGCTCTTGAATGAACTATGTATACTTTTATAAAAAATAAGAAACATTTCGTATGGAAAATATAAACAAATAAAATAGTAAAAGGTCAGGGTATGCATAGTTTTGACGCTATATATATTTTATGTTATTTACGAAGCGAGCTACCTTTCAAAAGTTGGAGAATAAGCAAAACATAAAAGGAAAAAATTTAATGATCAGCACAATTTTTTGGCGGCGATTTTATTCAAAGTGGAACATTCCATGTACTTGCATTCATTTTACCTTTCATATTTAGCAATTAATAATGAATGCTGCTGTGGTTTTGTTTAGCGTGTTTTTTTTTTTGTTTTAGGAAATGAAGTGCAATAAACTGCTCAAGTCCACTTTCTGCATAGTCAATGTGATTAATGGGAAGCACGGAGGACAGAGACAAGCCAGCAAGGGTTTTATGCACATTCATCATGGCAATGCCCTCCGAAAAAGAAATGCTTTTATTGCTATATGTAAGTAAGTAAATACATACATACATATGTGTGTTGCTGTAGTTTTTGCAGGCTTTGCAGTGGTGACTTCCTGTATTTTTTTTTTCTTATGCATCCTCGTGTAGTTCTTCTTTGGCATAATAGTGGAGTAAGTAAAGACAAAAATATGAGTTCATAAAAAGTTTTTATTTAACTTGTTTTATACGTGTACATATATGTATGCTTATTTGGGACAAATCTTGCAATAAATTTTTAATCAATTTCGCGATGAGCTAGAGCCTTGAAATTGCCAACCTAGCTCAGAATCCGATGACATTAAATTTGAGAGACACATTAATCCGCCAGGTGGCGCAGGAGTCAAGATATTTATAAAACCCATATTTATGGTGCGGTATGTTTAATATTTAGAAAGCGTATTTTAAAGATATTTTTTAACTTTAACTTATTTATGAATAAACCATATTGCCGAAAATTACAAAAAAAAAGAAAAATTCATTACATGTTCAACTTTAATCATAAAAACTTTTGGATGAGTAAATTTATGAAAATATCATAAGAGATTTTTTTACAACCTTCAATTTTCTTCAAAAATACATAACGCTCATTCCGATACATAGACTTAAAATCGAGTAATATAGTTTTAAAATTACAAAAAAAAAAAATCTTGTGCTAGTAAAATGGAAAATAGAACTTCGCTATGAGCGACCTCTTATCTTAATATTTAGTGCAGCGTTTTTTACTGCCGCGAAAATATTTCACAAAAGATTTAAAAAAAGGGTTGGCTTTTTTGACCGAGTGTAATTTTAACAGGGTTTTTGATTTTAGCTTTAAAGAGCGCACAGTCAATCAATTTGAGAATTTTTTTTTTCGACTCCAAAACTCAAAAAAAAAAGTTTTATTACAGCCCTGAAAGCAATTCACTTGCTAACGTTGCTAAATTGCGAATTAAGCGAGTTTACATTAGGAATGGCGATATACCCTTTCTTTGGAAAATTTTATTATTGCCAAGGGAATACGGAATTCTAGAAAGAGTCAGAAAAGGAAGTAAAACTTAATCTATAAATTCGCTGCTTTGGAAAAAATATTTTATGTATTTTATCTACATAGTATGTATGTTCAAATGTATGTATTTCTCATGTACTTATGTTTGTAATTTAGGTAAAAACTACCAAACATACCATACAAAATAAAAAATAATCATAATCAGATAATCAAACAGTTAAATACATTTCGCGTGTGGAACGACTACTTTCGGAATGTCATATAAAAACTCGTTTTGTTTTTTTATTATTGTATGGTTTTTTTTCAATTGCATTAAATGACGCGAAACAATATCAAAAGCTAATAGGCTTGCTTCGTGCTCTCAACACTACAAAAATAATTAAAAGACAAAAAGGCTTAAATAGCAGAAAAACAAGCAAGAGCGAGCTGATAATAAAAAGCATAATTATGTCGGCTTGCAGTTAATTGAAAATTTTCAACATGTAAACATTCATGGTATTCGAATGCCGGTGAAAATGTTGCGTGATAATGCGGCGGTGAGTGGGTTATTTAATAATGGGACATACATAACCAATACAAGTACATACATAAAAAAAAAACAACAATTAGCGGACTAGCAGCGTAAGACAGGCGCTTAGGTTTTTCCGTTAATAATTCAGTTTTGTGCAAAAATGAAAAGCGACTTGGAATTTTAGAAGTGCCACAAGTTAACATTGATTTATAACCACGCTGTAAATTACTTAATTTGAAAGTACTATGTATGTAAGTACTGGTGCACTATGTAGTTGTGCAATCAAACAATTTATGCCAAAAATATCAGTATGCACAGAGCGAAAATACATCCGAACATAAGTAAATGTGCATTTCTTAAATATGTACATATGCCTTCGTAGAAAAAAGTAATAAATGTGTCTAAATCTGGAAATTAAAATGTTATAACAATATCCGAAATATAATTTAGTTGCTTTGTGAGTGGAAATTTATATAAAAACTTGTAATTTTTTAAAACATACCACAATCATGACTCAATCCAATTTCTTTTTCCATTTTTATTTACCTGAAAAAAGAAAATAAATTTATATTAACTTAAGTAAATGACGCATGTATAGACATAGGTGTTTATAAATATCAAGAGTTATCAATCAATATGTATGTATATTAGGAATGTTAATCGCGGGATTATTTGCCCAGAATCCCGGGATTTTCGGGATTTCTAATTTACACAGGCGGCAATAATAGAAACGTCTTATGTCAACCAGTTTTGGCCATATTTCTTTTGTTTATTTAATATTTTTTTGTTTTTATAAATGTATAGCTCAATGCATGTACATATAATACTTTGCGACTGGCAATTTACACAAAAAAAAAATCAATATATTCGCGAAACCAAGGGCCAAATATAGTAGAATTGCGTTCTTAGTTTTCTCACTGACGTTATAATTTTTTTGAAAGAACTTCGAAATGTGGAAGATATCAGTAATTAAAAAAAAAAAATTGGAAAAACTCAGTGCAATTCAGAAAACCAGTATGATATCAAATTAAAGAGGAAATTCTGTAGAGTTAAAACAGATTAAATTTTTTGGTGGGTAACGGACGGATAGGTACAATAATTTGAGTTATGAATTTTTTTTTACACCCAAGTCGAGTAAAATGAGTACATTACAATTAAAAAAAAAAATTAAATTTTGTTTAGAATTTTTTTGAGTATGCAATTTTGTAGCCCATTAAATTTGAGTTTAATAAAGTGCAAGTGTTAAGCTACTGCAAAATTGCGTTGATTTTTAATATTGTTTATGCTCACGGCTTCTTGCACTTTTTCCTTATCGATGAAAATGCCTAAAACCGTTTTCAAAGAAAATTAAAAAAAAAAATAACGGCAGTTTTGCAAATCTCTTAAAACTTCCACTTTATTACACTAAAATTTAATGGGCTATAAAACTGCATATTCAAAAAAATTCCAAAAAAGTTTAAACATTTGTAAATTGGTAATGTACTCATTTTACTCAACTTCGGTGTAAAAAGAAATTCATAACTCAAATTATTGTAGAGTGCACCCCACAACATTATACTTAGATATTGCGCAATACACAGAGCTACCATTGTGATTTTTTCCAATTTTTTTTGAGATGGCATATTTTCAAAAACTATTTTTTTTTTATCAAATAATTTGTATGTGGAAAATTTTTCAAGAAAAAAATTAAAAAATATTTTTTTCGTAGGGAATATTGATGTGTGTATGTGTGATTTTATCGATAAAAACGTTTTAATTGCGTATGCATGTTCACTTTGAGCAAATTGTGAGCACTGGTTGGGGAAATCTTCGGAAGACTGGGCAAATCGCTAAAAAAAATTCAATTATTCGAAAAATTCGCATTTCTGAGCAAAAAGAAAAAATACGTGTCTCCTTAAATTGTTCAAGGAACAATCCCTGTGAGTTTTATCTTCTTTTCTTTTCTTCTTTTTTTGGCGCTGTAACCGCCTAAGCGATTTTGGCCGAGTTCAGCAAAGCACGCCAGTCGTTTCTCCTCTGTGCCAACTGACGCCAATTGGAAACGCCAAGTGAAGCCAAGTCCTTCTCCACCTGATCTTTCCATCGCAGTGGGGGCCTCCCTCTTCCTCTGCTACCACCAGCGGGTTCCGAGTTGAATACTTTCAGAGCTGGAGCGTCGGTGTCCATTCGAACGACATGGCCAAGCTAGCGGAGCCGCTGTATTTTAATTCGCTGCACTATGTCCATATCGTTGTAAAGCTCATACAGCTCATCGTTCCATCGTCTGCGGTACTCGCCGTCGCCAACGCGTAAAGGACCGTAAATCTTCCGCAAAATCTTTCTCTCAAACACCCCAAGAGCCGCCTCATCGGATGTTGTCATTGTCCATGCTTCTGCGCAATATACCAGCACGGGCATGATGAGTGACTTATAGAGCGCGGTTTTCGTACGTCGAGAGAGGACTTTACTCCTGAATTGCCTACTCAGTCCAAAGTAGCACTTGTTGGCAAGAGTGATTCTACGTTGGATTTCAATGCTGACATTATTATCGGTGTTAATGCTGGTTCCCAAGTAAACGAAATTCTCTACTTTCTCGAAATTGTAACTGTCAACAGTGACGTGGGTGCCAAGGCGCGAATGTGCTGACTGTTTGTTTGATGACAGGAGATACTTCGTCTTGTCCTCGTTTACCACCAGACCCATGCGCTTTGCTTCCCTATCCAACTTGGAAAAGGCAGAACAGACTTCGCGGTTTTTGTTACCGATGATGTCGATGTCATCGGCATAAGCCAGCAATTGCACGCTCTTGTAGTAAATTGTTCCTGAGCGGTTCAGTTCTGCAGCTCTTATTATCTTCTCCAACATCAGATTAAAGAAGTCACATGAAAGGGAGTCGCCCTGTCTGAAACCCCGTTTTGTGGCGAACGGCTTGGAGAGGTCTTTTCCAATTCTGACGGAGCTGGTGGTATTGCTCAACGTCATTTTACACAGCCGTATGAGTTTTGAGGGGATGCCAAATTCAGACATAGCGGCGTATAGGCAACTCCTTTTAGTGCTGTCAAAAGCGGCTTTAAAGTCGACAAATAGGTGGTGAGTGTCGATCCTTTTCTCGCGGGTCTTTTCCAAGATTTGGCGTATTGTGAATACCTGGTCTATGGTGGATTTGCCAGGTCTAAAGCCACACTGATAAGGCCCAATCAGTTCATTGACGGTGGGCTTCAGTCTTTCACACGATACGCTCGATAAGACCTTGTAACCTATGCTTAGAAGGCTGATCCCGCGGTAGTTGGCGCGAATGGCGGGGTCACCTTTCTTGTGGATTGGGCAGAGCACACTTAAATTCCAGTCGTCGGGCATGCGTTCATCTGACCATATTCTGCACAAGAGTTGATGCATGCACCTTATCAACTCCTCGCCGCCGTACTTGAATAGCTCAGCTGGCAGGCTGTCAGCTCCAGCGGCTTTGTTGTTTTTCAGCCGCGTTATTGCTATACGTACCTCGTCATAGTCAGGCGGTGGAACGTCGACTCCGTCATCATCGACTGCGGGCTCGGGTTCTTCTTCTCCACAACTTTCTGTGCTGCTGCCATTTAGTAGGGCGGAAAAGTGTTCCCTCCATAATTTAAGTACGCTCTGGACATCAGTTACTAGGTCGCCATTATTGTTCTTACAGGAGTGCGCCCCGGTCTTTAAACCTTCCGTAAGTCGCCTAACTCTCTGGTAAAATTTTCGGGCATTCCTCCTGTCGGCCAGCATTTCAAGCTCTTCGCACTCACGTATTTCTGCCTCTCTCTTCTTGTTGCGGCAAATACGTCTCGCTTCCCTCTTCAGATCCCTATAGCGGTCCCACATAGCGCGCGTTGCGCCCGATCGCAGCGTGGCCCTGTAGGCGGCATCTTTTTTTCTCTGCAGCTTCCTGACACTCCTCATCGTACCAGTTGTTCTTTCGGGCTCGCTGAAATCCGACTACTTCTTCGGCGGCGGTACTTAATGAGCGGGAAATGTGGTTCCACTGCTCGCATATGTCTGTTTGTTGAAGAGTGCTCTCTGAGAGCAGGTGTGAGAGTCGAGTAGCGAAAGCGCTGGCTGTCTGTTGTGATTGCAGCTTTTCGACGTTAAGCTTTCCTTGCATATTTGGGCGCACATTTTTTGCTGCACATAGGCGGGTGCGTATCTTGGCTGCAACAAGATAGTGGTCCGAGTCGATGTTTGGGCCTCGGAGTGTGCGTACGTCTAAAACACTGGAATCGTGCCTTCCGTCTATCACAACATGATCGATTTGGTTTCTCGTTTTTCGATCCGGAGACAGCCAGGTAGCTTGATGGATCTTTTTATGCTTGAACCTAGTACTGCATACTACCATGTTTCGGGCCCCGGCGAAGTCGATCAGCCTCAATCCGTTGTCGGACGTTTCGTCGTGGAGGCTGAATTTTCCGACGGTGGTTCCAAAGATCCCTTCTTTGCCCACCCTGGCATTGAAGTCGCCAAGCACGATTTTGATATCATGACGGGGGCAGCGCTCGTACGTGCGCTCCAAGCGCTCATAGAAGAGATCCTTGGATGTCTCATCCTTCTCTTCCGTCGGGGCATGGGCGCAGATGAGCGAGATGTTGAAGAATCTCGCTTTGATGCGGATTGTGGCTAGACGCTCGTCCACCGGGGTGAACGACAGTACTCGGCGACGGAGTCTCTCTCCCACCACAAATCCAACTCCGAATTTGCGCTCCTTTACATGGCAGCTGTAGTAGACGTCGCAAGGCCCCAGACATTCTTTGCCTTGCCCCGTCCAACGCATTTCTTGGATGGCGGTGATGTCAGCTTTTGTCCTTACGAGGACATCAACCAGCCGGGCAGAGGCACCTTCCCCATTAAGGGTCCGGACATTCCAGGTGCATGCCCTCAAATCGTAGTCCTTTAAACATTTGCCGTGGTCGTCATCATAAGGGGGGGTCTCATCCGAGGCTTTGCCTTGCTTCTTCACTGGAAGTGGTTTTTACGTGGCGGGTCCCAAGCCCAGCGCACAACCCATTGCTGGGACGGGGGTGGTTTCGCAACCAAATACACGTTTATATAGCGAGCCGCTTGCTCCAAGCAGACACCCGCTTGCAGCCGCACCTACTGGTGAACAGACGCTGCAGACTTCAGTGAGCCCTTAAACCGAATAAGTCAGAGTGGCCCCACCGAAGCTCCCTCTCTTTCTGCCGTGACCCAAGGCTCCACTCGGATTGGTTACCGCATCTCGCACATGGGTTGCTCACGTTGCCCAGAGTGCGCGAACGAGGACGCAAGAGTCGGGATTGAGTATAGCCATGCAACTGTAACTGCATACCCAGCGCAATGACTATACCCCATTGCACTCCGTTTTATCGCAAACTTAAATTCACTTTCCCCCGGCCTGGGTGATTTGAGATGGAATGAGCCATATATATATTTTTTTCATTTAATTCAAAAGATATATTACCTGTCCCAACTTTAATCTATGGTAATTAAATTACATTTTAAGTTGAAATATTTTTCATTAGTTGGCATTCCCCACTTAGATATTTCAGTTTGAAAGCTGTTTCAATCCTCTTTCATTTGTTACTGAATTTGTTTAATTTGGATAAGCGGTTTAGTTATTTATTATTAGGAAAGGACTTTTATTTCGGTCTTAAAAAATATTTGGCCAAGTTTAACTGTTATTACTGGATAAAAAAAATAAAAGTCTGTGTAGGCCGATTATTTTATTTCAAATTAAATAAAATCAAAAAATAACTTTTTCTAAGGACTTTTCTCATAAAAGTTATATAAGTCCGGGTCGCTGTTTCTAAACATACTTTTGAAAAGGTTATTACTAAATGCCGTATCCCACTAATACGATATTCTATAAAGACTTAGCGACATTTTTTGGAACGCTATCGCCCATTTATGTATTTATCCAAATAGTTTATTTAAAAAAGTATATACGTATACTTTTTAGGGCAAATCCGCTCCCTTTGCGACACCCCTTAGAACAATAACAACAAAAATATAACGATGTTGTACTAACTTTTTTATGAAGTTGCGCTGTAAACAAACAATTATTGAGGTAAACATGACTGCACACCAACGTGCCGGCACATTTCCGGTGCACTACTTAGAAATGCAACAGAGCAAACCTCAGCGACAACAGCAAGGGGACAGCAGCATGAAAGAAGCGTGAATTGCAGTAGCTCTCGTATTTACCTTCCAAATGGGGAAGCGCCAAAGAAAATACGAGTGTAAGTGATAACTATGTATAATAGAATTAAACAAAAGCTGAAGTTAGGTCAAATGGGAAAAAGAATCAACAAATGAGTAACTATAACAAATATTTACATATGTGTGTACGCAAATATGTAGACAGAGCATGCATGCATGGATGTACTCAGAGAGCAATGTTGCTGCAATAAAAGTGTACTATGCAAACAAGCTCTGCAGTTAGAGTAACAAAGTGTTTGGTGTACAACAGCTGCTGCGCACGTAATTTATATGAAAATCTGCATTTGCAAAATTCTGCAAAAGCAAAACTTCTGAAATGATACGCAGAAATCACAAATAAAAAGGGAGAATATGTACATTTAAACATCAGCATTTAAATATCCGATTTTTGTGTTTTACTTTTTCGAGTGACATTTGTACATATGTACATACATACATATGTTCATACTAGGCAATGAAAGGCAACAGGGATGTGGGCGTGGCTGTGAACACTAACCGTTGCAATGTTGCAGGCAGTCTCATACATTTGTTACCCACATGCGGACAATTTAACTTTTTGGGCATAAAGTCAAGAAAGTGCCAATGCATGAATCGACGTCTTTAAGGTGAAGTCGTATGCTTTTGTGCGCTTGGTATAAAAGCAGCTGCCCGATGTTTTGCACTTTTTGTTTATTGTTGTTGTTCAGTTGCATCGCTGCATTACAAGTGAAAATTACCATGCAACAAAGAAAAGTTAGTGCTGTTGCTGTTGCCGCCACCGGCAATAGCTTTATGACCATTTTCATGTAAAAGTAAATAAAACTTCGGAGTTTATTGCCACCACGTTGGTTTACTGGTTGCTCTGGGAGGAGAGTTCATTGAGCAAATGTATTTTTCTTTGTTATTTCTCTGTGTTGTTGCATTGAACTTTTACATCACTTGTTTGCCTATTGAGCATTCGCTTCCGCAGCACTAAAAACTTTATTTGATGCACTTATTGCCATAGTCGTCGTTTCTCTCGTTTTTATGTCTATTTGAGAAAAATGAAGTTGCTGCCTGGCATTAGAATTTCTGTTTGCTGCCGGTTGTGTTACAGCTGAAGCAACATTTAATTTTGCATGCCGTTTAGCAATTTAAAAGTAATTATCGTTACCATGAACGTATGCAGTTGGTTTTAATTAAAATGAATATAAACATTTTATTGAGTGTACGAATGTGACGAATGTTGGTGCTCGCATAAAGGAAGTGAGTGCATTGCAAATATTTTATGAATTTAAGTTTGCTTTAAATACTGCATTTTCTGCATTAATTTAAGAAAATGACAAACAATATGACATTTTCTTCTTCTTAATCGGATCAAGCGAGCACGCGAGTTCTTCTAAATTGGCGTCAAAATTCTCGCTAGTCATCCTACGCTGACCTTAGACATAACAAGATAACCACGAATGATATTTAAATCAGCCGTTGAAGATATATTCAACAATTTTGGTAACATTTTCTGTCAAACGTGCATCTTCTTAAAAAACAATAATAACACTGGTTTACAGCAAAAATGTTCTATGTAGAATTGCTTGGTGATTCCGAAAATGGAGTTAACTTTTTTTCTATGCATACATTTTCGAGATATTTGAAATTTACTGTTGTTCAGCTTAAAACAAAAAGTGGTTCCACTTAATCACGTATATATTACGAACCAATTTAACAATCTTAAAATGAGATACATCAAAGCAAAGCTAATAAAATTCTCCTTAAAACATTTATACTTCCCTTTCCGATAGGACTGATTGTTTCTGACAAATGAATTAATCATGCCACTTTTTTTATTTTTTAATAAAAAAATGAAATAAAAAATCAAACTTTAAAAAAAAAAACAACAGGTTCTGTGCCAAACTTTTGCATTTGTGCTAAAGCCGGTTCTGTTACAAAAAAAAAATCAAGTTATTAATGAAGGAAAGCGAAGGATAAATAAAGAAGGAATGAGTGATTAAATGAAAATACGCAAAGATTTTTTGTATGAAAAACGAGCAGGAAAGAAAGTTACTCATACGCACGTACACTTGCGTAACGAAGAATTTTTTCGAAATTCTAGATGTACATACTACAATTTTAGAGTGCCGTTATAGTATAATTTCCTTTTAATCTATAACTTTCTTTATAACGGGTTACAACTAAAAATCTCCACTAAATAAAAACATCGATTAAAATAATGCAAATATACATATTTAGAATTTTAAGTTTAAAAAGTACCTTTAAAAATTCTAATACAGAAAGTTTTCGTTTCAAACCTTTTTCTCGTTTGAATGACTGAAACGAAATTTTCATTTTTATTTTGAAAGTATGTATTTCGTTTTATTTTGTGGGTTCGAAATTTGGTCGCACTACAATATCCTAAAATGTTTAATTTTAGTTTTAACAAGTAAGAAAGTCTAAGTTCGGGCGGAGCCGAACATTAAATACCCGGCGCAAGTATTAAATATATGTTTTTTCACCTTTCCGAAAGCTACCGCTAGATGGTAAGCCGGGGTGTATCAATTTTGAGTAAATTAGCGTCCTTAAATTACGAATTATTGAAGTTTCAAGCATTTCTGAAATTTACCGTTATATAAAAAGCGGCCGTAATTTTAGTCCGATTTCAATAATTTTCAACGTTTTGCTTTTAATTGGGCAGCACAATAAAAATACCGAGTTTGGTACAAATTGGTAGAACGGTTACCGATATACATATATGTGATCATAAGTGGGCGGTGCCATGCCCATTTTCCAGAATTTTACCATAAACGTATATCTTGGTAAAGAATTGTTGCAAGCATCAATCTAAAATAAATTAGCTTTAATATTTATTGATTTATCGAAGATTGTGTATTTCTCTAAATTACCGTTATATGGGATGTGGGCGTGGTTATTGTCCGATTTTTTAAATTTTCATCCATTTAGTATGCTGTATCAAGGCCAACAACTGTGTCAAGTTTGAAAGAAATTGGTGCAGCGGTTACCAATGGGCGTGGCTTCGCCCATTTTCGAAAAATTTATAATATTCTTATTTTTCATCTAAAAATTATTGTAAATATCAATTTTGAGTGAATTATCTTCAGTAGTTACTAAAATATCACAGTTTTCGTATTTCTGGAAATTACCGTTATATGGGAAGTGGGCGTGGTTACAGTCCGATTTGGCCCATTTTCATTCCAAACCAACCTTGGATTAGCGAAAACCTACATACCAAATTTCGTTTAGATATCTCAATTTTTGCTCGAGTTATCGTGTACACGGACGGACGGACAGACGGACAGACGGACGGACAGACAGACATGGCTTAATCGATTTCTCTATTCATTCTGAGCATATATGTATACATTTGTCTATATCTATCTCGATTCGTTTTGGCTGTTACAAATAACCGTTATGTGAAAAAATTAATATACCCTTGTGCACAAGTGCGCTCGGGTATAAAAATTCATATTTTAGGCTAAATTTTTTCATCTAAAATATTGGTTTTTATTTTGAGAATGGTACGTTTTAAAGTCGTGAATGCAAGTACTTTTATTTTTGTATAAAGTAAAAATATTTAAAAAAATTTGGGTTTACAATTTCTTTGGAATACGCGGGTTTTGCCTGTATCATTTTCTCAGTGTAGGTATTTGATCTGTAAAAGTTCATTAACCACACAATTTGGTAGCCCACATATGTACATATGTAAGTACTGCAACGTATCTATTCGTTTCAAATTCCATTTCATTTTGTTCTCTCTTTTGCGACGCGTCTAACATTTACGCTTCAATTAACTTACAACTAAAACAACAAGGATACATGTACCCGTTAGTAGTAAAACTTGCGCCCTGTGGCCAAATGAGTAAATAAGTAGCTAGATAAATTGAGTGTGAGTTGGATTTCAATTAGGCCAACGCCTGCAAAAACAAATGTTGAACCCTCAACCTACTTTTTATCATAAGAATTATAAAAACCAGTCAGTTATAAAAACAGCGAATGACGGCCATAAAACGTGATGAACGGATTTCGAATAAGAGTAAAAAATTTAAAGAGGAGCATTTTTTTTTTTAGTATAAACATAAATGTTAAAACGTATTACATATGTATGTATGTATGTATGTATGTTTATCAATGTATGTATGTATATACATACCCAGTACGTCATAGCTCAACCAATTATCTTAGAAAAATTAATTTATTTCTAGTTATGTAGTAACTAACTTTAAATTGAGGTATAATCACCTAGCAGCCTGATTAGATAAACCAAATGCTTACATTTTTGATACATATCTTTGCAAATAGTTCAATATTAGTTAGAAAATCATCTAACTCTGGGCAATTAACTATTTTAGCATGAACAGACATCTGCAAAGGAAATATACTTACTTTGCAGTGCTTTAAGCCAAATGCATTTTAAGGCAGTTGAAAGCAAATCCAGAATCGGACAATTGACTTGCTGCTGGCACATAATTAAAACTGAACATTTGAAAGCACGTTTGCATGTCTGGCTGTAGCTGAGCCTGCTGTTACTTGTTAGCTTTCAGAAGATTCGCGTTTGAATCCCAACAGAGACAAAATGTGAAAATGTTAATACAATTTTTTTTTTGTCTCTTGTAAATATGAAAAGGGATCTGTGAAGTGCAGAACGAAAGCGTATTCAAACGAAACATATTGACTTTGAAGTGATTTAAGCCAAATGCATTTTAAAGTAGTTGAAATCAAATGCAGAGACTGACGCCTAGGACATCGCCATGTTAAAGTAAACAGTTCGACCAAGGAAGAAAGTCAAATCTTCAAATAGATCTTCGATATTTCAACTAGTTTCTTTCCGTACTGGATATGTACATACATATCGCTCATTTACTAAATGAGTGTCATTACTCCAAACCAAATTCCAGCTAGTAATTCCAGCTCGTTATATTTTGATTAATCTTGTGGCATGAGGCATCTGAAGCCCCCATCTCTCCAAAATTGCTTCAGGTAAAATAAATCGGCCATATTCTTGAAAATTCGGCAAAAATGTTTAAAAAGATGAGCCTATTAGTATACAAAGTAGAAAAGATGTCTACTTTTAAATAATGAGTGGCGTTTTTTTCATGCAAAAATGGCGGATGTAATATGAGGAAATGTTTTTTTGTTTTAATTTTCTGCAATATTGGATCCGCCCTTTTGAATTTTAAAAATGCACGGTTAGACTCATATCAGCGACTCCAAACACCTCCGAATGACAAGTTTCAAGCAAACTCGATAAATTTTTAAAAACTTTTCCGTCACATTGGATTTAAAGGTAAACATTTTTACCGAGTTTCAAAGAATATAACTAATTTATTTTTTCCCTGAACCAAATTTGTTGAGAAGGCGGCTTCTGTCTTATGTTACTAAATTTATATAACAAAGACAATTTGATATATAAATACGCTAGCGCAGCCACATGTGTGTAAGTAAATGATGGCACGCTTGCTAAACTTAATATAATTTCCTCGATGATTAGCGTAACAAATACCGACAATTACATATTTAAGTGCACAATCACACAGCCATCAAAATGCTTAAGTACACATGTTATACGGTATACAATTATGAAGGTGTCTAAATAATTATACGACCGCAAAACACTTTAAACGATTTGTTCGCATTCAATTAGTTATATTACCACACTTTGTAATACAAATTTATTTGTGTATGTATGTAGTTATGTTTTGCTTAAAAAAAGATGAATTTTTTGCAGTTACTCAATACCTTTTTTACTTTAGTTGGCCTTTCCTTTTGTTGTTGTTAATATATTAAATATGTTGGTTGTAGTGTCTCTCATTTTCTGTTGCTTTTCATTTATACATATATAATATTCATTGATGAAATATCGCACAATGTAGCACAAATACCTTCAGACAGTCGGTAGACAAGCTTATTGTTTGTGGGCAGTGGCGGTTGCAGCACACGCGATTCATTCACAACTTTAAGCTGCTGATTTTTTTTTTCATTTTCATAATTTGTAAATTATTTCTGAAATACGTATTGTATGTACATATGTATGTATGTATGTATATACATAATGAATGGACTGCGCAAGCGAATTCATATTTAATAAATGAGAAAAAAATACAGTACCGTAAAAGCAAAAGTACTTATGAGCGTGTATTTCAAGGTTTGACCATTCAGTGTATTAGTTATTTAAACGCCTACTGATAATTAGTATTTATTAACCAATTTGTTGGCATGAGCTTGTATTAAGTAAAAGAAAAGTACAAACGTTTTGTTGTGTATGAATGTATGTCTATGTAAACTACGTGTGTCTTTTTTGTTTATTAATTTTTAAGCAGCTTTGCCGGCCAGTCACAACAGTAGGTACAATGTGCAAGTTGTCGCAGTCAAAGTTGCTTGAGTAAGGTCTTGAAATTTGTCATTTTGTCTTTTCATTTTTGTTGTGTAGAATTCGTACTCGTAGTAGGTAAAATGCATATCACATACTTAATTAACCAGCGCACTTGGTTAGCTTTTACATATTAACAAATTTTTATTTTTGATTGCATGCCATTTAATATTTTAATTTATATTTACTAACCACAATTAATTGTTAATGTCGCATATGCTGTTTACTAATTTATTCAACTGCTACGTTAAGCAGCAAACGGGCACAAAGAATGTATTTAATAGCGTTTTGCCGATCCAACTTGGATTGTGGGTGAAAGTAACAATAGGCTTGCCAGTATTTCAACTAAATCGTTTATATATTTGGATACATACATATTTTTCGGAGTGTTGGTTAAGGAATTTCAGCCAAGCCATAGTAAGTACATACTTTTAAATACAAATCTTTACATCGCTATACAAAATTCGTGCTGTACATTTTTGGAGTTTTAATGAGCACAATTAAGACAGTTTATAATTAATTACGTATGAATTAGTAACTGACTGGTGTCAAAAAATATTTGGTATTCAGGAGGTGCTGAATACGACATTAACCTCGACAACGTATAAACTACATTATACATACCATACATCCAAATGTATTTTATATTTAAAAAATTGGACTCGGAGTTCGAGTTTGACAGCTTTATTCGCCATATTTAATATGATGTTAGCATATTGTTTTTCATAGTCTATCGAAATCAGGTAAAAGGTATAATTATTCTTAATTCTTATTTAACTTGGCACTAAAACTCTTTCTTTTCTATTTACACCATCTTCAAAAGTGACACAACTCAAAATAACGCGTTAGTCAGAAAATGCGAAAAAGTATTTCGTGGCACATGCTAATCATATGGGCAAAGGAGACTTTACCTTAGGTTTTTTCAACAAATTATAACAAAAACTTGATTCAGCTTTTGCTTAAAGATAAATAAAAGCTCAGGGTACATTTTTGGCGCATAATTTCAAAAATGCCAAATTTTCAGTTTCGTCACTTTTGAAGGTCGTGTGCGATATCTATAGTTACGTTCCCCCAAAAGTTTTTATGCGCTAGGCCTAAAATTGGGTACCCTGACATAAAACCCCAAGTGGCATAACTCCAATTTTAAAATTTGTAATTATATAACTCCTTATACAATGACAAAAACGCCATGTTTTTACTTGGAGTTATGTCATTTTTGAGCCTAAAATATATTTTCCAGCTCTCAGGGAAAACAAAAAAAAAATCATATTAAAACACGCTCAAGCAAAAATAAAATTGTTTATTTTGTGGTCAGTTCCCAGCACTCTAGAAATATATGTATATCTATGTTGTAAATATTTCTTCAAGAAAAATTAAAGCCATGGCAATGTATTTTTTCAGTCGAGGGAAATAATAAAAAATATTTCTAGTAATTTTTCTTGAGCTTAAAAATCGGAAAACTGGAAAGAAAAATTGCGCAATTTTTTATTCAAAATCTTCGTCTGTGATGTTTTTTTATAAAAGACAACAATATTTTAATATATGTATAGTGAAAATTTTAGATAAAAGAATATATTACAAAAATTGTATATATCGGCATTTCCAATCTGGCGTAACGTGACACTTGTATGACAAAATGTTCAAAAGAAATGCAAAAAGTCATAATTTTAAAAAGGGGTTTCTAGATTTTCCTAGCAATTAAATGTCCCCTTATACAGTTAAAACGTTACGACAAACAGACTTGGGTTGCAAAATTGCAAAACTCTGCGAATTGGTCAGGACAATTTGAAATGTTAAAATCTTTTCTGCTTTTTGTTTAATCAGCTGAAGTATCTGGCGTGACGTTAGCTGGCGTTACGTTACTAAAATTTCCATTGAAAAAGTTTTGTAAATATTGTTCTTGAAAGAATTTTTAATGGAAGAAAACATACATTTCATGTCGAATATACTTTTTCGTTTGACATCAGCGCCAGCAGCGCTTCCATTTTGTGAAAACAAATCAGAGCATAAATACGGGGTTTCAAAATATCTCGACGCTGGCACCACCTAACGAGACCATTTTTGGCAATACAGCCATTGCAGGCCACTTTGGAGGTGGTAAATAAATTAATTTTTAAATGAAACTTTAACAATTTTCGAAGCTTATAAAAATGATTACATACACACATATGTATAGATAATTCCAATTACGGTTTTTGACAGTAATAGCCTATTTCCACCAAAGGCTTAAGAGCGCAGATAAGTTTCAAGAATTTTAACATGGGGTGATCGGTAAGGTTTATTTCTTAATTTTTGCTTTTTTTCCTATCGTTCGCTTCTTCGTAATAGGTGGAATTACCAGCCTGCGGGTTGTAATCTATTTTCCATTAGGCATAAACAGAAGTTAATACTTGGTGGAAATCGAATATGAATGAGGGTTTTTCGAACCACATAAGTGGGAGTTTTTCTTATGTCGAACAGCTGATAATTTTAAAGATTTTGTTGCGTCGATTTTAATGTCGTCCGCTGCAATTCTGGGTAGAGTTTTAGACAAACAATTAGATCTACCTATATATATATGTGCTATATTAAAAATAAACTATAAACTGTGAACTGAATATGAGTAAGTTCGAACGTTGAAATTGGAAAAACTAATACATTTTATTTCAATATACCTACGTGCTAGTAGTTTACTTCTTCCACACAAACAAACATTAATTATACTGGCAACTGTGTATTATTATTTTCCTGCTTAATCTCTATTTTAAAGTGTTGTTTTCAATGATCACACCTTTTGTTTTTCCAAGTATTCAGGTTTGCGGAAATAATTTTCACAGTCTACTTTGAAAGATAAACGTAAATACAAACACATATGTACAGTAATACGTACCCACTGGGAAAATAGGTAAGCACCTTGCGAGGTAAGCCATGTTTTCTTACAGTTTTTAGTACCAAAATTGTCATCATGGCTAATGTCATCTACTAGTAAAGGGCAAAATGAACACCTCCGAAGACACATTACGTTGTCAGTTGCAAAATAACGTGCAGCCGAAGTTATTTCCAAGCACCGAACTACTCCGAGCGACTGCTCTGCATTACACGTAACTTACTTTGTAAAGCGGCTCAGAAGTATGTCTGATACCAAATGTACATTCTAAATTCCTACTTACATAAGGCGGCCATGCCTTTGTAAAAGTAAGGGACGTTCGGCAGGGAAATGGTAATGACTGCCAGGTGAAGAGTAAGTTGCTAATAAGGTATTATTGCGTGCTCCTAATTCCCACTGGGTATGAATTTTTATATCTGTATATGTTTATTAAATCAGATTCGATGATGCTTTCAATAGCCATTTTCCAATAATTTTGCATGCCCATTAAATTTTCATTAGGAAGAGAATTGTTACATAAATATACAAATTGAATGAAAAGTTTGCCTTCCAAAATGATCAAATAATTGAAATGACTATCAAAATAATCTAACTTAATTTAGCATTTAAGAAATATGTATGTACATATATTAAATGAACATTCCCTGCAAAAAATTTGGCGACTAATCTCTAAAGAGAGAGAGAGAGAGACATTAGTCTCAACCGGGTACAATTGGGCATTAATTAGTCGCAGTTAAACCCAAACGGGTATTAAATATGAGAGATTATTTAGTCTCGACTCATCCCCTACTTGGAGATCAATTAGTCCCTGACTCATCTCCAACGGGTACACTTAACGTTGGAATGATATCTACGCACTTAGCCAATAAAACTTCATTTGCGGCGGTGGCACAAAGAGAGATTATTCGCTTAACAAACCTGAGCATCCTGGTTCGAATCGCAGCTGGCGCAACTTTATTATTTTTATTTTTTTTTAAAGTGACTAGTCATTTTTTATACCCGTTCTGGTATAATGTGGAACAATTAGTCTCTTCAGAGGACATGCTCGAACAAAAGCGAACAATTCATTTCATATAAAGAGATCAGAAGTTATTATTATTAGTCGCATGTTCCTTTGCGATTGCTCCCGGAGTCATTCCGGATTAGTCGCATTTTTTTGCCGGGTTTAGTTGATTTATATCTATAAACATATTACATACACATGTATATGTCGTTTGTTTTATTTCAAAAATTAATTATAACGTAAACATGTATTTATGGATGTAAATATGTAAGTTTAAAAATTTTGTATGCATGTATGTACATATGTACATAAAATGAATTTCGCTACATATCGGAAATATTCACAATGCTTGAAAATATACAGAAATTACAAAGGTTAACGTCCTCAACTAAATACGCGATATTTCTCTCCGAATGCTTTATTAAATAAATCGATACAAGTGAGCAATTAAATATCTGCAATATATGCTAACGCAATACACATACGCATGTATTTTATGAATGCGTTGTATTTGAAAATTTATATGCACTACACCGCGCGTGTAAACGCACATTATCGTAAATATTCCTCAGCGTGCTGTGTATTTGAAGCAATTAATTTTTAATTTTCAAGCTATTGCTAGCAGATATCATTTGCAAATATGCAGATGTATACACAATTTTATACAATACGAGTACATATGTAAATATCGCACCTAGGGTTGAATCGATACGAGTGAATACTCGATACTTTTCGTTGGATACCAAGTAATTTGGTATCGATACTTTTGAACCAAGTACCAAGGCGATTTTTTTCGGAATTTTTTTCTCCAGTTTCAGGCCAAAAATAGGAAAACCATCAATTTTTTAAGTCATTTTAAAGGTCAATGTAATTATTCTACCAAGCGATACTATT
>NW_023458558.1:56884788-56894698 GCF_013731165.1 Rhagoletis pomonella
AGTTTCCAATCATTGTTGCCCCGTTAAATTGTAACGCTAATAAAATATTAAAAAAATATATAAAAATTGGTAGTCACATTTTAGTTCCGAAGCAGGAAATTTTGCATTAAGTAACTTTGTGCCTTATAGTTTAATCGACGTACTATGTTTGAAAAGATCCCCAGGGCTTTAAAAAAAAGTAGACAAACGGTCGAATTTCGGCAGTAATTGGCACTCCTAGTCCTTATAAATATGCTATACATTTTTCTTCCTTTTTGTTTATCAACTTCCTCGCCATTGATAGAGCATTTTCCTTAGTTAGAGGCTTATCAGTCGATTTTTTGTTTTTGGAAAATGGTCATATAAATTCACCTTTTTCGAAGGAAACTTTTAATTCAGAGTTGAGTTTTTGGCACAATAATGGGGAATTTACACGAGGCAATTTCGCAGGCAACTTTTAATTGAATGCAACCGTTGCCTGGTTGCCTTTCAACTAACCGCTTTCAATGAAGTTGGTCAGATGCCTACTTTCGTTCAACTTTTAATTCAACTAATCGCCTGTGAAAGTGGAATCATGTAAATTATCTATTAGGGTATGGAACGTTTATAAATACTATGTAGTTCTAATGCACGCTATTGCCAATTGTTTAATGTATATATACATATATATTTATTTATTGTTTTAGCAGCACTAACGGCAGTCTACTCATCAACTGTAAGTAGTAGGCATGCAAATTAAATTTGATTAATTTTCAATCTGCATTCTGCACGCTTGATAGCCAGTGGCGCGTAAACGAATAGTTGCGCATTTGGGTTTTAAAGTATCAATTTATGCATATACAATTTATTTTATAAGCGGCACGCACAAATATACATATTAATGAAGTTAAATGTATGAATTCAACTGTACTTATGTTTATACGTGTACATTTATTTGTGCGTTATTCCAGCGTTTCTTAAACTATGGTACTTGGGGCCACGAAAACCTTACAAAGGTTTTTTTTTAATAATGAGATAGAATTTTGTTAAATAATAAACAAAGTATTATCTCGAAATCTTCATAAAAATGTTGATTAAAAATTTTGAAATTTTTATGAAAATTCAATGAAAAGCCATTTTTTGTGTTTTGCCTTATTTTAAATTGCAAATAGCATGTTACAAACAATTAATTGTATTTGTTACATATTACATTTTCACATATTCTTTTAGTAAACGCCATATCTCTATAAAAGTACCACTTCCTCTATTCCTGATCTCAATAATTTCATAAGATATCAGTAGTATTTCAAAATCATAACAACATTTTGCTAATCTTTTTAGAGAGCACCAAATATCTAAATGTGTTTTTAGCATTTTTTTTTAATCTTTTCTATTTGCTTTGTCTTTATAATTTTCGTTGCTCAACCATAGCGTTACTGAATTGCAAACAAGAAAACTAAAAAAATTGTTTGTAAAGTTCTTGAAGCGGGTTTTCATTCAATGAATTTTAGTGTTTTTTCACTATTTTCCAGGACCCAATTGTGGTACTATTGGATTAAGATTGGTCCATTCGTTTGTTAAAAGCTTTCGTCACTGATTTCCGTGCATTACTAACTCATTTGAGGTATAATTAGTATGTAGTTTTTATTAAATTCATCTAATTGATATAATCTATACATATAATAAAATTGTAACAGGTCGATGTCTGTACATTATAGATATTAAAGAAAAATTAATGTGGGGGGTCTTTTTTAGAGCACCAGAAGCCAAATCAACCATTTTTAGAATTTTTGTCTGTCTGTCTGTCTGTCTGTCTGTCTGTCTGTCTGTCTGTCTGTATGTTTGTTCGCGCATCACTCGAAAACGAATGCATGGATTTGAATGCAGTTTTCACCGATGCATTGCTAGAGGTCTAACTTAAAATTTAGGAAGAAAAAAAATTAGAGAGTTGCCATCTGTTTGAAAATTGGAGTTTAAGTAAATTGATAAGAAAAAATGAATATTGCAATATGGGCGTCAAAAGAAAGAGAATGAAGAAGGCTTACAGCCAAAAGTATTTTTTTAGAGTTGCCACCTATTTAAAAATTTACATTAAATTTAATTTATAAGATAAGTTGAATATTGCAATATGGGTATCAAACTGAAAGGGTTTAGGAAATTATATTGCCGAAAATATTTTTAGGGGGGGCTGCCACCTGTTTGAAAAATTGTATTGTATTAAATTGATAAAATAAATGAAATCTATATATACATCTATAAATCTATACATATAATAAAATTGTAACAGGTCAATGTCTGTACCTTATAGATATTAAAGAAAAATTAATATGGTGGGTTTTTATTAAAGCCACAGAAGCCAAATAAACAATTTTTAGAATTTTTGAATATCTGTCTGTCTGTATATTTGTACGCGCATCAGTCGAAAACATGGAATTGAATGCAGTTTTCACCGTTGTATCGCTAGAGATTTAGCTTCCAATATAGAAGAAAAAATTAGAGAGTTGCCACCTGTGTTTAAAATTTCCGTTTAGGTCAATTGATACGGTAATGTGAATACTGCAATATGGCTGTCAAATGAAAGAAATTTACAAAGGCCTACAGCTGAAAATATGTTTGTGGAAGGTTGCCACCTATTTGAAAACTTTAATTTAATATAATTGATAGCATAAATTAAATATTGCAATATTGGCGTCAAACTAAAGACGATAGGAAATTTTAATCCTGAAAATATTTTTAGGGGATTTGCCAACTGATTGAAAAATTGTATTCATTGAAATTTGTAAAATAAATGAAATATTGCAATACGAATATTAAACTAAAGAGGATTAGGAAGCTTACTTTGGAAAATATTCTTGAAGCGGGTTGCCACTTATTTTAAAACTTTAATTCAGTTAAATTTACTTATAAACTAAGTGTTGCCATATGGGTATCAAACGAGAGTACTTGAGAATAATAAAATTGCAACAGGCCGATATCTGTACATAATAGATGTTAAAGAAAAATTAATAGGGGGTTTATTAGATCAACAGAAGCCAAATCTAAAATTTCGGTATGTTTGTCTGTATGTTTGCAAGCGCATCACGCAAAATCTAATGTATGGAATTAAATGCAGTTTTGCTAGAGCTCTAATTGAAAATATAGAATCCATTTTTTTATACCCGAGCGCACTTGTGCACAAGGGTATTATAACTTTGTTCACATAACGGTTGTTTGTAACAGGCAAAACGAATCGAGATAGATATAGACAAATGTATACATATATGATCAGAATGAAAAGAGAAATCGATTAAGCGGTGACTGTCTGTTCGTCCGTCCGTCCGTCCGTCTGTGCACACGATAACTCGAGTAAAAATTGAGATATCTTAACGAAACTTGGTACGTGCACTTCTTTTGGGCGTAGGACGGATGGTATTGAAAATGGGCGAAATCGGACAATAACCACGCCTACCTCCCATATAACGGTAATTTTAAGAAATACGAAAACTGCGATATTTTAGTAACTACTGAAGATAATTCACTCAAAATTGATACTTACAATGAGTTTCAGACGGAAAACATGAATTTTATAAATTTTTGGAAAATGGGCGTAGCCACGCCCACTTATGGTTACATGTGTATATCTTGGAAACCGCTACACCAATTTCTTCCAAACTTGGCACAGTTGTTGGCCTTAGAACAGCATACTAAATGGCTGAAAATTTAAAAAATCGGGCAATAACCACGCCTACCTCCCATATAACGGTAATTTTAAGAAATACGAAAACTGCGATATTTTAGTAACTACTGAAGATAATTCACTCAAAATTGATATTAGCAATGAGTTTTAGACGAAAAATAAGAATATTACAAAATTTTGGCAAATGGGCGTAGCTACGCCCACTTATGGTTACATGTGTTTATCTTGGTAACCGCTGCACCAATTTCTTCCAAACTTGGCACAGTTGTTGGTCCTGGTACATCATACCAAATGGCCGAAAATTTCTAAAATCGGACAATAACCACGCCCACATCCCATATAACGGTAATTTCGAGAAATACAAAATCTTCGATAAATCAGTAAATATTGAAGCTAATTTATTCAAAATTGATGCTTGCAACAATTCTTTACCAAGAAATACGTTTATGACAAAATTTTGGAAAATGGGCGTAGCACCGCCCACTTGTGATCACATATATGTATCTCGCTAACCGTTCTAGCAATTTGTACCAAGCTCGGTATGGTTATTGTGCTTGCCACATAAAAGCAAACCGTTGAAAATTGTTGAAATCGGACTAAAATTGAGGCCGCTTTTCATATAACGGTAAATTTCAGAAATGCTTGAAATTTCAATATTTCGAAATTTAAGGACGCTAATTTACTTAAAATGTATACAACCCGGCTTATCATGTAGCGGTAGCTTTCGGAAAGGTGGAAAACATATATTTAACACTTGCGCCGGGTATTTAATGTTCGGCTCCGCCCGAACTTAGACTTTCTTACTTGTTTTTATTTCTGTTTGGAAGGGTTTTCGCTAAAAAAAATTTAAACTTTTCGTTGTTGCTGCCAAAAAAATTAAGAAATCTGAGACGTCACGTTTTACAATTTCATACAGTTCTCTTTACAATGCATTTCACTAAACTACTAAACGGCTGCATCGACTTGGTTCATATTTGGCAACACGTTGAAAATAAATATTCTGACCAAAAATTTACTCGGTATTTAGCTCGGGATATTCCTAAAATTCTTATACAGACTAAAACGTAAAAAACCAATATATCTCTAAAACCAATTACTCTGGGGAACTGAAACTCAGCACTGATGCATATATTGCAAATGCATTGGGAAAGGGGGCGTGGCTCCTTCCTTCCATGCAAACTGAACTTCTCATATAGCTTATGTCTGGAACTGCTTACGCTAACGTCCTGAAATTCCACACAGCTACATATGTTATCAATACCGTAGTTATGGCGAAAAGTGGTAAATATTGGAATGGCTGGATCGATATACATTTACGTAAACGCGCAAGTATCATTCGATTGGGAACCATTTTCTCCTAGATTTCTTAATCTCATTGAACTATTGTAACGTTGTCTTTAATTTTCAGTAAGGTAAAATTTATGTGAAAATTTTGAAGAATTTTTTTAATTTTTCACAAAGTATGGAGCTTTGCTTTTACGAGTTTCGCTATAAACTGTCCTATCTACATACCTATTTGCATAAAATGATAGCCGTTTTCGTTGTTCGGAATAAACTCAAAACACACTGAATAGAGTTCCGTCAGATTGTCGGAGGTTATCTTACATACATATATGGTCCAATTACATGCTACTATAAAACTCGCTAGGTGGTGCTGGAGTAGAGTTATTTATAAAAATCGTATTTATTAACCGATTTCGTTCAAATTTTAAATGTGAGCTATGTACCTGTATGATGGAAAATTCTTTTGATAAAAATTTACCCGATTAGTGCCGCTGGAGTTAAGCGAAGCGCACATTGGCGCGATTCTGTCGTTGCGAATCCGCAAGCCCAAAAATTACAACAATGCTACCCATACATTTTAATGCGCTAGCGCACACTTGCACGATTCCGTCGCTGCGAATTTTTCGAACATTCAATGTTCCTCTTTATTGACGCGTTCGAAACGCGGCTTGCAGCGTTTTGAAGACGTCAAAGAAGAAGAAGAAAGGTGTCAGCAATAAAGGCAAAGAAAAAAAAACGTGTAATGTACAAAAACTAATAAAAACGTTCGTAATAATAGTATTTTGTACGATTTGGGCACGCCGAGTGCGAAAATACACGAAATAAAGGGAAAATTGAGTGAATTGTACATCGGAAATCGACGCGAAAAAATCGCTCAAGTGTGCGCACGTTTGCGGATTCGAAGTTAACAGCCGAATTCGCAACGTATTCGCAACGATGGAATCGCGCTAATGTGCGCTTCGCTTTAAGGTAGAAATTCATAACACGTATTCATTTTATGGTAAGCAATGGTTTTGCAGAAAATAAGCCCAATGGATGGCGCTGCAGCCGAAATGTATAGAAACCCCGTGTGGTTGGTCTGCTTTGGCACTATGTTTAAGTTATAAGAATTTAGTTTTCAGATGTCTAAATGAAGGATGGGGTTAAGTTTTTCTGACGCCCTCATGCACGATCATGCGGTCTTGCATCTACCCTGAAATCAGTTCATAAATTTTACCACGAATTGTAAAAGTGGTGAATTAACAAGGAAAGATCACCGTAGGTATATCAACTGCTTCATTTGAAAGATACTTAAGAGATCACACTACTCATTTAGCAATGTACCGGAAAACTTTTCATCCTATGGGACAGCGAGGATTCTTGGCCTTCCTATGAAGAAAATGCACTTCTGTGCTCTTGAGTTTCCCTATAAGAACTTTTATTGGCATACGTAAGATCATACAAAAAGATTACGCATGATTGGCAGAGATCTCACAGGTGAAAATAAGACCATCAGTAAAGCTCATGACACCAAAAGGGATTGGTATTCCACATGGTATCACAGCGTTACTACTATTTGCCTATGTGTGAGGAGGATACTGCGCCTTAGTGGTTTCAACTTAAATCAAAAACTTTGACTTTACAGACTAATTTTGTTTTTAAACGCTCTTTTGCATTGGCTAACGCAAAAGCTCTTATTAAGCGCCGCGAAGTAAGCGGGCATTGGCTAGTATGTAAATAAAATAAAGAATAGAGCTAGCCTCAAAAAGGCTAAACTGGTAACACTGCTTACCAGATCCTTCCATGTGGAATTCGAAACTAACACAACACTTACACATATACACAATGTTGCTCACATAAACTATTGGCCTGATTATGCTTACTTCGCATAATTTGCACAACTTCGCATAAACTTTAAACTGTAATTTCGTATGCACTTTCTATGTATTTTGTATGTATTCCATTACCCATAAATTAGCAGAACGTTTAAAAACTAAGTTCAGTTTTTTGTTAGATTTTGCTTCACATTTTCCTAAGTTAAATTTTTATTGCACTGGTACAAATGCTTGTGCGAAGTTATGCGAAGTATGCATAATCAGACTTTAATGTTGCCAAGATCTCGTTGCTATGTTGCTTGCCAATCACCTGATGTATAGTAGTGTTGCGTGTGATATTCATTTTTCGATTCTGCAGTTTACTCAAAAAATACCAGCTAGTCGACGTCATTTATACAGATATTGTATGTGCATACATACATATAAACAGGCGCTAACTCTCTTTGAAATTAAAATATTTAAATTAAATTTTAGTAGAGGATTTTTGCAGTGTAAAAAGATTAACTACATAATTAACGAACCAAATGATCATCTGATGAACTACTGACGGGTTATAAAAAATGGTGCGTGCATTTCTGTGTACTCGTATTGTTTAGATTTTAATCAATAAAGATATGTATTAATTCACGTCGTACGATTGGTGGTAGCAGGTGAAGAGGAGGAGGAGGAGGAGATGTGGGAAACACCCATCTGAAACACAAATCATAAGTAATGAATAAATGTGATATTCGCTTTAGAAATAAGATTGAAATATTGTTGCTAATACCGGACTATGTATTTCATTTTGATGATCTCACTACATAAAAGTAATGTACACTGCGAAAGAACATTAAACCTTTGCACCTTCTCAATGATATTAATGATTCAATTCAACTAACTATGTATGTAACGGGTGATTTTTTTGAGGTTAGGATTTTCATGCATTAGTATTTGACAGATCACGTGGGATTTCAGACATGGTGTCAAAGAGAAAGATGCTCAGTATGCTTTGAAATTTCATCATGAATAGACTTACTAACGAGCAACGCTTGCAAATCATTGAATTTTATTACCAAAATCAGTGTTCGGTTCGAAATGTGTTTCGCGCTTTACGTCCGATTTATGGTCTACATAATCGACCAAGTGAGCAAACAATTAATGCGATTGTGACCAAGTTTCGCACTCAGTTTACTTTATTGGACATTAAACCAACCACACGAATGCGTACAGTGCGTACAGAAGAGAATATTGCGTCTGTTTCTGAGAGTGTTGCTGAAGACCGTGAAATGTCGATTCGTCGCCGTTCGCAGCAATTGGGTTTGTGTTATTCGACCACATGGAAGATTTTACGCAAAGATCTTGGTGTAAAACCGTATAAAATACAGCTCGTGCAAGAACTGAAGCCGAACGATCTGCCACAACGTCGAATTTTCAGTGAATGGGCCCTAGAAAAGTTGGCAGAAAATCCGCTTTTTTATCGACAAATTTTGTTCAGCGATGAGGCTCACTTCTGGTTAAATGGCTTCGTAAATAAGCAAAATTGCCGCATTTGGAGTGAAGAGCAACCAGAAGCCGTTCAAGAACTGCCCATGCATCCCGAAAAATGCACTGTTTGGTGTGGTTTGTACGCTGGTGGAATCATTGGACCGTATTTTTTTCAAAGATGCTGTTGGACGCAACGTTACGGTGAATGGCGATCGCTATCGTTCGATGCTAACAAACTTTTTGTTGCCAAAAATGGAAGAACTGAACTTGGTTGACATGTGGTTTCAACAAGATGGCGCTACATGCCACACAGCTCGCGATTCTATGGCCATTTTGAGGGAAAACTTCGGAGAACAATTCATCTCAAGAAATGGACCGGTAAGTTGGCCACCAAGATCATGCGATTTGACGCCTTTAGACTATTTTTTGTGGGGCTACGTCAAGTCTAAAGTCTACAGAAATAAGCCAGCAACTATTCCAGCTTTGGAAGACAACATTTCCGAAGAAATTCGGGCTATTCCGGCCGAAATGCTCGAAAAAGTTGCCCAAAATTGGACTTTCCGAATGGACCACCTAAGACGCAGCCGCGGTCAACATTTAAATGAAATTATCTTCAAAAAGTAAATGTCATGGACCAATCTAACGTTTCAAATAAAGAACCGATGAGATTTTGCAAATTTTATGCGTTTTTTTTAAAAAAAAAGTTATCAAGCTCTTAAAAAATCACCCGTTACATATTGCACACCAGCGATATGTAATTAAACTGCTTAACGGCGCATATAAAACGAAGCGCCAACCCCCAGACAAAACGCCATAAACACGCAAAAGCTTGGGTGGCAAATTGGCGCTGCACGCAGCTTAAATTGAATTAAAATTAAAATACTTCATTATCTTTGCGAATTTTAGCTGCAACACAATGGAGTGATTTCACAGCAAATTAAAACAATTTTACGGCAGCACCCACAAATAAAAAAAAGAAAACAATGGTCGATAGTGATAGTATTTAGCGTTTTTTTACTTTTTAATTTGTTTTCAAATGATGAGTTGTGAGGTTAATAGCGCAATAAAATCAAACAATGCTACTGTAAAATTAAGTAAATGCGAATAAACGCAGCAAAGTGAAATGTCTGAAAGCAACATATTCGTGTGCATATGCAACGTGCAACAAAGTTGCTAAACAACAAATTAGTGACAAGACAACAATGTGCAAGAAGTAACAATGCAATAATAATTTCAAAATTAGCGTGTGTGTGAAAAGTGACAGAAAAAGTTATTAGCGCCGCGATTTTACTACTGCCGGATGAAGTCATTGGTAATGGCACACCATTTACATGTGTATGTAAATACTATCCGCTATTTCGGTGCCGCTGCCATGCGTTGCACTGACATTGAACTACTTTCGAGCAGCAGTAGCTCGGGCAAAAAGACACAAAATAAAAATACATATGTACCATAGCACACACTTACATGTGCATCACACACTACTTGCGTTCATACAATTACATATATTTACATAATTCACGCTGCTGACGCTAATGAATGCTATAGATTTGCTGACATTGGCAGATAAGTGTAAACTTATACGAGAGCATTGATTCTTTCAGTCATGACGTAATTCTTGCGCCATTAAGCAAATAAAGTATGGATCATTTTTCAAAACAAATAATTCTTAATTCTCTGCCTGCCACTGAGTTTACTACTATCAACTCCCATA
>NW_023458558.1:56894798-56895800 GCF_013731165.1 Rhagoletis pomonella
TTGTTTGAGTTACCATTCAAGCAGCTGAAAAGAAAAAAAGAAATTAGCAATTACTTAGTACCCATTTGTTTAAACTTTTCACCACTAAATCGTAAGTTAGCGCACTATGCAATCTTGTTAAACCATGCGCAGGAAAGTCACAAATAATTGAAATGCGGTGGCGTATGAGCAACTTTTAAACTCCGTATGATTCATAACTTATGGCTTAATTTTTGTATGCACATATGAATGTAGATTAACTTAATATATGTATATAGCTAGCTTAGGTTACGCGGGCATCTGTGAGAAGAGTTCACACAATGGCCCAATGCGATGACCAGGGGGTTTTCCCATGCCTATCTATACATGTTTTTGAACCATCTTTATTCTCCAGCGAATGCTACCAGTTCTTCCAGTGGAGCTTTCCCTAAGATAACTAACTCGAAAAAATGGTCTCCAAGAAATTCGAGGCATTTTTCTCAGGGCACTCACAAGAGAAGTGCTGGACGGTTTCCATCTCCTCCTCATCTCTGCAGCTTCTGCAGAAATCTTTATACAGGGCTCCTAAACTGGCGCCCACGTGGTGGTAGAAGCTTAAACCTTATTTTTAAGAGCCTTAATAAACTCCGAGTTCTTCCTTCGTCGAGCCGAGGCCAGAGCGAGCGCGATATCATGCAGTCGTGCAGGTCATTCCAACTATTTCGCCATTGTTTAGGCGCGACTATTAACACCAAGCGCCTAAATGCATGCTATGTACTGCTGCATGGACAAAAGGTTAATTTGTGTAATTTATGAAATTTTTGCACATGCACTTCTCAACTGCTGTGTAATAAAATTTTCGTCAGTTATAATTTGATGGCACTTAAAAGTATGCACGGCCTAGTCTAATGCATGACTTACAATCATACAGAGGTGGTAAATGAACTTTACCATTGGCCACAGTGCTTACCCATCTTTTATGAACAAATGAATATATTTTTTTTTTATGTACATATATGCAAACATACTGATCTTCCCTCTCAC
>NW_023458558.1:56895900-56901777 GCF_013731165.1 Rhagoletis pomonella
AATAGAACAATATAAGTATGTTTTCAAGGCCACAAACTCTTGCAGATCCTGCAGGATCGAAGCTAATTTCACCTTCGATTTGCCATGCTTAGCCAACGCTCGCAAATAAGGCCCTAAATGCACTAAGCCACTTCGATACCATGGATGCTATACAGATCTTTGTACCAACTGCGGTAGTAAAGTTTATTGTGAATGTTTTGTACATTGAAGTAGGCCAAATGGTGGCCTTAATCATTCTGCGATTGACTCAAAAATCCAGTCTGTGTGAGATATGCAGCTCCCTCTCTGATGCTCACACCTCCACATGCCAGCATATGTACTACTCCTCCCCAAGCTAACACAGTTATTTCTATATAGAATTGTACATATAACTTTTCTTGTATTTCCGGCATTTGTCTCGCTCAACTTGGTGACACTTCCGCGGGTGCTAATGCCATTAAAGTCACCAAGGTGTCGACACATAACAACGCGCGGTTCATGCAACAAATGGTGTAGATATATCGAGCAACAAGCTCAACACTTGCTCATCAGCAAACAAACCAAATGCGACGTCGGTATATATTTCATTGCGATTCCATGGAGAATTGCACTTGTGAGTGCAGCTGTCTCATTGCTGCAAGCAAATTGTGTTTATGAAGTGCTCATAAGCATTGCGCGCCGCGGAGTATGCGCGTCATGTGAAGTTGTAACATTAACACTTTTACAATTGTTTAATATTTATCTTTTGCCGCAGATGGATTAGCGACAGTCGCCGTAGCGTTTCTCATTTCCTCCATTATTGTTCATTCTACGAGTAGTAAAATGTTTATTATTCTTTTGGTTGCTTTTGTTGTATTGTTTTTGTGTGTTTTTTTTTTGTTTTGCTGACACAGTGGGCGCAAAGGAATGCGCCTGGAACGTGTAAAAGTATGCAATTGTTTATACACGCTATTTTGTTGTTGTTGTTGTTAGATGCAACAGCATTTGAGTGGCGTCTTGGCTGGTAGGTAGCTAACTGCTGGTTGCTCATTCGCTTGACTGCTTGGCTCGTTGGCTAGCTGTTGAGCGACTTGTGGCATGCAACAATGAAATGCTAAGGCAACCAACAATGAGAAGATAGCACAGCGACTAGTTGACTGCATGCCAGCCTGAGGGCAATTCCATCTGTACGAAACTGACAATGAGAGAGGAGTCACTAAGCAGAGTTCACTGCACAATTGCACTCATCGCGCACGCACTCAAACATGCATACGTTAATAAACAAGTATGCTTGTGTGTGTGCATGTACATTGTAGATTATGGTTTATGTCTACACAAGTGACATGTTGTTTATCAAATAAACAACAATAACAACAACAGCGTTGAGTGCAAAAAATGCAAAAGAATGCAATACAATACTGCACTGCAAAAAGTCAGCAAGTCGTCAGTCAAAAAGTCATTCAGAGTCAGCAGCACTTACAGCTAGACAAATGTACATACAAGTGAGCGCAGAAATAAATACACACCTACAAATTTATATACATGGCACTATACATTAAGATGTATCGCGCCCCATAGGAGACGAAAGAATTCGTTAGTTTTTCCCATCACAAACCCAAATCTGTTTCATTTTACGACTGTCCCACCTGCGACCATATTAAATAAAGGCTCAAATTCGAGAACAACTTAATAAATAAGTCTTATCTCACGCATGTTCTGCGACAGAACTTCCATAGCAAAGTGGAGTAATGCCTCTGTCCCGCGGCGCGATATTAGAGGCATACCGCAGACGGTCGTTCCCTGACCCTTTCTCTGGATCATCGGCGTCAACGACTTGGCGCTCATTGTCAAAGGAAAGTTTCTGAATACACTGTAGTTACGCTTAGTACCAAACTGGTTTTCAGCTGTGGACTTGCCACAGCGATACCGGAAGCTAGATTTGGTAAGGAGTAGAAAAAGGCATTCGTTGTTCTATACTGGTCTAATAGCAGCATGAAGAATAGCTGAGGTTTCTCTTCAAAGGTAATATACAGGCTAGATGAGATCGGGGTTCAAAATATAGACCGTGTGAAAATATGCCGCCTTGTTTAAATAAGTGAAGTGCTCTCTTCATGCTTGGCATCGAATCTGTAGACATTGTCTAAGAGCCACTGGGTTTTTCTTCAACTCGGCGTATGGCAATTAAAATATGGACGGTACGTACCGAGGCTGACATCGATCTCTACACACATCCGTCCAATGGGTGAATGGGATTGTGACAGGCTCATGAATAGGCGGAACTTCGGCGGCAGAAGCGGAGAAGGTGAATTCTGTCTGGAATTTTTCAAAAATTTCAGGATTAGGCGCGAATTTCTTCAGCGTATTTGAGGCAGAGGCAGACGCAGCGTAATACCTATTAGAATGCTAAATATCCACCCTGCTCTAGCATTGCTCTTGGTATGATCGAAAGTGAACGGGTAATGCCTAATCTCGGATTACTTCCAAACCTAACTCATTTGGTTTCCAGGACATAGCGATATTGCAAAAGCTGCACGGCTAATAAATCAGCTAGGGAGGTCTGCCCTGAAGTCGTCTCTCATGGCAGAGAGGCGCTAGTAGTTCCTGTGGCAACCTGAGACGCCCGACATGCAAAGTTGTAAATTATTTATGGCCAGTAGTATATAGTGGGCGGTCATATGAGCTTCTGCAACTTGCTAAGGAAGAACTTTCTAAAGTGGACATCAGCTGACTGAAAAACTATGTTTTGAGTACCCAAGTCTTTTCCTGACAACTTTATATAACAAAAATCGTGTAAGTGGTATCACTGTGGAGATTATAAAAACTGTCTAAGTAGGCCACTACGGGGCTTCCGCCTAACCGGGTCAGGTATTTTGTTGGCTATTACGAAATGTACTACTTTTCTTAATAAGACATCCTGATATTTATATGTACATACATATATAAATATATGTTATATATATATGTCAGAAAAACATGCGTTGTTGCCACCGCCAATTGTTGCATCCACTTTGATGACTAATACTACATACTTATATACATGCAACAGCGAGCTTATTGCATTTCTGCAGGTTTTGTACGTTTTGGTTGCTTGTTTCTTATACATATGTATATGAGTGTATGTATGCCAATGGCCGTAGGTGCATATACTCGTACATACATATGTATGTGCCTAGTTGCTGTCATTGCGCACACAAAAGCTTTGTCGGCTGAGTGCTAAGTGTTGAATGATGAGCTACAAATGCATTCATACTCAGCAGTGCTCAAACGTACATACATACATACCCTGCAGTGAAAAATTATCAATTGTTAAAACTAACCAACTTATTGTTAGCTTTTTGGCGAGATTTCGATTAATACCTCACTTTTAATTAGCTATGACAAAACCAACTTAAAGTGAATTGTAAAGTCGTGCAGGAGTCATGCAGACGCAATCGGGAGTTGGTTTTCTTTACAAGTTTCTATTAAATATCCTCATACAAAAATTACTTTCAATACACTTTTTTTCTGAACTTCGCAGATTCTTTTTCATATTCAGGACAAATAAAAGGAAGATCGAAATTTTATACTATCATTTTGAAGTTATGTCTGACAGTGTTCGAATATGGGGCTACCCAGAGCAGAATATGTAAACAAATATGAAATGTAATAAAATAAAGTAAATAAATAAGAAAATAAAAAAGTAAAAAAACAAAAAAATATTTTGTTTTTCTTATTGATATTTTATGTCCAAAAGTAGTTAGTTACAAGTTAGTTGACATGTAATGCAGAGGTATCCAGGTCTGACTTTTTTGCGGCCATCGCCCCACAAAAGTAGTTAGCTTTTTCCGAACAAAATACACAGTTAATAGTTAGCACTAGTGTTCGCGTAAACAGACTAAAGTTAGGTATAAGCTAACGTCACTCCCTGCAGGGTATTTTCTATCGATTTCTGAAGTAAAATTGGCTCATATTTGTGACTTTTAACGTAACCGCATATAGTAATGATGGAATTTATTGTATTTTTAAGGCGTTTTTGGGATCAAGTTTACACGCGAGGTATGTTTTAAAATAAACCGATTACTCCTGTTTTTTGGATGTTTAGTTATAATATAATTACTAAAAAATTGGCAAAATTTCGGAATAATATGTTCATCGGTCCACTTTTAACGGCCTTTTTAAAGCGGTTTTGAGGTATGGTTTGTATGGTTGTTGTTGTGGTATGCTGTGAAATAAACCGATTACACCCACTTTTCGAGGGTTCATATACATACATATATCGTTATTAAAAATAAGTGGACGGAGTCATATATTCATTCGTGTGCTTTTTAGGGCATTTGAACGCATTTTTTAGGTTAGGTTTATATGGAAGGTATGCTTTAAAATAAATCGATTACGTCCATTTATTTGGAGTTTATATTCAACATTATTACAAACTTCTGTATGACATTTCTGACTCACATAGTATTCATCGGTAAAATTTTTATGGCATTTTTAAGGCGTTTTTGAGATTAGGTTTATATGGTAGGTGCGCTTTAAAATAAATCGATCACGCCAATTTTTCCAAAAAAAATTTCACATACAAAAACTTCAAATTCTATGCCGATTCCTTCTAATTTTTTTCAAAAAATGTATAGAGCTGTACCACTGTGCGTCGTTCAAATTCGGATTATACTTATTTATCAATAAATAAATTGTTAGATCAAGGCTGCTCAAGTGCATTGTTTGTTGTCCTTATCTACATAGGCACATATCGAACATGCTCTGCAAAAGTTTATTAATTCAAAATTTGTAATTACAATGTAAACACCCTTCCCCATATGATTATCATGAGCTAAGGAATGAGTTTTACGTTTTTTGACAAACGGAAAATTTCCACTTATGTACTACACCTTTGGAGAATGCATGCGATATGTTTTTTCTAACACACTTCAATGCATTTCAAGGAATGCCTTTAAGCGTTTGCTGCACTTATATTTTTGTACCCGACGGCACTTTTGCACAAGGGTGTATTAACTTTGCTCGCATAGATATTGATATTTATCAAAACACTCGAAATAAAAAGAGAAATCAATTAATCCTAGTCTGTCGGTCCATCAGAGCACACTATAACTCAAATTAAATATTTGATAACGCAACGAAATTTTGTAGAAAGGTTTCTCTTTACTACTATGAAATGCTGTATCTCAGTAGCCGTTTTACTAACACCCACCAATCTTAGTACAAACACTGCTTATCGAATTCCCCTAAACTGGGTCCAAATATTTGAATAAGTAATATTATCGAAACTGTTAGAAATCGGGGAAAACACCCATGCTTATGTAGTTGACAGAAAAATGGAAAGTTCGGGTTCGCCCCAACTTATACTTCCTTAATTAATATACACTTGTCTATGTACATGTCGAGGGCTCAGTGGAAGTTCGACCTATCTCGGCAGCCAGTTTGAAAACGCCATATCTCAGAACATTTTTCAACAACGCTCTATCTCAGAAAACTTTTCAAAACTGCCCTATCTCAGAACTTGGTTGAAGAACGCCCTATCTCAGAATTTGGTTGAAGAACGACCTATATCAGCTGCCGATTCAAAAACGCCCTATCCCAGCTTATTTTCAATGTTTTTTCTTTTGATTTTGAACCGAATTCTGGAATAAGGCGTTTTTCACTAAAATTTTGGGTGTTTTTGAACTGGCAGCTGAGATATGTCGATCTTCCACTCAGCCTGCGATATATACATACATATATTCATACATATATTCATATGTCTTTCTTCTCGGTTACTTTGATTTTTAATTACGTTCATGGACCGATCACTTGGAATGTCCCAAACACATATCTGTAGTCAAAAAAAAAAAAATCACTCAAGTTCACTTAAGGCAAAATGAATTATGTATACAATTTTATTCTCCTCATAAGACTGCATGTTTAGGTGAAAACCTTTGCATA
>NW_023458558.1:56901877-56904593 GCF_013731165.1 Rhagoletis pomonella
TATGCAAAGGTTTTCACCTAAACATGCAGTCTTATGAGGAGAATAAAGTTGTATACATAATTCATCTTGCCTTAAGTGAACTTCAGTGATTATTGATTTTGACCACAGATATGTGTTTGGGACATTCCAAGTGATCGGTCCATGAACGTAATTAAAAATCAAAGTAACCGAGAAGAAAGACATATGGCTACCTTACATTAAGTTGATTATCTGTAAAAATTTTGTTTGCGTATAAATATGAACATATGTATGTATATATCGCTGGCTGAGTGGAAGATCTACTTATCTCCGCTGCCGGTTCAAAAACAACCAGAATTTCAGTGAAAAACGCCTTATTGCAGAATTCGGTTCAAAATCGCCCTATCTCAAAAGAAAAAACATTGAAAACAAGAGGCGTTTTTGAATCGGCAGCTGAGATAGGGCGTTTTTCAAGCAAATTCTGAGATAGGGCGCTTTTGAAAAGTTTTCTGAGATAGAGCGTTGTTGAAAAATGTTCTGAGATATGGCGTTTTCGAACTGGCTGCCGAGATAGGCCATAGTTTTTTTCATTTCTCGAAAATACCGTTATCCCCATACGTGGTTATTGTCCGATTTCGCCCTTTTCAATACCAACCTACCATGGATAAAGAGAAACCTTTCTACAAAATTTCGTTGCGTTAGCAAATATTTAATTTGAGTTATAGTGTGCTCTGATGGACAGACAGTCTTGGCTTAATTGATTTCTCTTTTTATTTCGAGTGTTTTGATAAATATCAACATCTATGCGAGCAAAGTTAATACACCCTTGTGCAAAAGTGCCGTCGGGTATAAAAATATAAGTGCAGCAAACGCTTAAAGGCATTCCTTGAAATGCATTGAAGTGTGGTAGAAAATACATATCGCATGCATTCTCCAAAGGTGTAGTACATAAGTGGAAATTTTCCGTTTGTCAAAAAACGTAAAACCCATTCCTTAGCTCATGATAATCATATGGGGAAGGGTGTTTACATTGTAATTACAAATTTTGAATTAATACACGTTTGCAGAGCATGTGCGATATGTGCCTATGTAGATAAGGACAACAAACAATGCACTTGAGCAGCCTTGATCTAACAATTTATTTATTGATAAATAAGTATAATCCGAATTTGAACGACGCACAGTGGTGCAGCTCTATAAATTTTTTGAAAAAAATTAGAAGGAATCGGCATAGAATTTGAATTTTTTGTATGTGAAATTTTTTTGGAAAAATTGGCGTGATCGATTTATTTTAAAGCGCACCTCCCATATAAACCTAATCTCAAAAACGCCTTAAAAATGCCATAAAAATTTCACCGATGAATACTATATGAGTTCGAAATGTCATACAGAAGTTTGTAATAATGTTGAGTATAAACTCCAAATAAATGGACGTAATCAATTTATTGTAAAGCATACCTCACATATAAACCTAACCTAAAAAATGCGTTCAAATGCCCTAAAAAGCACACCAATGAATATATGACTCCGTCCACTTATTTTTAATAACGATATATGTATATGAACCCTCGAAAAGTGGGTGTAATCGGTTTATTTCACAGCATACCACAACAACAACCATACAAACCATACCTCAAAACCGCTTTAAAAAGGCCGTTAAAAGTGGACCGATGAACATATTATTCCGAAATTTTGCCAATTTTTAAGCAATAATATTATAATTAAACATTCAAAAAATAGGAGTAATCGGTTTATTTTAAAACATACCTCGCGTGCAAACTTGATCCCAAAAACGCCTTAAAAATACAATAAATGCCATCATTACTATATGCGGTTACGTTAAAAGTCACAAATATGAGCCAATTTTATTTCAGAAATCAATAGAAAATATTCCGATCTTTATTTTTTTTATAGTAGGAAGGCGAAGGAAACATAGTTTTTACCCATCAAAAGTGTCAAAGTTAGCATTTATAAAGTGTGATTTTTTTTCTGCCTGTATTTGTTGAAATATTTGGTAGATTTTTTTATATATATTTTTATATGAACCTACAACAAAAACAATAATAACAAAATTTTTTAGAAAAACACATTACCTAGGTGAATAAAAATCTCAATTAGTTTTAGTTGAATACAATTCTTCCGAATTTGTTGGTTTTAGTTCGTATAAATCTGCCAATTTCGTTCAAAGTTGTCATGCAATTTTCTTATTCAAATATCACTTTGTTTAGGCTGAACCATTAAAAATAAAAATTAAATATTGAAAAAACTTATTTTTTCCGCCAAAATACCACTGTGCGACGTAAAGAAATTTTACAACTGGAAAACTATACGTACATTAGGGTGGTCCAAAAACAGTAAATTCGTAATTGTAATGCTAGGATTGTTCTATATCGAAAAAAGTATATCCCTATTTTTTTATTTTGAAATCAAAAAATATTTAGAGGTCGTTCAAAGCGCTCAATGTTTTCCATGTATTTTTGTATGGCGGAAAAACAACTTTTCGTAGAAATGGTGTAGAATTCTTGAAAAGTTTTTAAATTGAAATTGCCCATTTAAGCAATAAATAAGAGTGTATTAGTGAAAAAGTGTGAAAGTATTGAAAATTGAATGGGGAAAATTGAATGTGTAATGGCCCGGTAAGTTCAGTTTCTTGTATGTACAACCAATATCCATGTTTCTGAAACAAATTGTATGAAGCCGAAAAAACTCTTTTTTAACTAGGACATCTAAAAACATGATGAAAAATTATGAAACATAA
>NW_023458558.1:56904693-56907408 GCF_013731165.1 Rhagoletis pomonella
TATTTTATTAGCGTTACAATTTAACGGGGCAACAATGATTGGAAACTTTGTACGCTTGAACGGAAGCGGCAAAAGAGTGCCAAAATTGGACAAATGAATGCAAGGGTTTAATATTTGCAAGCCAACCTTAATAAATTTCTATATCCGATAAATTTTTATAACTCGAAAACTGTTGGTACAACTAAGTTTCTGCGTCTCGACAAATTTCGAAACTCAGTAAACAGTGATCAATTTATATAACTGGAACAGGGCTGCCAGACGTTTAGAGCCTAAAATCCGTACACAGACAAAAAGTGGTTGGCAAAAAATCCGTACAAAATCCATGCGCTCAAATTTGTTTGGCGAGCAAAAAAAATCGTTTGTTCTTAGGTGAACACAGGAATCGTACTTTTTAACCGACATCCAAAAAAGGAGGAGGTTATCAGTTCGTCGGAATAGTTTTATTTTTTTTTTTATGTATGTTACCCCATAACTTTACCGGATTTCGGAATTGTAATGCTCTCACCCCCTATGATCGAATAAAAGTATACCCCTATTTTTTATTTTGAAATCAAAAAAAAAATGAATGAATGAAAAAAAAAAAAAATCAAAGTTTTCCATGTATTTTTATATGGGAAAAATAAAATTTTTCATAGAAATGGTATAGAATTCTTGAAAAGCAATATTTTTCGATCGAAAAACTCTTGTTCTGCTCAGGAGACTTTCAATAATGGTATCCAATTGTTTATTTTTGACGGACCTATAAATTATAGTTGCGATGAAAAAATGGCTAAATAAGCATTTGTGTATTATTATTGGGAATCTCCTGCTGATAAACAGAGTTTTCTGGTAGAAAAATATTGATGTTTAACTATTCTATAACATTTCTACGAAAAGTTGTTTTTCCCCCATAAAAAAAAAAATACATGAAAAACTTTGGGCGCTTTGAGCGACCGCTAAATATTTTTTGATTTTAAAATAAAAAAATAAAGGTAATTTTTTTTGGTATAAAGCAATCCCGTGGGGTGAGAGCATAAAAATTCAGTCTTTACTTTTTCATATGCATTTTTGGACCAGTCTATTGAGCATACTGTATCTACGCAAATATTTATTTTAAATACATAAACAGTAGATTTATTTACATACAACGCTAAAATTACCAATTGTATTTGCTTTATGACCCTAAACTTCTTAATGGCGTGCGATTTCTATCAACTTTACCGCCACCATTGCCACAACTGATTTGTTTATAAACATTTGCCTACAAACATTGGCAATTTGCTGCAATGCGCTATAGTGTTGCTGCTGAGTTTCCTATGACTAACGGCGCTCATGCATGCGAATGCGCCAAATTGCTGCAAATATTTAATTAGCTAACGCGTTAGTTGACATTGTTGATTTGTTTATAGACGTTTTTATTGACATTAGGCGCCGCGTTTAGCTTAGCAGGGTAAAAAAAATTTGTTTGTAAAGTTATTGAAAAGACTCTTTAGAGCAAAGTAAGTGGCTAAGCTCAACGTCAGAAGAGCAATGAGAGGGAGGCATTTTTAGCGAAATCGACATTCGTTTAAACAACTAAAATTAAATATTGATTAAGATCTTTGGAGCGGATCTCTGAAAAGCGCATGCCTAAACTAACAGCTGAAGTAGACCTTCAGGTGACAGCATAACTGACTTATTGAGACGTTCTGCAAATGAGGTTAAGTGCTTTTTGTTGTATGGCGGTGTTCATTTTTCAAATGAACCAACTAAATAAATAAAAACAACATGCTAACGCATATTAGTCAGCTCTAGTTTGAACGTTTAAAGACGTAAAAATCATTTTAGAATTTATAGCTGAGGCACAAGCGGGAGTTACATGTACGCGCATACATCAAAAATTTTCAACAAAGCGCCAAAAGCAAGTGCGCTTGCGCAACTAATGCCAAATCGTGTATATTGTATGCACGTACTTATATGCCAATAGAATGGTAGTGCACTCCTGGCACTAAATCACAAATCGCGCAGATTGCAATAATTTTCTAATTAGCCATAAAATGCGAACGGTGCGGCACTCAAAGCAAATTTTTTACATAGACTTTTGCATGCACATGCATACGCCTGCATTAGTTTTATGCTTGTATAAAAAAAAACTAAGTCCAAATAAATCATAGCGGCAATCGTTATCTCATTACAAAAATCACCAACAACTGCGCCTTCACTCCATGTACATATCTGAAGGAATTTGCATACGCAAATTTATTAAAACCGCCGACATCAGCGTTTAAGTGTTGCTCCCCCATTTATTCGGCGAATTTATGCAGTGCTTTATGTTTTCTCGGACAATATCTTGCAGTTAAAATCTTTGAATTGTGCCTCACGCGCTTGGCATACGACAAGCAAATTTGCTCAGTCTACGTAGTTAGTCTTGGCCACCATGATTTCAGTTCCGCCATTCTGCCATTTAGCAGCGAATCGCTTGTATGCTGTCACATGGCTGCAAGCTATACTTTTTCTTCATCTTTCAAATATGCGCAGCACATCCATCAAATGCCGCTGAGCACTCGTGCAGTGCACAACAAGCCTAATGACTTTTGTCGGCATTAGATGTGCACAAATTTTGCTGTAGCACACATAAAAACTCGTATACAAATTCATGCCTTTCGATACCCAGCAGGAAAAGCAACTGGATCTGAAATTATGATTTTCTTTAAGGGAATAAAGGCAAAGGTAAAACTAAAAACAAAAACAAAAATG
>NW_023458558.1:56907418-56910053 GCF_013731165.1 Rhagoletis pomonella
GTTATCGATACATTTATCGATATTGCTATCGACACAATAATCGACTTTGTTATCGATATATTTATAGATATGTTTACCGATATAAAAAAACGATATTGTTATCGATTTTGCTACCGACATTTTCATCGATTATTTTGCCAATATTCTATGGATTTTGTTATCGATATTTCTATTGATTTTGCTATCGTTTTTTATCAATTATTTTGCCGTTATTCTATTGATTTTGTTATCGATATTTCTATCGATTTTGATATCGATATTTTTATCGATATTTTTCTCCTATTCTACTAGATTTTTTATGGATGCACCGGGCGACAGTCAATTTTACACACAAAAACTACGTTTCTAGTGTTTTCCTATGACTTCAGTATGTTTTTAAGGGATTTTCAAAATTTTAGAGATATTATTACAACATGGGCATCATATTAAATTCAAAATTCTGCAGAATTAAAAAAGCTTACAGTTTTTAATGCATAAGGACGAATAGGTGCAGAAAAATTCTTTTTAAAATTTTATCCTTAAATATCCTTGAAAATTTGCAATATGTATTCATAAAAAAATTGTATGCTTAGGGCTAATATACACACGACCACATCCTCTAATTTCGCCCTTCGAACTTTATTAGCAGAAAAAAAAAATTAATTAATTAAAAGGGCATTTTCAATACCCATTTGTCCTTGTGAACCAAAAGACTTAAATTTTTCGCTAATTCTAAAGATTTTTCTCTTTTTATCCCATGGTGGCGGCAGCAGTTGTGAATTGAATACTAGGCTCACTACTTCAATCTATTCACACAGGGTAAAATCACAGTCAAGCGAGTTGCAAACATTTACTATATCTGATTTCGTAGCAACCTGCGGTGCATTAAACAAAAAGTGCATTAATCAGCAATCGTGCACCTAGGACACACAATTCCGTTCCGCTGGCATAATATTGTCTATTTGCATAGAAATTCTAAGAAGTATCTAACCCCCGCCTTTAGTATTCTAAGTCATTTTCAATGTCTCCTTACTGTGTGTGTGTGTGTGTTTCTATTGCTTTAACTTTACATGTTTTTTCCTTCTACGCCTGTGATCTATGCGGTTTTCCTATTGCTGTTGGCAAGGTGCAAAATTACTTTGAAAAATTCTTCACTTCTACATATTTTGAAATCAAGAATATATTTTCGTATAGCATTTTAACCTTTTAAGTCCTATCATAATTGTTGTTTTGTCTCCTTATCTTGAACAAGTTCTATTTAAATTCATAAAAATGGCAGAAGGTTAAAATTTTGTATATAAATGTTCAGCAGCAAATTCAACTAGGGATCGCCGACGATAAAAAAATCCTATGTTTAAACGTAAATGCGCTAAAGTGCTTAGCTGAATTTTGGAGAGAGGATAAATAATTTAATAAGAAATGATAAAATCATATGCATGCATGTACATTAGGGTGCTCCAAAAATGCATGTGAAAAATTAAAATTGGAATTTCGTTGCTCTCACCACTAGGATTGTTCTATATAAAAAAAAACTTTACCCCTGTTTTTATTTAATTTTTTTTTAATAAAAAAAATATTTAGAGGTCGCTGAAAGCGCTCAAAGTTTTTCATGTACTTTATATGGGAAAAAACAAGGTTTCGTGGAAATGGTATAGAATTCTTGAAAATCAATGTTTTTCGGTTGGAAAACTTTGTTTCTCTTCAGGAGCCTTTCAATAACCATTTTCGATTATTAATTATTTTTATAGGACCTTTAACACCTCAAAAAATGCCATGGGCCCCCCATTTGGGGTTTTTATTTTATGCCATATTGGTCGCCCCTAATATTTGGCCGCCCTAGGCCTAGGTCTATTGGGCCTTGGAGCAAACCCGCCACGATGTACATATATTTATATCGGTTTAAAGCAGGTATGGTATGGTACCAGCATGCGCATGTGTGTCCACAGAATACTATTTACCATAGATTATGCTGTACGTATGAATTTCTGAAGTCTTCTATCCAGTCGCTGACTCAGATAGCACATAAATAATAGCTTCCAGAAAGCAAGGCGTACTTAAAGTAAAACTTGCGGCTAAGCTAATAAAATTTTAAGTTTTGCTGCTTTGCTAGGGAAATAATAAAATTGGTTTTTTTTAAGGCTCGTTTCAATATCCGACCCTTTCATCTGTATTTTGGCTAATTTTTTACCCGAGTTCAGCACAATTTTTAATTTTTCAACTTCCATCCCTGGTTTGTGTGTATTTACATATTGGCTTACTTACCATTAGCTTTTGACAAGACGTCACCGCACGCCTATTGAATCAGCTTTTCATAAATGTCATAAGCTCACGATTAACGACAGCTAGATTCTAAGCTCTGTGACATTGGTAAATAATTTATTTATATTTTGAAAATTTTCAAAACGATTTCACGGTCAAATTGACCGCATCCCTTTGTGATACCATTCAAAATATGTATATATGTATGTACATATGTATAATTGGATGCTGTCATAGCGTCGCGACGGCAGCATGCTCTTGAAAGTAATCCACCACAAAAGCCCACTCAAAGAATATAGAATAAATCATGTTTTGCTCACTTAGCTACTAGTATATATGTAAATATATATGCATCTATACTCCTAGCGGCATTTTAGACAGACACTTGTTGTTTCCG
>NW_023458558.1:56910153-56917023 GCF_013731165.1 Rhagoletis pomonella
TATTTTATTAGCGTTACAATTTAACGGGGCAACAATGATTGGAAACTGTGTACGCTGGAACGGAAGCGGCAAAAGAGTGCCAAAATTGGACAAATGAATGCAAGGGTTTAATATTTGCAAGCCAACCTAAATAAATTTCTATATCCGATAAATTTTTATAACTCGAAAACTGTTGGTACAACTAAGTTTCTGCGTCTCGACAAATTTCGACAACAGTGATCAATTTCTATAACTGGAACAGGGCTGCCAGACGTTTAGAACCTAAAATTCGTACACAGACAAAAAGTGGTTGGCGAAAAATCCGTACAAAATCCGTACGCTCAAATTTCTTTGGCGAGCAAAAAAATATTTAGAGGTCGCTCAAGGCGCTCAAAGTTTTCCATGTAGGTATTTTTATATGGGCAAAATAAAATTTTTCATAGAAATGGTATAGAATTCTTGAAACGCAATATTTTTCGATCGAAAACTCTTGTTCTGCTCAGCAGACTTTCAATAATAGTATCAAATTGTTTATTTTTGACGGACCTATAAATTATAGTTGCGATGAAAAAATCGTTAAATATGCAATTGGGTATTATTATTGGGAATCTCCTGCAGATAAACAGAGTTTTCTGGTAGAAACATATTAATGTTTAACTATTCTATAACATTTCTACGAAAAGTTGTTTTTCCCCCATAAAAGAAAAATACATGGAAAACTTTGGGCGCTTTGAGCGACCTCTAAATATTTTTTGATTTTAAAATAAAAAAATAAAGGTCTATTTTTTTGGTATAAAGCAATCCTAGGGGGTGACAGCATTAAAATTCCGACTTTACTTTTTCATATGCATTTTGGGACCAGTCTATTGAGCATACTGGATCTACGCAAATATTTATTTTAAATACATAAACAGTAGATTTATTTACATACTTCTAAATGGCGTGCGATTTCTATCAACTTTACCGCCACCATTGCCACAACTGATTTGTTTATAAACATTTGCCTACAAACATTGGCAATTTGCTGCAATGCGCTATAGTGTTGCTGCTGAGTTTCCTATGACTAACGGCACTCATGCATGCGAATGCGCCAAATTGCTGCAAATATTTAATTAGCTAACGCGTTAGTTGACATTGTTGATTTGTTTATAGACGTTTTTATTGACATTAGGCGTTTAGCTTAGCAAGGTAAAAAAAAAATTGTTTGTAAAGTTATTGAAAAGACTGTCTAGATCAAAGTAAGTGGCTAAGCTCAACGTCAGAAGAGCAATGAGAGGGAGGCATTTTTAGCGAAATCGACATTCGTTTATACAACTAAAATTAAATATTGATTAAGATCTTTGGAGCGGATCTCTCAAAAGCGCTTGCCTAAACTAACAGCTGAAGTAGACCTTCAGGTGACAGCATAACTGACTTATTGAGACGTTCTGCAAATGAGGTTAAGTGCTTTTTGTTGTATGGCGGTGTTCATTTTTCAAATGAACCAACTAAATAAATAAAAACAACATGCTAACGCATATTAGTCAGCTCTAGTTTGAACGTTTAAAGACATAAAAATCATTTTAGAATTTATAGCTGAGGCACAGGCGGGAGTTACATGTACGCGCATACATCAAAAATTTTCAACAAAGCGCCAAAAGCAAGTGCGCTTGCGCAACTAATGCCAAATCGTGTATATTGTATGCATGTACATATATGCCAATGGAATGGTAGTGCACTCCTGGCACTAAATCACAAATCGCGCAGATTGCAATAATTTTCTAATTAGCCATAAAATGCGAATGGTGCGGCACTCAAAGCAAAATTTTTACATGGACTTTTGCGTGTACATGCATACGCCTGCATTAGTTTTATGTTTGTATAAAAAAAAAAATAAGTTCAAATACATCATAGCGGCAATCGTTATCTCATTACAAAAATCACCAACAATTGCGCCTTCACTCCCTGTACATATCTGAAGGAATTTGCATACGCAAATTTATTAAAACCGCCGACATCAGCGTTTAAGCGTCGCTCCCCCATTTATTCGGCGAATTTATGCAGTGCTTTATGTTTTCTCGGACAATATCTTGCAGTTAAAATCTTTGAATTGTGCCTCACGCGCTTGGCATACGACAAGCAAATTTGCTGAGCCTACGTAGCTAGTCTTGGCCACCGCGATTTCAGTTCCGCCATTCTGCCATTTAGCAGTGGATCGCTTGTATGCTGTCACATGGCTGCAAGCTATACTTTTTCTTCATCTTTCAAATATGCGCAGCACATCCATCAAATGCCGCTGAGCACTCGTGCAGTGCACAACAAGCCTAATGACTTTTGTTGGCATTAGATGTGCACAAATTTTGCTGTAGCACACATAAAAACTTGTATACAAATTCATGCCTTTCGATACCCAGCAGGAAAAGCAACTGGATCTGAAATTATGATTTTCCTTAAGAGATTGCCGGCTTTCGGAATTTATCAAGAAAGGAATAAAGGCAAAGGTAAAAATAAAAACAAAAACAAAAATGCGTAAAGATAAAAACTTAACTTTAAGGTAAATTTAAATTAATTAAAATTTTCTATCCTGTCGGAAACACACACAACCAAACAGAAGTAAATTTAAACACTTTACCTATATAAGGGCAAAGGTGAAAGGGAATATGTAGATGAAGAAAATAATTAACATAAAGCTAAAAATAAAGATAAATATTGAGAAAAAAATCAGAATGAGGATGCCGATAAAAATAAAGATGAAGATAGAGGATGAAGCATGAATATAATAGTAATGAGATTTTCGGGATTCTCGGGAATAAATCAGGATTTTCAAGACTATTTCCAGATTCTCGGGACTACTATGAGATTTTCGAGGCTATTTCGGAATTTTCGTTATATTTATACATCTTGTTATCGATACACTCATCGATATTGCTATCGACACAATAATCGACTTTGTTATCGATATATTTATTGATATGTTTACCGATATAAAAAAACGATATTGTTATCGATTTTACTACCGACATTTTCATCGATTATTTTGCCAATATTCTATGGATTTTGTTATCGATATTTCTATTGATTTTGCTATCGTTTTTTATCAATTATTTTTCCGTTATTCTATTGATTTTGTTATCGATATTTCTATCGATTTTGATATCGATATTTTTATCGCTATTTTACTCCTATTCGACTAGATTTTTTATGGATGCACCGGGCGACAGTCAGTTTTACACACAAAAACTACGTTTCTAGTGTTTTCCTATGACTTCAGGATGTTTTTAAAGGATTTTCGAAATTTTAGAGTTGTTTTTACTTCACAAAATGATTTAAAAAACAAAAATAACAAAATAACATGATAACAAAATGGGCATCATATAAAATACAAAATTCTGCAGTTGACAGTTTTTGATACATAAGGACGAATAGGTACAGAGAAATTCTTTTTAAAATTTTATCCTTGAATATCCTTGAAAATTTGCAATATGGGCATCATATAAAATACAAAATTCTGCAGAATTAAAAAAGTTGACAGTTTTTAATGCATAAGGACGAATAGGTGCAGAAAAATTATTTTTAAAATTTTATCCTTATATATCATTGAAAATTTGCAATATGAATTCATAAAAAAATTTTATGTTTAGGGCTAATATACACACGACCACATCCTCTAATTTCGCCCTTCGAACTTTATTTGCCGAAAAAAAATAAAATAAATTAAAAGGGCATTTTCAATACCCATTCGTCCTTGTGAACCAAAAACTTAAATTTGTTGTTAATTCTAAAGATTTTTCTCTTTTGGGTTTTATCGCACGGTGGCGGCAGCATTTGTGAATTGAATACTAGGCTCACTACTTCAATCTATATACACAGGGTAAAATCACAGTCAAGCGAGTTTGCAAACATTTACTATATCTGATTTCGTAGCAACCTGCGGTGCATTAAACAAAAAGTGCATTAATCAGCAATCGTGCACCTAGGACACACAATTCCGTTCCGCTGGCATAATATTGTCTATTTGCATAGAAATTCTAAGAAGTATCTAACTCCCCGCCTTTAGTATTCTAAGTCATTTTCAATGTCTCCTTATTGTGTGTGTGTGTGTGTGTTTCTATTGCTTTAACTTTACATGTTTTTTCCTTCTACGCCTGTGATCTATGCGGTTTTCCTATTGCTGTTGGCAAGGTGCAAAATTACTTTGAACAATATTTGAAATTATTTTTCCACTGCGACTTAATGCTAAAATCGTTAGATGTGTTGCATGTGCAAATTTTTTAATGCCGAAAAAGTATTGCATTCAACCAACGGGATTCGTTTACACAAACGACTCTTCTAAATATTTTGACATCAAGAATATATTTTCGTATAGCATTTTAACCTTTTAAGTCCTATCATAATTGTGCTTTTGTCTCCTTATCTTGAACAAGTGCAATTTAAATTCATAAAAATTACAGAAGGTTAAAATTTTGTATATCTATAAATGTTAAGCAGAAATTTTAAATTGGGGTCGGTGACGATAAAAAAAATCCTATGTTTAAACGTAAATGCGCTAAAGTGCTTAGCGGAATTTTAAAGAGAGGATAAACTAAGAAATGATAAAATCATATGCAATTTACATATGTACGTTAGGGTGGTCCAAAATGCATCTGAAAAAGTAAAGTCGAAATTTTAATGCCCTCACCCCCTAGAATTATTCTATATAAAAAAAACTGCACCCCTTTTTTTATTTTGAAATAAAAAAATATTTAGAGGTCGCTGAAAGTGCTCAAAGCTTTTCATGTACTTTATATGGGAAAAAACAAGTTTTTGATGAAATGGTATAGAATTCTGGAAAATCAATATTTTTCCGTTGGGAAATCTTGTTTCTCTTCAGGAGACTTCCCACAACCATTTTCTATTATTAATTATTTTTATAGGACCCCTAACACCTCAAAAACTGCAATGGGCTCCCCATTTGGGGTTTTTATTTTATGCCATATTGGCCGCCCCTAATATTTGGCCGCCCTAGGCCTAGGCGTGCATGTGTGTCCACAGAATACTATTTACCATAGATTATGCTGTACGTATGAATTTCTGAACTCTTCTATCCAGTCGGCAAAATGGAGAACGCTCTCGGGCGGGATCTTTTCAGCAAAATCTTTTCGATAAACTGGCTCAGATAGCACATAAATAATAGCTTCTAGAAAGCAAGGCGTACTTAAAGTAAAAATTGCGGCTAAGCTAATCAAATTTTAACTTTTGCTGCTTTGCAAGGAAAATAATAATTTTTTTTTGTATGGCTCGTTCGAGTTCAGCACAATTTCATATTTTCAAATTCCATCCCTGGTGTGTGTGTATTTCAATGATGGGCAAAACGCTACTCGCGAGTAGCGTCTGCGTCGCAGCGCTTATACGTATACAGAAACGACGCAGCGAATTTCAATTCAGTCTGCTTTCAGTTTTCATGAGAGTGATACTACGCTTCGCCGTTGAATATTTTTATTCGTAATTTCAGCGCGTTGTTGCCACCTATATATGTAACAATGCCCAAAATGGCTGCGTATGAGTGCCAATTACTATTTTCGGTTTTAAGAAAAGCCAATAATGCCCAATGCTTGTTATGTGGTAATACGACTACTTGGAATCGTTCTTTTAATATAAGGCGACATTATTTGTCATGGTAAAAAAGTCAAACTGCCGAACTGTGTAAACCAATTTAAAGTTTTTTGTAATGGGTTTTATGTATATATGTATGTACGATACGGCAATTTAATATATTTAGTATACTTTATTGAATACTGAGCTTTTTACAAAGTTTAGAAATTTTAAATTCGTGAATTTTGTTGTTGAATAAACTATAATTTTTTAAAACATTAGTTTAATGAAATTAAATTAAAAAACTTTTCATGCACGTACATATGTACTTTTAAAAATTAATTTCATAATTCATTATTTGAAATTATTTCTTCATTATTTTTTTATTATATTTTATTATTTTCGTTTCATGTTCATAATACAAATTAAATATAAATTTGTAAGAGCGTTTTCTAACACGCGCAAATAACGACGCACTTTTGTACAATATAGAAAAGTGGCAACTGTTACTCAGCGCGATTCACGAATACCATGACAAAATGAGACTGTATTGGTGTGCCCATCTATGGTGTATTTACATATTGGCTTACTTACCATTAGCTTTTGACAAGACGTCACCGCATGCCTATTGAATCAGCTTTTCATAAATGTCATAAGCTCACGATTAACGACAGCTAGATTCTAAGCTCTGTGACATTGGTAAATAATTTATTTATATTTCGAAAATTTCAAAACGATTTCACGGTCAAATTGACCGCATCCCTTTGTGATACCATTCAAAATATGTATATATGTATGTACATATGTATAATTGGATGCTGTCATAGCGTCGCGACGGCAGCATGCTCTTGAAAGTAATCCACCACAAAAGCCCACTCAAAGAATATAGAATAAATCATGTTTTGCTCACTTAGCTACTAGTATATAAATATGTACGCATCTATACTCCTAGCGGCATTTTAGACAGACACTTGTTGTTTCCGCTATCAAATATGGGTCACCCACGTAAAGCCAGCAATTTGAGTGCGAGCACTAAAAACGAAAGAACGAACATTTTCCATGGAGGTCGTCCAAATAAAGTTGATAATAAATTAAAAATTAAATTTCGAACAGCATTAATTGCTCACTACTAGTTATGGTTGTTTTTAGGTTAGCTATTGACTGGTTTTTGTTTTCTTTTTTTTCGTTCTAAGCTAATTACTAGTAAGCCCAAAAAATTTCGCTTACAATTTGCTGCTTCGTTTCGTTGTCATTGGGTGCGAACAAATGTCAATTTAATTAGCCAACTGAAAAGCATACAAGCGTAAAAAGTGTAAAATGACACTTGTAATTGGGCTCTAC
>NW_023458558.1:56917033-56919504 GCF_013731165.1 Rhagoletis pomonella
TTTCAAAAAGTCGTAATTATACTGGACCCAAATCGCGGCATTCGTGATCGTCTGATTACTCGAATCAAATGTAATGGCAGCTGTTTTCTCCTCAATACAATTTAAATTGTATCGCTATCGAATGCCGTGATCTCAATATCAAATTTCAAATAGAATTACGTTCGATGTCGAATGCTACGATTTGGGCGCTGATTTCGTTCATTTATGCTTAAAAAAAGAAGATTGTCTTTATGAAAAGTGTATGGTTCATACTGACACAATCCAATGTGTCGGCATGTGCTCACGTACGGTTGCAATAAAAATGATCTATGTACATATATTCTAAATTGTGCCGAAGAAGGTGTCAAAATTGTTCTATTGATCAAAGATCAAAAGATGTCCAAAGTCGCTATTAATTCAAATAAAAATACACCAATACTTTTTACAATCCACAAGCTGTTTAACAACGATAAAAAACGTATGGCAATTAAGGAAGTGGAAATATGTCATCTAATGTGTAATTCGTTTCAATAAAAAAAAGGCATTCAAAGCATTGCGCACTTTTTATTAACCTAATGAAATACATACTTATGTACATACATATGTACATTTTATGTACTTTAATGTACTAATTCAAATTTAATTGCAATTCACTTCCGAGAGCATTCGGTGGGCATGTAAAAGCATTTAAAGCACTTTTAAAATGTTGAACCGCATTGTAAAAATAATGCATATGTACATAAATATGCTTGTATGCACATACAAATTCAAAAAAAAAGCTGTGAATGAAATGAAAGCAAAAAAGAAATTAAACGAATTGCATTTTGCCTCAACACGAGCGCAATTAGTCGACGAATGAATCACAGCAAGCATGCCCACATGAATTAACTAAGTTGTAAAAATATCTCAAAGAACATTTCAAAAATTTCACTTTTCACACGAAATGTCAAAACCAGTTGTATTTGTAGTTCAAAAACGCTGCCGTCGACGCAGATGTCGGCGACAACGTCCGCCACATCAGCAGCGTTTTTTTTGAAATATAAACAACATCAAATTTGAAATGGTTCACACAATTTTTCCTCAATGTCACTGTTAAATAAATAAACCAAAAAATAAAATAAAATTGGTGAATTTTTATTTGGCAAACTGCCAAGTGAAACACTCATAAGCACTGCTGTGTCGAAAGGCAAATACATACATACACACGCATGTGCATAGCAGCTATAAAGTGAATATGATTGTGGGGCGTATGATTGATCCGTCGGCTTGGTTAAGTGGTCAATATTATAAGCAAAGGAGAATTTTTTTTAGGTGAGACAATTAGCCGCTTTGAAGCCCAGCAGTGAGATGTCGGTAAAAACACTGACAGGCGCGGAAACAATTCCATTGACACTTCAGGCCATTTGTAGACAGCCAAAAGCTTTGATAATTTTCAGAGTATAATTTTAGTAGGTTAATTTAGCGAGGCGCAAAAAAAGTAATGAGCACAGTGAGTCCATGCACGCAAAATACTATTGTGAAAAAAATGTTTAATTTCGTTTGTTTGTGCATCGCTATTTTTAAATTCATTGCGTTACGATTATTTTGTTAGCTAATTTTTGCCAGGCACTGTACTCTCTCATTCAAATACCACTTTATTAGTTTTGCTTTAAAAATAGATTGTAGGATGTTGAGTGAATGCTGTTATTAATAGTATCACATCGTGCATTTACTTATACAAAGAAACTTGAATGCTTCGTTATTTTGCACATAAAATTTTAATGTTCATATACTAATGCCTGTTTAAATACCATGCACATTATTAGCACATCTGTTGGCGCTTAAACCGACGTCTGACACGGGGAGAGTAAAAAAAAAATTAAACAAAAGAAAATGAAATGGGGAGAAAAACTAAATAATGGGGACTTTCCCTGGCGGCATCGCAGATGCGACACAGGTCGCTGGACCAGATACCTAGTTTGTACATGTGCTCTCTTAGCCTACAGTGGCCAGTCAAAAATCCTGTAATAACCCTCAATTTGTCCTTTGAAAAATTCATGAGTAGCCTGTATCTTGTCAGATTGTAACCTCCTAGTAAGCTTTTCGCCTGACGTTGACCGATGGTGTCATGCCAATGCAGTTCCCTCAGTTACCCATTATTTTAGAAAAGGTTTCGATTTCCTGCAGGGTGAAATATACCTATCACACCCTAAATCAAAAACAGTCACAACTCAAAATTTTCAAAATGGATATTTCCCCACAAATTCCATATTTCTAAATTCTCCCAAAATATGCATCTTCTTCATGACTATCTTCTTTAACTGGCAAAATACCATTAAGACGGGTTTTGTTTTGCTTGCGTTGCTTGCGCAGCATCGTCAGTTTTTTTGCCTTCTCCGAACATTCGCGATATTTTGATATGTGACTGTTTTTGATTTAGTGTGCGATAAGTGATGAAACGATACCATGTAGGCAGTGGCGGATTTATCGTACAGGCAACATAGGCTGAAGCC
>NW_023458558.1:56919604-56920796 GCF_013731165.1 Rhagoletis pomonella
GTGCTCACCAGGGCACGATAACGAGGTGACGAGGAAGCTCGCAATGAGGACTACTTTCATACTAAATACTTCAACAGGCCTAGAAGTGGTTAAGTATGCCACTTGCTTCATAAAAGCTCATGGTTGAGGAGTTATTACCTCAAAAAGCTTGTACGTTATGGAACACGCTAATACCAGAAACGCAGACAAACTCATGAGGCTAAAGTGAGATATGAGATTATCACAAAAGCTTAATGGATCATATTGAAGACTCGAAAGCGATTTGGAGTCACAAACCAACAACAATCTATTGTAACGTAATGATAAAAAAATAATGAAAAAAATAGTTAGAGTTCGCTCAAAACGCTCGCAGTATTTTTGAATCAGCAAAAATTGTTTTTTTTTCCCCCAAAAAAATACATGGGAAACTTTGAACCTCTAAACATTTTTTTTTCAAAATAAAAAAGAGGAGTATATTTTTCGGTATAAAACATTCCTAGGGGATTAGTTTTCAAATACGAATTAAATAACCGTTGATAGCGCTCTCAAACTAAAAGGCACTTTTTTTAATATGGAATTTAACTTTATTTTCAAATTGAGAAATATTGAATTTTTCATTTTTTTTCTCAAACGTGATTGCAGCGAAATGAAATGAAATCCAGTTACTCTCTTTGAAATATTTGTATAGTGTTGCCAATGACGCCCGTAAAAGAAATACAGTTTTTCCAGGAAAGGACTTTTTATTTACGTAGTTTAACAGTTTATTTAATAGCTTAGTCATTCAGTTAGTTTTACAAAGAAAAATACGGTTAATGTTAATAATCGGTTGCATGCAGTTTGTTATGTAATTAGTTTCATAGATATAGTTTTGTAAAATCAAAAATACCATAAAATTAAATTGCAGTATTGAATTCTTAAGAAATGCATTTAGTAGAAAAAAGTTTAAATATTTTTTTTTAAAGATTTAAGACTATTTTATTTGGATTTATGGCATTTTCAATAGAGCATAAGCTCTACGCACAACGTTCTTAAGCTGTTGAATAATGTTTGAGAAAATATTTAGTTTCAAATAAACAACGCTGAAAATCAAATTGAGAAATATGATCTTCTCAAACGTTTGAACATTTTTGTTCCAGTGTTTGTTGGATATGTGTGTAATATGTATATATGGGAGTTGATAGTAGTAAACTCAGTGGCAGGCAGAGAATTAAGA
>NW_023458558.1:56920896-56922016 GCF_013731165.1 Rhagoletis pomonella
TCTTAATTCTCTGCCTGCCACTGAGTTTACTACTATCAACTCCCATACATACATACATATTATGGTACTGAGCCACTGCGGAAAATAAAAACTATTTCACATGTCCAACAAATAATGGAACAAAAATTTTCAAACGTTTGAGAAAACCATATTTTTCAATTTGATTTCCAGCGTGTTTTATTATGCTCTATTGAAAATGTCATAAATCCGGATAAAATAGTCTTAAATCTTAAAAAAAAAAGTTGAAACTTTTTTCTACTAAATGCATTTCTTAAGAATTCAATACTGCAATTTAATTTTATAGTATTTTTGATTTTACAAAACTGTACTTAAGAAACTAATTACATAACAAACTGCATGCAACCGATTTTTAACATTAACCGTATTTTTCTTTGTAAAACTAACTGAATGACTAAGCTATTAAATAAACTGTTAAACTGCGTAAATAAAAATTCCTTTCCAGGAAAAACGGTATTTCTTTTGCGTGCATCATTGGAAACACTATACAAATATTTCAATGAGAGTAACTGGATTTCATTTCATTCCGCTGCACTCACGTTTGAGAAAAAAAAAATTAAAATTCAATATTTCTCAATTTGAAAATAAAGTAAAATTGCATATTAAAAAAAGTGCCTTTTAGTTTTGAAAACTAGTCCCCTAGGATTGTTATATACCGAAAAAATACACCCCTCTTTTTTATTTTGAAAAAAAAATGTTTAGAGGTTCAAAGTTTCCCATGTATTTTATATGGGGGAAAAAAATAAAATTTTGCTGATTCAAAAATACTGCGAGCGCTTTCTTCATTTTTTTATTTTTTCGATACAGAACAATCCTAGGGGATGAGAGCATTACGTTACAATATTGGTTTGTGACTCTTAATCGCTCTCAAGTCTCTTGTGATAATCTCATATCTCACTTTAGCCTCATGAGTTTGTCTGCGTTTCTGGTATTAGCGTGTTCCATAACGTACAAGCTTTTTGAAGTAATAACTCTTCAACCATGAGCTTTTATGAAGCAAGTGGCATACTTAACCACTTCTAGGCCTGTTGAAGTATTTAGTATGAAAGTAGTCATCATTGCGAGCTTCCTCGTCACCTCGTTATCGTGCCCTGGTGAGCAC
>NW_023458558.1:56922116-56929291 GCF_013731165.1 Rhagoletis pomonella
TCATTGCGAGCTTCCTCGTCACCTCGTTATCGTGCCCTGGTGAGCACCTAAAAAATCCATAAAGTTCTTGATGAGCCATTTGTAAGTTTTGTCCTTATCTGAGAAACCAGATTCCACATACTTTGCTATATACATATGTATGTATGTACTTATGTATAAGCACTGTTAAATTCAAAATTCGATTGAAGCCTTTCTGAACTTCGATTTGGAGTAAATTTTCTTGAATTCAATTTGGCTAATTGTTCTGGATTTTTCAAATCGACGAATTTCGATCCGTGTACCTACTACTGCGCTAGCCAATTTAGATGTGAACGTATACATATGATTACCAGAACATTAGCTAAAAACTGTGGGATATACAATTAATTTTATCGAATGCTCCTAAATATACGTTCTATCTTGTAAACAAATTATTTGCGAGGTCAATGACGTTAGCATGTGTGCTTTGTACTCGTTTTTTTCTTCGCAGATTCTCTACTTAAGTATATGTATTGTATAATCGCATAAATAGTTATGTACTTACTTATACCAATTGCGGTTGGTTTAACTTGTTTAGTTAAATAAGCAATAATGAAAAGTGCTCACAATGAAAGAAAATTTCAAAGTCATTTACCGCAAAATTTTACGTATGCAAAATTTTTAGGAAAGAAGAAGAAAATTTTGAAAATCGTTTAGCTTACGAGTTTTCGTACATAATTTTACATACTTATTTTATGTTGTATGGGCAGCATATTTGTGCGCTACTTAAAACATTATACATACTTCATACATACATACGTAAGTATGTACTTACATACATTCATATGCCGTTGTGAGTTTGAGACTAACCAGATGCAGCAGCCACACGTGCTCAAATGCCTTTCAAAGATTTTCCACCGCCAAAATTATCGCGCTAATCAACTACGAATAGTGTGTAAGCAATTACTTACTATTGCCGTCAATTATCACTTAGAATTACCTACAATTATTTACATTTAATTACAGCCAAAAACAACATTTTTATGCCGTGTGTTTGTTTATCGTCGGCACTTTATGGTAATAGGTACGACCAATCAACTTAGAATCGTCTAAATAATTTATTGGAATGTCAGATATGCACTTGAGTTATGTGGTGGTTTCAATTCAAGCTGTGAACTTGAGGAGAACTTAACTCGAAAGTATTTAATCGAAGTAAAACTTGCGTTGATTCCTCTACAGACAGTTTCACGAAAGCAAGTTTTTTATTTGAATTTATTACGAAAACTGAAAGACGGGAAAAAATCTTTGTGGATGTTCAGACCTGTCTGGTTATTAGGTTATCTGGTTATGTGGTTATCCGCCCTAAGCTAAAAAATTCACAAAACTCAGCGCATCACTAGTGTGATTTCTACTGCTCCTCCAAATATGGCAAAAGAACTAGATTTTAAGTGCTAAAGAAAATGGACAAAAATTTAAAAATGTGTATTTAAAACAGCATATTTGTTGTGGCGGCATACTTTGAAACGCAATAAAAATCATAATAGTGATCTTATCTGCTGTCGAAGCTGCCAGTATGAAGATGAGGTAGAGTTACCCTAATACTTTCTGTTAGGTTGACCAGCTCTAGCGGGGTTAAGATTTGCCTACCATTTCCTAACCAGCTCTAAGAAGCTCTCAGGTATTAAAATTAGCCCTACTCGTAATCGGCTCCCGGTATTTCTTCTATTAGTTAATGGTCATGTGCATGTGCGACACCTCTCTGGGGCAATGACCGTAACCGGAACCTATTAGGTACATAATATGAATGACTTATCGCTGTGTAACTGTGAAAAATATGTCGCCATTTAATAGTTTCGACTAAGTAGTTTATCTTGTAGAAAAACTCCGAACAATGCACGTACGTAATGTACATATGTAAATATACGTACAAAAATGTTACCTTAAACTGAAAGATGAGCTCCTTGCTTCTTAGAAATTTTCGGTCGTTTCGTAAGCACTATAACAATACATATAAGAAATTTTATTTGCGGGAATTGGAGAATATTTTTGACAGTTCAAGGGTCAGATTTATTTTCTGTTTTTAGTTAAAGGGTATGTCAATTAATATAAATCATTAATAAAACTTGAACCAAGTTCTGACAGTTTAACGTGGCTGAATTCACGATTTTTCAATTCGGAATTGTTCAATTTATTAATTTTAAGACTTCCGCCAAAATATTTTGGAAAAAATGTTAAGATTTATGTGAGCTGAAACCATTTGAAAATACCTCTAATAATCGAGTTTCTTATAACAAAAATTATTTCTTAAAAATATTTTTTCCAAAAAATCACTTCAGATGGTAAAAGAGTTTAAGCTTAAAAACCTATCTTAGAAAAATCATTATCTTAATTTTTTTTATAAAGAACAAGATTCCATCGCGAAATTGTATTTAAATGAAAATTTAAATAAGTAAGAAAGTCTAAGTTCGGGCGGAGCCGAACATTAAATACCCGGCGCAAGTATTAAATATATGTTTTTTCACCTTTCCGAAACCTAGCGCTAGATGGTAAGCCGGGGTGTATCAATTTTGAGTAAATTAGCGTCCTTAAATTTCGAAATATTGCAGTTTCAAGCATTTCTGAAATTTATCGTTATATGAAAAGCAGCCGTAATTTTAGTCCGATTTCAATAATTTTCACCGTTTTGCTTTTATGTGGCAAGCACAATAAAAATACCGAGTTTGATACAAATTGGTAGAACGGTTACCGATATACCTATATGTGATCATAAGTGGGCGGTGCCACGCCCATTTTCCAAAATTTTACCATAAACGTATTTCTTGGTAAAGAATTGTTGCAAGCATCAATTTTGAATAAATTAGCTTTAATATTTACTGATTTATCGAAGATTTTGTATTTCTCTAAATTACCGTTATATGGGATGTAGGCGTGGTTATTGTCCGATTTTAAAAAGTTTCGGCGATTTTTTATGCTGTACCAAGGCCAACCACTGTGCCAAGTTTGGAAGAAAGTGGTGCAGCGGTTACCAAGATATACACATGTAACCATAAGTAGGCGTGGCTATGCCCATTTTCCTAAAATTTATAATAATCTTGTTTTTCGTCTGAAAATTATTGTAAATATCAATTTTGAGTGAATTATCTTTAGTAGTTACTAAAATATCGCAGTTTTCGTATTTCTGGAAATTACCGTTATATGGGAAGTGGGCGTGGTTACAGTCCGATTTCGCCCATTTTCAATACCAACCTACCTTGGATTAATGGAAACCTACACACCAAATTTCGTTGAGATATCTCAGTTTTTGCTCGAGTTATCGTGTACACGGACGGACGGACAGACAGACATGGCTTAATCGACTTCTCTGTTCATTCTGAGCATTTATGTACACATTTGTCTATATCTATCTCGATTCGTTTTGTGCACAAGTGCGCTCGGGTATAAAAATATGAACAAAAAAAGTAAAAATATCTACTCACTAATTCTCATATACCTATAGTTGCGTATGGAACGTATACGCCCCGTAGCACCACCACGCTGTCAACTAACACTTTTACTCGCACGCCTTAGCTTAAAAGTCACATTATTTAAAAGTAATTAAATATTGGCGTAGAAGATTTTTACACAGTATTCCTTATTATTTTTCATGTATATAAGAATTTTGGAATAAATTTCGAGTGTGTCAATAAAAATTGTAAAAATGGAATTTCATCTTACTTTTTCACCTAAATAAACATTTAAAGGCTAAAGTTGTTCAAATACTTGATTTATTTTTTATTGTACTTGTTTCTGGAACTCCATTGATTGAAATAAATGCAAGAAGAATGCTTAGCATTTTTTTCTGCCGAGAGTAGGTAGTGCCACCAAAAAAAAAATCAACTCGTGAGATTTGCTCATACATTCCCCCTAAAATACTTGTGAATTTAGTGATTACCGATATTCACTGTTAAGTAATGTTTATAAGTAATATATATGTATGTACTTATCTTCTTTTTTCACTGCTGGAATAAAATTAGAAATTATTCTGCAATTAATGCATTTTAAACAATTTTTATTGCCAAAAACTACAATAAATTCGCATATGGGGTATTAGTACATACATAAAAAATGTACATAGTATTAATACATACTTACACCACATGTCGTATGAAGAACTTTGAACTTTGACTCCGTGTACATAAATACTATTTCGGCTACAGTTTCGAATTCTCTTCGCACAAAAAGGCGTTTTCTGGGTTTTAATTTAAATTTCAAAAAAATTTAATTAGGACGACATAGTTTACATAGCAAATATTTCTTCATATTTTCAATGAGGAATGCAGATTGTTGAAAAGAGGGAGTGAATGTGTGAACAACTTTTCAGAAAAACAGCCGAGTAAAAACAATTTATAAGAGCACGGAAACATGCATAAAAAGCTTGTTCACTTGTTTGCTTTGTTTATTAAATGCCTTATGCATATGTACATACTTATGCATATGTACATACAGATGTACATACTGTATATTAAATATACATATCCCCTTTTCTTGTGCCGGTTTGGCAGACCAACTTTTGCTTCACTATAAGTTGACGACCAAGCTTTTAATTATTCTTGACAGCCGGTAGACTGCTGCTGCCGAGAGCTATTTTTGTTGCTATACATTTAGATACTGTGCAACATGTGTTTTGCAGGTGCTACCGCACACATGTTGCGTTGCACAGCGATTTAGCTATGAAGTGGGGATAGGATACAAGCGAAATCGCATTGAAATGAAAAGTAATCTTAAATTAAGTATGTGGAAAAATTATTATCTAACAAAAATTTGAGATACATATGTATGTATTTAAAAATGCTATTATTTTCACTTCGCTTCACTGCTCGAGAAAAAAAAAACTGTCAATACTGGCATCACAGCCACTTGACACAAATTCAATGTTGTCTCAATGAGCGTCGTCAGCATTGATGAAGCAGCGCCAGTCAGCGGCAATTGTGGCGCATATTTTTCAACACTACTGTTCCCATTTTTCATTATTGTGGGTTTACTTGAATGTAGGTATTTACCGCTGTATCTTAATTAAAATTGACGTTTCACGTTGTTTACTTTGATTTTTTCCTTTTATTTTAGATTTTATGCATTGAAATGCACTGGCGTCCATTGGTCTAATTGACGAACGACATTGTAAGATGAATGGCCAATGCATTTGCATTCATTGCCGTTGATTACGCAGTATTGAGTAGTGGTTACTACACAAACTGAAAAGTTGCCAGGAAAGTGTTAAGTGCGTATTGAGTACCCAGAAGTGAAGAAGTTCCAATTAAGCGATGGCCCTGTCGGAATAGTGGCCGTTTGGTATTCCAATCAATCAAGTAAAAAGATTAATAGGTGGAGTTAGCCAAACAGCGAAATTCAGCCTAAGACAGTAGGCAAAAAGTTTGAAAGGTTTTTTTTGTTTATTCTGGCATGAAAGTCTTTCAAAATCTGCCAAATTTCATGGTGAAAAGCTCTTTTGACAGAAAGAACCTGAGCATGTTCCAAATGGAGATGTATAGTCATGTGAAAAATAATAGAGACACGACATTTTGATCAGTTTTGGTTATTTTTATTTTGTTTGTTTAATGTTCATTATTATTAAAAAAAAAAAAAAAACAGCTCATTATCAGAACCCATATACATAAATCCAAGTTTCAAACTTAAAAAAAAAAAAATTGAAAAATTCAATAGACGTTTACAGATAATATTTGATTAAGAATTTTTAGACACAAAGTATGTTTCACAATTTTTTTTTATAGAAAAACTAATATCATGGGCAAATAAATTCTCAAAAATCAGCACAAATTCTTATTCTTTATTAAGCTAGAACTTAATGGATATAATTATAATTTTTCTACAAATTCTTAATAACAAGTTTTTAGTTTTTGTAAAAATTGCTCGTATTTTTAAAATTGGACCTAAATTGTTCTTGCTATATAATGAGCTGTATTAATAGAAAAAAAAACAATAATAAACTTCGAGCCAAAAAAAGAAAAATAGCCAAAACTAGTGAAAATATATCATGTATATCATTTAGCTCGCGCAGCTCCTACAGTCGCAATAGCCTAGTAAGAAAAACACTGGCGTGAGGTTTGAACCCTCAGCAAGCGATTTTTTTCTTAAAAAAATAAAAATTTATATATTTTTAATTTAATTTTTACATGTTATTGATTTAAAAGATTTTGTTTTTGTAATTTCTTTTAATTTTTGTGAACTTACTTTACTGTTTGTTTTTTAATAATACTTTTTTAATTTATTTTTTTAATTTGTAGATTTTATGGTTTTAAAAAGAAAAATATTTTTTTACTTCATTTAAATTTTAAAAATATTTTCTTTTTTTTTCTTTATAACCCACCTATTTTTTGTTTTTCAGTTTATTTTCTTTTACTTTTTAGAATTTATTGTTTAAGAAAGAAAAATATTTTGGTTTTTGATTTCACATAATTTTTAGAAACTTATTTCACTAATTTTTTATTTTTTTAATTAATTGTTTTTTTTTAAGTTTATTTTAATTCAATTTATAGTTTTTATTGATTTAAAAAGAAAAATATCACTTTTTTATGTAATTAAATTTTTAGAAAACTCATTGCTGAAAATCAAACAGAATAACGCGAAGACCTCCTTTTAAGCAACACCTTAATTAGTCTTTCCAAAGAAACGAGCTTTCAAGTTAATTGCCAGAATTGACATTTGCCTCTCGAAGGAATTTTGTCTTTAGAAAGGCTAGCTTTTTGGGGAAAAACTTCGAATTCATTTAAGTTTGCCCCTTAGACTTGCAGTGAATCCATTCCCTAAGTTCATGCTAAAGTCCTTTCAGCTTCCGATAGTAGGCAACGTGCTAACATTGCCTCAAGATCAGCCGCTTGTGATATCTCTTCCACCGATGGCGACAGACGCAATAAGGAAGCCACTCAGCGCTTCCACAAGCGAACGTTTTCAACATCATTTAATTATAATTATATTTATAATATAATATATATAATAATAATACAATTATATATTATATAATAAGTATACTATTGCTATTTCTATTGTAATAGAACCTCCCAAAACTCATTTTGAACCAACAAACCTCCCACAAGAAAATAAACTATCAATTTTGGAAGAAAAATCTCAGATTTTTCTTTTGAAAAATATGCTTTATAGTTTTTATTTCGGCAAATAAGGGTCAAAGGTGGTGCTATACATATATATGTATTTTGTGCTTT
>NW_023458558.1:56929391-56930566 GCF_013731165.1 Rhagoletis pomonella
TTTCCTTGGTAATGAATCTGAACTTCCAAACTTTGTCTCCATCTGATTTCTTAATCCTTCGAGACTCTGGTCCAACCTTAAAAAGAACATCAATAGGAAATTGTAAGGACATTGATGTTTTGTCCCATTCCACTGTGGGTACCGCCATTGGCCAAAATTAAAAAAATCAAATGTCATTAATCAAGAATTCAAAGTGTCGATAAGATTGTTCACACTCCCGCCAAACCAAAACCAAAATAAAAGTTAGCGGATTATTTTTTGTCATTCCTTTATAGCCATTCAAACTTCACATATAATTTAACATTGAGCTCGCTTATCGGTGCAGTTTTTTAATGGAGAACTTGGGAAAGTGATAACTTTTGTTAAGAAAGTGTGAGCAATATTAACTTGTTATGGATATTAAACAAGAAGGTGAGTACTCTCTAAAAACATACATTTTATTGTTTAATAACTTAAAGCGTCAATGTAATAGCACCCCTGCGCGAAGCACTTTCTGTCATTTTTTTTAGCTTAGTCTAAAGTAAATTTTAGATTTAGATGGTTTGCCTCCGAGTGCCTTCTACAAATTCGGTACTAAAATGAAGAATATTGTTCTACCTTTTCATACAATAAGGAAGTTTCCTCCCGTTTTTTCCTTTTTCCGAGTTATGATAGATTAAAGCAGGGGTGTCAGATATGATTCTTGCTTGAGCAACTTTAATTCGTTATCACTGAAAGCCTTTTATATTTATTTATTTATATATTTTATATTTATTTATTTATATATTTTATATTTATATATAGGTGCTGGCTATCAATGCGTAATTACACGCAATTTTTTATTTGATAAATGGCTTGAAAGTCGAAAAAGTAATACAACATGGTCAACTCAAGCCAACCAAATCCTGGAAAACATCAAATGCAGTTGGCCTTATCAAGGTGTTGAGAATATTGAATTTGATCCCCTCTATGACCGAATTTATTTAGTATGCAAGAAGTTAGCAGAATTTTGGAAAGAAAATGCAAGCAGAAAAAATGCAATTATGAGAAATCATTCCTCTTGGCTTGGCAAATCTGAGACTGTCTTTTTAAGTTGTCGTGATGAAGATTATCCAAGTACATCACAACAACGAGGTCGTCCTAAAAAAAGTTTTGAAGAATGTTCTTCGCGGAGTAAACGAAGACGTGTGGCTGAA
>NW_023458558.1:56930576-56932516 GCF_013731165.1 Rhagoletis pomonella
TTAAATTTAAGGATATATGGGAGGTGGGCGTGTCCTTGGTCCAATTTTTTCGAGTTTTTGTGGATAATTTATTTTTTGTTTTAAAAGTAAGCCTGCAAAATTTCGTTGCTCTAGGTAACCTCCTTCTATTTTTGGCCGCCATCTCTATGAGAAGGATCCACTGTGCAGCGCCACATAACTCCACATTTCAAACTTCACAAAAAAATTATGATAATTCAACAAACTTTAACATTTGCATCCCAAAATTTGATTTAGAATTTTAAGAAAAATTTTGGGTATGCAGTTTTATAGCCCGTTGAATTTTAATAATTTTTTTCGCTGATGGTGCGAGGCATTTTCTCACATACAAACGATATTGTTTACATGAAAGAAAATGCACAACACCGTCAGCCAACAAAGCAACTAGTAATTTTTAGCAAAAAAAAACCGACTTCAACTCCCATATAAAAAAAAAATGTATATATATATATCTCATGATCCGCTGATCGGATCTTAACCAGATTAGTATGGGACCACCTCTGAGACACTACCTTTCCGCTGCGGTTGACGTGGTCCAAAGTTATGCGGTAACATACATAAAAAAAAAAAAAAAATATTCCGACGAACTGATAACCTCCTCCTTTTTTGGAAGTCGGTTAAAAATAAACCCGATTTGACGCACTAAAATTTAATGTGCTAAAAAACTGTATACCATACATTTTTCTAAAAATTTTAAATCAAAAATTTTAAATTAAAGTTTGTTGAATTTTCATAATTTTCATACGAAGTTTGAAATGCGGATTTATGCGGGGCTGGTTAGGTAAAGTGCTACATTTTTATAAAAAAAATATAAACATTAAATTAATCGAAGAAAAGCCAAAACTAGTCAAAATGTCACTTGACTTAATCAGCTGACCACAAGGGTATATACCCACATATGTACGCTTGTACAAATGTATTTGCGAAACAAAATAACGTTATAAGCATGCTGTCAAAGGGACTGTCATGAAATAAATACGTTCATCATTGTCAAACGCATCGAAAAGATACCGATCGTTCTGAGTGATCAAAAGCTCCGCGAGAATAGAAATGAAGTAGATTCGGGCAAATTTGCTGGCGCCCATCAATATAAATTAGCGCTCGATTTGTGCTTGATTAAAATCGCCAAGTTCATAGCAATTATCAATTTATATATGCAAAGACAAATAACAATACCGCCATTGATTTTTAAGTTAAAGGAATTATTGTACTTTTAATTAATGCGACAGACCATTTTGGAGGCCAGCTAAAATTGGAACTGAAGGGAATTGTCATTCAACACTAGCGTTTATGCACATAATAACATACATACATATGTATGTGTATAAGACTCGCAAGCATACCGCCGCAGTTTCAACATGTTCAAGAATGAGATAAAAGAGGCAAAGAAATTGTGTGAAGGAGGACAAGCTCAGGAACTGCCGTTCTAAGAGTTCTTCTCCTTCCAGTTTCCTAGAAAAGGCACATTGAAAGTAGTATAGAAACATAGGGACGCTTTCTTGGAAGCTAAGCAGTCCATTTTCTTTAGGGTGATTCAGAAAAAATATTTTTATTGTTTTCCTCGAAACTAAACGAAACATTTGAGCGTGGTTCCGAGGAAAAAAACATTTTTCTGAATCACCCTAATTTTCATGGAATATAAGGTAGCTTGGGCAATCAGATCCTTCCAACCCTATACATCCCGGGGTATAGAAGAAATCATGCTCCAATCAACGATTGGCTCAATAACTACCTGCCTATCGACTGTTTACATTGCCAGCTAAAAACTAAAGCCCAAAGGCAAGAGTAGTTTTCATACGAAATTTTGAAAATTTTTGAACACAGCTTCGTGATCTACTCGCCAGATCTACAACATAAACAAGGCTTTGCCCGTTGTTTTTTTTATTTTGTAGTACCGTGCAATTAGGGTTAAAATTTGTTTG
>NW_023458558.1:56932616-56935849 GCF_013731165.1 Rhagoletis pomonella
GTTGTTGTGTCACATTTTAATTAATGATTTCATGGTCTAAATTTTTGACAGACCTGATGTTCGCAAGACTTTGACTTTGCGGCCCAGTTAAGGCACTCCAGTGAAGCGCATTGCAGACGGCTGATGTCATCAGCAACAAAGTTCATTTGAGATTTTTGGTAAGCGTCAGTTGCAAAGCTGATTTTGTTTTATCTTTCAGTGTCTGTCTTCCTCGATGTGCACACATTGATTCTTATGAACATTGCCATATTTTTGTCTGGATCACGTTTCTCTCGAAAGCCACGACAGACAAGGGCATCAGTTTGCAGGTTTTATATTTATTTACTAAAAGTCAAAATGGGAGGAATTGAATGGAAACAAAGTAATACGAGCTTGTGTATGTTTGTAGATAAGTACATGCACTACAAATGTGAAGATGTACATATATCTAGATGAAGAATCAGCATCAAAAGATCAAAAATGCGAAGATACCACTTTGGCACAGAGTCTGTGAAAAGTTCAGAAATCGGGCGCTGTGTTATGAATTTCGCAAATATTTGCAATAGTTTTTTATATTAAACATCACATAATTACTGAATCATTTTCATTTAAGCTCTTAAGAAATATGTTAACTTCAAAAATATTCTCTGTACCAGTGGTGGCTTTTGAAAGGAATTTAACATATGTACCTAATAAGGCACGTAATATAGCTTTTTTTTAAATTCAAATAACGGAAAAATAAGGTGTGAGAAAGTACCGTCACTTTGTGTCTTCATACATCGGGAAGCCTTAAAGGCCGCTTGCACACGAATAAGAAACGGATGTTGGTATAAAACTGAGTGTGGCGAGGCGGGAATTGCTGGCGGCAGGGATTTGTCGACTTCGACTATCGAAGCATGTGGCCTTCAATCGCAGAAGGTCTATCTAGTTTATTGCTCTCACTGAGCAGACGGAACTGCAGACCTCTCATTGGACTGCCGACTGGTCACTTCACGTGGCACAAAAACGTGATTGTGATAGGCGTAAAGGAGAACTCCATTTGCCCATTCTTCCTTTAAGAGGATGAGACGGTGGAACACTTCTGGTGCTTCTTGCTTGCTTGGTCGTTTATCATCGATTTTTCTAGATTCGGTCTTTTCTCTATTGTCAGTTAGTAAATCTAGAGTTTGGCGTAAAAAACTTTTGGGCTTTGTTGTTTCAAGTTTTGTGTTTTAAAAATATCATTGATGAATATTTTTCGCATCACTTCAAAACTCAGAGCGATAAAAATAAAAATGACGGTATTAACACAAATAAACTATATCACAAATATGTTAAAAATGAACTGCAGGGGGTCCACAGAAAGCAGTACAGTTTTGAAAGGGGTCTACGAGAAAAAAAGTTTGGGAACCTCTGAGATAAATCGTCGAATCCGACCAAACAGTGTTTGGTTGGAGTAAGCGTCGAATCCATATATGCCTATATTTTCAGGTAGTAGCGTATGATCAGAACGGGATGATATTCTACGTCTGATTTCAGCAAAACGCGGACAAACGAATACTACACCTACTAACAAAACGACGTTGTCAAAACACTGATTTATGCAATGGTGTTGCTGTTATGTGTTACTGTTACTGTTACGCGAAGTAAAACTGGAATCGAGTTGACTATATCGCACAAACGATCAAACAATTTTTGGTTTTCATGAAGCAAGACAATCTCGACACGATATCGGTCAGACGATTATCCTAATACGCACAGCTTCCGTGATCTCCGGAGCAACGGATAAGCAAACACTCTTCATCCGCTCAATGATCAGCACGATTGTCGCGTAAGCTTTTGCCCTTTAAATCTGGCAAAAGTTTATCCGCGATATATCGCCAAAGATTTCAACTCCAATCGGGAGTTTTATTTTCGCTCGAAATCCTTCACTTTTCGTTTATGTGTATTCACAACGGACGGATGAAACAATTTGCCAGTTTTTTCGGGCGAAACTCACGATGAAGCTGATGGAACACAATGTTGGCCCGAGCAGTGATCCCTGAGGCACTCCCTCTGTGACTTTATGATTTTTTCCCCCACTTCTATGGAGAATTCCAGGGTTTTACTATCGAGATAGCCTTTTATATTAAAATTTGTCTTCATCTTCATCTTTATCTTGATCGTCAGCTTCATTTCACTCTTAACCTTTGCCTTTAAAGTTTAAACCTTCAACACAAGAGTGCCCTGTTTATCTTCGCACTCGACCATTCCCCGTGGCGTTAAGAAGCTTCAATAATATTTTCCTTCTGCATTGGCGCAATAACCACCTAAGCGGCTTTGGCGATAATGTTCCTGTTTAAATCAGTAGATAATATTTTATTTTGGCTCTGGCCAGATGTAATTTTGTTTGCCAATATATGTGAGTGTTGTTGTAACAATAACAATTGGAATCGTTTATGACCACTGCCATTCAATGAAATTTTGCAAAATCAAAACAACTATTTAATAAACCTCCTCATAAACACTTGAGCACTCTCTTGTCATTCTCTTTTGACACTTGGACCGACAGTTGAAGAACACTCTTCCAAAGTACTCACAAGTAGCAACAACTCAATCGTAAGGTTTACATGCATTTGGACACTATTTTGCATTTGTATATACACATTTGAATATATATACATACATGTATTCCACATAAGCTTATGAATCAACTTTGTACCCATTTATAAAAATACACCACCCATGACGGCTTCTTGACCATGCAACTTTCTTTCCAAAGCTGCTTAGCTACCTTGAATGTACTCGTACATCTCTGCAGCAACTGTTTGAAGTGTTCAAAGTTCATGTCTCCTCGTGCTATTTGCTATAAATTGCAAACTTGCCATTCGATACTGGCAATTCAAGGCAGTACCGGGACAAAGAAATTGACAGTCAGATAGACAGCGAGTAGAACAAGAGATACGAAAGATAGACATTAATGTGAATGAAACTGATGGATATTGACACCAAACAATGTGAGAACAGCTGATGGATGCCTTGTTAAGTAGTCAGCTAATGGCGCGACTACGTCAAAAGTGACATTGGTTCTAGAAAAATGGTGAAATACTTTTGGTGGTGTGAATAAGGGAGCTGGATTTACCAACATATGTACATAGTGTGAATAAAATTAGTACACCAATACAACAAATGTTACCAAGAGAGTTTATAAATAGTTTTAATGGAAGGTTTCATTATGCTAATGGAGTGAAAGCACAAAATACATATATATGTATAGCACCACCTTTGACCCTTAT
>NW_023458558.1:56935949-56939873 GCF_013731165.1 Rhagoletis pomonella
ATAAGGGTCAAAGGTGGTGCTATACATATATATGTATTTTGTGCTTTGACTCCATTAGCATAATGAAACCTTCCATTAAAACTATTTATAAACTCTCTTGGTAACATTTGTTGTATTGGTGTACTAATTTTATTCACACTATGTACATATGTTGGTAAATCCAGCTCCCTTATTCACACCACCAAAAGTATTTCTCCATTTTTCTAGAACCAATGTCACTTTTGACGTAGTCGCGCCATTAGCTGACTACTTAACAAGGCATCCATCAGCTGTTCTCACATTGTTTGGTGTCAATATCCATCAGCTTCATTCACATTAATGTCTATCTTTCGTATCTCTTGTTCTACTCGCTGTCTATCTGACTGTCAATTTCTTTGTCCCGGCACTGCCTTGAATTGCCAGTATCGAATGGCAAGTTTGCAATTTATAGCAAATAGCACGAGGAGACATGAACTTTGAACACTTCAAACAGTTGCTGCAGAGATGTACGAGTACATTCAAGGTAGCTAAGCAGCTTTGGAAAGAAAGTTGCATGGTCAAGAAGCCGTCATGGGTGGTGTATTTTTATAAATGGGTACAAAGTTGATTCATAAGCTTATGTGGAATACATGTATGTATATATATTCAAATGTGTATATACAAATGCAAAATAGTCTCCAAATGCATGTAAACCTTACGATTGAGTTGTTGCTACTTGTGAGTACTTTGGAAGAGTGTTCTTCAACTGTCGGTCCAAGTGTCAAAAGAGAATGACTTGAGAGTGCTCAAGTGTTTATGAGGAGGTTTATTAAATAGTTGTTTTGATTTTGCAAAATTTCATTGAATGGCAGTGGTCATAAACGATTCCAATTGTTATTGTTACAACAACACTCACATATATTGGCAAACAAAATTACATCTGGCCAGAGCCAAAATAAAATATTATCTACTGATTTGAATAGGAACATTATCGCCAAAGCCGCTTAGGTGGTTATTGCGCCAATGCAGAAGGAAAATATTATTGAAGCTTCTTAACGCCACGGGGAATGGTCGAGTGCGAAGATAAACAGGGCACTCTTGTGTTGAAGGTTTAAACTTTAAAGGCAAAGATTAAGAGTGAAATTAAGCTGACGATGAAGATGAAGAAAAATTTTAATATAAAAAGCTATCTCGATAGTAAAACCCTGGAATTCTCCACAGAAGTGGGGGAAAAAATCATAAAGTCACAGAGGGAGTGCCTCAGGGATCACTGCTCGGGCCAACATTGTGTTCCATCAGCCTCATCCTGACTTTCGCCCGAAAAACCTATGGCAAATTGTTTCATCCGCCCGTTGTGAATACACATAAGCGAAAAGTGAACGATTTCGAGTGGAAATAAAACTCCCGATTGGAGTTGAAATCATTGACGAAATAGCGCTGACTGTGGTGGATAAACTATTGCCAGATTTAAAGGGCAAAAGCTTACGCGACAATAATGCTGATCATAGAGCGGATGGAGAGTGTTGGCTTATCCGTTGCTCCGGAGAACACGGAAGCTGTGCGTATTAGAAGCCGCCAAAATCAGGGCATGAATCACGTATGACGATATCGTGTTGAGATTGTCTTGCGTCATGAAAACCAAAAATTGTTTGATCGTTTGTGCAATATAGTCAACTCGATTCCAGTTTTACTTCACGTAACAGTAACAGTAACACATATCAGCAACACAAATGCATAAATCAGTGTTTTGACAACGTCGTTTTGTTAGTAGGTGTAGTATTCGTTTGTCCGCGTTTTGCTGAAATCAGACGTACCTGAAAATATAGGCATATATGGCTTTCGACGCTTCAAGCTCAAACAGTCAACGACGTAACGTAGACGTAAGTTGACGCAGACACGATCTACCGAGCTCGACGATTTATCTCAGAGGTTCCCAAACTTTTTTTCTCGTAGCCCCCTTTCAAAACTGTACTGGTTTCTGTGGACCCCCTGCGGTTCATTTCTAACATATTTGTGATATAGTTTATTTGTGTTAATACCGTCATTTTTATTTTTATCGCTCTGAGTTTTGAAGTGATGCGAAAAATATTCATCAATGACATTTTTAAAACACAAAACTTGAAACAACAAAGCCGCAAAGTGGTTTACACCAAACTTTAAATTTAGTAACCGTCTCATCCTCTTAAAGGAAGAATGGGCAAATGGAGTTTTCATTTACGCCTATCACAATCACGTGTTTGTACCACGTGAAGTGACCAGTCAGCAGTCCAATAAGAGGTCTGCAGTTCTGCTCAGTGAAAGCAATAAACTAGATAGACCTTCTGTGATTGAAGGCAACATGCGTTTGCCCACCTGCATCCCCTCGACGACTCCCAATTATTGCAGTGCATTAACTGGTTGCGGATCGAAGAATGCCCCGTCTAAGCCAACTGTGGCCCAATGGTCAGATGTCTCATTGCCAGGTACTCCAGATGACCTGGCAGCCAGGGTAAAGCAAGCCCGTTATATTTACCAACATAATTTAATCGAGACTTGCCTTGCCGAACTCGTTTGGAAGTACGTAGGTAGAGGGCTGGCCAATGCCTTAAGTGCAGCTTGGCTGTTACTGCAGACACGTAAACTCCTTCCCTTCCACCTATTTTCCACAAAGTAGTCCTGGGCTTTGAGGATTGCAAATACCTCAGTCTGGAAGACCGAAGCATATTCCCGAAGAGAAAAGTGAATATTATCCCCATTAACTTCGAAAAGGACCCCAGATCCCAACACTGAGTCAGTTTTGGAGAAATCAGTGAATATTCGACAATGTATGAGTTCGGGATCAATGCTTCCCTGAGAGGAATCTCAACATTATAGAATCTCTTCAAAAAAGGTACTATCCTATAGCATTGAACAGACACAAGTGCACAAATCCCTGCCGCAAGCAATTTCCGCCTCGCCTCACTCAGTTTTATACCAACATCCGTTTCTTATTAGTATGCAGACACAAAGTGACTGTAAGTTCAGCAGTGCGTCAAGAGCACTATACACCACTCAAACAAATTAAAGTTAAATAAAGAGGCTATTCAGCAACCATTTTAGTTCTTTACTATCGAACCCAGATACATTTTCGTGGGCCCCCACTTACAACTCGTGGACCCCCATATTTTTTTTCACGCCAACGTAGACCACGTCGAGTCTCCCGTGGACCCCTGGGACCACTTTGGGAATCAATGATTTATCTCAATAATTTATTACTTTCTCACACCTTATTTTTCCGTTATTTCAATTTAAAAAAAAGCTATATTACGTGACTTATTAGGTACATATGATAATTTCCTTTCAAAAGTCACCACTGGTACAGAGAATATTTTTGAAGTTAACATATTTCTTAAGAGCTTAAATGAAAATAATTCAGTAATTATGTGAAGTTTAATATAAAAAACTATTGCAAATATTTACGAAATTCATAACACAGCGCCCAATTTCTGAACTTTTCACAGACTCTGTGCCAAAGTGGTATCTTCGCATTTTTGATCTTTTGATGCTGATTCTTCATCTAGATATATGTACATCTTCACATTTGTAGTGCATGTACTTATCTACAAACATACACAAGCTCGTATTACTTTGTTTCCATTCAATTCCTTCCATTTGGACTTTTAGTAAATAAATATAAAACCAGCAAACTGATGCTCTTGTCTGTCGTGGCTTTCGAGAGAAACGTGATCCAGACAAAAATATGGCAATGTTCATAAGAATCAATGTGTGCACATCGAGGAAGACAGACACTAAAAGATAAAACAAAATCAGCTTTGCAACTGACGCTTACCAAAAATCTCAAATGAACTTTGTTGCTGATGACATCAGCCGTCTGCAATGCGCTTCACTGGAGTGCCTTAACTGGGCCGCAAAGTCAAAGTCTTGCGAACATCAGGTCTGCCAAAAATTTAGACCATGAAATCATTAATTAAAATGTGACACAACAAC
>NW_023458558.1:56939973-56941098 GCF_013731165.1 Rhagoletis pomonella
AAAAAAACACGGCACTCCGGACAGCCATGGATACCTTCTGATGTCACCACAGCTTTGTAAGCAATTCCTATAGGGTGCCACATACATATTTTCTTCGGAGGTTCATAAAACAACCTCTGGACCCGACAGTGTACCGAAAGGCTACAACTACACGGACTGCCGACCTGTGATTGCCGTTTTGGCCTGACATGGACGAGACAGAACTTCGTCTGCCTCGGAGACTCGCATCACCATAATCTAACTTCGCTGTGGATACTGCAGCAGGCTAAACTAAGTGCCCAGCATGCGGAGAGTCACCTTATGACACGCAACACCTCTTCGCATGTTTTCTAATCCCGACTCGTCCTTAAGAACCACACAATTTTTTTTTTGTTTTAGTTTACATTATTTTTACATTATTTTAAACCCGCGGTTCTATGCATATTACCCCGAAAGTCAGCGATGGGTATTAAAATTATTTAAGTAATTAAAGTGCACTTAGATAGTAAAACATAAGTATCTAGTTTTAAAGATATACATATAAGTCACAAAAGTATTTTCGAAATTAAAAGATATCACATAAAATATGCACACAAAACAGCTTGTTTTTCTCAATTTGCACTTTATTTAATCACGCGACCAAATGAAAGGTATACAAGCCATTAGCTCTATTAACGCGGGCAAAAAAAAGTGCTAAAAACGAAAAATATTTACTTTTCACACATTTGCTAAGTGACTTCATGTGCTCGCTCAGTAACAGCGCAGAAAATTCATCTACAGTGGTCGAACAAATTTTAGCCGCACCATATTTTGAAAAGCTTTAACATATTACTTTTTTTTGTTATATAATATTCGTTATTTTTTTATATAAATATATTTTGTTTATTTTTTAACAAAGTCCGTGTAAAACCAAGTTTCAAACTTTGGGCAATATTTAAAAAGATGTTTGTTCCATTTGCTTCCATATAACGAATACACAAAATATATTTTTATTCGGAAGAAAACCATAACATCTTCGACAAAAAAATTCTAATAAATCAACGGTAATTTTTAGCCATTTGAAACTTTTCCTTATTTTACTAGATTTCAATGGGTTGCAAAATTGCATACTCAGAATCTTTTTAGGAAGTTAAATAAAATAGCTCG
>NW_023458558.1:56941198-56942456 GCF_013731165.1 Rhagoletis pomonella
CGAGCTATTTTATTTAACTTCCTAAAAAGATTCTGAGTATGCAATTTGGCAACCCATTGAAATCTAGTAAAATAAGGAAAAGTATCAAATGGCTAAAAATTACCGTTGATTTATTAGATTTCATTTTGTCGAAGATGTTATGGTTTTCTTCCGAATAAAAATATATTTTGTGTATTCGTTATATGGAAGCAAATGGAACAAGCATCTTTTTAAATATTGCCCAAAGTTTGAAACTTAGTTTTACACGGATTTTGTTAAAAAATAAACAAAATATATTTTTATAAAAAATAACGAATATTAAATAACAAAAAAAATAATAATATGTTAAAACTTGTCAAAATGTGGTGCGGCTAAAATATGTTCGACCACTGTAGATGAATTTTCTGCGCTCAGTAACAACGAAGCACATGAAGTCACTTAGCAAATGTGTGAAAAGTAAATATTTTTTTGTTTTTAGCACTTTTTTTTTTTTGCCCGCGTTAATAGAGCTAATGGCTTGTATACTTTTCATTTGGTCGCGTGATTAAATAAAGTGCAAATTTAGAAAAACAAGCCGTTTTGTTTGCATATTTTATGTGATATCTTTTAATTTCGAAAATACTTACGTGGCTTATATGTACATATATCTTTAAAACTACTTATGTTTTACTATCTATTTAAATGCACTTTAATTACTTAAATAATTATAATACCCATCGCTGACTTTCGGGGTAATATGCATAGAACCGCGGGTTTAAAATAAAGCAAAAATAATGTAAACTAAACAAAAAATTTTTGTGTGGTTCTTAATGACGAATCAGTATTGAAAATGTTAGGCAGACCCATGAAGTGTGCCACTCCAACTGGGTTGGTCGATAGGGAGAGGGGCGTTAGTTGAGTGGGGATTAGAAAACATGCGAAGAAGTGCTGCGTGTCATAAGGTGACTCTCCGCATTCTGGGCACTTAGTTTAGCCTGCTGCAGTATCCACAGTGAAGTTAGATTATGGTGATGCGAGTCTCCGAGGCAGACGTAGTTCTTTCTCGTCCATTTCAGGCGGCCCAAACCGGCATTCACAGGTCGGCAGTCAGTATAGGTCGAGACTCCGTTTGTAGCCTTTCGGTACACTGTCGGGTCCAGAGGTTGTTTTATGAACCTCTTAAGAAAATACCCTATAGGAATTGCTTACAAAGCTGTGGTGACATCAGAAGATATCCATGGCTCTCCGGAGTACCGTGTTTTTTTGGGAAGTCTGTAGACTCGTCTACTGTGTTCTGCTT
>NW_023458558.1:56942556-56947789 GCF_013731165.1 Rhagoletis pomonella
GTTAGTAATAAACTGAATGGACAGACAGCTACGGGCTCAACGTAATCCTCTCGTAGACTGAACTGCTAATAAATATGCACTAGAAAGAGAATGATTTCTCATTTTAACCTATCTTCCTTGAATGGACGTACATATATTCTCTTTTCTTTTGAGTTAAGTATTTGGGAGTCATTCTTATGCCGAAACTAAGCTGGAAAATGAACCCAATGCATCGAGTTAAAAATGCCTTTATTCTTCTAAAAAAAATCTGTGTAAGAAGTGCGGTGTACACCGAGATCTAATGCTTGGGATGTGAAAATCGTTGATGCGTCCAATTATTGTATACCATTCTCTGATTTGGTGTAAATCCACAAAACATATTCACAATTTAAGGGTAGAAAGGTCAGCTTGAATTGTGATTACGGGACCGATGTAGAAATAGCGTACGTGTACAGGCATGGACGTACCCTGTGCTATTTCAACGGCCCAAGCATTCATGAAAAATGTAACTACTTCGGTACAACATTCCGTTTCTGCGTTAACGTCGTATCTGCAACAGTAGAAATACACTTAATATTTCTGGTTCGACTAACACTAGGGAACACCCAGATTTAGTCTTTGTTTTAATTTCAAATAGTGTGACGCTTAATCTATCTAATATTAGTTTTCCAAGAAATTGTAGATATGCGGTTAAAGCAGAAACAGGAGGATAATCTTTGCATTAACAACGGAGTGGAAGGTTGCAGTTTGTTCTGAACGTTTCGAAGCATCTATTTTTATGGACAACTCAAAAATAGATTGGCGTAGGGGCGGGTATTTTTTCAACTGCCCTCCAAATCGAAAAGTCTATTCGACTACTGAATTCGGCCGGTGGTTTTCTGGTTGTTGAAAAGCTAAATGGCAATGGATTCAAGGCATATGGATATGCAGGTGACCTATGTTATTGGCTAGGATGAGGACACTCGATTTTCAACAGATTTCTTAGCTAGGCAAGGCTCGTATCGTGTTTGGCAAGAATTGATGAAGCGGCTACGGAGATACTGAATTTATATAATTTTTTACCAAAATTCAACTTCACATACTAATTTCCAACAATTTGGATACATACTATTACATTGGAGGTGGGCGTGTAAACCGTTCGATTACGCACGCTTTCAATACCTACATTGGATGCAGGGAAACCTTTGTACCAAATTTCTTTGGGACATGTCATTTTTATTATCGGTCAGACATGGCTTCTCCTTTCATTCTGAGTAATTTATTATAAACATATATATGTCCGTATCTATCTCGATTCCTTTAGGTTGTTGCAAACAACCGTTATATTTACGAACCAAGTAAGAATACCCCTGTGCACAAGTGCGCTGAAGCAAGGTACTTAAAACGTCAGAAAATTCGGTTCTTTGAGTATTCGAGAGAAAGATTTTGCGGAAGATTTACGAACCTTTGCGCGTTGGCGATGGCGACTACCACAGACGATGGAACGATGAGCCTTACAAAAATATAGACATAGTGAAGGCGTATGAAAATACAGCGGCTACGCTGGTTAGGTCATGTCCTCCGAATGGACACCGATGCTCCAACTTTGAAAGTATTCAACTCGGAACCCGCAGATTGTAGCAGATAAAGGGGAAGAAGGATTTGGCTTAAGTTGGAATTTCCAAATGGCGTCAGTTGGCTCAGATTTTTTGAACTCCCAGCCTTTGCCCAGTGTAACCAGTTTGCGAGATTTCGGCCTCGAAAGCGGGATTTTTTTGCATATCATAATAAGCAAGAAAATTTAGTAATTGATAAATAAGAAACAACTGCCATTCTCTGTAAAAAATTAACGCCATTCATATGAAATCTACCAGCGCAAACGCCACTTTCAAAAATAAAAGAATCTCCTCCAAACACCCGTCCGTGATCAAAAAAACATTTAGTAGATATACTATAGCTACAAATGTACCTTTGAAATTATAAATTTTAGTTTCGACTATTAACCTACCAAAAATTACAAATTCGGCTATAAACATTTCATTTTTCAATTATATACTAGCATTAATTGTAAAATTTACAATAAATAATTTAAAGAGGTCATATTTTCTTTGGTTTATGCAAGTTTTCGCAAGTAAAAATTTTACCAGCAGAAATTTGCAACTCTCAATCACACTGTGTTCTCTAGGAGAACGCAAACCCTGTGAAATTATTTTTAATTTTCAATAATTTTAAGTACGAGTACATTCTTGTCAAACCCACTAAAGACCATGTCATATTTGACGTCAAATGTTGTCAGTTGAATGCAAACTGGTTATCATATGCGTTTGTTGTCATATACATATTAGGTTTGTTCATCGAAAATCCAACAAGAATTATCCAATACTCAAAATATCAGAGAGTAAGAAAAAATTCACTCAAATTCTCTCTCATGTTGAGAAACTTGCAAATTTCTGCACGAACGCAAATTTTCAGGAATTTGCAAGTTTCCCTGCCAGCTAGTGTCCACGGTTGCTTTTCAAACATAATATATTATTATAAAATTTTTTAAATTCTTTCAGATGGACAAAAACAGGATATACATGTATATTCCTTTTTGTTCTGCCTTTCTTTAACATACATTTCAATTTCTTTATCGTGCTAGCTATCGGTTTTCTTAAATCGACTCTGGTTGCAATTGCATTCCGATTGCAAATACAATTTTTTTTTCAGTCGAGTTAAGTTAATTGGAATTAACTAAATTAATTATATCAACAAATTATAAATTTTTAATATTAACGAACTTATTTATTCAAATTTTCATAGACAAAAATGCAACCATGTGCCACAATCATATGTTCTCTCAGGAGAACTGTCACTTTGCCCTCTCAGTTTTTGAGCGATGGATAATTTCTTGGTCTGCCCAACGCGATTTGAGCAAAAATCATGATAATTCGTAGAAATTCGTACAAATTTTTTGCTCGACGAACAAACCTATTATCACGCACGGTCAAATAAAATGGCAGCCAAGTGAAAACGGTCATATTTTAATTTAATGATGCGTTATTTACTAAATTATTCTGATTTCAACAATGCAATTCTTTTAATACTGAGTCAACATTAACATAGAGCCGCTTGAAGCTAAAGATACGAACTATAGATTCCGTAAGTTTCATATTTATAACTAGCAGGAATAACGTTCTGTTCGTAACCTGAATATTACGAATTTTAAAATTTTCGCAACTTCAAGCAAATTTTTTCATTTATAAGGAGTGAGTTATACGTACACTTAATTCATGAGCAACAAAAGCTTTTTTCTCAAAACCGACAAAACGCTAGAGTCGATTAAAATTCAAAAAAAAAATTTAAAAAAGCACAAAATTTTAAGACGCTGCCATTATTCGAAAATATTGGCTTATACGATTTTTTTTGCTTGCATTAAAACTATCTTCTTTTGCCTTCAAAATCCCGCTACAAGTGGGTAGATATCTCAAGAAGGAAACATTTTAGAGCTAAATTAATGTTAAGGCATAAAAATCGCGATTTTTTAAGCTTTTGGTTCGGAGAGGCGGATATGAGCGTTTCTAAGAATTTAGTTTTGCTTAAATTCTGTTCTCTGGGACCCTAAAGAAGAGTCCATCAAGGTTATAGCAAAATCTAAAATAGGTCCGCCACGATTTTTCTGTATTTTCAGACGTTTTCATATGGAATTACTCCTTCACAAAGCTAATTTTTGCTTGAATTGCTATTTTAAATGATTCTCGTTTTTTTGTTAATAGGTGGTTCCCAATAGCCGCTGAATCCACAATACTCTTCGTTCACCTAATTTGAAGGAAAAACAATGTTGTCACCATTAGGCTTCCTCAATAAACAAGTTTTACAGAGATATTAAAATATGTTTTTTTTTTAATTTAACTAAATGCATGTTGCATATTTCCCACCAACAGGGCGTCCCTTGCGGCAGGGCCTGACCTATACTATAACACAGGATTTAGATTATATTTGGATGAGATGTTCTTAATTTGGTTACTGGCAACAGAAGAAGTATGCGAACTGCCATTTAATTTTACTCTACTGTATTACTGTATTGCAAAAATCTACGTCTGGCAGTATACATTTGTATGTACATAATTTACCAAAATTTTGACAAGTGAAATGGAAAAACAAAAATCTTTACTCGCAATCGTTTAGCGGCATGGCTAAAAGCGCTGGCCAAAACGAAATCGAAATAATTTCGAGTTAAATTTTCAAAAATTTATTTTTCACTACTCAGTTGCTTCAGCAGCCACTACGGGAGCGGTACAGAAGAATAAATAGTGCGCGCGAAAAATTTGAAGATTTTTCTAATTTCCATATTGTGGACATATGTACGTACATACATACATACCTACCATACATATGCATGTATTTAATGTGTTTGTATGTATGTACTGTGAAAAAAGAATATGCAAGCGGTTGTGTGAATTTTTGAATTACCCAACTAGTGGCCAATTTGTGATGAGTTTAAAGTTTTCGAGAGAAGTAAAATTTATTTGAAAAAATTGTGCTAGTGTTTCGTAATAGTTTTCCAAAGTGCAATCACCTTCTACATTTGCGCAATTTTAAATTGGATATTTTCGTAGGCAAAATGGAAAGGTAAATAGTCATCTTAAATAATTTTTGTATTTGTGATGAACTAAGAAAAACGTGTAAAAAAATTTTAAGTTTCAAAATGTTTTCGAAATATCTAGAAATACTTATTGATGACTAATACAACACGGACGTAGCTTTTGCAAAGTAAATGACGCCGGTTGCAGACATGGACAGCATTTTGGCTGAACCATATGGAAAATATTTTACGAATTATTAAATATACACGAAAATTATTAAATCAAAAACAATTAAAATCTGTTAGCGGACGATATTTTCGGTTCGTTTTCCTGTACATACATACATATGTATGTATGGTATGTTCACTCGATGATGTCGTCGCAGTTGAGTGGAGGCGTTCGTGTCGCAATAAATTAAGCAAACAAAAAAAAGACAAACAACAGCAACAACTGTTTATATGGGAAACAAGGAAACTGCATGGTGATGTTAATGATGGCCGCCGGTTGTATATTTTGAAAATTTCATGTATTCCAAAGTGTGTTGTTTGTGTGATGAAGCAATAAAAGTGGTAGCCAATAATGCAGAAATTGCTTGATTTGAGTTTGAAATTGAAAATTGAAGAAAATAAATGAATCGAAAAAAGTTCCAAAGCAGATATGAAAGAGCAAATGCATTGTCCATTAGTAAAAACTAAGTTATAAGATAAGAT
>NW_023458558.1:56950789-56955682 GCF_013731165.1 Rhagoletis pomonella
AAAAAAAAAAAAATAAACATTAAATAAACAAACTAAAAGTTGCCAAAACTAGTGAAAATGTCAGTTGACTTAATCAATAGACCGCAAGTGTACATATGTACATGTCAATGAAAACATATGTAAATATCTATCCCTTATGTGTGATGGAGCGAAGAGCTTTTTTCATTCCACATTACAAGTAACTTTGTACATACATACAACTTTGCTTATTTATGTGTATGTTTTTTGGTACCACATACATACAAATATGCATACTATATGACTACAAACATGACCTTAAGTTTTAATTCTTTTTTAGTTTCTGTTGCCCACCGGTATTGCTTGCTTTGGGGGACTCCTTCATCGACACTACTTTTGTTCAATTGCTATCAGTTTAATCGCGACTTTTTCATTGTTCGGTTGTCGTTGCTCGCGTTGTTTTGTGCCGTATCTATTATCTTCTTGCCTTTCTTTTGGCGCTGTCAATCAACAACACAACCCGCACACTTTCCGGTGGGTGTTCCAGAAAGTTGTACATAGTGTACATAGTGCTGAAAACAGAAGTTCTTCAAACGAAAACGCCCTCACTTTGCGCTAATAATTTCCGCTCTTTCGCTGATCGTTTGTTGCGATAAATTTATTAACGATTACTTTTTATTTGGTTATTAATGATTTCTCGAATTAAGCCAATGTTGACAATGTATGAGTGTGTGTGCGTGTTTCGTTTGTTTTAATCGCCTTAAATTTGCATGCTGACAGCGAAATTGTTCTGGCGACATTGAAAAATTAATGCAGTCGTATTCGAAATTGTGTCGCGACATTCAATCAATTCGTGAATTTAAGTCTCCAGAAGACAATTGAAATGTTTAAAATTCAACTGAAAGTTTCTTGTGCCCGTGCGGGGGTAATACCGCGCATACATACATACATATGTGTATCCAAAATTCGATCAAATAAAGAGATAAATCTACCCAAGCTCAGTACGGTTGGAAAGGATTAGCCATGTATTAAAATTATTTAATTCGTGATTTTGATATCAAATATGTCAAAAACAAAAGACTTAAGTCACGTTTATTGCTCTCAAAAAGTGTTGTACGTAGGAAGTGCAGATCTCATTGGTTGCGGAAGTGAAACTACTCAGTATTCAAATAAAAAGTGTAATTTTTAAGACATTTAAAAATCTTTTGTTTTTATTAATTTTTTCAGCTTAATTAAGAAGATTCCATTTTTTTTTATAATGTTATACATTTACCAGGGATCGTAGCAGTAACAACTTTTATTAAAAAAATCACTCTTTAACAATTATTTTTTGACTTTTATTTAATTACTCCTTAAATACCATTTTTTTTATTTTTATTTTATAAATCCAAAATAACAATTATTTTTGATTTTTATCTAAATAATCTGGAAAGAACAGTTATTTCTGATTTTCAAATTATATATCTTAGATAACAGTTATTGAAGACTGTTATTTATAAAAGTCATCAATATAAATCAGTCAATGACTTTTATTTTTAAAATCATACTTATAAAAATGATTTACATAAGTCGTAGTAAACTTTAGTTCTCCAACACATTCTTAACTGCGAAAACTGATAAGGACTTTAAACGTATGACTTAAAAAATAAAAGTCAGTGACTGATTTTTATTGATGACTTTTATACAATATAGTCTTCAATAACTGTTATCTAATACATATATTACTAAAATCAAAAATAACTGCTATTTACAGATTATTTAGATAAAAATCAAAAATAATTGCAAAATTTTTTAATTTTGTATAAGAATTACAAATAAAAATTTATTTTCAAATTTGATTCTCGGTGAAGAAAGAAATCGATTGGTGTGTGTCAGTTAGTTGTAGAACATTTCCTTCATAATGCATTTTTCATTGACAGTTTTCATCAACAACTGTTATATTCGGTCGTCCCTGACATTTACGGGCCTATTCTGAACGTTACGGTAATTTTGGAACCGAAAGTTTCAACGTTATTTACCGGTTACAAAATGAGCATAGAACCAAAGCGTATTCATATAAGGTGGCGTTGTGTGTAACTGTCAAATTTTTCTTTTTCGCTAGTTAGTGAGTGAAACGTGAGAGTATTTATATTTTCTTTGTCGCTTCTTTCTTCAGGGAAGATGAGCTGAAATATGACAATGGCTCACTAAAAGCAAAAAGCAAAATATATGTATATAATTTTGGTATGTATTTGTAGAATCGATACTACCTTGTATGAATTCGCCTTGAGTGGATCTATAGATTAGTCGAAAATGAAATTCCAGAGACAACTTTTGTGTTTCGACTATCGGTCATAATCTCATTATCGTAATCGTAATAGCTCAGTTAGTCTAGAGATAACGTACGTAACTTAAGTAAACTTAATATTTTGGCAAACCTGTAATATGAAAAGCTGTGTTTGGTCAAAACTTAACTTTTCGTAAGTGTCATTATAGGTCGCGACAAATCAAACAGTTTCAAAAGAAAATACAAATTATTTTCGCTTATGGCTTAAGATGATGTTGCAAACATAAATAGTTTAGAAGTTAAACATTATCTAATTTTATTTTATTCATTTTGTCGGTTTTGTTCAGTACAAGACTTTTTCATAAACACTTTAAGAATAGCTGAGGACTCATTTCGTGACTAGTTTCGAACTACCACGAAATTATCGCGAAGTAGCTCTAAAATTGTTCGGAAGTCGTTCTGAAAAAGTTGTGAACTTGTGCGTGAAATGATCGCAAACAAGGCCTGAACCGGACCCGAAATAGTCCCTTACCAGTGTCAAAATGATCCCGATCTAGTCCCAAAATGTTCCTGAAATAGCCCTGGACTAGTCCCGAAATGGGCCCAAACTAGTCCCAAATTTGTCAATAGCTAGTCGCAAAATGGCCTTAAAACAGTTCTGAACTAGGCCTGAAGGTATCCTGAACTAATCCCGAAATGTTGCAGAATTAGCCCTTAACAGGGTCCGAAATCTCCCAAACTAACAGTAGCTAAGTAGTCCCGAAATGGTACTGAAATAACCCAGAAATGTTCATTTGTACATATGAATCAGCTACAAATTTTCTGCTGGCTTAACTTAAATTTTTCCCATACCGAGAGCTAAGAGCACATAAAATAAAATAATTTTTAAAGAATATTTCACAAAGTACGAATCTGTAAACTAGCTGTATCTGTTTAGGTATATTTAAACAATACTATTCACTGTACTATAAAGTACCAGTATCTCTCGCATGAGTGAGTATTTCACAGTTACACATTTCACTGGTGTTGTATATTTTAATTTTATGAGTTCATACATTTTATTTCGGATAGTTTACATATTTAATTTAATTTTCCTAAACACAGGCGGCTATGAGCGAAAAGATACTAGTACTTCACCACGTCATGAAGTCATCAAAAAATATATAACTACATATTTACATATGGACAAATGTGTATATATCCATGTACTTATAATATGTACGAAAAGTGTAAATTATACCCACATTTTCATAGTATATATTGACTTAAACATTACTACATATGCATGAGCATTTAAAGCATTTAAATATGAAGAGGAGCTTTATGGTGAGACAACTTAATTTGCAATTTATTTGCATAATATTTTAGTGGATATGTATGTATTCCAGTGCTATTTATTTTTTATTTATTTGCTTATAGTTAGTTTCCATAGAGCTAATATTAACCCTTGTGTTATTACAAATAATACTACAGGCTTGCCTTCACTATTTCATATTGTGACGACGTATGTACGTATACCGTTAGTCAATTTAACAGTTCAATATAGCTTTGGAAAGCCGAATCAGTTTAACCGTATTATTATTTTTTTATGTAATTTCATTTTGTTTCTTTTTTTAATTTCAGAAAACTATTTTAATCAGAATAAGAAAATGTTGTATCTCTCAATTTTATAGAAAATATTTTTAATTAATTAAAAACTATTTGGAATGACCTACGCTACTATAGTGCGTAACATAACTTCACGACACTCACATTTTGATAAGATTTGACCATTTATCTTAAAATTTTTTTAATTTTAATTATTTATTTATAAAAATCAGGGAGCGAACACAACAGTTATTGATGAAAACTGTCATGGAAAAATTCACTATGAAGGAAATGTTCTACAACTAAGTGAAACATACCAATCGATTTCGTTATGCACCGAGACTCAAATTTGAAAATAAATTTTTATTTGCAATTTTTATGCAAAATTTAAAAAAAATAACAATTATATTTGATTTTTATATTATAAATCCAAAATAACAATTATTTTTGATTTTTATATTATATGGCTTAGATAACAGTTATTGAAGAGTTTTATTTATAAAAGTCATCAATAAAAATCAGTCAGTGACTTTTACTTTTAAAAGTCATTAACATAAATCAGTGACCGACTTTTATTTTTTAAATCAATCGGATAAAAGTCATTAACAGTTTTCGCAGTTAAGAAGGTGTTGAAAAACAAAAGTTTACTACGACTTATTCAAATGACTTTTATAAGTATGATTGAAAAAATTAAGATCAGAGACTGATTTTTATATATGACTTTTATAAATAAAAGTCTTCGATAACTTTTATTTAAGACATATAATTTAAAAATCAAAAATAACTGTTATTGCAGATTATTTAAACAAAAAATCAAAAATAATTGTTATTTTCGATTTATAAAATAAAAGTCAGAAATAACGGTTATTTAAACAGTAGTTAAATAAAATTCGAAAAATAATTGTTAAAGAGTGATTTTTTTAATAAAAGTTGTAACTGTTACGGTCCCTGATAAAAATATAGTTAATTTTTTAACAAAGTCCTTATACTTTGTGCAATATTAAAAGAAAATTCAACAAACTTTCGTAAAAATTTCGAGCTATTTTATTTAACTTCCTAAAAAGATTCTGAGTATGCAATTT
>NW_023458558.1:56955782-56971692 GCF_013731165.1 Rhagoletis pomonella
TTTTTTTGGGAAGTCTGTAGACTCGTCTACTGTGTTCTGCTTGTCTGTGGCGACCACACGGACGCTGCGTAGTTTATAACCGGCCGGGCAATTGCCTTCTATGTTTCCCACAACGTTTCACTGTCTTTGCCCTAGGTGCTGCCGGCGGCTTAAGGAGCTTGTTGCGGCTCTGTACTCTATTGTAAATTGCGCTTGTATTGGCTGATGGCAACTCTGAGTATTTTTGGATTATTCACCGTCGGAAGTGATTCGCCATCGATGTGAATTTCCAGCTGAAGACTGTCCTCCTTCGTCAAGGTGGTAAAAAGGTTTGAGGAGGATTTCAGAGGGGAGAGGGTTAGGCTCCTTGCACTGAAGAAGCGAGATAGTTCCGAGAGGTAACCGTTTACTTTCGAACATAAGTCATCAATTCCATTCTTTGAAGTATAGTAATTAAACAGAAGCGAGGAAAGGACACCAGCCTGTGGGAGCATCTGCTTAATTTTTTTGGTTGACCACTCAAATATGTAATTCGCTGGCCACCGTTTGAGTCCCTGTGGGAGAGAGGATCACTCGATATCTTCTAGTAGCGTTGAGTGGCTGACGCTGCCAAACGCCTTTCACAGATCCAACGCTACTACGACTTTTCTCTCAATCAAAGCTCATTGAACGGCACATCTCACATCAAGCCAAGTAAAGCTGAAGTATGAATAATTGAGCCTTTAATGTTCCCTAGGCGCAAACTAGTATATGGAACAAGCTTTGTTTATAGCTATTGCATGTATGTTCATATGTACATATTTACATATATGTTTGTATAATGCCAACGTGGATATGATCAAATGACACATTTTTAAATACAATCCGCTTGGCAACTCAACTCGGTATGCCAACCGGGCGCTACAGTTTGACAGCATTGACTATTTTTGACTGACTGCTGTCGCCACTGCATTTTTCTAGTTATACAAACGCACATACATACCATACATGCATGCATATATGTAAACGTATTTATGAGCAAGCTTTGCAAGTACTTAAATCTCATTCCACTGAACTTGTCTCATTTTGTGGCTAATTACAATTTCTCACAAGAGCCGAAAGTGCAGCGCACAAATGTCAAGGCACACTCGGGAATATTACAGCCTACTTATGAAGACAAAAGTGCTCAAATTTACGAATGCACCAGGCTGCGTTGTGTCTATGCATATTTTAGATGCAAATATGCATAGCGCGAATATCTGCAATTTCTTCCTGCCGCTGCAGTTGAATTGCAAGCATTGCTAATTTTAGACACTTTTCCACTGCTACGTATTAGATGTGCATATACAGGCAATGTGTTGGCAATGGCACTGGCGTGTGCTGATGGAGATTGGCGGGTGGTGGCGACTCGCGGGGTCTAGTGCCCTGCGAGCTGCAATAAATCCCAACCTAGTCCGTTGGCAGATATACGATGAGCACTTATCTGTACATTCATGTGTGTATACAAATCAGTAATGCATGCAGAGATTTTATTTTCGCTTGGAAAGTAAACAACAAAAGCCTTCTTGGACGTTGAGTTAGTGCTGTCAAAAGCACTGGCACCAAGCGCACAGTCTGGGATAGGATAGGATGATTTCACAACAACTACCACACTCATATTCTTTCGAGCATTTCAACATATCTGGTTATCTACAAAATATAAACTGAAATGAAAATGTGTTTGTTGGTGGCCGGAAATTTTTAGCATGTTTATTTATCAATGTGTTAAAGTATTCTTGTTTATTTTTTTTACATGAGTTGTCAATATACATAAGAGAATATTTTAATCCGTATATCGTATATTTCCACGCGCTTTCATTTGTCATGCGGTTTAATCTCAACGTGTTTTGAAATCAAGTTAATTGTTAAAGTTGTGGAACAAATATTGTTAACGAAGCAATATTCTGCCGAAATCCGCAATAAAATCCGCGTTTTGCTAACTTTAGTCCTGCAATTGCCACGCCCATTTCTAGGGGTTTGTCGCCTTACAGAAAAACCTTGCTGTACATATTATTTCTGGATAGGTATTCTATCTGAATCCGCAAAAATAAGTATTCTATCGGGATTTTTGCAAAAACCCGATATTTTACACCTTACTAAATATATCTCATCAGAAGTTTTCGAAAATAAATTACAAAAAATTGCTGATTCTCACAAAATAAACCATCTCGTCATATAGAAAAATATTTTAAAAATTCTGGAAAACCCCCCATTTTTACCACGTTTTTATAGAGAATTAAATATTATTATAGTATAATTTTAAATCCCTAATTTACTGGTCTTCTTTATGCAAATCAACATCAAAAAGTTCAGCTGTTAATTGCTAAGTTAGCTTTAGGACAATCTTGGCCATCTTATATATAGAAATATTAAGCCCGTTTGTTAGCTTTAAAACGGCGTTAAGATGAAGTCTCTACGCTGAGCAGAACCCACGATATAGCGATTTGAAGAAGTACATGATTAGTCAGAACCACGAAAAAATGCAAATTTTGAGATTATATCTCCGAAGAAAAAAAAATTTAAAAAATTTCCTCGAATACGTGTTAGCTTATTTCTTGTATAGAACCCACAAAAAAAAATTTGAAGCGAATCGGAGACATGACATAATTTTTTTTTTTTCGAAATCTGTCCGACTTAAAAAAGAATGGTTCATATTGAATGTTACATATTACACTAATTACAAATCTTATATGTACAACTTAACTAATTTTTAGACTGTGAGAAAAAGGTCAGTCAGCAAAATATATTTCTCTAAGAACAAAATTTGGCACCTATAACCAAATACTTAATATGGTAATTCGCACTTATGTGTATTCGCTGCATCTTCTTTTTGCTAGTTGTACAATAAATACACTTGTAACAACAATCTCACGCTCATGCAATCACACAAAGGAGCGAATACCCATATTGTAAATACATATAAAGGCTGGTTTTCACTAGGTCATACGTTGACACAACTTTATCTTCTTTTTTCATACCTTTACCGATTATATTAAGGGCCAAAAAGGAGAGTTAGCCCTTTTAGCAGTACGTGCACACGCCTGAATACCTATTCTGATTTAAATCAATGGGTAAACATTTTTTTAGTTCCATTTGACAATGTGTTTTCACTTATTTGACGACACAAGCCATTGAATTTGACATAGTGAAAACCAGCCTTAAGAAAAACATGGATCGAGAGAAACATATGTAGTTGACGCAACTAAACTCTTTTCTCAGTGTACTCTTTAGCAATTTAATAATTTTAAATTTAGACCATAATTACATAAATATCCATAAATACATGTTAAACATTTTTCTTATTTTTTCATTCCAGGTTGCGATCTTGACGAAAAGAAATACATATATGAAGTTATGGATCATTCCGATACAACTAACATACGTGTGTATGTTTCATTGAGAAGTGTTATGAAGTAATATTTAGGTACAGCCTTGGACCTCAAGAGCATTTGCTGGGTCACAATAGCCAAAATAATTTTTGTTTTATTTTTCATAAAAAATATTATGGTCTCCCTTTTTTGTTAGCTAACCGCTTGAGCACAACAACAATTAGAATATAGAAAAATCAGCACAGGGAGCAAATAAATCGCAAGAAATTTGAAAAGTCAGCAACAATCGTATGCGAGTTGTTCCAATGCTCGAGCAAACATCTAGATACTTAAAATTCAATCAATACTTGCAGGTTCTGTACGCCATTGCCAAATCCAACGGCATTTGCCACGAAAACAACTGCCTGCTGTCCGTTTTAAAGCAGCTTATTGCACATGCGACGCCGTAATCCCAATTTACTCGTACAGTTGGTGCGCGCAATTTCATTGCAAGCAATTGCTTGTGTTCGCTGTGGCTGCAGCACCACATTTACTGCCCACCACCACTCGATTATATGCCACTTGATTCCCCAATTTTTTTTATAGTTTTTTTTTTTGTACTTAATTTTTTTAACGTATTTTAAATTTTTTGCTTTGCCTTTTATTCCTATTTTTAGTGCTTTCTCAAGTGAGCGGTCTAAAGTGAAAATTATTGTGAAATGCAAATGAAATGAACTCTTCGTTGTCGCCTCCGATCGAATTGGATCTTAAGTGTGCCACTTTGTGTTTATTTTAGAGCTGCCTGCATTGCCACGAAAGTGGGAAGCTGGTGCACCCGTCGGCAAGTTTACATACACATCGTGTTTAAGGCCTATAAAAAATTGTGTGTGTTTTCTTAATCCTCCACTTTCGGGCCCAATGAAAGAAGGGAAAGTTTGTGAAAATTATTGAGAATTTATAGAATTTCCAAAAATCCAAGTGGTTGTTGAGTGTTGCTGAGTGCGTTGAGAAAGTGCGGAAAACACCACTGCAGCCGGAAAAAACAAAACTCAAGTTGCTGTTCTTATTTAACGGGAATTAGTAAAACATTCAAAGTTGTTTTCAAGAAAAATATTTAAACTGTTGAAAAAGCAAACATATAGAAAATCCAACGACACATCAGTTTTGTAAAGGCATTAACAACAACAAAATTCGTGGCAACAATTTGTACACGTTTGGAACGATGGAGGGCGGCTACGTGAATGAAGGTGAGTGCTGCATGAAGTTGTTTCGTTGGGCTAAAGCAAATCAAACACAAAAACATTGGAATACATGTGTACATATTTATATAGTAGAGTATTGTGCTGAAAGTTAGTTAGGTTGACCTTTCATTGTAAATGATTTACAAAATTTTTCGAAACTTATTTTATAACATACCCTTTTCAATCGTTACTTTAAAAACCATTTGTTAAAAACTTTTATTAAATTTTGCACTGTAACAATGTTTAACTCGTATTTGTAAACATTTATGTACTTGTTCATTGATATTTATAATTAAGTTGACAGCAGGTAGTCGACTCAAAAGTGTCAAAGCTGAATTCATTCAGACCATTCAGACCTTTTGTAAAGCAACAGGGAATATTACAATAACCCCCATTTCCCTTAAAAGAATTAGTATTCTACATGAATTTTATGAGACTTTTAATTAATTCCGATAGATTTAAGATCACTAAGTTCTTCCGCAAATTGTTGGCAGAGCTTTTGGGGCCCTCGCCTAAAAAAGTTCTATCCCGCTAAAGTTTTAAGCCAACTCCGTACAGCGATTTTATTTTTAAGAAAAGCTGTTTTTCTTTGCAGAAATACATTCGGAGGTTTGCGATTACCTGCCGAGGGGCGATCGCTTAACAAAAAAAGACCTGTTTGGGTTCAAGCCCGGTTCAAAACAATATCAAAAAATTAAAATCAAAAGAGTTTTTTTTCTAAAAGCGGTCACGCCTCGGCAGGCAACGTCAAACCTCCGAATGTATTTCTGCTAAGAAAATGAGCTCCTACTAAAAACGCAATCGCCGTTCGGAGATAGAGTAAAACTGTACTTCTCTTTCCACTCTTTGTGTGACAACTTGAATACGAATGCCACAAATCGTAGGAGAAACTTGGCCAAACACTAACATATTGTGTAAGTGGCAATCAACAGGCAACAATGTCATCATCTTTTTGCTTCAGAACAAAATAAAATCTGCGGAACTGAACGGTTAACCGTACTTGTGCACCTCTCCGGCATAAATGTTTTGAGAGCATATAAAAAGTTGTCCGTACACAAACGGTGGGTGAATCCGCCTTTACAGCGGCATTGGTGAAAGCTTGGCTTCTTTGGGCGCAGGCCGCAGATAAAAAATCAGCCGAATAGACCGAATACCGAAGCCCAATCTTTGGTCGAATAGTAATATTTGTGGATATGCACATTTTTACTAAAATATGTGCTTGTACCCGGTTCGGTTTTACTCGGTGTTAAAATTATGTTTTTCGTTAGTGGCCATTACCGCAAATAAAGCAATAACTATTCAGAGATCATCTATCAAATAATATTGGGTTGAATGCGAGAACTAAAGTAGAATTTGGATTAAAACAAAAACAGTTTGATTATACAGCAACCAATGCAATTTATTGCTTTGTTGCAAATCAAAAAGCGATATAAAGCAGATGGGAGCCGTCAGCTGGACACCGCAATGCACATACCTTAATTTGTATATAAATACATACATACATACAAACATATGTATGTGATATTCTCTTAAATACTTCTCGACACCCCCACATTCTTTTTATTATGTCATGATCATGTTTATTGTTTGTCTGCGTCATTGCGATTGTTTGTTTGCTTGCAATCGAAAAGCTCACAAGCTGGCTATCCATCTGCCCACGAAGCCAACTTTTCATTCATGTAGTTATTATGGCCATGCATTCCACCGATTGCCAACTAAATATGTGCTAGCAACGACTACCGCCTTTTGCTTGAAGGCTGGCGACCGAAGCGGAACACATTCACTATGTACATACATATATTTTCGATCTGTTTTTAGAAGAAAAAAAAGAAAATGCAATTTTGACTTTGAAATTGTTTGTAGCTTATTTTTATGCGTTGCGTATTGTTGCTTTGCTTTGTTTTTTCTATGCTTTTAACTGCATGTTTTATTTTTAAATAAAGAACATAAAATGTAAGTCTGTTGAAAAGCATTTCTGACAATTACACAAGTCAAAAATCACATAGCTGCGATGTACGAGTAGTCAAGGAAAGTCAGGATGTAGCTGAACACTTGGCACCTGTGTTTATGGCACACATATGTATTAGGAATGTTAATCCCGGGATCCCGGACTTTTGAAGATCTCGAAAATCCCGGGATTATTGGCAAGTAGTCCCGGGATTTTTGCGATTTGTAATTTGCACTGATGGCAATAATAGAAACTCCTATTCTTGACCAGTATTGGCTATATTTCTTTTTGTATTTAGTAATTAATATTTTTTTTATAAATGTCCAGCTCATCATACATATAACACCGCGCGATAGTAGATTTTAAACACAAATATCTCTATATTCGCGAAAGCATGGGCCAAATATAGTAAAATTGCGCTTTTAGTTTTTCAGTCTACTGACGTCAGACTCAAAAACGATTTAAAAAATTCAGAGAAATGTGCTTAGAGAAGAAGTATGGGTATAAAATTAGTGAGGAAATACTGTAGAATTTAAGCAGATGCAAGTTTCTAGTGCAGAAGGGCTGGTAAATGTTGAAAATGTCATTTTAAAATTTTATCCTTGAAATTTCCCAATATTGGTTTTTGAAAAAATTATATGTTAAGGGCTTGTATAAACTCGATAACATCCTCGAATTTCATTCTTCTAACTTTGTCAGCTTAAGTATTACCTATTCGTCCTTGTGAATCCAAAAATTTTAATATTTTAAATTCTAAAGAAATTTCCTATTGCATTTGTTACCCATATTTTTATTCTACATTGCATGGAATTTTTTAATAATTTTTAGAATTAATCATATCTTTGAAATTACAACGTCCTTCAAAATAAATCTTGCGGTCAGAGAGAAAAAATAAAAACGCCACTTTAAATAAAAAAGTAGGTTTCAAACCCATTTATTTATTATTTACTTCATGGTAGGAGAGCTTCTCAAACAATATGGAAGCAATTTTTTCGATTCAAGTTGTTGAAAAGTAATGAATATCTAAATCTCGGGATCCCGGGATTGTGACCACGCCATCCCGAAAATACCGCGATCGGAAAAAGCCGAAATTAACATCCCTAGTGCTTATGTATAAGTGCATCAGCATGCCTTTGTTGTTGCACTATTGCTCATCATTGCATGGTAAAATTTTGCTTTAGCTTTTATATACAAGTTGGCGCTGGCTGGCTGCTTTTGCCACTGCTGCTGCTGTGCCATGCCCTTGTTGTTTTTTGTTGGTGCCATGTCGAAGATAGATGAACACTTATCTATCATTAGTCAAGCGTTACAAAAAATAAAAATAAATGTGTGCAGAAAATATTTACATAATATTTGTAAAGAGAGCGCGGCAAATAGCTGCAAATTGTATAGCATTCTTGTGTGATTATTAAGTTTGCTTGCATTAGTGAACAATTTGAAAATAGTAAAAGTATCAAAGCATGAAGAGTATGTTATTTTGAAAACTAAATTACAATAGATAATACTTACTCATGCAGATATTTATTATCATGAACAAATTAAAATCTGTATAGATCAGCTAAAAATTGGTGAAAGTTATATTGTATTTCTTTTCTAGTTTTGTGTAGCACCATGTTTTCAAAGTATTATTCGCTGGTTAGTAGTTTTATTTCTTATATACAAATTATATAAATTAGCATGAATATGCATGAATTTTAATACCAGAAAGTAAGTTTTAAGAAGCATGTTACATATACATACATACATACATACATATATGTATGTATGTAATTCAAAGTTCCAAATTGCATTCAATACTAATCTACATAATATCTACTTATTTTTCATGACTGTGCCATTACATACTAACCATTGCATTTGATAAATTACAACTATGCATAGAAGATTCAGATGCAATAATGGGAGTGGAGAGTCCAGGTAATTGCAATCAGCTTAGCTTATTCATTTGAATTTCTTCACTATTTGTCTATTTGTTGAACAATTGTAAATTTTTTACCAGCAAATATCCAGTAGGGCAGTTAGCATAAAAGCATGTTCGTCTTCAACAAGATGTAGCTTCAAAACCGGAGGGCTCGATGCCTTTTTGCAAAAATCTGCATGCATTATTGTTTTAGTAAAAATTTTAGCATACTTATCATGATTAGTAAGTCTTAAAGAAATATCTTCCATTTCATTATTCCTTTGCATATTTGAATATTATGATGACGGAGTGAAAGCACTTTCCTAAAACTTGATCACATTTTCATTTTTGTTTTACTACGAGCCTGACATCGCTGCTGATCTCCAACATTACTGAACTTCACTACTCTTCAATCTTGGCTTTTGAATGAATCGTTGGACTTTCGAATTCGTTTCAAAAAGACGTATTCAGAGACCCATGTTACAGCTTTTAGTCTATAGGAAATGTCTTTCCTATACACAGTCTCTAAATCCCGAGGAATAATTCCTTTAGCTTATAGATAGTTTATTTTTATAGTTTAATGTGAGATCTGCGTCTCTCTCTACAGGTGCTGGACCAGCATGCCATCACGTTATCTTTCGGGCCCTTTTTAAGCATTGACAGGACTAAATGCTCTGCGGTGACGTCGTTGATGCGGTGACGTCGTTGATGGACCCTGTCGTAATTGGAGGATAAGCCAGGAACGTAATCTTTAAGATCCCTGATACGTAGTGGAGCCAGGGTTTGATAATGATTTGCTGACGCTTTTCCGTCAGTGTAATACCTGCAGATAGTTTGCCCTTCGTTCGCTCCACCAGTTCGTTCTCATTACAGAATTACTACTCTTTCCAGTCTACTTCAGCAATCTAATGGCAGATTTACGGACATGGTTCTTGTCCCTAAGATAGAAAACTCGGTACCTGCCTAGCGGCTGGTACGAAAGCCGTTGAGTGTCGAAGCTTTCCCTTACCAGCTGGGTTGATGGTGTTCGTGTGGAGCTTGAAGCCATCGGTCCCCCCTTTGGTTGTTTGGATTCAGGCTTCAAATGATCCCATTCGATAGGTTGGTACTAGCTTCTTAAGATTTAGACTTGCTGACGATGGAGACCATAGCCTTATCAACAGACATTCTTATTGAGGCACCCGCATTTTTTTATAGGATTCTTAACCGTCATTCGTCGGCATTTCGACCCACGCAGGGATACGGTGCTTGATTGTGCTAATCCATTTCACGGTAGTTCTTTGGCCGCTAGCTAAGTCGAATCTTTTAGACGACAGAATAATTAAAAAAGCAGGGCACCACAGTAATACCTCAACCCCTGACTGATCGAATGGACACTGTAAGTAAAAAATGCTTGTTCCTAAGGCAAGTAAAGGAGTGTCTGGCCAGAGCAGACGTTACACCTTTTAACACAGCCTGAAAACAGATTCAAAAACTGTTGCGTGGAAAGGGTTAACCAAAAATTACGTTTGGCAGTAAAATGCTTCCTTCAATTTATCCATCCGTTTGAAATATGCATTCACTGGTTACTTCTATCTGAACAGCACATTATATAAGTTACTCCTGAGGAATATAAATTAACTCAGTTGAGAACGATGCAATCGAATGCAAAAACCAGCTTGTAAGTTTTCTCTTAGTTTAATTCTGCTCAAGTATGTATCGGCATCAAGTTTTTAAAGAGAGAATTGTGTAACTTTTGTGACATGCACATAACTTGCAACACCATCAACGCCCACTGCGTGTCTCGCAGCGCTTTGTTGTGGCTGCAATTGTCTACAATGAATGCAATGAATGCACTTTGGGCGGTCGTTTTTATAGTCTCACCACAATTTTCAATTGTTCCTTAAGCTTAAGCTCGCACCCACTTTTTGTCACTTCTTCTTTCAAATCCATGTACTTATGTATGTACATACATATTATTTACATACAAATTAATAATTTAGTAGTTTTTCTTTTGAACTGCCTTGTCCGATACAAAATATGTGAATCGTGATTGGAAATTATGTCTTCCGATTTACTATACATACATATGTATGTAAGTTGTGTGTTCTTAATAGTTGTTGGTGCTTTTAAATTTGTATGTTTGGCGTCAGATAGAGTTCATTGTATTAATAATGTTGTTTATATTATTTTCAAGGGCCATTTGTGTTAGTTTTAAGTTCAATTCATTTGCATTTTACACCCATTTAAAGAATTTTTTTTAAGTTTATAGAGTCTGGCTGAAAATAGAAGATTTGGAAGTATTATACTTGTAAATGTCCATAAATATGTTTGTTTATGTGCACCGATAGCTGTTCATATTTCTATGAAATTGGAAGGAAATGTAGAGCGGACTTTTTCTTGTCTGATATAATTATCGGAAATCGTTTGTTTAGTTCAATCTTGATGAGATGTTCAAGGGCAGTTGTCAGGTCTTACCTTATAATTTTAACTAGTAATATGCATGTACATATCTTTATTTGAAATTCGGTTGTGTTATCTTAGTTGCCTTCATCCAGCACATGAAAAGGGCAACCTCAGATCACAATAAAGACTCCTTGCCTCTCTTCTTACCTTAGAAATAAAACCAATTAGTAGCTCTGAAGAAGCACACAATATCGTAGATACTAGCTGAATCCATTCAAAATAATAATGAAGCAACTCGCCAATGCGGGGCATTGGCATCGGTAATACTTAACGCTTTCAATTTCTTTCACATCACGACAGTCACGACAGTAATCATACCAATGGGTAATAGCGTCGGACCCCATCAGACAATGCCCAGTATGAACTCGAATTAAATACCGGAAAATTGATTGCTCTAAGCGGAGGAGAGTGCGAGATCTACGCTGATCCGTCTTAGGCCATATATGTTTTGCTATATCATATTGTCTTTATTTCGATAACCTTATTCTCCAGCCGGAGTTTGCAAGAAGATATGAGACAATAAGGCTACTTGACAGCTCTTTTACAGTAAGTCTACATTCCATAGCAATCTTCGATGTACATTTCTCACAATTAAATCTATCACAGCTTCGTTAATTGCTGTTAATTCAACCTGCATAAACGCCGATGGTATCTGAGAGTCGAAAACTGAGGATACGTGACTGATCTTATGAGTATACCCCACTTCCCATCTTCAGATCTAACTTGTAGTAGGGTAGATGATGCTGAATCAGAGTACAAGATCAGGTCTGAACCCTCCTCCCTTTCAATCTGATAGCATTACAACTTGCCATAAATACCATAAATATATCGACACCTGAGTGGAAGATCGGCCTATCTCGGCAGCCAGTTTGAAAACGCGCTATCTCAGCACATTTTCCTTTGAGATGGCGGGTTTTTGAACCGAATTCTGAGATGGGGTGTTCTTCAACCAAATTCTAAGATAGTATGTTCTTCAATAAAATTCTGAAATAGGGCTTTCTTCAATCAAATTATGAAGTAGGATGGTTTTGAAAAGTTTTCTGAGATAGGGCGTTTTCGAATTGGCTGATGAGATAGGTCGATCTTCCACTCAGGTGTCGATATGTAAGTTCCCAGGTAGAAAGTGAAGCAAAGTCTCTAGGGCTTACGTCGGCATTGACGGTAAGGCTACCGTTATCATAGTTTGTTTTTTATTGCAGATTTATTCTCAGACGGCCGCCTAACCTTGATGTCGTAGAAGAGAATGGGACGCACAACCGCTGCGTACATCCAGTTCACAATGTAAAGCATCAATCCCCATTTCTCTCTATTGCTGATTTACAGGCGTACAGAGCAATTATAGATTTTTTGTTCTTCTACATTGCGCTACTAATCTTACTTTCTGTTCAGAATAAAGCCCAGCGAAAAATTCAGCGCTACAACGTTCAATGAAGGAATTTGTAGCCGGGCAATTTTCGTTTTCTTTGAAAAAAAAAAAACTACCGTTTTTGACGGATTTAAATTAAGGCCTGCTCTTCTTAGGACCAGGTTTCCACGACGTTTTAATTATTCGTAGACTTTATTATCCTCATCTTTTGGTGAAAATTCAGCAGCATGGTTGAAGCATTTGTTTTTGAAGACTTTCTTGGCCCTTGTACGCCCCTCACATGTTCTTCTTCTTATTTGGCGCTGTAAACGCGTAGTTGCAGACGACTTTTTTACAGTTAGGGTTGAGGATTTGACGTGATGGAAAGGATTTACCTAGGATTTGTTGCTGAAATGACGTTAGGCATGCTGTGGATCTTATTACGCATCATGCAAATCTTCTTCTTCTTGTTTAGCGCTCTAAACGATTTTAGCCGAGTTCAACAAAACGCTCCAGTCGTAACTCTTCTGTGCCGACTGACACCAATTGGAAATGCTACATGAAGCCAAGTCCTTCTGCATTTGGGTTTTCTATAGCAGAAGAGGCCTTACTCTTACTCTGCAACTGCCAGCAAGTTCCGACTTGCATGAAATCTTCCGACACGGAGTCTGCCTGTCTGAAACCCCATTTGGTATCAAACGGCTCGGAGAGGTCTTTCGCAATTCTGACGAAGCTGGTTGAATATTTTTCCAATGTCATTTTACACAGTCGTATCAATTTCGCATAGACAAGTCCTTTTAGTGTTGTCGAAAACGGTTTTGATTGCGGATTTACTAGGTCTAAGGCCACATTGACAAGGCACAATCAGTTCAGTCTTTTACACAATATGCTTGATAAGACCTCGTAACCTATACTCAGAAGGCTCATCTCGCGGTATTTAGCTCAGATAGCGGGGTCGCTTTTCTGGTTGATTGGGAAAACCACACTGAAATTCTAGTCGTCGGATATGCGTTCATGTGCTCGGCTGGCAGGCCGTCATCTCCAGCAGCTTTGTTGGTTTTCAGCCGCATAATTGCCCTTTGTACCTCGTCAAAGTCAGACGGTGTGACATCGGCTCCGTCATCATCTACGGGGCTCGGGTTCGCCTTCCCCACTACTTTCGTTCAATATTTTAAGTACTTTCTGGACATCGATCGAAACCTTCCATAAGTCGCCTAAATCTTTTGTGAATTTTCGGGTTTTTTCCTGTCGGCTGGCCCCATATAGTCTGTGGCTTGCGTGGCGCCCGATCATAGCGTGGCACAATAGGTGGCATAAGGTGGTAAATAGGCTTTAAAATAAACGTACTAACTAACTAACTTTTTACAAGCATGAAGCTCATACATTTAATTGAATTTACTATCAGTAATTCTTAATCATTAAGTGGAGGTTACAAGTTTTCAAACGATAAGTTCCAAATTAAACGATTAATGTTTGCCTATTATCTTTCTTATATAATGGAAAAATTACAATCATGGTAATAACAACAAAACCAGCAATTAAGTAAAATAGCTTCTTTATTAATCTGACTATTTGATTTTAAGCCGCAAGCTTGCTTATAACGGGTGATTTTTTAAGAGCTTGATAACTTTTTTTTTAAAAAAAACGCATAAAATTTGCAAAATCTCATCGGTTCTTTATTTGAAACGTTAGATTGGTCCATGACATTTACTTTTTGAAGATAATTTCATTTAAATGTTGACCGCGGCTGCGTCTTAGGTGGTCCATTCGGAAAGTCCAATTTTGGGCAACTTTTTCGAGCATTTCGGCCGGAATAGCCCGAATTTCTTCGGAAATGTTGTCTTCCAAAGCTGGAATAGTTGCTGGCTTATTTCTGTAGACTTTAGACTTGACGTAGCCCTACAAAAAATAGTCTAAAGGCGTCAAATCGCATGATCTTGGTGGCCAACTTACCGGTCCATTTCTTGAGATGAATTGTTCTCCGAAGTTTTCCCTCAAAATGGCCATAGAATCGCGAGCTGTGTGGCATGTAGCGCCATCTTGTTGAAACCACATGTCAACCAAGTTCAGTTCTTCCATTTTTGGCAACAAACAGTTTGTTAGCATCGAACGATAGCGATCGCCATTCACCGTAACGTTGCGTCCAACAGCATCTTTGAAAAAATACGGTCCAATGATTCCACCAGCGTACAAACCACACCAAACAGTGCATTTTTCGGGATGCATGGGCAGTTCTTGAACGGCTTCTGGTTGCTCTTCACTCCAAATGCGGCAATTTTGCTTATTTACGAAGCCATTCAACCAGAAATGAGCCTCATCGCTGAACAAAATTTGTCGATAAAAAAGCGGATTTTCTGCCAACTTTTCTAGGGCCCATTCACTGAAAATTCGACGTTGTGGCAGATCGTTCGGCTTCAGTTCTTGCACGAGCTGTATTTTATACGGTTTTACACCAAGATCTTTGCGTAAAATCTTCCATGTGGTCGAATAACACAAACCCAATTGCTGCGAACGGCGACGAATCGACATTTCACGGTCTTCAGCAACACTCTCAGAAACAGACGCAATATTCTCTTCTGTACGCACTGTACGCATTCGTGTGGTTGGTTTAATGTCCAATAAAGTAAACTGAGTGCGAAACTTGGTCACAATCGCATTAATTGTTTGCTCACTTGGTCGATTATGTAGACCATAAATCGGACGTAAAGCGCGAAACACATTTCGAACCGAACACTGATTTTGGTAATAAAATTCAATGATTTGCAAGCGTTGCTCGTTAGTAAGTCTATTCATGATGAAATTTCAAAGCATACTGAGCATCTTTCTCTTTGACACCATGTCTGAAATCCCACGTGATCTGTCAAATACTAATGCATGAAAATCCTAACCTCAAAAAAATCACCCGTTACTTAAATAGCTATTGCTGGCACATGTATACATAAGAAGATGGTGTCTTCTTAAAAGCTAATACCATGCAAATTTATTAGTTTTGCGAATTAAATTATAGAAAAAATAACGACTTGCTTTTAAACTCAGTTGTCACTACATTTACATACCTGAACGCACATTTGTGTACTTTCCATCAACGTATGTACGAGTATTTACATTTGTATTTTTGCTTACTCATTCCATTGGCCATCGCATTGTGCATTTTTCTATACTTCTCCTGTTCAATCCTTTTGAGAAATTCCGACTACATATGACAGCTGTCAATGGTTTTTGGGTCACCAGTACAGTGTGTGTCATGTATGGACATTGTATTTACATACATATGTATGTATGCAATGTCGAACGCTGCACTTTTGCGCTTTGACGCCATCGCAAGCAACGCGAAAATGATGTCATGTTCACGGCGAATTTGCATCTAAAATGCACTGAAGAAACAAGTGTACATACGTGGACACAAATAGAGCATGCACAACAAAGTATGTATTATAGGAAATGCATATTCTCATAAGTAGGTACATATGTATGTGCATGAACGTACACAGACAGAAAATAAATAAATTTCGCCATAAATTGGCGTTCACCATTTCAAAATAAACAGGCTACAGTTGTTTGCCACAAAAAGTGGCTTAAGTTCATCCGTTGATTGTTGCCTTCAATTGGCGGTGCACCCTTCTTGGAACTTTTGCTTTAATCTCTTTTCGGTATTTGTTTTTTTTTTTTTTTACTTTTTGTTGTTGTGTCACATTTTAATTAATGATTTCATGGTCTAAATTTTTG
>NW_023458558.1:56971792-56981882 GCF_013731165.1 Rhagoletis pomonella
TTTTTTTTATTTTGTAGTACCGTGCAATTAGGGTTAAAATTTGTTTGTGTATGACAAATTCAAAAGGCATTCCGAAACACTAAACTAATGTAACAATAGACCAGTATTAATTATTTTGAATTATCTTGAACTCAGCGTGTCACCGATTGAACCTTCCAAATGTAATTCTTACGAAAAGTGGAATGTAAACATGTACATATGTATGTAACAACGAAAAACGTTGTACAAAATTCATACACAGCTGTGAGACACAAAACGCATGTCTTCGCTGTATTCTACAATAAATAAAAGGGGCCCCCTATTCTTCGTACTCAAAGAGCAGGGAAATCAAAACAAAAAAAGTTATGTATACTCATGAAAATTAGATTTCCCTTCAACTTATTGCATTAAGCCGCAATCAAAAAATCTTCATTGACCTTCAATTGGTAAATACATATGGGTGTATGTGCGTACATAATAGAAAAATGCCCATAGGCATGTATGGGTACATGCAACAACTACACTATTTAAAGCTTAATTATAAAAACAACAACAATTTGTTGTAATAGAAATGCACTTGAAAAGGGTGTAGTTTGTTGGGAAGATGCCTTCTGATCGACTGAGCGACAGACAGTGTGTGCACCCGGCCGGTTTTCTTCAGATCGATGCTCACCCATTTTAATTGCTAGTTGTTAGTTTGCCAGACATCGATATGATTTCACTTTTGGCCTGAAAAACAATCAAAAAGGCATTTCTTTCAATTATTCGTTGATTTATTAATGTACAAATATGAAAACATGCGGCGCGCGTGCGCCTCTAAACCGACTACCAAAAAGCATCTTCAAAAATTGTCAATATGTAGAACGGTTTTCGAATCAATATAAATTTACTCTAGTTGCGTGGGTTTGTTGGTACATATGTACATGTGCTGACGCTGGCTTTAACTTGCTGACGCATGTTTGGTTTTTTAATAAATAAAAAATGGTCGTAATTTACCACTACTTAATTATTATGTACAATGCACATATTGTAGTTTATTTCCTCCAAACTTTCTGTGTATGTAAATTCATTTGCTAAGCTTTTTTCAAGCGAGTTTGAACTACAACCACATAAATTTTATATAATCGCTCCATTACTAATACCATTCTTACATATTTTGTATTATTTATTTCCTCTATGCCCAACTTTTTTAAGCTCTCTGTAGCGTTGTGTAAGATAGAACTTCCATGTGAATTGTGTCTGTAGGCTATTCATTGTGGTATCAACCAATTACCAAGTAATAAATTGGTTATTGTGTTAGAAAATAGAATTTGTTCTGTTGGCGCACGCATATACATACATATGTACTTGGTACTGAAGGGTCAAATGAAAGTGAGATTTATTAAAAGAAAGAAATAAAAGAGAAAATTACAAAAGCGAAATCAATGGTGCCTAATAAAACTGTGAAATTTAAGAAAGACTCGACTATGAATGAAATCGAAGAGGAAAAAAAAAACGTATAATTAACAAAAGATCGCGCGCAACATGCCAAAAATACAATCGATGTGTTTTGAGCTATATGAAATACCTTTTTTAATTATTAATTTGAAAAGCTTCAAATGTCAACAACGTCAAAAAGAATTTTTAAGGATGTCTCAATGAAATTCAGCTTTGATACTGCCGTGAAATAGGATATTGATTATTTATTGCCTCCTGTAAACACATGGCGCGTCTGTTGGGTCGCCAGCACTGTCCACAGATCTCCACATTCGTGAAATTGCTATGAACTCTACAATCTATCTACACAGAGGATTGAAGCAAGGGCTAGATAGTCAAGGAGATTACCACTGAAACATATACATACTTACATACTGACGGGTCCAAAATGTACTGCGGCGCATAGTGAAATGATGATGATCAAACGCTACAAGTATGGTATACATATTGTATACTAATATTATTATTCTATCATTCAAGACCAACAAAACAAAAATTTACAAATCAAATCATTCTCATTTTTCATAAATTTTCTCAGAAATGATAACATATGAGTCATTCTTTTTCATATTGGACACCAAATTTGGTGTCACACTTTCGATTTGATTTTAATTTGTTTTATGGGTTCTATATGTGAAATAAGCAAACATCTATTCGAGAATTTTTCTTTCCTTCGGAGTTATCATCTGTCAAAGTTTCGATTTTTTCGTTATCCTGACTAATCATGTACTTCTTCAAATCGTTATATCTAGGGTTCTGCTCACCATACAGACTTTACGTCGTTGTAAAGCTAAAGAAACGGGCTTTATATTTCTAGTGCTCACGATATACAGCGAACACAAGTAAATTAGGAATTTAAGATCATACCATCGAAATCCTTGTTTAATTCTCTATAAGCACCATGTTTTTAAAAAATGGGGGTTATTGAAGAACTATTTAAATTTTTTTCATAGCGAGTTGTTTTATTTTGTGATAGTCAACAATTTGTTGTAGTTTATTTTCGTAAACTTAGGATGAGATGTATTTAGCAAGGTGTTAAAAATCGTGTTTTTTTTTCAAAATGTAAATTTTATTGGGGATTGTGAGAGAACATCTATCCTGTAAGAGCCTTTGTTTGGAAAGCCTTTTCTTTAAGACGACAAACTCCTAGAAATGGGCGTGGCAGTTTAAGGACTAAAGTTATCAAACGCCGATTTAATTGCGTATTTCGGCAGAACATCCGTTCGTTAACAAAATTTGTTCTGCAATATAGTATTATGCCAATATCCATAATAAAATCTAAATTTTTGAACTTTGGTCTGGAAGATTCCTTGATCAAACAAGTTGCGGAGCAAATATTGTTAAAGAAGGGATATTCTGCCCAAATCTGAAATAAAATTTGCGTTTGTTAACTCTAGGTGAATATTAAAATAACTTGCAACTGGAAAGTATTCATATACAAATAGAAAATTTATTAACAATAAATCTTCCACTCGGATTCATAAAAAGTTCAAGTTAACGGCCACGTCAACGTGACATGAGCCTTTTGGTGAACATGCAATCAAAGTGCACTTTCCATAAAGCCCACGAATAAAGCAAGGAAACGGACCTACATTATCTTTGCGAGTGCCCAGAATTGTCACGTATGAAATTTTAGAGGAATTTTTCATCCAAAATGTTATGAAGATTTCCAATTGCTCCATTAAAAACATAAATTGGTTCATCCACCAATCCAAGTAGTTTGACGAAACTGCGAATCATGACAGCAGATAATGTCAGGGATCCTAGGGAAAGCGTAACAAAATAGTGCTCTCAGCGCTTAGTGGTCTTGTCAAAATGAGAGGGACAAATCTAATAAAATACGGTCAAGAAGCTCCAAAATGGAACGCGGAGTTGGATAAGCCGTTTACTCTGAATCTGTGGGATTTATGTAGAAGATCAATTCATCTTCCCGATTTAGAGTGTGTTTTCAGGCAGAAGTATTCGCTATAGCTGAAGGCTGACATCTCTTAGGACGTAGTGGTTTACGTCACGGCGACCGCATAGCCATTTTCTCAGATAGACAGGCAGCCATTAATGCCTTTTCATCTTTTACAACATGATCGAAACTAATCAAGTATTGTAGGACTTTTTTATGCTCAGTAGTTTGGGTCCCTGGTCATCACAACATTCCCGGAAACAAGGCTGCAGACGTGGCAGCCAGAGAGGGTTCCACATTGGCCTTGGTCGAGGAACGAATCTAACCGTCAATTGGAACCTTATATAGAAACATATTTTCCACAATTTTCAGGAATCGGATCAAAGGTGGCGTACGGCGGCAGGTAGCCGTATGTGGCCCATGAACAACTCTAAGAGAATGCACAATTTATTAAGAAGACAAAGATCAGACGTTGCAAGGCTTCCTGGGCACTGACAGTTGTCATCCACGCGATAAGGCTGGGCGTCACCTACAACGACTTCTTTAGGGGCTTCAGAGGCAAAAAGGAGCAGGAAAGAGTGGAGTAAATGTCCAGCTCTAATGAGGAGCAGAAATACCATACTAGAAGCATATCAGTTCACAACGTTGTGAGAACTATCTGATATGAGTCTCCACAATAACTCTATCGACCACGCCGGTTGGTTCTTACATATTAAGTCGAGGTATATGTTCTCAAATTGACCCTTAGTTGCTAGTTAAAAGTTTTTCGCCACCATTCTAACCATGGCTGAATAAAACGGAAACGCCAAAACCATTTATTTCGAAGAAAAGTTGGAGGGTATTATCTACAGATTTTCAAAAAATAAATAAAACCGAAAATGAGATCATCAACGAAACAAACGTATCACTTGCCAAAATTGTCAATCTAAATATTTTTTTTTTGTAATTTCAGCAACAGATTTCTAAAGGTCATTTAATGGCCCACACTTTTCCATAAATAGACCATGTGAGAAAATCACATCCGCTCATAATGTTGACAAAATATACACATAAAAATGCATTCTAAAGATGTGAAAATACAAATTGCTCATTTGCTGAAAGAACGTAATAACTAAAAAAATCATGAATTCAAAAAAAAAATTGCTTTGAAGCTTTTAGTTAGATTTTGTGCATTGGAGAACTAAAAAACTATAACGATCATAATCTTAAAATTGTATGCAGAGAACCAAGCTGTCAAAGAGCCCTACTTTGCTACCATACTTACTTCTTGTTATAGTTTTTAAACCAAGTAAAAATTAGCTAAAATAGCTTATACGAAATTACTTAGGTATGACGTTCTTCCTGCAAACGAGCGGTATATATTTGTAAGTCGACACGAACCGCTAGCTAATCTCCATATGAAATAGTATCCAACAAATAATGCTGCTACCACCCGCAAGCGTGAATGGCTTGCCAAATATTTTTTTTTTTTGCGAATTAGACTTAGCAAAAGCAAACAAATAAATAGAGACGATTAGTGGGAATAGAAACAAATGCAAAACAATAAAATATAAAATATGCAGGCAACTAACCGCACATGCCTGTCCCATATAATAATTCTTATATGTGTGCATACAAGTATGACCTTCTCACGAAAAGCTAATGAATATAAAATAGAATCAACAAAGAGAAACGATTAAGAAATTAGCAGCTGTCCGTTAAGCGTAAGTTTTACTGGCTATTTAATATTAGGTGTATAATCTTAGTTAAGGAAATATTAAATTAATCTCACGTAATCAGTGGAGGTATCTAGTCTTGCAAAAACAAAAAAAAACTAAAACATGTGTTTGCTCAATTTAGCGGTTGCTATGTAGTTGAGTAAGCCGCTTAATCATATGAATGCTCTATGAAAAGCCACACGCAAACATTACGCAGTGTGATAAGTATCTTATCACACATGAATTTCGCAACTCATATTTTAGTTCATCGCAGTATTTAAGCCAGTGAATCATCCGCATACGAAGGGCAATGCACGATAAATGAAGAAAACCTGAAGATGTTAGTAGGAAATATGTCAGATCGTAAATTTGCTGTTTTTTCTTTCTAACTAAAATGCGTTTAATATCCTTGTTTTATGTTATGAATGCAAACATGCATACATACATATACAGTCAATATTCTCTACAACGAACTCTTGACTAACTAAGTCTCCTCTTTTGCGTATCTTAATGATTTGAGTATGCAGTTACAGTTGTAGGGCTATACTCAATGCCGACTCTTGCGTCCTCGTTCGCGCACTCTAGGCAACGTGAGCAAACCAATGTGCGAGATGCGGTAAACAATCCGAATGGAGCCATGGATCACGCCAAAAAGAGAGGGAGCTTCGATGGGGCCATTCCGACTTATAAGGGCTCACTTAAGTCGGCAGCGTCTGTTCACCAGTAGGTGCGGCTGCAAGCGGGCATCTGTCTTGAAGCAAGTGGCTCGCTATGTAAGTGTGTATTCGGTCAAGAAATCACCCACTAGCAGCAATAGAGAGTGCGTTGGGATTGGGGGCCGCCACGTAAAAACCCTCTTTCAGTGAAAAAGAAAAATAAAGCCTCGGACGAGGCCCCTTTTGATGACAAACACGGCAAACATTTAAAGGCCTATCTGCCTCTCTCACGAAACTTTTCTCAAAATATGTCTTGCGATTTTCCTGTCAACTGCAGACGGCCCTCAAAATTCTACGATTTAAGGGCATCAGCTGTAATGTTCGGACCATGAATGGGGAAGGTACCTCTGCCCGGCTGGTTGTTGTCCTCGTAAGGACAAAACCTGACATCACCGCCATCCAAGAAATTCGTTGGACGGGGCAAGGCAATAAATACCTGGGACCTTGCGACGTCAGCTACAGTTGCCAATTCGGTATTGGATTTGTGGTGGGAGAGAGGCCCCGCTAGGTTCTCCATAAAAAGATCCATCAAGAAACTTGTATGTCTTCAGTTCGACTAGGTATCCGAACGACCTCTCAGTAAATCTGATGGATACTGGAACTGACTAAAGGTAAATAATCACAAAAAATGAGAGTGGCATCTCTCTTTGAAAATGTCACATAACGAAAAATAAAAACTTGTCCGTTAAGAGGGTTATACTGTATGTATAAGTATTTTTATATTTAATTGCTTGTTTCTCGCAAAGAATTCGTGCTTTTTAGGCACTCAGAAGCAGTAAAAGTCTCTATTAGTCATATACTACATATAGTTAAAGTAAATACAGACACATGTTAGCGGGCTTATGAACATACACACATACATATGTACATACATGTACACATTGAATTTACTACACACCTCTTCACGAAAACACGCTAAAGCACCATTTTTATAACTTTCAAGTAATTTTGAAAATAGTAAAGCACAATTTTATGACCATATCCGCTTCTGGTATGCAGCAGAAATTTGCACAAAATAGGTAGCCACTGTCAAAATTGTTCTGAAAAAATTCAAAAGCAAAGTTCTCAACGTTGTTTGTTGTTTTATTTTTTTTTTCGCGCGTACCATGTTAAATTTTTCACTCAATTCACGCTGCACTCCCTCATTTTTTTTGCTCTAGTAATATGCCAGTGGCTGACATGGCGTATCAGTAATATTTTTAGAATATTTGTTTATTCAAAAATTCGTACATTCATCATTTTTATTGTTTTCATATTTGATATGCCGACAGCGTTTGAAAAACATGAATGAATGAATTAAGTTATGAAAAAACTGAACTTTGACTTGAATAATGATAACAATAAATCACAAATTTCTTAAATAAAACACAATTTCATTTCTAAAATTTATATAAAAAGAACAGCAACGCAAATCATTTTTTTTTGTTTTTTTGTTGAAAAGTATTTTTAAAAATCATCAATTTAGAGGTATTTTTAAATAGCGTTGCCACCTATTTTCCATCTTATATTTATTTAATTTATTGCATAGAAATTGAAGGCACGATTTTACTATTCGTGGGTAGTAAAGTTAAGCTCTTAAACCATTATTTGTCTATGTATATAGAGCTATCCCCTAGGAGGTTGTTGGTTGCCACCAGACATATTAAAAATACTTGTAAAAAAATATTTTAATGCAAAATACAAATACGTCACAAAAAAAGTATTCGAAATACAAATACAAACTATGCAATTTTACAAAAAGTATATATAACCATAAAATACGTAATTTGAAAATACTAATTCATTTAAAAATACTTTCGAAATCACACGTACATATAACGCCGTAATTAGCAAAAAAATTTGTATTACGCTTTGCTGTAGAGAAAAACGTTATGATAAGAAAGTAATGAAGATGTAAAAAGTATTTAGAAGTACAAATACAAAATATTCTTGTAAGAATGTATTTAAAGACAAAATGGAAATACTTCTTGAAAAGGTATTTACAATTCATATACCAAATACTCGTTTAATAATATATTTAAATACAATATGTATTTTGTAATTTGTATGTTAAAAGCTTGTTTTTGAAAAACTTAACATCTCTGGATGCCACTTATTTTCGATTATACAAATCAACTTAATATATGTAGATATGAAATCAAAAGTTTTTTTGAAAACTTGACTGCTGAAATATTTTCTTATTAATTTCAACGTGCAATTTTTTGTTTTTATGTGTGTATGTGATACTAACAATGTTAAATAAAAAAGTATTAGTAATTTAAAGCTATTCAAATTACTAGTTTTTGATACCCAAACTTTGATCTCTTCTTAAATCTTTAAAAACTTAACCAAAGCACGGAAAAAAATTATTAATACCAAGCTTTTTATTTTTAGATCACTGCAAACTAGTCTTTTTTTGATTTTTATTATTTTTCGGTCAAATTTAATCGTTCTTTTGTGGCTTTTAACCTTTCGATCATAAATAAGTATTATTTATTTTGGATGTTTATTTTTATTTTTGGTCATTTCTAATCGATATAATGGAGACAGCGTTTTTGGGTGTATTCGAGTATTTTTCCAGCAGAAAACTCTCGACAGCGAAATTCAAACGAATTTTTGCTCTCTGTTAAGGACTTAGATGTTTGCAAAAGTACGCGAATGCAAAATTACCAAATAAAAAGCATAAAACGAAAAACACGATGGTTATCCAAAACTATCAATAGCTGAATGCACCTTTATTGGCTGTTTTAAATCTGAAAATAATGGTTATGGTTTCACCGAAAAAATTAAAATTAAATTTAGCAATTATAACCGTTATCGTTAACGAACGTCATAAGGGATTATTCTTGATCGAAAAAATTTAAATCATAAAATAACGCTTAATCGGAAATATAGAAATTCAATTTTAACTGTTAAATTATGGGTTTTATTATAAAGATCATAACCGTTACGCACCCTCAACTCCGAGCAAAATTCGGTTACCCTTTTCTTATTCTATGCCTTTATTCTTATAAAATGATTGTAGTAATAGTTTTTGGAACTTTATTACCTTTGTTTTCATTTCATTTTTATTTTTCCTCTAGCAAATTTAGTTAGTTTATGCATTTATTTTGCCTTCTATTTTTACAATCATGATGTCAGTGTTCTGCTGGCAGTGCCGGCAATCGAATGTCAAAGTCATGCAATGCTATTAATTTATGCCATTATCGCTCATTCCCTGCCTAATTCATTCACTCGTTCGCTAATTCAATTAGTATTAGTAATTCTTTTGCTCATTTGTATAAAAATGGGCGTCAAAATAATACCAATTCCGGTGGCATTTAAATTATCTAATTAATTTGCAAATAAATAATTGAATTTGCTCAAGCATGTTGCAAAGGCAACATGAAAGAAAGCAGAGGCCAAAGCAGGCCGTAGTCGAGGAGCACGAAAGCATTTTCTTTCCGTTGCTGTGTTGTTGAGCTGCCGTAGCCAATATACAATTTGCAGGGCCGGATTTAGAAGCAATGACGACCGGGGCGTAATTGGAACGAAGCGGCCTTTGGAAATAATGTTCATTACCTTGGTTTCTTTTTCCTATACGATAATCAATTGCCGAAATAGTTGAAATAAAAAATTTCCCAATTCTTACTATAATAAACATCTTCAGATATCAATTACAGCATGTTTACTTTGCGTGCTTTGGCTTTAGCAAATTCGCAATATCGCTTATAATCTTTTGTAGGATATAGTATATCCTAGGTACGTTTTGATGAGCTGCGATTTCGAGAAACTTCGCTCCCTGCTGACAACAGTCACTTGCAAAGTCAATGAAATCTTGAGAGAAACTCAAATATTTTTTTTATTGAAGAAATTCAAGAACCTCCAATGGCTATTTCATCGATGCAGGCGTAATTTTTTCAACTCTTCATAAAGCTGAAATCCACTTATGTCCGAATTCTCTTCAGTTATGAGAGCGGTGCTCAACTCCCGACATTTTGACAGTAAAAAAGTGTCATCTTCGATTTAATCTGGGAACCCTTGCGATTATAAGTAGGAAGAAAACCCGATAGATTTTCATGATTCTTCAACTACTCAAACTCTTCCTTGACAGCAATCAGGGCAGTATCAACTACATAGAGTAACAAAAAAATAAGTTTTTAATTGATTTTCTGGTGTAAAAATTGCAGACTCATCTTGACTTTCGGGAGTGACCATCTCATTCTTTCTTCTTTTGCGAGATGAGCATCTTGTAGATAATTCAAAGTCCTTATTTTTTTAGGCGAATAGAAATGCAGCGCAATTTCCTGCAGCTGCAGCGATGTCCATGGTTGTACCCTGCATTGTTTTACTCACGAGATTAAACT
>NW_023458558.1:56981982-56983104 GCF_013731165.1 Rhagoletis pomonella
GATGTCCATGGTTGTACCCTGCATTGTTTTACTCACGAGATTAAACTGGAATGGAATGTCGTACTAAACAAACAGGGAGATAAGAAACTCAAATCGCGTAATTTTCATTCATGTTGTACAACAGGATATTTCAAATCAGAGGAAAGGAAAATCTCCTTTAGAGCTTTCCAAATTTCTTTTGCCTGATGCCTAGACTTAGATATAGTTAACAACCAGTCTGTTTTTGCAACGAGTGTTGTGCATAATGGTTTGACGGTGAGATTTTGGACATGATTTTTTAAAGTGTCTGAAGTACACCAAAAAGCGTGATGTCTGTTCTGGATGAAGAGGCAGCATCGTCCTTCACCAAATTCAAGTAACTCTATCCCCATGGTAAAAATTATGTTCTCGGATTTAGTTCGAGGACCCCGGCTTAATCACCTTTGTTTTGCAAATAACTGATATTTATGTTTTTGTTAACAAGCGTTATAAGTACAAGATTCGTCAGTCCCCCATCGATAAAAAAAAATTCACATTCGAAAATGTTATGAAATAAAAAAAAATCAACGACATTCCTGAATTTGTCGCCCCCTCAATTTTGTGCCCAGGGCAACCGCCCCTCTCGCCAAGCCCTAAAGCCGGCACTGACAATTTGTATGAAATTCATGTTCTTCTGTTTACTTTCTCATACAATACGAGTATTCGCCAACATAATTCACTTTTATGACTATCGGTCAATTCAATAACTGCAAAATTTTTTCTTTAGTATGGAAATTTGTACCGGAAAAATTTAACTAATTGCTCACTAAATATCTGGTTTTTTATTTTTGTATGTAAAACAAAAGCAATCAGATATATACCCAAGGGATTGTGTAAAACTTGCCCGTCGCATTTTGAGTTTTATCAAATTTTGATCGAAATTCAAAGACTAATTTACGATAAAGTGATAAATATCGTTAAAATGAGATGCATAGCCAATTTTTGAATAAAGCACTAACACATTCAACATACAAATCGTGACTCAATCTACCCAGCATGTACATACATATATACTATTATATATATATCTACATACACATTTATGTATGTACATATATGTCTATATTTGGGCTTCGAACTTCTTAATTTGTTTATATTTGCTTC
>NW_023458558.1:56983204-57053487 GCF_013731165.1 Rhagoletis pomonella
TGTCTATATTTGGGCTTCGAACTTCTTAATTTGTTTATATTTGCTTCCTCATTTATCTATCTAAATGTTACCAAAATCTATGGTTAATTATTTATCTTTTAACACTGCTGATCATACAAATTACTGCCCACATAGCTTGTTTATCAATATGAGAAGACACCTTTAACGCATGCGCGTAAACTTTTAGTAGCAGTCGCTGTTTGGAGATGTTAATTTTTAACCCGAAAGCCATTAATTTGAATATCTACACTTATTGCTTGATTCACTGTGAAACCGGTTGATTTGGTTGTTGACATGTGCATGTACATATGTAGGTACGGCGGTGTTGTTGATTTTTATCACAAGCAAAAAAAAAACGATTGTTTAATGTTCGAGCCAGTTACCCCGGCGATGTCTGGCTGTTTTTGGGCTTATGGAAACCAGATTTTTCGATATACTTATACATTCATATTTTTAATTAACGCATATCTTTCACAATGTGTTAGACATGTAAAACAATTCATTTCTGTGAAGCTCAACAGGCGGTAAATGTTCACTGAAATGATTGCAAAATAGGCGTATTTTTATTTCAAGTCATCGGTTTAAAGAAAGTGAAAATTGAAGATTTAGGTCAAGAAGTGAGATTCTTAATCGACAAGATTTAGTTTGCTGATAGCATTGGTTAGGAAAATGTCTAAGTAAGTCTAAGTAAGCAAGTTTGCCCATAGTGTTAAGTGCCAGGAGGAAGCACATCCCTCTAACCGTGGTTATTCCAAAGTGTAGTAAGGCAATGTTGCCAGATTAATAGTTTTAACTGTAAGCTACAGTTTTTAGACATTCTTACAGTTGTTTTAATTACCTCATTGTGCAAATTAGTTTTTTCCCCAAATTTCCGATTTGAACAAATAAGTTCAAACTTGTCTTTCGAATTTTCTGTAAGTCAATTTTTGAGGTAAACGGGGACGCTGAAAAAGCAGCGTTTCCTCATTTGAAACAAATGGTTTCAGCTGTCCTCTGCACTCCAGTCGACACCGCAAATTTAGAAAGAATATTTTCCTAAATCAATTTGAATAAAAAAATAAATATACTAGAAATTTTATCTACTAAAGATTTCTTAAAAAAATGCTTCAGGACGAACTAAATTTGAGGTATCGAATCTATACTCAAAAAATTAACAAAGCAAGTTATGGGTGATAGAGACCCGCGCCAACTCCTTTTACTTTTATTCAGTTCTTTCAACCAGACTATCTATAATAGGTCGGAAGACTGTGGTGTACGCGCCATGAATGACGTGTGGTTTCCAAAGGACCTTTGTAGGTATAGTAAGCTGCTCGACCCTTCTTGGCTGGTTCCTCGACGTCACGCCTCCACGTGAATTTGGAGTCAAGGTTAATACTTAAGTATTACGCCTCGGAGCAAATGCTCAGCTTAGTCCCAACTAGCATCGATGAAGAACACCTATTTTCCTTTGTTGTCCGTGCTGGCAAGACAAGTTCAGCTTTGCCCACTTAGAAACAGTATCCAGTACCAAACACTTAATCCCCTTAAATCCTGACATAAAGGTAGGAGACCTTTTTTTGAAAAAAACTTACGTAAGACCCTTGAAAATGACGGCTACGTGCTCTACAAAAATGAACCGCAGATGAAAATATCGAATGCCCAAACGGGAGTACGCGGTTATGCTTAATTGCAATTTGGGATAGCGCAAAATAAAGCGGGAAATTCTTTCGTAACAAATTTTTACCCTTCGCCTCCTCCCATTATGAAACTTGTTTAAAGAGTTTGCTTTAAAAAAAATATAATAAGCGGGCGAAAATGTTCTACAAATGTATTTAGTTAGAAAGTTTTTTCGAGGTCACAAAAAAAACAGAAGAAATGTAACTGAGTTACGAAGCCGAATTCATAATCAGAACGCCGATTCAGTTAGTCCGATAATCCCAACTGGGCATACATGCTCGTATGAAATAATCTTTTTGCTGTCTGCCTTTAACTAACTTTGTTTATGTGCACTTGAGCTAAATACATGTCAAGACAACTTGTTTTGACATTACTCATTATACTTTTTATTTATGTCATGTGAAAATGCAAAACACATCACCGAACCATTAGAATTTTTGCTTTTGTGATCACGAATTTTTTCCGCTGACTTTTTGCACATTTGCTTGCTATTTTGTTTGCTTTATTTTCTAAATCAACAGAATAAACAAAATAAAAGTCAGAGAAAAACTGTAGTAATATAATTTGCTTTTGTTTGTTGTTTTTTTTTTGCATAGCTGCGTTTTTTGCGTACGAAGCGCCACTGCAGCGAATTAATAATCGAATCAATAAATAATAAAGCGATTAACTAGTTGTATGTATGTTTATACATGCATAGAAATAGAATTAGAAATGGGGAGATATTTTTATATTTATACGTCTGTTATAAAAACGTACATATCTACATATGTAGTAAATTTAGCGTGGTCCTGAAATAAAGGGAGGAAAATTATACATCAGATTTCCTAAACCCCAACCCCTACGTCGATGCTACTTTACTCGAAGATATCACATATAAATTGTGGCCCCGATTGGAGTCAGTTAAGGCGTGTCGCACAGGGGTCAATGTTCAAATTACCCTATGAAGATGTCTTAACCAACTGCAATCGGGGGCAAAATTTATATGTGATATCTTCAACTTTAGTAGTATCGATCTGAGGTTTTAAAAAAAAAAAATATTTTTAATTTTTTGAGTCTCCATAGAAAAATCTGGCTTTGACTCCTCTGCCACACGCCTTAACCAACTCCAATCCGTACCAAAATTTATACGTTATATCTTCGACTATGGTAGCATCGATTTTGGTTATTATATGAAAAAATATATATATTAATTTTAATTTGTTGAGTCTCTATAGAACTTTGCCACCAATGCGACACGCCTTAACCGTCTCCAATCGGGACCAAAATTTTATGTGATATCTGTGACCGTGGTATTACCAATTGAGGGGGTGAGGATGAAAAAATCGTTCATTTGATTTTTAAGGACCAACCTAATGTGCATATGTATATTCATTAACATCTACTTGTTCGTCCGACCTAGTTTTAACAGTTTTATTTGCAGTTTTTTTAAGTTTCTGCACTTTTGTCCTTCTGTATTGTTAACAACTAGTTTTTAAAGGACAAATCCTTTATACATGTACTCACAAAGGTACGTACAGTGCCGAACAGAAGTATTGGCACGGTGTATTTTTCGCAATATATGCAAAGTTTTTTATTCTAATTTATTTTCGATAATTTTTCATAAAAAATATTGTTTACTCTACACCAGAAAACATAATAATTAAACAACTTTGTGCAAAACTCAGGAAAATTCATTAAATTTGCACACTAATTTGCAACTTTTTATTCAGATTTTCTAGAAATCAAATTCAATCAAATCAAATTATGCAGTTTTATAACCCTTTCAAATTTAATATAACAAAGTGCAAGTTTGAAGCCGCTAGAAAATCGCATTGATTTTTGGTAATTTTTTTCACGCAAGTTCTTCCATACAAAGTAATTCGACAATTATTTTTTTATGGAGAAAATGAGCAATACCTTCCACTAAAAATATTGCCAAAAATCAACGCGATTTTCTAGCAACTTTAAACTTGCATACCGAATTTGAATGGACTATAAAACTGCATACTTAAAATTTTCCTAAAAAATCTGAATAAAATGTTGCAAATTAGTGTGCAAACTTAATGATTTTTCCTGAGTTTTGCACAAAGTTTAGAGACTTTATTAAAACGTTTTCTAGTGAAAAATGAACTATATTTTCGTAAAAAATTATCGAAAATAAATTAGAATTAAAAACTTTGCATATATTGCGAAAAATTCACTGTGCCAATACTTTTGTTCGCTACTGTACATATATCGACTGCTGAGTGGAAGATCAACCTATCTCGACAGCCAGTTCAAAAACGCGCGATCTAGAAAAACTTTTGTTATTGAAAAACACTTTATCTCAGAATTTTGTTGAAGAACGCGCTATTTCAGAATTCGATTCAAAAATGCCCCATCCTACTTCAAAATGTATTGAAAATGTGCTGATATAGAGCGTTTTTGAATCGGCAGCTGAGATAGGGCGTTCTTCAACCAAATTCTGAAATAGGACGTTTTTGAAAAGTTTTTTGAGATAGGCCGTTTTCGAACTGGCAGCCGAGATAGGTCGATCTTCCACTCAGCAGTAGATATTTGAACGAATTTCGAGATGGACTTCCGGCAGTTCATATTTTTGCATTTTCCAATAATTGGCATTTTCCTGCATTTTAGAAAAATTTTAAAACTACTTGGGATAAGTCTTTAATGAGGACTCATCCTGGGGCCAACGAGGAGTATCATATCACCCCATCACTACATATTAAATTTAATACCCCATTGGGGAAAGGATCGTAGTCCATCGATATGCAACTTCATTAAACTAAAAGATACTATAACCGACGCACCATTGTTGAATAGGCACGGAGATTTAGCTAATTTTAAACTTTTTTCCATATCTTGAGCTTTTTATGTGACATTTATGTTTTTCTTGACAGCTGGATACTATGCTTTGATACGAAACCGAAGTTAGAACCAACTAGAAATATTGGACCAAAGGCAAAAAAAAAGAAAGGCAAAGCAAGATGCTCGAAGAAAGCGGTGAAGTTCACTGCCAATAACAAGCGAAGAGCACGCGTAGGCGATATCAAAGTGCCCAATTTTTAGTTCTCAAAGCCTATGCTTTTCTAAATATTTGCTTTCACATCTTGTTGAACAAAATTTATTTATTGACAACTGTTAGCTATGTAGACTTTCATCCTCATAAAACCATGTACTTCACTTGCTCAACCCCCTGTCAACAAGCTCAATTAAGCACATTTAAGATATTTCCTCGCGAATTTACTAGCAATGTGAGACACAACGCTTGTCGGCAATAAATTTTCACTTCAAAACCCGCACTCTAGCATTTCTTTGTATACATACATGCATATTTATGTACATATATTTGCGTATGGAAGACAAATGTACCTATGTTTTTATATGTGTTCATATTAACGCCTCACCATGAGTAGGCGATGATTTTAATGAGGCGTTGAAGGTGAGGGGATACCCATAAATTCCTTTCCTCTGATTTGATTTGGGAAATAAAATATGCTCATACATACATATCTACGTATTTATATGTATGTATGTACCTATAGTTATTTCATATAATTTCTCTAATTTTAAGCAACTACTTAATTTCTTGCGGATGCATTCTTGTACATAAATACATACATACCTAGCCACTTTTTTATTTGTCACCAAAAACTAAATTTTCAAAACAAAAAAAAAAACTATTTTGGTTTAGAATATTTATTTTGTGTGTATGAATGTGCATTAGGGTGGTCCTAAAAAAATATATATATTAGAACTGACTCAAAGTCCATGAAGTTTTCCATTTATTTTATATGGAAAAACACTTCTTCGTAGAAATGGTATAGAATTCTAGAAAATCAATATTTTTCGATCGAAAAACTTTGTTTTCCTTAGGAGACTACCAATAATAATATTAAATTGTTTATTCAACCATTTTTTAATATTAACTAGCATTTATAGGGCCCAAAAAATGCAATGGGAGGGACCCATAAAAAATCGTTCGTCCTGAAGAGAACCGGAGTTGTCCGATAGGAAATATTGTTTTTCAAGAATTCTATACATTTTCTATGAAAAAGTGTTTGTCTCCATATAAAGCACATGGAAAACTTCATGTACTTTGAGTCACTTCTAAATATCATTTTTTAATATGGGTATTCTCCTTTCGCTTTAGAAAAATCCTAGAGGGCGAAACCGTAACATATTAAACTTTTTTTGGGACCACCCTAATGTAGATACATATATGTATATGAAAGTGAGTGGGCTTACGTTAGGCTGATCAGATTCTTGTGTGCCTTTATTGAATGCAAGCGCTTATTCATTTGGCATATATATGTATGTATGTATGTACAAAAATTTTTCCCTTTCTTTCTTCATTAATACACAATTGACATATATGACATTTATTGTGCTAAAATATGTACAATGACTTGTGGTAGATGTCATTTTTTTTAAGAATATTCCCATTGCCAAAAGATTTAAGCTTTGTGGTTTATGTAGGCACATAGTTTGTACATAATATATGTATGTAAATTTATATATCTACATTTTATTTTTTCTATATAGCCAACTTATAATTTCAAGGCTAATTTCATCAGGGTCTGTATTGTTTCTTGAAGACATATTTGAATTTGACACAAATTTATTGCATTTTTAGTGCTGTCTTCTTAATTGTGTACTTTAGTTAGTGGCTATTATTACTCATAGTTGTATTGTTTGATTTATGTTTATTATTGTTGACCACCACTTTGGCTTGGCACAATTTTTTAATTTCTGTTTTGAATGGCCTACAAGTGTTGAGCCTTTAATAATTATGTCATTCTGATGTCATCGCTAAGTACCTAGGGCTTAAGTATACAAAAATTATTCGTTGCACAGTGTAGGGAGTGTGAAGGTTAATTAATGAAATCATTCATTGAAATTATTATAAACTTAAATTTATTCAACTGAAAGTATGTCGTAAATCTAATTAATAGCAAGGAAAAATAGTGACTTAATAATAATTGAGCTTCAAAAATAGTAGGGACTAATTTGCATAAATATTTTCATTCGTAACTCATTCTTAAAAACTTACATTTTATTTTTGCAGAATTTCCTAATTTGTAATAATAGTTACATTAACTGCCGAAGCATTGGTTACAATTCTATACCTTAAAAGGGGCTAAAGTCCAAGGTTTGGCTTGAGATTATTCGATTTAAAATTCAGAGACATAGCTTCATTCAACCAAATTCTGAAACAGGACGTTCTTCAACCGTATGCAAGGATAGGACGTTTTCGAACCTGCAGCCGAGATTGGGTGATCTTCCACTCAGCCGTCGATATGTAGCAGATAAATGGGGTATTTAATATTTGCCATCGGTATACAAAATCGCCTAATATCTTGAAGTTTCAGCCACAGTAAACATGAAATCATACTAAGTTTTCAAAAATTAACACACTGTTTCGCTGGAGTCAATTGTTTGAAATCTTCAAATTGTAGCATGTGTATGTATTAGGGTGGTCCAAAAATGCATGTGGAATAAGTAAAGTCGGAATTTTTATGCTCTCACTCCCTAGGATTTTGCTATACCCTAAAAATAAACCCCCCCCATTTTTTTTATCAAAAACTATTTAGAGGTCGCTCAAAGTTTTCCATGTATTTTATATGGGGAAAACAACTTTTCGTAGAAATGGTATAGAACTCTTGAAAATCAATATTTTTCAACCGGCACACTCTGTTTCTGTTCACAAGATTCCCAATATCTACTAATACGCAATTATTTTTTTAACCATTTTTTCATAGTAATTATATTTTATAGATCCGCCAAAACTCCTAGAAAATGCCAGAAAATGCAATGGGGAGATAAATAAAAAATCTTTAGTATAAAAAAATGGTAAAATAAACAAGCAGCTGTTATTATTTGAAGTCCCCTGAAGAGAAACAGAGTGGTCCGATCAAAAAATATTGATTTTCTAGAATTCCATACCATTTCCTCGAGTTGTTTTCCCCATATAAAATGCCTGGAAAATTTTGAGCGCTTTGAGCGACCTCTAAATGTTTTTTTTTTTTATTTCAAAATAAAAGAATAGGAGTAAATTTTTTTCGATATAGAACAATCCTAGGGGCTGAGAGCATTAAAAAAAATAAATAAAGTCGGAATTTATTTATTTTGGACCACCCTAATGTTATACACAGGTATGGATAATACATATGCATATGTATGTATGAATGTTGCATTCCCACCCGCTTATCGAAATAACATTCTCTTTAAAAACTCTCCCCCTCTATACAGTAATTTCAGTGCCACTTTTCCGCTTCACTGCACTTCAAACAATTTAATAGCAACTTGCAACAATAATTCAAACCAACTCGGTACGCTTGTCCGACTATTCAGTACTTATCGTTATGACATTTCCGTCCGAAAGATAGACACAGTGGCAACGTAATGATGGCATCGCGTGCCATGCCCGGTTTCAATTCTTCTAATTGCTATGTACATTTTAGCACTCTTCCCTTAAAAAATGTAGAAATAGTAACACAAAAAAAAAAACACAGAGGGGGAAACGCATTTCTGCTTGACGTTTTGACGCCGTCACATGCAACACCGGTGTTGCTGCACGCACCCAAAAATGACATGCTAACTGGCAAACATACCAACATACATTCATATAGAACCCATTTATTTTTATTTGTGGTTCTGCACAAATGTGACGCTTGTTGACAGATTAACAGTAAAATTTGACATCTACATACATACATGCGTTGTGGAATATTGTCAAAGCAAAACTTTAAAATCTATGGAAGTGTGTCCAATTTGAGTTGTAGATAAAGGAGTGGAAGAGATCTCATAGTTTTAGGTGCTTTAATTTTTAATAAATTAAAAGAGTTGCCGAATTGTTTCCGTGTTAACACACTCTATTTTCTTCTCATGCTTTTGTGACAAATAAATTCTTTATGTAGTAATTTAGATAAAATGCTAAATACTTTATTGGCATGCTCGTGATGCCATTCTTACCATTTCAATGCCCATGTGACCCAGTGACGGAAATATTTTGCACAATTTTATTCTTATCCAGTGTTGTGATTATTTCCGTCATTCATCATTGTTCTGCGTACGTTGGCGCTCTGTCAACTGTCAGTGGCAAATTTGTGCGATCATTTGTCAAAATAATAGCGCTTCTTTAACTATCACAGCTATCGGTGCGGGCGCCTGGACTATAATTTTTATACGCCGAAGATCTATCATTTAGCTCTGTCATTTTGAATACTTTCAGCAGCATTATATGGCATCCCAGTTGGAAATTAGCTCTCCGTGCAAGCTTGTAAAAGCTGAAAAATAACCTTTCATATCCTACTGTTTTGACGTTAAGTATTGGAAAAGCTTGTCGTTTTCTTGTTTTTGATTTTTGTTTCAAAACGAATTACCAATAATGTTTCCAAAAATCATGGGCTGGTTCATTATCCTCCTCTCACTCGCTACTACTTTTGCTTTCCCCTCGTATGCACTATTTTCGCCTTAACCCTAGCACAAGCGAGAGGTCCACTTTGTGAGCAAGTATTTTTTGAAAAAATATACATAATCTAATTTTTTAAGCTGTGACAACACAGACCTATTTTGAGTTGCATTTTCATAAGTATTGCAAACAAGTAAATACTCGCATATTGTACTCGATACCCACCAAGTACTTTTGCACGCATATCGAAGTACAAAAAATACTCAGTACGAACAATTCGGTGCCCTTCACCTTTCCTCGTCGCTCTCTCTCGCACAAACTTCAAGTTGATGCAACAGAAGTTGCCGTGTCTGAACCCAAATTTTCGAATCAACTCCCGCAGTAAATACCAATCATTGATGGCTCGTTAAAAAATGCCGCACTCGGGAAGTGAGCGTGGGCTCTCCATGCAATGCATGCGGCTTAAATTACGTCAGTTGGCGGTTTCCAATGGGGATAGAGGATCGTGAAAACGATCTTGTTTATATACTTATGTAATTGGGCATGTCAGAAATATGCACTTGCAGAAGAAACACATATAGGCATAAGTAAGTATGAGTAAGTATTTATATTTATTTGCTAGCTTGAGAATGAATGAAAATGCGTTGTGTGGACTTTGCAAGCTGTCAATCTTCGTTAAGCATAAGCTGACAGGAATTTTGATAGCAGCGGCAAAAAAAAATGTATGCGTGCCTGAAGTCAAAAAGTCAAGAATTTCTATAGACTAGTCTTACTTGCTTATATGGCTTCGGTGGCAGATACTGCATACTGAAATAAAGTATTGTGATGGATGAATGAATGTAAAAGAACTCCACAAGGCACATCCTCCGTATATTTTTCCCGAGACAGGTGAAAAACTAAGTTAGAATAGGGTAAGAAGAAGACGTCCCTCTCGGATTTCAAAGTTAAAAAAATTCATTAAAAATATTCTATATATATATATATATATAATGGACCTATCTCGGCAGCCAGTTCGAAAACGCCATATCTCAGAAAACTGCCCTACTGCAGAATTTGGTTTAAAACCCCCTTATCTCAGCTGAAAATATATTGAAAATATGCGTTTTTGAATCGGCTGCTAAGATATGGCTTTTTTGAACCGAACTCTGAATTAAGGTGCTCTTCAATAAAATTCTGAGATAATTTTTTACAAATGATATTTTGTGATTGAAATTGTTAATCCGAAACTTAGGCATAATCTATAATAAAACTAAACTTAAGGGCAGCTCACAAAAAAAAGATTTAGCACGAACAATAAGATCCACCCTAATGTGCTCACACACATTGGTGTGAGGAACCTTTAAAAGAATGTAACAATAGACGAAAAATATATATGCAAATTATGCGGCTGCCGTAGCGAATTCCCATTTCCAGCTGCAGTTTCAGGCATAAATAGCCAAACCCTATAATTAAAAGGATATTTACTTTAAACGTTGCAAAGGAAACCGCACAAAACCACAAAGGATTAACGCATTCCTGTCATGGGCTATGACACCAGTGAGAATTATACACTAAGTAGCAAAAATGGTATACAAAAAATACATAACCAGGTGAAAGTTGAAGCCGACAATACAAAAACAATAACAATGAACGAACAAGCTGAAGAAAAGTAAACAAAGGGTATGTTTCATAATTTTCGGTGCACATAAAAGGAAAGTGTGGAAAAGTCGCTCTGCAGGGTGCCGGCCACTGACAATACAGACAAATTGAATATGGTGCTGGAAAGTGATAATCGATGCGTTGATATTCCCCAACCAACAAAATATTCGCAGACGTGTCCGAAAGCGGTAAGAATTGCGGATAAAAATTAAATGTTTCATTCGTTTACTGCGTGTCGCTCCAATAAAAAGTTGCGGCCAAAAATAGTTAACGTGCCCCGATGTCGCTAAAATCATAACAGGCCCTTCATTTATTGTAAAAACAAAGAAGTCTGATTTACATAATATGTATCAAAACATGAAATTTTGTAGAGATCGGATTTCAGACACGCCAACCACATAAACAAATGTTTGAAAAAAAGTGATAAAAAACGAAATTAAAAAACCCTATAAAAGTCAAAACATTGTGAAAAGTTCAAGACCCTTCTTCGGTTCCTTGGCTTTTAAAGAATTACCACCTGTGGAAAGAGAAATAAGTAAAATAAATTAACAAATTTAGGCTTTTACTGGGATTTTATTGTTTATATATTAAGTAGAATTAAATTACATGTGTGGACGTCACAGAAAAAATGCAGCTAATTTTTCTATATTGTACTATATACTTGACAAATCAAAATATGAAAAAAATCTGAAGTGTTTTTGTTTGTTTTCTTTGTTTATTTCCCTATATATGCCAGATCAGAAATTTCTCATATTTTATAAAGTAAAAAAAAACGTTTTCAGAAAAACCGACAAAAACGTATCTGTTTCACAACTATTTTCGCTTCTTTTCTATACACATCTACATACGTTGCTGCCGCACACTTTAGTGGAAAAACGGATCGTCAAAGTATGCGAAAATGGAATCGGTAAAGGAACAAAAATCCACATTTCATCCACTTTGTTTACTTTTCCCTCTCGAATCCCTGTTCGGATTTGTTTCTAGCTGAGAATGTTTACAACTTTTGCTTCCAAATAACTCGACGCTTTTTAAACGTTTCCGTTTATACAAATGCTGGCTGGGTTGATGCATGCATGCAAGGGTTGGTACCAGGGGCGCACCCAGGAATATATTTTAGGGGGGGTTTTATATTCTGAAGATATATCACCGGAAAATACTGAACATTTTCTTCAGATAATACGCTCTTTCAAATATATTTATGCAAATTTTATGTACAGTATGTAGTAAATAAATAAACGTTTTAAAATTCATAAACTGCGCTTTATTTACATAAGATTAACAGAACTCAAACACTTTTAACCGACTTCAATAAAAGGAGAGGTTATCAATTCGCCGGAATACATAACTTTGGACCACGTGAACCGATTTCAATAATCCTTTTTTTATTGGAAAGATGGTACCTCAAGGTTCGTCCCGTAATTTGGTTTAGAGATCCGATGATTGGATCATGAAGAAATTAACCCCTAAATTTGAATATAAGAATTGAAGTCGGTTGCGTTCTTTCCTTAAAAACTACTTGTTTAACAAAAAGTTCTATAAACTCAAGATGCGCTCAACTTTGAAAAGTACCTAATAAAAAATATTAACTAAATTAAATATTAAGACTCAGTAAAAATAAATTTATTGATTCCATGCACTTTTGCACTTTTATGTTCCTTTTTTCCATTTCTGGTTTCTGGCTTTCGATAGAGATGGTAATTTTTCACGATTTCTAAATTTTTTTAATATTTCGAGTACCGAAAAAATTAACTAAACTCTCAAGAAAAAAGAAAAATTCATATAAAACGACGGACGAGAAATGGAAAAGAAATTTTCTTCTACCAAAATTTCTTAAATCAGTTTTCAGCTCTCAAGAAAAAAATGCTCGTATATTCATTTCCTCATGAAAATTTACAGCAAAAGCAAAGCACTTTTTCAAACAACAGAAATTATAATAAATATTTCTTATAATTTCCTTGAGAGCTGGATTCTTAGCTTTAAGATACAGTTTGTATTTGAGTTTATTAGCTTTAGGGGGGTTTGAACCCCAAAACCCACCCCTTGTGTGCGCTAATGGTTGGTACAATGAACTACCCTGCAGAGATTGTGGTTATAATTAACGAGTAATAATAAAATATTGCAACCGAGCTGCAAAAAAAACCTTAACCAGAGCAGCGAATTTTAATTTGTTTCCCTTTTGAAATAAATAAACACTACAAGTGAGAATATCGTAAAAATACTTTTAATTACAAATTCCAACGACTACATCCCATAATCTATGGCAGTTATTTTGTGAGACCTTCAGAAAAACACACAGTTAATATTAATATGTAGCTTTTTTTTCAGAGGAATGAAAGTCAGAAAATCACTGAAAACATTTTATGCATTAACGTCGTTTTCCCTACTGGGTATATAAGCAGGCCTCAACTGCGGCAAAAGTTCCAGTGGGAAGCTATACAAATACTCTGCGAAAGGTACACCATAAATTACTAGGAATGCATACAAAGCTGATTTCCAAAGCAAAATCCTTTGCAAACCAATCGAATATGGGGAGGCTATGGAAAAGGGTAGTAGATACATAGTAGCTGGATACTAGACATTGTTACCTATGAAAATTACATATCGTACTTTTGCTGCAAGAGTGTCGTAATCCAAAAAAGAAATTTTGCGTTCGTATGTAGAAATGAAAGCCGCATCTTCTTCTATGCTGTGTAAAAATTGCATAGTTGTATCGATTAACAATCGCGAATTATAAGAAAATGTGCCTTCATTTTTGATCCATGGGAGTGTATTAAATTAGTAAACTTTAAAGCCGTTCTTTTCGAGTATTTGGTTTTTTTTTTTGGATTATGACACTCTTGTAGGAAAGTTACGATATTATATACATACATATGTATATATCTAATGAGCTTATTTGCAAAGAAATTAATAGGGTGAGAAAATACCTTACCAATGATACGTCATAAGTCTAAATTGGTAAGGTTTTGGCTGAGCTATTCAAGTTTTTCTTAAACCAGTCTTTGAAAAAAGTTCAAAAAACAGCATTAAAAATCTCATTATTATGATTCCGAGAAAATTTTTTAAAAACATTTTTATGCAGATATTTTAAGCTTAAACCGTTTAGTCATCTCAGGTAATTTTTTCAAAAAATATTAAAGAAAAAACTGTTTTAATTAATAAAAAACTCAATTTTTTTAGGTATTTTCAAATCGGTCCAGCTCACGTAAATCTTAATATTTTTGCGAGATAGTTTGGTGAAAGTCTTAAAATATAATAGATTTTATACTCCAGTGGAAAAACAGTACCGATTTTTTTTTATGGGGAGCGATGCAGCCTAATGTACATACATCATTTTTGTAATAGCTGATTGCGATATTTGATATTTTATGAAAGTAATTAAAACTGTCTTTGTAGGTAAATACATCCATACGTACCACCAGCTGTTATATTTTCTATCAACTATCGTTAATTGCGATTTCCTGCAATTGAATTGCAACCGCCTTTTGTTATCAGTCATTGATATCTTTAATACATATAATAATTTCCTATTTGTATTAGGTACCAATAGGGTAAAATGCTATGCCAGTCCTCAGGCCATGCCAAATTCTGCTTGCAAAATCAGATAGGGTCACTGGTAGTTAATGGAAGCATTACAGTATGAAATGCAATACGATTTTTAATATTATTTAACAAGAAGATATGTACATAAAAAGATGAAGCTGTATTCATCAAACTGATCGACCGGAGTTATTTTCATAATGGGGTTGTATACCTCACGCAATGCGATTTATTGGTGGTTGAATAATGAATAATAAAAAAAAATATCCTGGGTGTATGATATACTAAAAACAAAACCGCCTCCCCTTAAAGATATACTTTTTCTTAATTAAAAAATCTACATTAAAAATTCTATAACAACAATATGCGAACGTTTTCCTTTTAAGCCTTTTATCCTATAATCAAGACCGAGAGCAAAAGGTAAGATCGAAACTAAATCTCGTTCTTGTAGTTTTGTTCCCAAGAAAGCTTCAAACCCAAAACTCAAATGAGAACAAAACTGTCGAGAACGTTCTCAGTGGTAACTATATAAGAAAAAAATAATGAGGATTCTTCCCAAAGCGAACAAAATGAGAACATGAGTCTCCGGAACGTTTTCGAAAAGAACTAAACGGGAACAAAAGTCTAAGGAACTTTCTCTCGAATAACAATTTGGGAACTAAAGTCTCAGGAACTTTCTGTCATAGAACGAAACGGGAACAAATCTTCACAGGATTATTCGCGAAAAATGGAAGCGAGAATAAAATCGTTCACATAGCCGTTCATTAGTTTGAAGTGTTTGAATATTAAAATTAATAAAATAAGAACTGAAAGACAATTATGCAAATTAAGTCAATGAAAGATTTAAGACATGAACTTTTCTTCCACATAAAGTGAAAATGTTTTCCATAAATGGACACTCCCCTAATAATAAATGATGTGGAAGTCGAATTACCAATCGTGGTTCTCTCTGAAACGATTTTTCATCCCAACACGCAGGCGCCTCCCTCTCCTTCAAAACTCTTGTTCTCGTTTTGTTTTCTAGCAGAACGTTCCCAGGCTTTTGTTCTTATTTGATCCTCTTTTAAAACGTTCCCGATACTTCGTTCTCATTGTGTTCTTTATGGAAACGCTAACGAACCTTTTGTTCTCATTGTGTTCCTGTCCAAACTACTCTCAATACTTTTGGCCCCGTTTGGTTCTTTTGTGGAAACGTTCTTGACATTATATTTTGTTCTTATGTGGAACTAGATCCTAACTGGAACTTAGAGCTAAGACAATCTTTAAATCAAATAAATGTTTAATAAGAAAATGTATATTTATGTTCTGCAGTGAAAACCTTCTTTTTAAGGTCTAGTCCTCGGCCCTAAAAGTGCTGGCGCCCTCTGGGCCTAGCAGCCACTTCAACCTAACCTAACTTAACCTAAGGTCCAAAAGTAGTTAGCATATGAAGATCTTTTAGATATTATTTCTGATACTCATATGCTCGAAAAGGCTCCAGACATGCCTAATCGTTATTTTGGTTACTTTTTTACTTACTGAAGTGCCAATAGAAACGAAGCCAGTTCCGCACAGTGGGCAGAAAGGGTACCCTGTGTTTTTTTATTTTTTTATTTAAAGGTAAATTTTACGGCCTCTGCGCGTTGACGATGGCGCATACCGTAGACGATGGAACGATGAACTGTATGAGCTTTTCAACGACATATACTTAGACAGTGAGGCGAATTAAATTACAGTAGCTCCGCTGGCTTTGCAATGTCATTCGAATGGACACCGACGTTCCAGCTTTGAAAGTATTAAACTCGGAACCCGCTGGTGGTAGAAGAGGAAGAAGGAGGCGCACACTACGATGGAAAGACCAAGTGCATAATGACTTGGCTTTGACTAGCGTGCTTTTTTGAACTCGGTCAAATCCGCTTAGGCTGAGGCCACGCAATGAGCGGCTTAAAATTAAAACATATAATATACTACTATTTAAGTGACCAAACAATGAGCGACATTTCGGTGCCGCTCAGGTATAAAAGCCGCTCACCGATCAGCTGCTCAATGCGTGGCCTCGGCCTTAGGTGGTTACAGCTCCAAGTAAGGGCCAGTTTACGGTTAACCAATCAAATGTCAGCCAGCTGTTCAATTTAAACTCAGTTTACGTAGTCTAAGTTTAAACTGTATACATTTCGAGGGAAAATGATGTATAAGAATTGTAACCTAAAATTTGAAGTCACTTATAGGTCAAAAAGTAAGATTTAAGTTTTTAAAAAAGAGCGAGTAAAGTTCTATAAAAAATCAATAAAGATTAATTTTTAGCCTTAACCTTACCTTCAACCTTAACCCCAGCATTAGCCTCAACTTTAACCTTAACCATAATCTTTTATCAATGCCAATCCCATTCTAAATTTAAGCCCCTACTACGCGAAGGTATTTTTGTAAAGAATTAAACCGAATTAGAAAATAAATTATACGCCGCCAGGGAGTCACAGTCAAGAACTTTAATCAGAGCATAGGCATGCGTAGGCTCTTCACGGAAAAATATGTCAAAAATACATTAGTAAATGAAATGTCCCTTTTAACCTTCCTTTATTTCTATATACAGTCAATGACAAAAGTTTAAATACAGAGAATTTTTTTAAACTTTGGCAAAACTCAGAAAAATTCTACAAACTTGCATACCAATTTGCAATTTACTAACCAAAATTTTTTAGAAAAATTCTAAGTACGCAGTTTTTTAGCCCCTTTAAATTTACTATAACAAAATGTAAGTTTGAAGTTACTAAAATATACTAAAAAAGTAACATATAGTACTTTATATGGAAAAAAATACGCGGAAAAAGTTGCACACACAGCAAACAGTTAAGAGTGCAAGTATTAAAATTATCAAAAAGCAAATTGGAATTTTCTCGATGTCCTCAAGTTCACTTAGAAACATATTCTCATTTAAACAAGTCCATAATTCTATTTTGTTCACGTTTTATATGAAAGGAAAGCACTGTGCGTAGGGTCTAATTTTGAAGTTTTCGTATTTTTCTTGCTATTTACTGCCACGAGGTCTCTATTTTGGTTATTCGCAGCCCATTCATGTATCTTTCTTTAATATCCTACAAGAAATTCTAGACTTTCACTTTGCACTTTTGAAAGTCCAACTTTAACCTAAATATCTCGAAATCACATGGTTTCGAAACGTTTCAATTTCTATGTATTCAACCTTGCACTTGAAAATTAATTACGAAAATTATAGTTACAGTACAAAAACCGGTAAAGTTTTCAGTTAAACCTCATTTGTTCTAAAGTTATAAATCGAAAATCACTGTATCATAATGAGGGTGTCATTATGTTTTATGTGTATGTATGTAGCTGCATGCCTTAAACGGTATGACTAAAAGTGGGAGCTATAAAGAATTGCATTTCATGTTTATGAATTTCTCAGTATGCAATATAAGAAACAAACTAAGAAACAAACCATAGAAAACATGAAAATTTCAAAATGCGTTAACCCGGCAAAAAAAAGATATTAAAGCAAACTCAACGGCATCTTACCATTTTTTCTGGCAGGCTGTAGGTGTGTTTTTGGTTAGTGTATTTGTGTTTTTGGTTCGGTGTAATTGTAATAGAAATCGAAGAAATTGTAATAGAAATTAAAGAAATTGTAAAAGATAAGAGCAAATGCCAGTTCCAGTTTATTTTCACACCACTGTTCATTCTTTGCTTTTTAATAAAAAAATATAATAAAAATGAATGAAAATCACCACTGAAAATGGGGGCACTTTTTAAGTAATTTAGAGAGAATTCGCCTTGGCGAAGTTGGCATCCCTGGTGTACTTATACAGCATATTTTACATTTGTACACATACCCCGAAATCTAAACTATAGAATAAAAGATTTTATATCCACAAATTTGCACTTTCCACCCTCATTTTTCAGAATTTATATTTTTTTTTTGTAGCACAGAAACAATAAAAGTATCTTATAACTACTCGTATAGTAAAAATCCGGCACACAATTTTCCACTGTGCCAAATGTAAACAATTGGAAAATACAATGAGGAAATTGCAAAAACCGCAATAACTAAAGCAAATACAATTAAAGACGCCAATAAAATAATACTGCCAGCCGACAACCCGTTTGCAGCTGCCACGGTGTGTACGAGTCTACATATGTATTGGCATAAATATGTTTTTGAGTATTTTCCTTTCTTATTCGCCAGCAGGCTACAATGGAATAGTTGGGATAGGTGGCAAACGGAGAGTTTTACAGCCATAGTATGAATGTGGCATATTAGCCAATTGTACACACATCACACACACCCAACAAGTGCGGATTCAAAAGTAGTCACATTGACCTATCTAAAGGGTCAATCACATTTTGAAAACTCACTGAGCGCCAAACACAAATGAGTAAACACTTAAATTTATATGTGAATCCATTTGTGGATGAATGTATGAGTAAGTTGCTGCCGTTAGATGCTCCAACGACCACACATACATATATAAGTGGAAAAATCGTGGCAGCCTTCTTGGCGCCAAATTACGGTACATTGCACAACATTTTCCGTCTGCGTGTTGTTGTTTTCAGATGTTGCTCGTAGTCTACTGCAACAGCTTGGAGAGCAGACCAACTCCTACGTATGCACACATCCATTCGAAATTAAACGTAACAAGATTCTGCACTGGCCTCGATTTGGCTCAAATGGACACAGTCTAAGTTTTTTATTAGGTTTGATATGAATTGATGTCAAACATATCGCTCGCTTGCTGGCAGCACTTCATATTTAACAAAAAAAAAAAACAAACACTGGAGAGAAACAGCTTAGCTTTTTCAGTTAGTTTATTGTCCCAACTAGCGTAAAAGACAAATTTTCACGCAACCTGAGAAAATTAATAATTAATTGTAGCTGGTGAAGACTGGTGCAATTTCAGATCAAAAAATTGAATGTATTTAACTATAATTATGAGTAGTTATTTAAATAGCCGACAAGACGCATTTAAAGGCAGTTTAGATATTTGAGCAAAAAAAGACCATTTGAATTTAATCATCAGTCGCTTACAATCGCACAAATCACTAACAAATCATAAGAGGTAGCTGGTTACATTCTTGGTATTTCTTTCTAATATTTCTGCCTTTGGCGCGATTTTAACATTTGAAACCACTCTTGTTCAATTGAAGGCTCTTGAACTTGCTGATAAGGAATTTCAAGTGGTTTCCTCGTTCGGCTTCATTACTTCAACATTTGATTTGCAATCTAATGTAAATAGTACTCATAATGGCATAATTGTACACAATATGCATTTAGGAAAAAAGCTGTCGCATTGCATAATGCAACGCTTCAAAGATCGCCACGTACATACATATATGTATCAAGGATGGAATATGAAAATTTAAAAATTGGTCCGAAATACTGATGAAACGACCGAATATTGAAAGGTGCCATAAACAACAGAAATTTTATGATTTATTTGCGAAGCAGCTTATGCATTTTTTCTGCGAACTATTTTTTATCCCATCTGAAAAAGCTCCGAAAAAGGTCATGCGTACAGTAAAATCTAAATAAAGTAAATAATATAGTATCGAATTTGCACACGTCGCATCGGTATCACTACCAGAAAAATCACAGTTATGTAATTTGATAAATACTGTGTACCTCGTTAAACAAAACGTTGTCGATTTTCCACCAAAATTATAAAATTCATTATATTTTTACACTTTCGCCAAAATATTTCAGAGAAATATTAAAATTTACAAGGGCTGGACCGATTGGAAAATACCTCTAAAAATCTCATTATTTTGATTCCGTTGATACAATTTTTAAAGATTTTTATGCAAATTTGGTCTAGAGAGCCGGGTGCAAATAAAAGGGCCGATAGTAGCCCAGTTAAATATGTATGTTTTATGTATGCTGAATTGCATTAGATTGGAATGGATTTGTGGTAGCCCCGGGAACCCCGATTTTTTAATTACTTAGAGAAAACCCCCTTGCATTTGAGATCTAGAGAGCAGATAAAAGAATAAGAAAAAGGTTGGCGTGTGAGTTGTTACCGCTTTGCAAGCTTTCCAGACTGTTTGATTAATCCTTTTATGTTTTCGAGCTTAAGAAAATGTATTTTATATATTCTGAATACATTATCTGACTCAAAGATGCGATCTTATGTTATCCACATCGATTGTACCCCGCAATCAGTGCTGTAAGGGCCCCTAACTTCTTCATTCTCTGTTGGAGTAGGTGTTGCGACAATGCCCTTACGGGCCTTTTCAGGAGACAGTTCGTTGTTTTGTAAGTATCAGTATTGCACCAACGATGTTCGTTACACATAAGTTTCCTCGTGTACCTTTTGCTGTACCTCACCTTGTAATTATATATGACATATTTGAACAGTTTCAAGAGCCGCTACCTTACTTAAGTAAGTGAAACACGTCTGAAGATACCCTCCATATTTCCGCTAGGTCCACGCGTTTTACGAGTTTTATAAAAGAATAAATGTATGGGTTTATCCATGGGCGTAGCCAGGTAGGGGCAGGGGGGGCGAGGCTCGAGCACTTTCAAATTTTCCTTATATATATATAAAATAGTACCCTGAAATGCCAGCTTAATGGGGTCGAGCCCCCGCCCCCCCTCCCCCCCTAAATTTCACTCTGGCTACGCCGATGGGTTTATCTATTGCTTCCTTGTAGGAAAGCTTGCGAAGTTCTATTTTAGAAAAAAAAATTAATTAAATTAAATATCTCAAGAGCGAGAAGAAATAGGGAATGCATTACCTTTTTCTACCACGAAAATATTAACGACTACGATTGAGCGAAAAGTGGGCTTTGTACTACCAACTTGTTGGCCGCGAGTTCAAATCTTGTGGCACGGGCGCTTTTCTTCTTTGTTTTTTTTCACATTACTTTCCTATGATATTTTTGTGTTAAGAATCATTAATGCTTCCCTACAAATATGGTGGAGGTTTTCGATCAACGGGACCGTTAAAATAACCTTAAAAAATAGAAGGCTTTAGATTGTTTTCTTTTTTGACCTGTGAGGGTAGAAAAGTCAAGAAAAAATTTAGAACCGTTGTACTCATGGTGCCCGTGTGGTCCCTGGCTTTTAAACCTCGAAATAATGCCGTTAATGTACTGACTGGCATAACTCTAAGAAATGAGCTATGTAAGTGGAGTTAGATCAAAGGAGCATTCAAAATTTTTGGGAAAAGGGTTCACAAAATTCTGTGTCTTGTCTTTCTGACTAACTTTCAAACCCACAATTCTTTTACAAAGATATAAATAACGCGTCCACTCGGTTTTAGATAATAATATCTTTTCTATTTCTGATATGTATAAAATATTTTATTTATGGCAACCCTTCTCAAAAATATTTTCGGCAGTAAAATCTTCTAATTCTCTTCAATTTGATATATTATATATTGCAATATTCATTTAATGTTATCAATTAAATTTAATTCAAATTCTCAAACAGGTTGTAAACCTTTTTAAACCTCCTTCTTTTGACAGCCATATTGAAAGATTTACTTTTTCTTATCAATTTACTTAAATTGTAATTTTCATTTTCAAACGGGTCGCAACTCTCTAACTTTTTTTCTTTCTATGTTTTAAGTTAGGCTTCTAGCAATACATCGGTGAAAACTGCATTCAATTTCATGCATTGGTTTTCGAGTGATGCGCGTACAAAGTTACAGGCAGACAAAAGTTCTAAAAATTGATTTGGCTTCTGTTGCTCTAATAAAGACCGCCTATATTAATTCCTTATAGATTTGAGCTATAATGGATTACATTTAAAAGGCCCAACAGCTAATTGGTCGTCTGTACTTTAAAAACCATTCTCTTCATTCCAGCCCAATTCTTTAAGTAATGGTCATTTCTAAAAGTCTCCGCCACAGCATTGAGTGAGTAATAAATATTATTCAACGGTTGTGGCAAGTAAAAGCTTAAAAAGTGTGAAGAGTGCATTTGTTCATCCATTAGTTTTATGCTTCTTCAACTCAATTCCGCGAAACGAGGTTAAATGCCCCAACCACAAGTTGCAACGCTGGAGATACAATTCCACAGGGGGCGTGAAAAATCGCACCTCGCATTCGCCACACAGTAAATACAAATCCATAACCACTACAATAATACAAAATTTAGTAGCACATACATATGTATTGTAAATGGGGCACAATAATAAATTAAGTTAACAACACAACTTAAGCAGCAGTTGAAAGTCCAAAATAAAAGCAATGAATTGAAACTAAATGAATTGCGCGAAAAGTGTGAGTAGACAGCTGGCATTGTTCAGAAAAAAAGTATGTTTAGCAATCATATGAAATGCAAAGAAATGCAACTTCAACAGCAGCTGCCGCGACTTTGGAAACAAAGCACAGCAGTTGGTCCAACATGAGTGTTAAACGAGAAATATGTGAGTGAGTATTTTTAATGGTACAATAGTCGCCAGCAAGTGTCAGTCAGTCAGTGCAATCGTTCACAGGCTATTTTTCCAGGATTTGTTTTCTTGCGGCAACACAACGCTGCATGAATTTGAAACACAAAAACAAATCGAAATTGCAGCAGCAAACTAAAGCGAAATAAATGTAGATGCCGAAGCAAGAGTGGAAAAGCAATTGAAAGCGCAGCGAACTGAAAGTACATGCGCTGCAACTGTAGACTTGACATTAACAGCAACGGCAGCCTTAGCAGAGGCAGAGCCATTCACCGCTTTGATGCAACAGAGTGATTTACAGTGCCATTAACACCCACCAACCGTAGCAAACGCAGCCGGTATGTACAAGTTGCACACGCACACAAACGGTGAAAACTTGCACAGAACAACTTTCAGGAATAAACGGTTTTAAAAGGGCGGCCGATAGATCATTTCAGGTTGCATATGGAAAACAAATACCTTAGCATTAAAATGCCACCAGAAGCGAGTGGACGCAACTCCCAATAAAGCAATCTCGAATGAGGCGAACACTTGTTTACATATATAGATACATTCTTCCAAAAAATGGTTTGCCTGTTGCAAGCAATTGAAAGAGGAAGTATGTATGTACGTAAGCATATTGAAACGTGTTGCTGCAACATTACGCAAGCAACATGTTTCACAATGAACCACAGCTGCAATGCGGCAAATTTCGCGAATTTTTGTTGTTATATCTTTGTTATTTTGATACTTCTGCAGTAGTTGTTGTTGTGGTCAGCTACAAACATGCGTACTGCCGACAAACTCGGATATCCTCGCCCTAGCCGGGTCAGCTGCTGTTGCTGCGGTGCAATACATCTGCATTGTGGCCTTGCCGGCGGAAGTGCTTTCGCTACCGCTAGTCGGCGCACATACATACATATGTACATATTTACATACATACATGCCATGCAAGTTGCAAATGTGCACAGTGGTCCAAAAAAAATTCTCCGAGATAGGGTTTGGGACACCTTCCAAAATTTTCCTCTTGCCGAAAGAGGTGCTGGTACCAAACTTTACGTTTCTAAGGGCCAGTTTTTCAGTACAAGTTTAAACTTAGATTGAGTTTAAATTGAACAGCTGGCTGACATCTGATTGGCTAATATTAGTTTAAACTAGCTAGATCAGGCGTTTAAACTGAGCTTAAAGTTTAAACTTTAAACCAAGGCCGTACACTTAAAAACTGGCCCTAAGTACAAATTTTACTCTAGAAGTATTGTGTACATATATTAATCCAACAAAGAAAATTTCAAATTTAAATAATCTAAAAAAATATCACAAGCTTCAGTTGTCATGGCAACAGCAGCTTTTTATAAAAATCACCAATATTTTTGCCAGTTTCACAGCGATACAGTAGCGCATTTGAAGATCATTGAGGACCCTGTATTGGTTACAGAAGAAAATTAAAAGTTGGTATAGATATTTCAAATATAAAAGAAAAGAAACTAACCCTCCATTTTCTAGGAAGAAATTTTTTTCCATACAAAAATTGGACCACTCTAATACCCATTCTTGTTCTTGTACTACGAAGCATTGGGGCGAAGGACTTTTTAACGTCATACATAAATACATACATACACGTTTCTGACGATCGATAATTTCAACGACAACTTTAAAGCGGAAATGAGACTGGAGTCAAAAGTAACAGCGCTTGTCAATGCGCACAAAAATTGGGCGAAAGTTTGAGAAGGTGGATTTAACGATTTTTATTGTAGATATGTATTTACTAGCAGGAGTTTTTGTGTTAAATTTAGAAACATATACTATATACTGTACCTATACATGCATATGTAGGCACGTACTAAAAAGCCGCTTGCACTTACCTTCAAGGTCAACGCTGTGTAGATGCTTTCAACTGTGTGGATAAATATACATATGTATGAGTATAGCACTCGTTTTCTGTAGTCAGCTGCTAAGCAAATATTGTCTGTTAATGCAGCTGTGCTAATGTCAATTGTTCACTTTTAGCCTTTCAATTGAATTTTATTATTTTTGTTTTCTCTCTTTTTATATTCACAAAAATGCACTTAAAACATGGAAAATACTGTGCGCATGTATTTTTAAATTGCAACACACAGCAAATAAATTGTTTTTCATGAAATTAAATTTTTTTCAATTGATGGATATGCATTCCATTTCTTTCACACTTAAAATGACTGTCGATTTGAGGTTTTTAATATGACTTTTGGCAACGAAATATGAAATATCATCAATTTCTTACAAAAGATCTAAAACTTTGTATGGCGATAGATTACAACAGCAGCGAAATGGCAATAAAAATTAATTTTTATGATGTACATACTTTTCTAAATTATTTATTGTTTAGTGTCGAAATCGGAAAGGCGAAGATAGTGCACAGAGAGTTTATGCCCCTTTGTGTGTTAAATAATTTGTTTAGCTTTTATACTAAAATAATTGTGGAATTAGAAATTTTTCCTGTTTAAACCTATAGATAATTATGGTGGGGGGGGAGATTTCATCACCAAGTACTGTTGTTCACCGCAAGATTAATCAGCATATTGCTCATTTGCACCCAGTCCAGGCGGTCGAAGGATCTCTTTTAAGTGGACTTGAAGCGTAACTACGAGCTCTGCACCCGTCACGATATCAAATTAGTTGTGTGCAAGAAGGGGATCTTTTGGTCACCCGTCGGAAGGTACTGCGTCCACGACGAAATATTCAATAACGGACTGAGGTTTATCCACTTCGCCTGGACCCTGAATATCGTAGTCCCAGGCCCAAGACAAAACTTTGATTCCGATCTCTTCTGGTTGCCGGCAAGATAGGCACTGGCTTTGGAAGTTTCGGCATCGATAAACCGTAATAACAACGGAGTCGCTTCTCGCCTCTGATAACTGCAATCGATACAGAGAGCATAAGAGGAAAGCGATACGTATTTTTCGTAACAGAAAGAGAGAGTCCGGAAGACGTGTGTGCGGAGAGCTTGAAATTCAAATGTTTACTAGAAAGTTAGGCGACTTACGGAAGATTTTAAAAACAGGGAAAATTACCGTAAGAACAAACACGGCGGCGTAGTGACCGATATTCAGAGTGCAATAAAATTACGGAGCAATGGACTCTACCCCTGCTAAATTGCCCTTAAACCAGTAGAGAAGCTCAATCTGAGACCCCAGTCGACGACGACGGCTCCGACGTGCAAGTCATCGGCTATCTCGAAGTACAAATAGTAATCTTGCGACTGAAGGCCTGTCAGCTAAGCTATTCAAGTAAGGCGGTGAGGTGTTGATAGCGTTCATGTATCAACTCCTATGCAGAATGTGGTCGGAGGAACGCATGCCGATTGGAAATAGAATATGATCTCCGAAATCATCCAACTACAGCAGGATAAGCCGCTTAAGCACAGCTTGTTGATTAGGCCTTATTAGTATGGCTTTAGACCTGACAAATTCACCATACAGCAGGAATTCGCACTACAACAAATCATGGAAAAGATTCGCAAGATAAGGAAGGGCACACACCATACCTTTGTAGATTTCGATGCGATGTTCGAATTTGATATAACTAATATGAAAATGTATAAAGTTTTGTGCACTCGAGAAGTAGCATTAACACCAATATAATGTCTGAGTCGAAATCCGGTGAATAATCACTCCTTCCAAGTGCTACCTTGGATTGAGTACGCAATTTAGAAATAAATTCCTCTCACGTTGTACAAAAATATTTGCCCCATATGTCATTCATTATGTCCGATATATGGCGCAGAAGCTTGGACAATGGTGACGCTCAAAGAGGCGGACAACCGGCGGTCCTGATAAGAGTCCTGACAGGGCATTATCCGATTGGAACACATTCCGTACGACATCCGACCCCTATAACTGTAGCTGTTTAGTGATTGAAGATATGGGATTATCTGTGAACTTTCTTTTAATTAAAACTCTCTAATCGTTTTTGCTGGAACTCTGGAGAAACTGTCTGGGTTGAAATTTAGCTGTGAGCGGAACGTTATTATGAGTAGGTATGCAGCTGTTAGCTGTTAGCTTCACAATGAACTATACATTTAGTGCAATAATTCCCTTTCCGATACTGTCTGAACCCCCGCATATAGGTTTTCTAAAAATGTTTGTATTCGACATCTGCCCGCTTACTTATGGGTTAATACCCGTCCACTTACGGATGTTCAAGAATTTTTAGACCTCTTTTACTATTTATGAAATAGCTATTTTCGAGGTGCTATATACATTTAGCGATAGCTGCTAGAAGAGATCATAATGGATTGCAGTAAGGTTTTTGAACTCAACAGCGATATAATTTCCAGCTGGAAAAGTGGATGTGCATATACATATATGAGCAAATGTTGTTTAATTTTTCGACATAAGCGTGTTTTAGGTCAAAAATGGTGGCACACTTATCTTAGATAATGCATTATTTTTCAAGGTGCATTTCTTCAGTCTTCTAAAAGAACAAGATTCCATTGTACTTAAATGAAACCTTAAAAAAGATATACCTTCTAAAAAAAAAGTACAAATAACCAAACGTGCTCATATACCCGTAGTTGCGTATGTAACGTATACGCCATGTAGCAACATGCGCAGTTATCTAACACGTTTACTCACACGCCTTAATTTAAAAGTATGTAATATTATTTAAAAGTAATTAAACATTGGCGTAAGAAATTTTTGCATTGTATTCCGTATGCACATAAATATTACTTTTTTCATCTATGTATATTACAATTTTAGAATGGATTTCGAGTGTGCCAATAACAATTGTAAAAATGTAGTTTTAGTTTCTCAAATCATAGTCATCTTTTACTCAATGTTTTTTTTTATTCGTTTTAGCAAAAAGAAAATTTTCAACATTTAATTTTTAAATTTGTAGTATCTTTAATTATTAAAAATAAAAAAAAACGTAAAATCTAAAAAAAATGCAAAATAGCTGCGACAGATATTCTGCATGCTACCATTTTTTTCCAATTTGGTAGCACACTCTTGAAACTTCACAGATATGTTGTATTTGATGCCAACGTCCATTGCTTCCATATAAGAACATTCTATACGAAAACTTCCCAAAGTTATTAACAAAAAAATTATGATTTTTTCGAGTGGCAATGAAAAAATTAGTAATTTCGGTACTTTTTCGCCCACATAAACGTTTTAAGACTAAAATGGTTCAAATACTTGATTTATTTTTTATTGTAGTTGTTGCTGGAACTCCATCGATTGAAATATACCTGACATTAAAAAACAACTCGTGAGATTTGCTCATATACTATACAAAGAGCTGCTGGGGTAAAGTCCTACTATATAAGCATGTTGGAAGCCTGAAAGGCATTAATAGCATTTTTAAACGTGCATACATATGTAAGTATATATGTACTTCCTTTCTAATAATTGTTAGCTTTTTCAGGCCATGTAAATTTTTAAACTTCTAACATTTCGTAAGCCACTTATCGCAGAACTACATTCGTGTATAACGGCTTACGTTTTTTTGTGAGGCAGCTAAGGTCTCATTTATTATTTTTTGTTTATTCAGCCCACAGTCAAATTTTTTTTTCAAGCATTTTTCAACTTACAATTTTTTGCCAGTTTATAGAGACCAAAAGTTAAATGCTATCCACAATTCAAGTACCACACTTGCCGGTCCACATTAGCCGCGTTCACGTGCGCCTACGCTTACCAACTAAACGAAAAAAAAAATACAAACAAAAACGTTTACATAAACACAGAGACAGCGCTAACAAAAAGCTACCGCTCAATTCAAGCGCGATAAGCGTTCTGTACGATATACAAATGTACATACTTATGTGCATATTATATAGTACATTGTACATATCTATGTGAGTATAAGGTGATGTGCAATTGTACATATGTACATAGGTATGTCTGTATTAACAATTCCGCGCTTCCACTTGGCTGCCTTTTTAGGCACGCCGAACACCCAACACCACTGCCACCACCCACAACCAATTAACAACACAAACAAGTGCAACTAAAACAACAAAATTCATTCAATAGCTGTGAAAATTTCGCTTTCTATTCGATTTGTTCTTGTGCGTAAGCGACCTTTCTTTTCTGCTTTTGCAACTATATACATAAATATGTATAAACCTATTTCGTTATAAACACGGCCAACGCAAAAATTCTCTAATTTCTTTACACTTTTAGAAGTTTATTTCGCTTTTAATATATTTTTTTTGAATTTTCAGTTCACACACACCTTTTAATTGGAAAATTCTATATTCTGAAAATTTTACTCAGCGTTGCTAGCCGCTTTGGACGCGCGTTTATTATTATTTTTGTTTTGTTTTTTTTATGGAGCTACTACAACACTACGGCATGAAACGCGTTTTCTGTTAAACTTAACACAACCGACACGCCGTAGATACTTTTGCAGACTGAATAAAATTCGAATCGGAATTGTGCTCGACGCTTTCGCCGGCACACGTCGAGCATGCTGCAGAACCGAATATGCTCGTGCTGCGCTGCATCATCCACCATCAGCGCTGCATTCGATTGAGCTGCGCTGCTCTGTTGGAGCTGTCTATAAATGTGCTGTTAATGTTGGGGCTTTTGGCGTGTAGTCATAACAATACAGGCTAATAAGCAAACAGCTGTTTGTTGCTGCCTGCCTTAGCAGAGTAGTACAGTGACGTATGCGCCCATGTTCAGGGGCGACGAGGTTATTAAAACGAAGTGAACGCAGCGAAGCATGTTGCTGACTGACCGACCCACTATTGTTGTTGGGTTGTGAGGGCTTCCTCATTCAATGACATCATCGCTTGTATGAAACATATATACATATCTATTTAAGTAAAAATGTTGCTGGCCGCTCAATAGAGAATTTTTGTTGGTAATTTAGCAGACGGAATCGTTTTGGCGCTATGTTAGTTAGTGATAAGGTAACATTTAATGCTAAGTTGCAGAGCACGAGCCGCTTTGTGTTATCGGCTAACATTTATAGCAAGTACTTATTAACTTTCCACATACAAATATGCTTACGGTGACCATATTTTTTGAAGTAAAGATACAGTACAAATTCTTAATATATATGTATGTATGTATTTATATTAGACTGTCTCAAAAAACCGATGATGTTTTTTTTTTAACGTATAGATACCCCCTCATTTGATTGGTTTTGCTTAAAAACCATACGAATAAAATGTTTATGCAATTCGGACCACGGCAACCCGTCCCGACTTGCAGTCAGTCGCGTTTTTTTAATTATGCCTAAGATGGCATTACTATACTCCCTGTAGTATTAGGACCTTTACATATTTAGTAAATCTGCGTTTTTTGTTTTTATTATAACTTTTGTCTTCAATTATCCTTTCGGAACATGTCAAAAATGTCCTTTAAAAATATTATCCTTCAAGATTTTTAATTTTGAATGCATTTTGAAGAATCTTGGTTTAATTTAAACCGCATGAATATATATATGTCCATAATATAATAATATATAAAATGTATATAGAGGGATATTAAAGGATAAAAATTCCAAAGAATATTTTTCAAAGTTTCCAATTAATACTTCCACATTTGCCCCTTTATCAACCCGAGAGGAAAACTAAAAACGCAGTTTTACTATACTTGGCCCATATTTTCGTGAGTATATTGATTGTTTCGTGTGTTTTAAAATTTTATGGTTTTTGTCGCACTATGTACCTAATTGGTAGAGTTGTTTCAAGTTATTTTACAGTTCCAGTCAAATATTGTTCATTCTCCCGTTCCTCATACGCCCCGACAACCAAAACAATAGTTCGCATCAGTGAGCAAGCTATAAAATAAGTTCTAATAAGTCGATTTTAATGAAATTAAATATAGGATCCTAAAGGAAAAGGTATGTTTATTTATTTATTTACTATACAGTAACATAGAATTTAAAATTATAAGCTACATCTACGGAGCCAAACTAAATCAGCAATAACCTTTTAAGTATTACTGTGAATATGTGTATATATGTATGTACCTACCTACCGACATGTATTTCGACCCACTGAAGTCCATGTGATTCGTACACCGCCAAAATTTCGAGTAAATTTCGAATATTTTTGGCAGGAAAAAAATTTTATTCTGCAATAAGAATATTAAATGAAATACTTACTAATACGAGTACACATTTTTTTATCAAATTAATGTGCTCTAAAATTAATAATCTATTCCCCTATTTTTCGCTTGACATTTGGCTGCAAGCAATGTTCATTATCTAACCTAGTGGTATTACGACTCAATTTTTAATTCTCTTTTTCTTTTTTGTTATATTCAGAAATTGAGATAGTTTGAAGTTTTTGTTTATAAAATACATGCTTATGCTAATTCAGCTAATTTTCTTTATGAATTACGCAGTAAAGTTCGTTATAGATGTAAAAAAATCAACCAACACTCAAAGCAGGAAACATTACAATAATTCGTCTTATCAACATTACGGATAGTCAGAATGGCGCCAAATACCTAAATGAAAGGAGTAAAAGCGCAAGAAATGAGAGCAAAAACAAAGTTTCAAAATATACCAAACTACATAAAATATGCAAACACAAACAAATATAGTAACTCTATATCAATGACAATAAGTAGGAATACTACCGAGTAGTGAGAATGGAAATATTTGTATGCGTCTGCGAAGCACAGCACGCATCCTTAGTTTCGCGCAATAATTCAATCGATATTACAATGTAACTAAATATATAGGTATGTAGGTATGTACATATGTATGCCTTCACTACAAACTTTTCCACAGTTACATTTCAAACTCCTGTGAAGGAGTTACAAGCAGGGATGCCAACTCTATTAAGGCTAATTCGCACGAATTTCTGGCAAAACTCCCCTTTTATATTTTCACTTCATTCTCATTTTCATTCAAAAAAAAAAACAACAAAAAATATCATTAGTTATAAATAAGATAATAAGAACAGTGTTCTATAATAATATGTATATAAAATTAATTATTAGGAGTATATTTCGTAAAGCATATCTACCATATGTGAATCGTTATATATGTGTATCGGGCGTAGATGAATTATTCCTTAGAATTATATATTTCTTGATGAAATTTTTGTAACCGCACTAAAATCAAGAGAGGTTTTATTTTTAAGTAGTTGTTTTGTAAGTAAAATTGTCTACAAAGTATCTTTGCGAAGCCTATTTCAGATTGCATTTTTTTAAATTAATCTTGGAAAAATTATCTATGTGAGTAAATCTTACGAGTTGCTACATTTTTCGGCAAACACATGTGTTTTTGATCGAAAATGGTGTTACGCCTATCTTAGAAAATGCATTAACCTCCGTTTTGTATAAAGATTCCATCGCGAAATTGTATCTGAATAAAAACTTAAAAAATATATATCAAGCAAAATAAAAATAACCACTCTGCTCATATACCCGTAGTTGCGTATGAAACGTATACGCCCCGTAACACCACACGCAGTCGTTTAACACATTTACTCGCACGCCTTAACTTAAAAGTAATATTATTTAAAAGTAATTAAATATTGGCGTGGGAGATTTTTTTCATTTGGTGACACACCTGGTTTTACTACATTAGATTCATTCGGTTTGGCAAGAAGAACATTTTGCACAGTTTAATTTTAACATTATGAAGTATCTAAAATTATTAAAATTAAAAAAATCGTAAAACTTAAAAAAATTACAAATAGCTGGGACAGATATTCTGCATGCTGCTATTTTTTTTAATTTGGTGGCACACTCTTGAAACTTCACAGGTAGCTTGTATTTGATGTCACCGTCTACTGCCTCGAATATGAATATTCTATTTGAAAACTTCCCAAAGTTATTAAAAAAAAAAAACAATTTTAATTTTTTCAAGTGAATTGTTCAAATAATTGATTTCTTTTTTATTGTATTTATTTCTAGAACTCCATCGATTGAAATAAATGCAAGAAGAATGCGTTTAGCGTTTTTTTTTCTGACTAAAAAATCAACTCGTGAGATTTGCCCATATAGCGATAAATACTTACTCTTATTAGACTGCACAAAACATTGCCAGTTTGGCTTGGCCTAAACGAAGTGAGAAATGATAGTGACAAACATAAACGTCAAATGAAAAGAGTCGCTATGCGCGTTTGCAATCTCTTTAATATTCACACGGTTGCGTGTTGCAATTACGTAATGTTTTAAATCCGTAACACCGTAATGAGAGATTGTTATTACAAGTTGTAATTTTATTATCAATAGGAATATTCTAATAAGAATCGTTTGTATATTGAATCCCCCAAAAACTTAAAGCCATTCCCTCTTTCCCTCGAAAATTTTAAATTCCACGGGAATCGGGGAGTTCTCCTCCAGTTGGCATCACTGATTACAAGCGTAGAAGTAGGGCAAACAAATAAAAAGTTTGAAAGATACAGAAGGCGACAGTTGAATGACAATAAACAGCATACGGACATATTAGTTAGGGTGGTAGCCATTTATAATGCGTATGTTTGAAATGCTTTTCGAGTCTATTACTGAATCCATTTTAGTGCGATTTTTGTGAAATCAGTAATAATACTCGTAACTACATTCGTATTTGCAAGAGAAAGAAAAGAGGCAGAAAGTCGTGAGTGCCAAGAGTTTGAGATGCTGGCAGGCAGGAATGTGAGTCGAAACTTCTTTCCAAAAATAAGAGAGCTATCAAATGTTTTCAAGACCGCGGCTAGTTGTTGCAAAGGCAAAAATGGAAATCTGGTAACATATGTGACTAATATTGGGTACACTTGAGATATGGAGGAATTACTTCTTAACGTTTTAAAACAGCGCGCGTTTGATGATGAACCAGACTTTCATATGTATGTATAGGGACAAAATTCTTAATATTGCATGAAGGTCCTATCGACGATGTTGCACCAAAGGCTGAAGACTTTAATGAACTAACTGAGTGGACCTTAGCAATGTGGCTTCAAACGTTGAAAATTCAGCATTAACCAGATCCTGGAGATGTCTTTAGAAAGCAAATCGACACAACCCCATCTTTTAGTCTATTTTAAAGCCGATTTCGGAAGCCATGTCGGAGTTTAGGATCCCTGCAAAACTTAAGAGACATGACATATGTATTTTGACACACGTCACTGAAGTAGTAGAGATTTTTCTCATTTTCGTTGTTGATGTTTCCGACAGGATAGGGGTATGATGTACATAGAGCACAAAAGCTAGATAGGATAATATGATACATACATACATTATTATATTAAAGTACACCGGAATGCGCGAAAGTAAACTAGAATCTATGCCAGAGGCAGCAATTCAGCAAATTATAAACATTTGTTCCAAATTTTTAACTTTGCTACACTGTGGTGACACGAGGTTCAGAGGACCCCAGGCAAAAATATATCCGTAAAAATCGATATATGCAGACCGACTGATGCCACACTGGCTTTCTAAATGGCCTGAAATTATTGAGTTAAACTTTAGTTTTAACAGGTGAAGTCACAAAATCGATTTTAAATCAAATTTGTATAAAATATATAGCCGCAAGGTTGGTCTGGGGTTCACTAGACCCCGTGTGACCATTTCAGGTTAACTAAAGGTTTGAGCATTTCATCACTGGCGTTTATTTTGCTGAATATTGATGGTGAGCGATAGCCGCTCATTCGCATACAAAATTAGCGACGATAATTCCCATCTTCTCACTGGAAGAGATCCATAGGTTTTTATTAGTTCCGTTATAGTTATTCATCTCATTTTAATAATATCTTTAATTAAAAATTGAGCCTATACACGACTTAGCCACTATTTGTTTCCCAGATTTCTGTATATAGATTCCTGCATGTGCACACATACATATCGTTATCTTGGAGTGAAAAGTTGCTAAGGCCCAATTTAAAAATTTTACAGGAGAGGGAAAACTTTGTGTAGCCATTTTCTTCAAGTATTTCGCAAAACTTTGAATATGTACACTATTTTGCCTGTTTAAAGCTAAGCAAAACTCCATACGATTCAGATATATTCGATCTTTATTAAAAAATTTCGTACTATTTTGGCCTTATCGAATTTTCGGAGCTTCTTTTGGACTTAGCAATTTTTCTTTTTATTGATTGTAAACGAGAAAACATAAACCAAGGATCTTTATCGTCTCGAAACGATGCATTTTTAATTGCTCGGCATAATGCAGATTACCTACAATTCTCAAATAAAAAAAATGTATACGGGGATTAATAGAGACTAGTATCGCCCCATTGTCGAAATTCGACCACCTCACTTTTTTCACACACTTTTTCATTTTGCCTGGGAAGTGATTTAGGTCCATCAGCACCTGTTAATCGTCTAGCTCACTTACATATATTGTTTGGTGGAGTAATATACATTCTGTTAAATAATTTAAAAATTCATAGATGGTGCAACCAAATCAGGCACCTACCGGAAAATAATACCTTTCGAACAAAAGAAGAATCGTTAAAATTGGTTGAAAAGCATAGGAGCAGTAGGAAGGAATAGATTTGTATGGGATTTCGGGCCCATTTTTTGCACGTGTATTTCTATTGATGTTAGTAATACGTATTTTGAATTTGAAGCAAATCGGACCATAAATGAAGTTTTTCGGAATAACTCCACCTACTGAAAAAAAAGAAACAAAATGCGCACCTCCCCTTTGCAATACCTCTCGAACAAAAGAAGAATCATTCAAATTGGTTGAGAAACATAGGAGCAGTAGGGAGGAATAGATTTGTATGGGATTTCGTTAGCGTATTAATATATGGATTATTAAGGTGAGCGAAGCGGTATATTTTTTGGGAGGAAAACAACAACTAAAAGAGTTATTAACGGTAAAAGTTCAAATTAAGCATTTTTTAAATTAAATTTTTTTTAAATCCTTTCATGGATGTCAATCGATAGCGAATTTAATTATCTTTTATTATGTACATGTACATATCTTGTATACGCCTTGTATAGTTTTCAGAAAAATCGAATTTATGTAAAAAATATATTTAAAAAAATGTTTACAAACCGATTTTTTTTCAAATCACCTTATTAGTTATACGAAAAAGTTCTGGAAATATATCGGAAATTTATCAAACTTTCACTTGATATACAGTATGCTGTCACTAGTCCTTATTTTACACAGAAAGTAGAATTCAACTTAGTAAGGGTTATAATCCCTAAGCGCCATCATTTGCATATATGTAATTAATGAGGCGATTAAAAAAAATGGGTTTGTAAACATTTTTTTTTAGATATATTTTTTACATTAATTAAATTTTTGTGAAAACTGTACAAGGTATATATAACATATGTACATCAAATTAAAGACAATTTAATTCTCTATAGAAGGACATCAAAATTGTGAAAAAAATAAGTTGTTGAGAAATTTGACTTTAACTTTTAATAACTCTTGTAGTTGTTTCTTCCCCCCCCCCCTCCGCCCAAAAAAAAAATATACCGTTATGTTCAGCTCAATAATCTCTACCGATCCTAATTTTGTTTTTTTTTTCTAATTTGAGAATTGTAGGTATCCTGCATTTGTTCAAATTTCTCTAGCCTCCTGTATCAAAATATGAGTTTTCATAAAAAGTGGACTTAGCAACTTTTCACTCTAAGTTACCGATATGTATGTTTGAACATGGAATTTAATAAAAGCAAAGTACCAAATATGTGCATATATATTTCTACTGACTTCCCGAGTTATCATGGCGACAACGTTAGCGTCGCCCAAACCGCCGTTTGGCGTCATTAAATACACGAATTTTCCGCACAACGTGGCGACAAAAGACATGTAAATAAATGAATGAAGAAATTTTGTGTTTTGACTGAAAACGCGACAGTAAAAATAGGTCAGTGGGTTTGTCGCTCGCCTGATAAGCGTTATTTACCTGCAAAACATTGTATTTATTTGTAACTAAGTACCTAAGTACTTACAATATCGTTTATTTTTTGTTGTTGACGATAATTGTAAGTGCTGTCTTTTTTCAGTTAAATTCGTGTTTAATTTCGAAATTCGCGCTTCAATTTTGCATTAATCACCGTAAATTTCTCCTAAAAAACTTAGTAAATGTTACACGAATCTATTTGTATTAATTAACTAGCTTAGTTTCATACTTTTTGGCAGTTATTGTTCTTATGTAGGTCATTGCTGGGTCAAGTCATAAATTCAGTTCCCCTTTGGTTGGCATTTCTGTCAGATTATTCTGTTTTTCGCTGGCTTTTTAACGTTTCATTTGCATTTTGCACGCAACCCGCACCTGTATCCTGCTTTACCGCGCTGCCTATTGCGAAACCTATGAAGTTACTTAATCCTTCGCTGAGTCACTCCCGCGCACCTATATACGTATGTACATATATATATGTATGTAGGTTTGTACATATTTCCATTTGAACGAATTTTAGGCATATTGACATTTGCCAGTATTGATTTTGAGTAAAAGTTTTTAAATTTTTTTTGTATAATTGGAATATGAATGCAATTTCTTGAAACTGGTTTTCATTTCAATTGAAAAAATATGTAAAAAAAAACAATAATATACAATTTATAATAAAATACAATTTTTTTATTTCCAAATAACAAGGCTCCGAAAAGGGCCTGGCAGAGGAGACAAAAAATATATATATGCAGCAGAGTTTGATTGAGTTTTATATAAGAAGTGTAAGTTTTTCCGTCTATGGCACATTATTTTGTTAAATCAGCAGAATAACACGTAATCCTCGCATTTTAGATACAGGATATGTTCAAAAATTCGATGTAAAATACGATGTATGTACAATATTTTGTATATTTGTAGAATATTTTAACCCTCTAACACCTAAATAGTTGAACCTTAATCTACTATGAGTCTCTTACTGATACACTAAAGCTCAAAATTAAACTTGAACCCCAGAAATACATATCGCTAGCATAGAGTGAAAATTTACTACCATGGTGAAGATGTAGATATCAGATTGGTATATCATATCACAGGTTACCAGTTTTGTGGCCCTATCCATTGTCATCACTTGCCCCTGAAAAACACTAGTGGCCCGGACGACGAAAGCTAAGGAAGTCTCCCAGGTGTTCGGATTATACACGTTCACCAATCCTACCCTCGAACTTTGAACCATCTATTTATACTTGGATGGGAGCAGGATTCGGAAGTGCGTAGTCCACCAATCTGGGAAGCCCAGAAATTTCCGTTAGTATCCTATCACGACCATAACTAGTATTTGGCCACTTATTTAGACTATTCATACAAATTTTCGCAACGCTTGCGACCTGTTTGGCGAGTAGGTCTACAGGAAGAAAGTTCAGTAGCACATACAGTGCCGTAGATGGTGTTGTTCTCATAGCACCAGTTATGTATGTGGACGCAAGCCTTTGGAATTTATCCATCTTTTTAAAGTTTACCCCTTTGCGAAGGGTGTCCCACCATATTACTATACCATGGTAGAGATTGGCCTCACTACCGGTGTGTATAGCCAGTGTATTATTTTGGGTTCCACCCCCATCTGTTTCCTATTGACTTGCTGCAAAGGTATAGTTCTACTGTTGCTTTGTATCCCCAGTTTAGTTTCATATATGTATGGTATGTCACCTAGATATTTTGTCCCTTCCTTTGCTAAAAGGGTCTTCCCCTGTAGAGTTATAGGATCAAGATCGGGCATCTTGAGCTTGCTAGAGAGGAGCACTAGCTCCATCTTATCACAATTAGTTCACAGTCTTCGACTGTCACACCATAGGGTTAGTTTGTAAAGAGATCTATGAATTAAATTGCCCAATGTTTAGAGGTGTTTGTCCGAGATAGCTATTACAACATCGTTGGCGTTTGCTATTATCTTCCCACCAATATATTGAAATTTTTGAAAGAGGCTGTCTACTGCTATGTTCCGCAGAAGGGGGGCAAATTACTCTCCCTGGGACGTACCCCTGACCGCGGGCCCTTTTTATTTCGGATTCACCTAGTCCTGCGCTTATTTCGGGTCCGATTAGTATTCGTTCGATAAACGAGTTTAGTGAATCGCCACCAAAGGAGATATGTTATTTAAATCACCCTCGATGTTCAGGAAGGCAGTGAGAGTGAACTCTTTTTTAATATAAGGATCTTAGAATTGTATGCACTAGGAAGTAGAGTGCTGTTTCAATTGTTCTCCCCTTATTGTATTCGTGCTGGGCTGCAGAAAATTTGCGAACCAACTTTTCCCTAATATGTCCTTATATTAGTCATTCTAGACATTTGAGCAATAAAGATGGCAGGCTAATCGGTCTGAAGTCTTTTGCTCTCGTTCTCAGTGAAAACTACTCTTACCTCCTTCGATTTGTGGTGTATGTAATTAAGTCGTAACGCTGCCTCAAAGATGGGTACGAGAATGGATGCAATCATGTCTGTGTATCCTGTAGGTCAGCGAGCATGATTCCGTTTGGTTCCTGAAATTTATACAGTTAGAAACGGTACCGTGTTATGTTCTCCTCGGTAATAATGTGCACTGGGAGGTCATCATTGATGCCTTCGAGTCGCGTGGTTGTGACTTTACTGCGGATGTAACATGGAAAGTGTGTTTTTATTAGAAGCTATAATGTTTCTTCGCTGCTAGTTGTCCAATCACCATCTGCCTTGATGAGGTAGCTAATATTGCTAGAGCACGTAGTTTGCTGGCCTCTGAAATACTTTCTATCTGCTGACCGAAATTTATCCAAGGGGAGCTGAGCATCCGGTCTGCAAAATAAAGCTTGTCGTTAAGCAACAGGATGGTATTGGTCCATAATTCACCACCTATATCAATAAAGACAGGGCGTTGTAAATGTTCCAACTGTCTAACTAGTATAGCTCTCTCTAGCGCAATCCATTAGACGAGAACTCCATATGCAGTCATAGAGCGAATAAATTACTTTGGACCATGGATCCCATCCCTTACCAGCGTCTCCTATTCAGTAATGTAAGCCCCTCGACGCCTTTCTCTTTCCTCAATATTTGTTTACCACGGCAGCTTCCTATGTAAGATCAAACTGAAGTATTAGACCCTGTCGGAAATCAGCAGGCGAACACCATAGAGGGGAGAGCTGCATTGGTGAATAAGGCGAGTTCTGTCTTAGAAGGATTGCAGGAGGCCATTGTCATTCACCTATTTCAATCTGTACTCTTAACCATAAGTGCGTGCCACATCTAAGATCCATGGGATCCATACACTTAAACGTAGGCGGAAAATATATAGGTGAACAATCGCTCGGACTCTGGAGCGCACAATAACCAACCTTATTTTCTAAATTTTTTATATTTTTTTTTAAATCGAATTTTATTTCTTCAATAAATTATTTAATTTTAGGACCTGCTTTTTTGATATTATGGTGAGTTGAAAATTCCCAACTATACAAAAGTGCTAATTAGGTATGATTCACGTTTGATATTCGTATCTATGTAATTAAATAGTTCCAAAATGTGTGGTTTGAGCATGTGTCACCATTCTCACGTGCGCATCAAGCAATGAACGAAGCTCAGATGCAAAAAAAATATTTAAATTAATAAAGCAATAAAAATTACGAGTATTTTTGAAATTATTCCAGGCAATACAATTTTGTCAATGACAACATTAAGATATGACAAAGAACACGCTTTGGAGTCCACTCACAGCTGAAAAAACACTACTTTCTGAAAAGTTGCACAAATAACCGTTTGCGGTGAATAAGAAAGATAATATTTGCACTCATATGACTAAGCGCCAGTAAATCACGTTAAACAATAAACGTTAGAAAATCTGCAAACTTTTTCTACGAACTGTTGACCACATCATTTCATACATCCTAAATACATATGTATGTACATATTTAGTTTTGTACCTCAAATTTCCATAGAACCCCAATAATGATTCCATCATCGCCAAAGCTGTGACTGTGGGTATATCAATATTTATTTGAACGACATAATAATAGTCACTCTCGTTTTGGGAGTGCAACTTCTATGTGCAAATGAGAATATATGAACAGTGATATGTATCTATATTACCTGTAGTAGACAAGAAAATTATATAATGAAAGGCAGACTAGCCCATTTTAATGCACTATGGGTCCACTCTAAACTCCAACAAATCTTTTACACTTTTGGTTAAGTTTTTGTTTCTTCCCCGGCGACTTTGATTTAGCTCTGGACTGGTAGTAACTAGGCACTCTCAATAAACTGTTTTCTCCAGACGTCCTTTTAAAACAACAAGTAATTTTTTAACAAAAAAACCTTCTTAAAAAAAAATATATATCTATATATATTTCATGATCCAATGATCGGATCTAAACCAGACCACCCCTGAGACGCTACTTTTCCGATGCAAAGAGAATTATCGAAATCGGTTGACGTGGTCCAAAGTTATGCGGTAACATACATAAAAAATAAAAATAAATTCCGACGAACTGATAACCTAATCCTTTTTTGGAAGTCGGTTAAAAAGACACGGTTGCACAAGAGCTATTCATGGGTTTTTGAGAGGCCTGAAACTGTGGAGAAAAGTGATAAGGCATCCAGGCAAATGAAGCATAATACAACTTAGATAATACGAGCGACGAGAACAATATCTTAAAAGCAGAGACTTTTATTTTGAGACTTATATTATAAAAGTCTGTCATAATAATTATCATTGAGATAAATATTTTTAAGTCTTCAAAGCCTGTTATTTTGAGACTTATGTTATAAAAGTCTTTTGATAATAATTATGAGTGCGAAAAAATGTTGTATATAGTCCCGAACGGGTCCCAAACCAAGCTCCAACTAGACCCAACCTACTCCACAACTAGTCCTGAACTGATGCCCACCTAACCCCGAACTGGGCCGCAACTAATCCTGAAATGCTCTTGAACAAGTCTCGCCTTTTAAGACTTACAAAATTTTTTCGCGCTCATAATTATTATGAAAAGACTTTTATAATATAAGTCTTAAAATAAAAATCTTTGAAGACTTAAAAATATTTATCTCCTCAATAATTATTATGAAAAGACTTTCATAATATAAGTCCTTGAATAACAATTATAGACGACTCTAAAAATATTTATCTTAATATTAATTTGAACAAGAAAGAAAGCATTGAAAAATAAGATACCGAAAATCTAGATTCTTTTCCCTCAGCTATAAAGTAACAAAGAACCGGGAGCCACTTGAACCGAACCAAAGGTTCCAGGCTTCAAATGTATTATAGAATAGCTCTATTAAGCGGCGCCATGCGATTTGACGGAACCATACCGAATTTTGGAGTGGTTCGCAGCTCTAGCACGCCCTTATCGATTTTAGTAAGATTTTCCTTGAAATCGATAACGTACCTGCTCTGAGAAGTACGGAATCAGGGTTAACATCTGTCCATAACAACATTTAGCATCTAGTTACATGCCCCTGATACTGCCATATTTGGCTGATTACGCACTGCATCTCTTATTTTTCCGCGCTGTAATTGATTAGGCTCACTGATATTCGGAGACGAAAATTTTGCGTAGCGATTCTCAGAATTCCATGCTGGGCATGAAAAACTACCTGCTACTTCCAACAGCTTAGAGCAATAGCTAAGTATCTTTTAACATCACTTGAAGTTTCTGCTACTTACAGATTTAAAGAATTTTAAAATATCGATTATATGTTTCCTGTCTATGCTCGGTCGTAATTTATGAGAGACCTCAAAATTATTGCGCGGCAATTTCTTAATCTAGAAAAATTTTCCTTGTACTATTAATATATTTTAAGTAAATTTGTTAATTCTTTCTCAGTTACGTTACCTTTTATGATTTTAACCTGTTTTAGAATATTTCATTTAATATTGTTATTTCAGAATAAAGGTCATCCATTTTAATATAACTTTTTCGTGAAGATTACTGAAATCTTATATATAAAAATAAGTGCACGTTTTTGGTGTGAGCTTATAACTTGAGAACGGCTTCAACCAAATTTTTACGGCATATTCAGGCTATCATGCAGATGGTTTATGTGAAGTTTGCCCGAATTCGTAAAAGGGGGTGTGGCACCTCCCATACTAACTAAAATTTGTACGTTGTATATCTCTTGAAATATTTGTGGTAGAGTACTGGAAGTTGGTATAGAGGTATATCAAATAATTCCATACTCATGGAGAAAAATGGGCGGTATTGGAAAAGAGGGCGTGGCACCTCCCATCTTATATATAAAAAATAAGTACAAGATTTCAACCAAATTTATACGGCACAGTCGGGCTATTATGCAGATGGTTTGTGTTAAGTTTACCCGAATTCGGAAAAGGGGGTGTGGCACCACCCATACTAACAAAAATTTTCATCTGGTATATCTCTGGAAATATTTGTAGTAGATTACTGGAAATTGGTATAGAGACATATGAAATAATTCCATACTCATGGAGAAAAATGTGCGGTATTGGGAAAGGGGGGCGTGGCACCTCCCATCTTAAATAAAAAAAATAAGTGCACGAATTCTATTCTATTTTAAACGGTATATTCGGACTATTATGCAGATGGTTTATGTGAAGTGGGCCCGAAGTCGGTCCAGCGGTTCATGATAAATGACAGTTTATGTCTGTCACATGAACCATGTATATGGTACAACAGCACATACATGAAAACATAGTGAAAAATTGTTGCTATAATGTGCTGTGCTTATTTTTTCTTCGGATAAGTTAAATCAAGTATAAACATGGCTGCAAGTTTTTCAATAGGGATTTTGTAGAGCCAATGGAATGAAAGTCACCACAACACAACATATCTGTCATTTCATCGTATTATCGAAAAGGTGGTGTACATTGATATTCGGTCTTTCTATTTTGGACTTTGGAGAATCAACACGTGCGTTTAATATAGTTCTTAATTCATATTTCATTTTATTTTTTTTCGTCAATTTCAATATTTTTGCACAAATTTGTTGCAGCGTTTCGTACGAAAAGTTGGAGTACACTGGAAATTTTCCATGCAGGTATTTTTCCTCATTGATTTATAGTGAACAAAACCATTGTGGAAAATTGTGGCTGTGTTGTGTTCTTCGGCTTCGAATGAAGTTTTTTCAAGTGCTCTTTTACTGTCGATCGTGAATTTCATTTGATTATTTTAAAAAAGTGCGTTTACCATACGATTTATCGAAGTCGTTCCTATGCATTGAGTTTTTCGTTCGCTATTGAATAAAATGCCACGATCCAGTCGTTCAAATATAGGCCGACGTACGCGTCTTGCGAACATGATGTTATCGCAAAGAAGATCGCAAAATGTTGAGGAGCACTCCCAACAAAATGAAGTACGACGTGGACGGTATGAGCAGAATACAGCTGTAGAATCACAGCGTCCAAGAAATCCACCACGAGCCAGTCGTTAAAATATAGGTCGACGTGCGCGTCATGCGAACATGATGTTAACGCAAAGAAGATCGCAAAATGTTGAGGAGCACTTCCAACAAAAGGAAGTACGGCGTGCAGGATTTTTCATTAATTTTTCAATATTTGGTGTAGAGTAGCACACCGGGGTACCGCTAGTATATTTATACTTATGATTGAAGAAATATAGTATTTCTGCGTAATATATTTTTTCCAACAGTATGTACTGTATGCCGACTGGAAAAAGAGTACAATACTATATATTATAGTACGGTTGGCAACCCTCAGTGGGACGTCTATACTGGACTACAATTATTTCTTTTTAGAAGAGTAGTTTTTACAGTGGGATATACAATAGTTTGCGTAATTTAGAGTACACAACTCATTACTTAGCACATAAATAGAAGCAAAGAGTAAAATTAGAAAACAACTGAAAGCTTACAAACCAACAATACGAAGAAAATTGCGAAACACTCAACTAAACACTTGAGTTCTGACAACAAGTTGTCATATTTGCGTATGCTGTTATCGTAATGAAAGACAAATATTATTTAGCGATATGACTACATAGATAAAAGCAAGAAAAAGAAATGATAAAAGTGAAATGTTCCAGAAGTGCCAAGGCACAATTACAAGCTTTTCTTTTCAGTTTAATATGCAATTAAAATTTAACAGCATTGGAATAGAAAATAGCAACGTTAACTTTTTATATTCAAATAGGCTGCGCCACAAAAAATGCGTACGATTTGATGTGCAGGACATATGTACAACGAGGTACAAAACTTAAAATATGTTTTACAAACACATACACACATTTTCCAGTAAGAGTCTCAGTATCGGAGCTATAGGAGCGGAAACCGAAGGATAGGTTCTGAATGCGGAAAGTGTAGTAGTACCGGTAAAGAACTTAAATTACCAGGCACAGATGGTTCAGAAAGCAGGAAAGAATATTTCGGAATGCCGTTAAAAACTATTTGAAGGATGCGTTAAGGTAGTTTAATACATATTATGTCAAACTATCGAAAGAAACTGTTGTAAAAAATGTTGTCATTGGGAAAAAGTGTAGGATTCGCCACTTTGTTAAAGCCAGTATCCTCTGCTTCTGAGAAGGCCGACATTTGACGATTTGCCAATTTGCATATCACTCTAAATCAGCCATGGGCAGAGAGAGCGCTTTTACACTAGACACGACAAACAAAATGTATAGAAAGCTCGAAAGAGCTTTGCCCGCGGGCAAGGCGGAGCCCATCAACGCTCTAAATGCATACGCAAGGTATCGTAAATTTCGATTCGTAATTGAAGAAGCATTTTCGCACATTCGACAGTTTGACATGGTAGCGGCGATATGTACATATATACCCGTTAAGCAGAGTTCAGATCGGAGCTACTCTCGAAAGTGCAGCACGCATTTACTAAAGGCAGAATTATAGGACCCATGAATGCATTTACATGTGGTCAACATAATTATTTTCTTTTTGGTGCCACTGTAGTTGGTTAAATGGTAGCAGGCTTCTTCCTATTCAATTCACACTTGTTGCATGCAATAGCGCGAAAAATGTTTTTACTTTGACACATGTGACATTTCAGTGGTAAAAGTTTTAGTTCATAGATGCAAAAAAGTTAACTTGAAAGTAAGCCGACCGACAAAAATAAATAAAACTACGGCGCTTACATTTGTACATTCATATGTGTACACACATATGAACAAGAGGACAACTCTTTTTCCAACACAATTGTCGGTCTTTGTTAGATAAATGGAAAATTTAGGTCTTTTGCAGAAGACACTACTGACACACTGACCATTTTAAGCATTTGGGAAAAGAGGAATACATAGCATGTATGTACGTATGGATGTACATATGTCAGTATGAGGGTAACCGTGTAATTAAAATAGGGGGCGTACGCTATGTAGCGCCTATCAGCAAAGAAACATGTTAAACAAGCGATCCATACAGTTCCCGGCACAAATTAATTTATTTTCGGTTTAATGAAGCATTATCACTGCCAATTAAATATGAATGGTCGATGGCAGCTGATAAACGAGGAAAAATATGTAAAATATTTACATGCACTCTGCCTACCAGAAGAATATGCAAATTAAATAGTGCTAAAGGCAACATAAACTTAAATATACAAATTAGAGTTTTGAGTTAAGTATGCAGAAACAGTTGTCAGCCTTAATTTATGATGTGTAAAAAGTCATGGCGATATTGAAAATTTTACTCAACTGCCTTCTTTTTTATAACGATCATGTGGATGTTCAAAGGACCTTGATTTGAGGGTATGTACCTGAAATATCCAGATCCTTAATGGAAAAGGTAAATCTGTTCGGCTCATTTATGTCCTCGCGAAGACTAAGGCAGACATCACCGCCATCCAAGAATTCGGGACCATGCGACATCTACTGCAGCTGCCATGCTTTGTACACGCCAGTGGACGAGCATCGCGCCAAATTCCGCATCAAATTGAGATTCTTCAACATCTGGCTTATTGCGCCTACACACTATGGGCCAGCAGCTCATCAGAATGTGCCGAAAATATGAAGCTATTGATCGATTTTAATGAGGCTTCATACAAGAGGGTTCATGGGGTGGCTGATTAGGAATCTGGCTTCAGATATAAAATATCCAAATTGGCGAGTCTTATATGGCGGATGACTGTAAAAAAATGAACTATACAATTTTTATTAACCTGTCTCTGGGGATTTATGTGGTAGCTTGTCATGAATCTGATGTCAGATTTTCAATATTCAAAATGGCGGGTCAATATGGCGGATGACTTAAAAAAAATATCAAATTTTTATGGAGCTCTCTATAAAATGGTTCTTGGGGTAGCTGATTACAAATACAAAGTTAGTGGCATAAATTCTTTATGGTACATACTATAAGGAACAAAATGATCCAAATTCATTTCAATATCGTGGTTAATTGAGATTAATGTCTATCTGGTAGAAGGTCAGGTGCCGAAAACTGTAAGAATTTTAAGTTCCATATAACTTCCTGTAAGCTTAGGATTCAGTTTGTGGTTAAAATATCCTGAATATGAAAGATTGCCATTCTTTTGTTGAATAATAATGAATTAATGCTGACACTCCCTAGGATTGTTCTGTACCGAAAAAAGTATACCCGTGTCAATTTTTATCAAAAAATATTTAGAGGTCCTCAATTTTAAATAGAAATGGTATAAACTTCTTGAAAATCAATATTTTTCGATGAAAACTTTTTTCTCTTTAAGATACGTTCAGTAACAATACCCAATGGTTCATTAAACCATATTTAATATTAACTATTTTTTATGGGTCCCCAAAAAAACCCCGAAAAACTAATACGTGGGGGACCCATAAAAATCGCTAGTAATAAAAAATGGTGAAATATACAAGTGGGTGTTATTACTTGAAGTCTCCTGAAGAGAAACAGAGTTGTCCGATCAAAAAATATTGATAACGGGTTTTTCCCCATATAAAATACATGGAAAACTTTGAGCGACCTCTAAATATTTTTTTGATTTAAAAAAAAAACAGGGGTATAATTTTGTTCAGTATAGAACAGTCCTAGGAGGTAAGAGCATTAACATGCCGACTTTAATTTTTCATTTTTTTTTTACCACCCTAATGTACATACTATAACAAGGAAAGAATTACTGTTAGACCCAAGGAAGAAACCAAAGTAATGTTTTGCGGCAGCTCCTTTGGATTAAGTTTTAAAATTACACCGTTGTACATATTTTCTGCATATTTTTTGTTTTATTTTTTTTTTTTTAATACGGAAACTTCGGTCTTTTCTCACACTTTTAATATTTTGCGTTGTGACGTTCTTCCAGCAAAAAAGGGAAAGTTGAAATATACGCAGAAAGGCGATAACTTTAAGTCTGCTTGTCAAACTAACTGTCACTTTTGACGTGCCACATTAAACTTAGCAACGCCTTTTGAATCGTATATTATTGTATCAGTTTAAATTATTTCAATTGTTACGCCTAAATATCTACGTACATACATAAATGTGTTTGTATATTTCAAATGCAATTCACTTACCCAGTTCTCTTAGCTTTCTTCAAGCTTTCATAGTTGTTCTTCTATAAATAGAAACAAATATGTTAATTGCAGTTGCTTCAGTCGAAAATCCACCACATTCGATTGTATCGCTACCCTTAAGCGTTTGTCATTAATATTTATTATTATTATTCTTTTTATTAACGTTTTCAACCCAACCCACTTATTTACTACACTGGCGGCATATGATATTTCGCATGCAAAGTGAGTCAGCTGGGGTGTCACATTTATAAGCTGGGCGCCCCAAACGGTCAATGTAACATACATATTGATTTTAGCGCTAACCATTTATCAATTTTCGTTTACGTTTGTACATATATAGATACGCATGTATGTATGTACACATACCGATTTTATTTGTATGGTTTTGGTGGCTTAAAAGATGATTTTAATTATTTCCAGCATGTCCTATAGCAATTTATTAAAAATAATTTATCATCCAATGCCTTAACAGATTTCTTAGAAATATGAATTTGAGTCAACATTCGCTTAGAAATCATTTCAATTGAGGTTTTTAACTGTACAGTTGTACAAACCATAGTGTAATAAGCAAAGTGAAATCAATATATGACATACTTATTTTCGAAATGCTTATTTGACAACAGTTTTCTCATTGCATTAACCCGTTTTCTAGTAGCAACATTATAGATGTATTTAAAATTTAAAATTTTTTTGTTGCAATTCCAAATATAATTTGTTTGAGAGCTGTTTCTGCAGAACTACCCACAATGGAGGAAGGTATGTTTCTTGTGCCGAAAGATGTTACGCAGAAAGGGGAATCGATCAATGAATGCGTGTGGTGTTCTACTGACTGCATCATCCAAGGTTTGCGCCCTGCACTTCAGATCAAGTGAAATCAAGTACAGTAAAACCCGCTTAAGTACCTCGCGAAAAATGTCAGCTTTTTGAGGTACTTACGCGGGCTGGGTACTTAAAAGAATTGTTGTCCTTAATCGGGTTTCACTGTATTCAAATTCCCAGGGAAGACGCCTCAATCCTAATGCTTGAAACACAATACCCGGCGAACGGCGAAGTTCGCCGAATTTGGCGATGCCGTCGTTCACCGTTCGCCCTGCTCTTTCGCCTTTTTTAACCAGGGGGAATTATAATAATTATTTTATATTAAGTCAGATTTCGATCGAGAATCGATCTCTGTATTTTTCAACCAACCAAAATAATTCGTATTATATTTTGTTTTCTTCTAAATCTTTGAAAGCAAAAAAACATACGGCCACCTTTGGCCTGGTAGAATAAATCTATCGCCACGAAACGCCGCCGAGCATACTTCGAATTTCGCTTTGACTGTGTTCAATTTCATATGCCGGCGGGTGTTCTAATTTTGACAGCGGCAATTTCGCTGTGTATAGATTTTGTTATCGATATTTTCTATAGAATTTGTTACCGATATTTATCGATTTTGTTATCGATATTTATCGATTTTGTTATTGCTAGTTTTTATCGATATTGTTATCTTCATTTTTATCGGTTTTGTTATCGATATTTTTATAGATTTTGTTATCGATATTTTTATCGATTTTGTTGTCGATATTTTTATCGATTTTCTTTTCGACATTTTTATCGATTTTGTTATAGAAATTTTTATCGGTTTTCTTGTTGACATTTTTATCGGGTTTGCTATCGATATTTTGATGGATGTCACTATCGATTTTGTTATCGATAGAGTATAAAAATATAAAAAAAGATAACGGAAAACAGAATAACATAAATGTAATTAGAATGAACAGGGTAGAGGTAGAGATATAGATAGAAAAAAGACAAAAAATATAATTTTAAGCAAAAGCAGATGTACATATATATGTATATTGGTTATGAGCAGGAAACGGAGTTTGAGGACCTAAAAACCTATAAAAAAGGCAAAATAAAATAACGAAATAGGCTGGAAAAGGCAAAATAAAATAGCGAAAAAGGCAGGAAAAGGCACTAGGTATTGCAAAAAGGGCAAAACAAAATAGCGAAAAAGGCAGGAAAAGGCACTAAAAAAAGACAGAAAATACGAAGAACAATCAAAAAATACATTTATTTTAGAAATGTTTATATTACAGCTCGGCCAAACACTAACATATGTGTAAGCGCCAATATATTATTATTATTATATTACAAGTAAAAAGAGAAAAACTATGAACTAGTTTCATTATATGAAAAATTTGTACTTTGAATCTTTGACTATTTTATCCTTTCGAGTATCTAACTCATAAAACTTTAATCTGTATAGTTACTAATTGAACCACAAGATGCATTTTGAAGTTTTCTGGCAGCATTTTCATTCGATTTTCGCGAAGAAAAGCCTTGAATGTACTAAATGTGCGCTCGCCGCAAGTTGATACAAGTGGAGCCCAATTTAAATATCGAACGTTTGAAACGTTCATATTATCAGGAATAAGGGCGTTTTCCTCGCCCTTTACAATTTTATCCACACCCCTTATTGTCTCCAAGCCTACGTTAGCTGAGAAAACGGCCAACACCAATTCGGCAAGAGGTCCCTGCGCTTCTATAAGCCGCATGGGAATGTGTATATTTTTTAATATTAAAAAAAAATTGTAAATGCTCTAATCACTTTTTTAAAGGTAGAAAAGGCAAATATCTTAAAAAAGGCAAAAAAAGCCAACATCAAATATGTATATATGGAATCGGGGAAAGCTAAATCGTGGACATTCTTAATCGAATTTACTCTATCTCTTTAGCAGAAAAAAAGGCAATTTCCATAAAATCCGTTCCCTGGTTATGAGACAAACTAGGTATGTAACGTAAGTTTCACTTCTAAAGTGTAGCCCAGGCGCACTAATATTTTTTTGACTTAAATACGAGTAGCTATAAATAAGTTGGATTGTGTAGTTTGTAAACAAAAAGTTTATGACGGCTCTTTATAGTTTTTTTTACTTCGTTGCAGTTTCATCATATATTTTCTCCGCGCCATAATTAAATTTACTAACTCACCTTTTCAACAAAAAAAAGATAACTGAGGTTAGCCTTTATTTTCGTTAGCGATTCCATTTCTCACAGTCATTAACCTAAAGCACCCTCGCATAAAACGCTTTCAGAGTGATATATCACAAAAATTTCAAAAAAAATTTAATGATAGGAAAAGTTACAATGTGGCCCATTTCGGTCTCTGATAAAAAAATAAACAATCGCTTTTCTTATTTATTTGCACCAATCGAGTAAATGGCTTGAAATTTTAATTAAAAGTATTTGCATTTGTTTTATGCATACAGCGCAATATTTTTGAAATTAAAATTTTTGTAAATACGAATTTATTTTAAGTCTCATTAGAATCAGCTTCGTTTTAGTTATTGCATTTTCGTTTTAATGTAAATGTGGAAATGCATACTTACAAAAAATTACACACTACATGATACACACTCATTTATAAAACCGTTTTGACAATTTTCCTGCTTTTACTATCCCAATGTTTTTGAGCATTTATATTTTTATTTAAATTAAAAAAATTTAAGTATGTTAGACATTAAAAAAAAGTTTGATTCATCTAAATTTACAACACAACTTAACTTCAATAATTTAGTTATTAAATTTTTGCAATTCGAAATTTCCTTTTCATTAAATTTATTAAAAACAACTTTCAGTTTCTTTATGTCAACAAGGAATTCTGGTTTAGGTTTTATCAGACCACCATTTGAAATTTGGACTATTCATGTATATGAGTTGGAGATTTTATTTTCATACTCAGTATATGATAAATCCTGCAGCTGGGAACAAACGCGTCCGCTTAGAAATACTCGGCTGCGATGGGCAAAATATAAAGTCAGGCGCACACGTGAAGTGTCTTCTAATGAAACATCGCGGCAATTTGCCCACCGTTGTCGCTTCATTTGACAATTCGGAGGTGTAAAATAACGCACACGTTTGTTGTCCTGGCTCTAGGCAAACACAACGCCCCGCCCGTAATTGTTTTTCATTTTATTATGTATTTAAAATCAGTCGGACAGCTCACAATTGAAAATTTAAATAAAAATAAAAATTTTGAATATTTTGACATTTCAGTCGCAATTCAAAAGAGAGAAAGTCGAAATCACTTCTACCTCGTTATGTCTTGATAAAAACATTACAAGGTAAATTCCAAGGCGAATACATATAAGGTGGCGTCGATTCAACAAATACAATAATTTCTTGTATTTTGTTTTTGCGTTTAGCGGGTCATTGTCAAAATTCAGCTATTCTTGCCCGAATGAAAAAGGGCGATAGAAAATACAACACCCTCACGTTTTCACTCACTAATGAAATACAAAATTTTGACAATCAAACGCTACTCTCAGCTGATGAAACAACATCACCTTATATAAATTCGTCTTGGTAAATTCATTCTCTCAATTCGTCCGCCATGATTCTTTTTCTGGCGTTTGCAAGCATTTTAAAATCATATGAAATTGAAAATAAAAAATTAAAATGTTCACATTTGTTGTTGTTTGACATTGAAAATGAGAAAGTGCGTGTGAGTTTCAGGTTAGAATTTTTTAGTTATATTGCTGGCAAACGTCAGACTGCGTCTCAATGATTCTACCTTGTTATGTTTTAATCATGCCTCATACATTGATTTCACTTCTTTTATTACATCATTCGTTTTGAGAAAAAAGTTTACGAAAGCGGGTTTGTCAGCTGAGCGTTTGTTTACATTACAAGCACCACTATTTAACTTAATAATACTTTTACTTAACTAGGCTTTGCGGGAAATACTATCTTGTATTTCCATACAAAGCCTTAATTAGCTCAAATGCCACTAAATTTTTTAACACTGTGATTCATTTAAATTTATTTACAATGGTGTTTGTACCGCCCTAATATTGAAATAAAAATTTCCTATACCTGCGAACGCATTAAAAAACGCAGGGTTGATTTTTTGTGTACTTGCAGCGCATCAACTGCACTATTTTAAGGCTTATGTAACTCATTACTTATTAATATTACAAAATTTATGAATACACAGTCTTATTAAAAAATAAAGAAATACAATTTTTTGTTCGATAATTTGCCGTAATACAATCATTTGCAGAACAAAAAGTAATCGCACTATGCACGCAACTCAGGCAACCCTTGTAGTTTCTGGAGCGTCCCTGCTTTGGTTTGACATTTAACTTGTGTTGCCATTTCAACTTGGTATAGAAAAATTTCGCTCATCAATTAAATTAAATGAAAGTAAATAGACTATAAAATGTGCTAAGTTTAAAGAGATGCAAAATTTATTACAAATTTTGAGCAGAATAGAATGGAAACAGATGATTTCTCGCATTTAACTGAAGACTATAGGTTGGAACACACAGATTTGGGTGAGTGCCACGGACGTGCAAGTGGACGTGGAGGTTTGCCAAACAATTAAAAATTTAACAAACGCAGATAACGAAATGTCGAATGAAATGTTTCAACATAACTTATATTTGGATGACCAGGAGGTGGATGAAAATGAGCCAGACGATGTTATCATTTTACATATGGACATACGTGAGCCGCTACGGGCTTTGCAGTAAGTAGGCGTTGGAAGGCACTTCCTGTTTCTATTAAAAAAATTAAAATGCAAATTAAATTTTTTTTAATATTTACAGAAAACTGGCCGAAAAGAAAATTGGCATGAATCTAAAGGGTTACAAATTCTATTTGCAAGACACGCAGGAGGTTTGCATAGCCTACTTTGTTTTTGATGGTTTTTGAATTTCAAAATTTTCGATTTGTATTGCAGTTGGAACCGCATAAAAATCTTGTAGATCAGTGCGTAAAAGGCGAAGGACTTGTACAAATTAATGTACAGATACAAACGACAGAACAGCATATAAATATAGTGGATGTTTTGAAACCAACAGAGGCGGCGTTGGGTATGTCGTATTAATATAAGTACATGCATATAGTTACTCAAACCTAACATCATAACTTCACTTACCTTCACTTAAAATTAAAAATTAGCCGCTTTGGCTGCTGAAGAAACCAAAAATTCTGAGAAGAATGAAGATTCCGAGAAGAAGCCATGTCTCAACTGGGTTTTAGACAATAAATTCAAAAAAGAACAAACTCGGCTTAAGATACCAGAAGATCCTAACGAGTGGACAATCGCTCAAGTGAAGCATTGGTTTCAATGGGCTATACGACAGTTTGAGTTGGTGAGTTTTGAAGTACATTTACAGATTCTACTCGTCCGATTGATATTTTTGTCAGTTAGCCAGCAGTTATACCATTTCCCAACGGCACACAGTGTTTCGACTATATGGAGGCAGGTGGAAATAGTAGTACGCCTGCATCGATAACACTGAAACTTAACATGTGCTCTAGTTTTACTTAGAAATAGAGAATTATGAAATTTGAATTAAAGATGGAATAATTGCCACGCCCTCTACTCTTGTGGGCGGAAACATTAGATTTCATACCAATTCGATGAAATTTAGTTTGTAGTCTTTATTTTATTAAAAAAAAAAACAATATAAAATATGGGGAAGTTTGGATCACTATAACGTCCAAAAAACAAAAAATGTGGGCCCAGTCATTAAATATGATGGAATTTTGGTTGATTTTTATTTCCTGCTTACTACTCTCAGAAAACAAAGGTTATTCTATAAAATGACTTAAGTGAAAATATTCGCTTTTTTACCATTGTTTGGTGAGATTTTTTCAATGTTCGAAAAATGCTTTTCGCGAAATTATTCAAAAAGAAGCTGAAAATCAAAAACTAAATATATTTGATAATATGCGGGCAAATATCAAAAAATATATTCGAAAACTACATAAAATTCTCTAAAAAATTTGCGTAATTTCATGACCTGAACGGTACTCCAACTTTTTTTTACTAATATTCTTTTGCATCTAAATTTCAAAGTAAATTTTTTGATAAGAAAATAGGAAAGTAATGAGTAGCCGTTACAACAAAAACAATGTCTTTCCAGCAACTTGCAGTGCTCCCGACAGCGATATCACTTTCCTGTTGTTGTTGTAGCGGCTACAACAACCCCGCCCAGATCGGTTAATATCTCAGTGGTAGTCGTCAAGCTCCACTAACGGAAGCCCTAAGAAGCGTGCAGCCTGTTGTTGTTGTAGCAGCATACAAGTTCACCAAAGGGTTTTTGGGGAGTGTTGATGGAGTGACAGTCCTTGGCCAGATATAAATCTGCGTCGTTCCGACTACGTAGACCCGACTTCGTGGAAACGAACAATAAGCGTGCAGCCTCAATGGCGTCGGCTCACAGGGACAAAGGCGTTAGCGTTGTCGGGTTTTCCGGGCATACGAAGAGATGTTTCGAGTCGTGGGGTGTCTCTCCGCATGCCGGACACTCAATTGGCACATCTTCACCTAATCTGCTCAGGTATGAGTTTAACCTGCTATAGTAGCCACTGCTTGCAGAGCATTATGTTGTGCTCCTTTATAGGGAGCATTTCCGCCTCGTCGTGCAGGTGGTGATCTGGCAACGTCAGAAGGCATCCAGTCGCCGTCCGAAGTGCAGTGTTTTAAGTAGTCTGCAGCTTCATCCACTGCGTCCTACTAGTCCCCCCGGCGACCACACTGGTGCTGCGTAATTTCCTGCCGAATCTACCTTACAAAGGGTATGAGAGTACGAATTTAGAATAAATATTTGGTAACAGACATACTTCTGAGCCGTTTTACCAAGTAAGGTAGTCGAATGATGTAGTCGTCGAATATGGAGCAGTCGTTATTTTGCAACTTTCAAAAGGTGTCTTCGGAGGTGTTCATTATATGCTTTATAGGGAATTTACTTGAGGCGATTTTTCATGAAACTGCCTACTTTAGTTCAACTTTTGGTTCAACTAATCGCCTGTGAAAGTTGAATCATGTAAAGTTCCTATTAAAAACATTTGTCAATAAAAACTGAAAGAAAACATGGATTACCTCGAAAGGTACTTACCTATTTTCCGGGAGCCTATATTGCCTGCCGAAAAAAACCTTTGTGTGTGTTACCTGGACCGGAACTGGGGCAGCCTACACTTCCAACTTCTCGGCAACGACGGTCTCCTGCTACCAATTCGAATCGCCCCCTTTGCAAGAATAAGTTCCATTTTCCGAAGTCTGACCTTCCCTCCTTATTTCCTAACTAAAATCTTTTAAAAAATAGTTATTGGAATATACCCTGTGCATTTATTGTTTTACCGACTTTTTCTTTCATTTTTGTCGTGAGTGTCTTTAAATTAGTCAATCAATCTACATACTCATTTATTTGTATAAAAGTATAGCTGAAAGAGTTAACCCCAACCGGGACATAGGTAATCTACTACGCTTGCACCTCATCTGGTTAGCAATCGCTTTGAGTTCCTTTCCGCTTAACTCGAGTTGCTTCGTTTCCCGATCGACTGTTCTTCACGCTTGCGGGGCCTGCCGGAAATCCTGCCTCTGCCGATTAGAATGTTCCATTCCAAGGCCTTTGCAATACTGCCGTCTTCCTTGCGCCTATCCACTTCATTTACATTTGAGTTTTTCGGAGCAACGCTTTACTTGAAATTGTTTTAAGCTAAAAAATTCCGAATGGAATGAATACTGACGCTAAACCAAAAATGTATACCACATTCTCCCCACCACTCGGAAACATCTCTTCGTATGCTCGGGAAACCCGACACTGCTAACGCTTTTGTCCCTGTAGACCGACCCCATTGAGGCTGCACGCTTCTTAGGGCTTCCGTTATTTGAGCTTGACGACAACGACTGAGATATTAATCGATATGGGCGGGATTGTTGTAGCCGCAACAACAACAACAACATCGACCACATTCTTAGACGTTCCCACGACAGTCGGGTCTACGTAACCGGAACGACCCAGATTTATATCTGGCCAAGGACTGTCACTCCAGCAACACTCCCCAAAAAGTCTTTGGGGAATTTGTATGCTGCTACAACAACAACATCGACCACATTCTTAGAGAAGAAACCTATTACAAATGTTGTCTTAAATTTTTAGTGTAAGCATTTTTTACTAAAGCTGGTCTTTATATTTTTAGAGCGGTGTCAGCATGAGTGATTGGCACATGACTGGAAAAGAACTTTGCTCCTTAACGCATGAAGAATTTCGCCAAAAGCTGCCACGAGACCCAGGGAATGTTTTCTGGACCCACTTACAGCTACTCAAGGAATGTAAATTCGTTTCAATTGTACATAAAATAGTTGAGGATCGTGGAAGTTCTGCCGGTGGCGCAAAGGTAACTTCCAATCCTGCTGGTTCGTTGTCGACGCCAATGAAAGAAATGAAAATAATGCGCAAAACTAGCGTAAGCGCAACAAAGAGCTACTGTAAGAAAAGCAAGTAAAACTAATTTTCAGTAAATGTTCTTTTATCAAGCAAATTTCCTAACTCCTACAGCGCCTTTACCTTTGGACGGTTCATCTACATTCACTGTACTCAGCAACAGCAACAGCGGTGGCGGTGGCAGTGGCAGTTCTGGCGGTATCGGCAATAGTTATAGTGGCATAGGTTCAGGTAATAATGGCCAAGTACAACTGTGGCAATTTCTACTCGAAATTCTCACCGACCGTGAGCATAGGAACATCATACAATGGGTTGGCATCGAGGGTGAATTTAAACTTATCGACCCGGAGTGTGTGGCACGTCTATGGGGTATTAAAAAGAATAAGCCCGCAATGAATTATGAAAAGCTATCACGAGCATTGCGTTATTACTATGACGGCGATATGATATCAAAAGTATCGGGCAAGCGCTTTGCCTATAAGTTCGATTGTGATTTAAAGCTGTTGATTGGTTATGATGCAGCAGAGCTATCACAATTAGTAAATGAGAAAACTTTTCTGGATGAGTCGATGTATTTCAAACATGAAACATTGCAAGATGAATTTAAACAACTAACAGACGATGGGTGACATGATGGCGAATGCGCCGAATTCAGAGTGAAAACAGAGCCCGTTTGCACGCTGGAAATAGAGCCTTACCTCGTGTGCGAAGATCAAGATGAAGACGAAGAGGAAGAGAATAATTAATTTATGAATTGCGTTTTGATTTCTTATTTAGTTTTTTACTGTGACAAAATATTTTATTTACATTATTGGTATTCCATCTATGGCGTTCATAACATACGAAAAAATATAATTTCACCATTTTATTTAAATCATAAAAAAAAATTATTTGTTCTTGTTATTGCTATTGTTTGTTGGCGATTTTTATTTATTTATTTTTTAATATTTTTGTTAAAATTTTATGCTTTATTCGCATGCAACGCCAGCTTAATAAACCTTAGGTTTAAGTTCGTTATGTTTTTATTGACTAGTCCATTTTTTAAAGTTTCACATTTCTCTTAGCTTGCTTGTGAAAATAAGGCATCTCATTTTTTACGAATTCTAAAACTAACACTACTTAGATTTACGAATTATGCTAGGAATGTTTTGCTAGGCTCTCTAGCTTGTCTAAGCAAATTTCTAGGCTACTTGGTTCGCTGCTTGGCGGCAACTGGGCGGCGTTTATAATAATTTATTTGTTCGTAGGTGCTTTTCTTATTTTCCTTTAAATATTTTACTACTTTATGACAAAATTTTAATGCAGTTTACGCATCCAAAAGCAATAGTTCCACTAGCATGGAACAGCTAGAAGCGTATATAGACATATGCAGGCATTTGTAAATGCATCTTTGTGACATAATATTGCACACCGTCTTCAAAATAGTCACAACTCAAAATAATACGTTTGCCAGAATATGCGAAAAGCTATTTCTTAGCACATGATAATCATATAAGCAAGGGCGACTTTATCTTAGATTTTTTTTAGCACATTATAAAAAAAAACAGTTACAGCTTTTGCTGAAAAGTAAATAAAAGTTCTGTGTACATTTTTAGCGCATAATCTCAAAAATGTCAAATTTTGAGTTGTGACTCTTTTGAAGACGGTGTGCGTTACGTGCTTTTTGTAACTTATAAAAATTCATTGTAAATATTTTTCATTCTTAATATCGCCGTCACATGATCAATTTTAATTTCGCCGAAGCACAGCAAACGCTTTTGGAGTTGGTCTAAATCTAGTATTTTTTAAGATATGGCTTTGAATTAGCACATAAGTTGATAATTAAAAAAACAAAGTTTTCAAGACTTATATTGTATTGATAACGGCGACATTTGCATTTGTATGTATACATATAGATAGTACCTGTTTTGTGAGTTTTTTGCGGTTTTACGTTTCAACAAAACAAAAATAATACTTTTATTTAAAATTATACACATTAAATAGATAAACTAAAACAAAAGCTATTTCACATAAAATAATCCTACATTTAAGTTAAAACTAAAGCATAAACCATTTCATGATTCACTTAAAAAAACATACACAACAAAATTTTACATGGTAGACAGGATTAGTTAGTGCAACTAATTAACGCAAACTATACATTATAACTCAGTCGTTATTTCATCCTGCGGTCGAAAGCCCAATTTGTAGAATTCATCTTCAAGCCACAACGAACTTGCATTGAGATCCGATATGAGATTACCGCTCTTTAGCGTATTGAAGCTGCTGCCGAATGGATCCGAAGGTCGGGGCTCTTCGAATTCGTGCAGACTAATGAGCGATCCGAACATATGCATCTTTTGAGGTCCCGATCCCGAAAGCATGCTTTGCCGGTAGACGTTGGTTTTCTGTGGGAAGAAAGTTGCATCAAAGTCATCATTTATGCCGACACTACCGCTGCCGCGTCCTCCAATTCCCACCCCATTGACACCGGAGGGTTGAAAGAAGTCAATGAGATGACCTACTTGCGGTTTATAACGTTCGAGTGCCTGTTCAGCCCATGTATACAAGCGATTCCAGTCGTGCGGTGCAGCTGGTATCAACTCAATTGGTCTATTGAGCAATATTAATATTTTAGCCAGATCACGCACAATTGGGCGATAGGAATTGGCAGCACCTACTTCGCCCGACAAATACAGCTTGCGTATCTGGCGCCTCGTATCGTTTAGCATTGATAGAAAGTACTCTGCGTTGGGCCGCATTTCGTTGAGTTGACGTAGAAAATCTGAGCGATCCATTGTATTCTCGTTGATCAGTTTCTGTTTTATGGATTTTCGTCGTCGGCGTCGTCGTACTAACATCATGGCGACAGCAAGTAGTGTGAAACAGACCACAAAGCCGCCGATAAGACCAGCTATGGCGGCCATGAATGGGCCAGAGTAGCCGGTGGATACGCAAACACGTCCCATAAATTCGGTATGCGCCGACCATTGATCGATGTATCCGGAAGGGCATTGCTCGACACATTGCCGGGTATCGGTCATCAAATAAGCGGGACACTTGATACAGCCCTCGCTGTTGCAGCGCAAACAATGTGAACTTGTAGTTGGCGGACATCCTGAAATGAGAAGTGAACGAAGGAAATATTATTTTACGTTGTAAGTGGTAAGGTAAATCTTAATAAAAACTGAAAGAAAAATTTTGTCATGTACATATGTATTTATAAAGAGTATTTTATCCATGCGAAAGGCGCTAAAAAATTCGTCCCTCTCTCTAGCAGCTATAACCCTCCGCCTAAAACAGTAGGTTAGGTTAGGTGGCAGAGAAAAGATTCGACGCTTCCGATTTCTTCTTTGTCTCGGTAGCTTCGAAATAGTCATTTGTGTAAAGCGCATTCGTCCTGCGTGAATTCCCATTAGGCATTATTTTGTCGAAGGCTCACAGGATAGAGATTAAGCAAAACACCTGTCCGGCTTTCCCTAATTGTAAATTTCTCTTCAGCATTTGAGTTTGCATGTATGCTGTCCACAATGGTACCTAGGTATCTAACGTCGTCCGCCAGTGTGCCAGTTAAGTGAAGAAAGCAGAAAGGAGAAGCATGACTGTCTTAGCAGGACTAGCGTTTAGTACGCCCTCCTCCGTCCAGGTCTCAAAATAGAGCATTGTGTAGACATTTAAAACTTGATGGTGAAAGGTCTGGGTTAAGTTTAATGGGGATATCCTTGCAGATACCCAAACCTTTTCTTCTTTCTGCGAGGTTGGTCTTCCTGCCAAAAGTGGGCAGAAGTGGGCAAGCTTATCCAAAGGATTACAGGTCCATTAGCCCAACATCGTTTTTTTTTTTTTAAACGCTGGAGAGGTTAGTAGACGGATACATCAAACCAAACCGGGAGACATGCTCTCAAATGCACAAAATGCCTAAACGAAAGGGAGATCGGTAGATACAATGCTACACAAACTTACCCGTAGCCGAAAGCTACATATGTTGTTAGGCGAATAGAAGCTGCTCTGGAGAACGGGGAATTCCTGTTGGGGGTGTTCCCAAAATGCAAGCCGTAATTTCGAACTGGATAAGCAGTACGTTGAACTGCAGCAGTTTTTCTTCGCAGTTGGGCAGGCAAGAGACCACCAAACCGGTTAACAGGGGTACGCCGCAATGGGGCGTATTATTACCGTTACTTTGGTAGCTGGTGGTCAACAGGATACTGAACAAAATGGAGCATAAGTATGCGGCTAAAATTTCTGTCATAGTAAACGGAAAATGTTTATACAGCTCACTTATGAAACAGTAAATGCAAGGTTCCGAACGAGTTTAAGCCTAAGCTGGATGGGATGACCCTCCAGGTGAAGAAAATTACCAATTACCTCAGAATAATACTCGATAGTAAGCGCTCATGGCGCCTCAATGTGAAGTAAAAGGCGAAGAAGACCTCCGTGGCATGCAATGCATGGAAAAAGATGCTGAGCTGCCACTGGGGCTTATAGCCTTCTCTTTCTCACTTTTGTTCGGTGTACAGCAATGGAGAAGAAAACATTTCTTAAGAGAATAGAAAGGGTATATAAGCTATCAATGATCGGCATGACAGGGGCACTTGGGACTACACCAGCGGCAGCACTTCACACCTTGTTGCATCTCTTGCCGGCGGACCTATCGGCCAAGAATACAGCCGCCGGGCTTTATGCTAGGGGTCGGTTTTTGTGCAGGTCTTATGATCAGAGTAATATAGCGTCAATTTTACTAGGACAGATTGACTACTTATGTGATCCCTTAAGCTGGCACAATTCTACTGCAGCAGGACGTCTGGAGCTAATGAACAGCAATCTAGCAGGTGAATTTATATCGTTAGTCAGGCTGCGATAAAGTCGCTACTATCGCACAGCACTTCCTCTAGAAGTGCAGGGTATCTGGGGATTTCCTGCCAATAGTGACGTACAACTGTAATGGGTTAAAAGGACATACCGGCGTCGCGGCCAACGCGGAGGCCGGCAGGCTTGCCAAATAGGGAGCTTTGTCGGAAACTATGCTGATGGTGTTGATTTCCCTCCACGGGTTTGACGGTAACTCGACCTCTCTATGATCAGCAAGGCGCAGAAGGCGGGGAACAAAAGGTAAGACTGCAAGGTGCCCAGGATTATGAGCTGAGCGTATAATATGAAGCTCACGAAGTTTCTCCCTTCCCTCAAGAGGGAGGACGCTAGGCTACTGGTGGGTGTACTGACGAGCCATTGCCTGCTGGAATCACACGCCTTAAAACAGGCTCTGACCAATGATAAAATGTGTAGGAGAGGCAGCACGAAAGAGAGTGGAGCATATCCTCTGCAAGTGTCCTGCCCTTAGCAGACTGTGGGTTAATCTGACTTTTGAGTTAGCTCACTTAAAGAGTTCTTTGTAATATATTCGCCAGCAACGAGCTCATTTTTAAAACTGTCTGAGCCATATGTTTCAGATTCCATTCGAGCAACAGCGGTGAAACCCATACTTTTGTTTTTACAGATGAGTTAGCATTCTGGATGTCAAAGACCCACCTTTTGAGACATGTGTAAATTCATACATACAAACATGCAACAATTGGTTATTTAAATCGATTAAGCCCATCAAAGCCGATTACGCATCACATATAAACATAACTACATATGCGTACTTGTATAAGTACTGGAACATATATGTACGTATGCTAAGAAATGGTATTTTATTAGTGGTCAGGTGCCGCGGTGTAATTACCAATTGATCCATTTGTCATAATTACGATATTTAAATCGGTGAAATGGCGACACATTTATACAATTGCAATTCGTTAACTTTCATTCCGATATCTTTAAACACCGTTGGAAATAACGAGAAAGTTAACTGAACTACATACATATCGGTCGTTTGCTAGAAGAACGTCATAATTAACAAACACACAAAAAGTTATGCATAAATAAGCCGCCAGCTATTCTTTAACATAACTATATACATATGTATGTTGTCACAACGATATCTGTCAATTGAGTATCGCAAGTACGAAATTTGCTATCCTTGCAACTATTTACTAAGAAACTCTTTGGCCAAAGTAAGGAACCAAAGTAAGGTTTGATGTAGTAATGCACAGAACCGAGTTCTTTAGAGAACGAACTAGCCCGGTTCTGACAAGAAACGAAAAACCGGTCTAACGGAACGGAAGCTCGATTCCAGAAGTTCCGAAAAACGGTTCCAGAAGAACCAAGACTCGATTATGAAAGACCCGTAGTAAAACGGTTCCGGAAGAATCCAAAAATGGTCTCAGAAAAACCGAAAAGATAAGTCCAAAGATCTGAAAAAAAAAACATTTCAATAGAACCGAAAGCGGTTCCTACAGAACCGAAAATCGGCCTGAAGCGCACAATGCTCTATTCATAATATCTAACTATGAAGATATCAGCCCAAAATGCGGTTTATGTAGATAGGTATTATAGAGCTCTGAGTTGACCTGCCAAATTTTGTTCGGTTCGAGGCAATATATCATATAGCCACCATATACCCGTTCTGGCCGACTTACATGAATTATGTAGGAATACAAAGACAAATTATTTATCCGAAGCACTGCCTCTTACACACTCAAAAAAAGTAATAAAAAAAGCAAAATCGCTACAGCGAAAAAATGGTTTAAAAAACCGCACAAATTCAAATGTGCATAAATAAAATCCATATAAAAGGAGACCTAAGTGTATTCGAAATAATTAAAATCAACGCGAGTTCTTTAAACTTAAAACAAAAAAAAAACATTGTGAATATTTAAAATAAAAATCACTTTGTGGTCGATTGTTTGAGTCACTGTATGTGCTCATTGTTTACTCAAAAGTGGTGAACAATTTGTTGTGTCTACAAATGTTTTCTGGGTATTCAAGAAAGGAATTCCAATGGTAATATACATAGTTGGGAAAGTAAAATATTCCACTCAGACTGACTCAAATCTAAAAGACAACAAGCATACTTACATAAAGTTTTGCAAAAGAAACACTCACAAAATATAAAAATACGAAAACGAAAAAAGTACAAGAAGATAAAATAAACAAATTAAAATAGGCGCATTTCTCGAAGCAGCTTAGTCTGATGGCGAAAAAATGTACATACATACATACATACATAAATACACAGGTACATACTCCTATATATACATATGTACCTAAATATTTACGTATAAAAAGAGAAACCCAAAGACATGAAAGTATCCAAGCCGACGAACGCTGAAAATGTCACATGCTTTCGGCGATCAAGGGGGCCTCGCCGCGGACCGGCTAGCCAGCCAGCTGCTCGCTGTCCTATTTATCTTGGTAAGAGCGCATGCGTTCCTGCAGCAATAAAAATAAAAATAAAAATAGTAATAAAAACAATCAACAACATAATATACGCCAGAGATAAAACGTGTGGCTCCATGCTTTTGCAAAATTTCCACACGTAACGTAGCGTTGAAACGACAACAAACGGACCAATGTAGTGCTGCAACGTTGTAAAACGAAAAGCAAAGGGCATCGCCGCATGCTGCGTAACCATTAAACGGTGCCGCGTCGCAGTTAGCGATACTTAATCCAAGTTGCTAAATTTGTTGCTAACTGTCACTTTACCCCCTACCTGTGCCACCACCACCCATTCTGACTAGCCGATTGCAGTATTTTCATTTAATTTGCCATCGCCTGTCTGTGTCTGCGGCGATGCAGCTATTGCGCATGCGTACAAGTTCTTTTCATTTGGTTTTTGCGTTTCCTGCACGCATCTTCTTCTTCCGATCAATTACTCTTATCGATACCACTCCGGTGATATTCAACTTCAATTCTCTAACTGTCAGGCCCTTCCGTCAGCCCATCATTCAATCTCCAATCAATTGTCTGCAGATCGTCGTTTGTGCGTAAATTTCCAATTGCAAGTATTCGTTCGTAAGTATTATTGGAATTAACTTGTTTATTTGCTAATAAGCTGGAAAATTATTCTCCAAATGCGAGTAATTGAGATTGACGTGCATCTGAATGTACGAACCAGTTGTGGATTCAACGGTTCGCAGAGCCCAACATCGATCGATCCATCGATGGCGGTTGGACAAATAGCCGATGGCAGTACAAGATAGCTTTCGGTAGAATAGTAAGCAAGTACGTACAATGTATGCTATTTAATAATAGGGTATCAGTTGTAGTGATGGCATGCTTCGATAGTTGTTGGGTGCGAATAATGGCAATTGATTGCATCTACTTATTTATTATCCCTACGATTGTTTATTGTTTTGAGTCCATGTGTGGGAATTTCACTTGATTTGATAGAGGAAATACATATACTTAGTCAAACAGGATTAGAGCAAAACTTTGAAGACATTTCAACCAGTTTTGGCTATTTTTCTTTTGTTCATTTATGGCTGGTTTCTCCAACTCAACTTAACTTAGTTTAGCCACTTTTTGGACTTAAGTCAAAAGTTAGCCTACGTTTTACACAGCTTATTCTTGACTAGTCAAGAAAATTTACTTAACTAAATTAAGTTGAGTTAGAGAAACCAGCCCTTAATGTATATTATTATTTTTTAGCAAAGTATAGAACACTATCTAACAAACAATTTATTCCTGCCAGAAGGAAATACTTTCGGTAAAAAATGTTATGTTTTTAGCCAGTCGAAACTAGCACCTTGTTGCCTTAAAATTGAATAGGCTATAAAGCTGTATACATACTCAAAAACTAGATTTAGATCTACATAGTAGTCTTAAAAAAAAAACTTCAACTGCTACTCAGCACGGATTATCATTGTCATTCGGCAGAAAATATCTATAAATACGGCGCAAGTAAAAAATATAACGGATTTCACAAAACCTATTTCTTGGGCACCCTAATGCCCTCGTATAATGTAAGTATACTATATGTATAGAATAGTATGTTTTCAAATCAACTGTCACCCTAATACCTATACATACTTAATTTCAATTGATGATATTTCGTCTGCAATTGCAAATTTGTCAAAACCTACGCTTACTAATTGAATGCCTTTCGATTGAAACGAGCAGGGAGCAAACTTTGTGTCACATTAAACTCGCAAAGCGAAAACTAAACCTCGGCTCCAGCTGTCAGCGCTGTGGAGTTTTTATTTGGTAGAAGGAGCGCTGCAATAAATAAATAAATAATTCATGCTAACGACTTGTCCGATCAAATTTTCCAAGCGCATATAAATACATACAAAATGCACAAATGTACAAAGCCAAGCTACTTAAATTTTTGGTATTGTTGCAGTAGCTTAGTGGCAGGCAAACCGATTAATAAATATGTATGTATGTTCATACACACAGGGTGCCCAATTAGCATTAATATTATGTTATCGATAGTTTTATCAATTTTATTTTTTTGTAACGATATGTTTATCGATTATTTCATCGATCTTGTTATCGATATATTTATCGATTTACCGATATCGTTATTGGTATATTTATCGATACTTTTATCGTTATAATAACCGCGTAATAACATATAATCACACGATTGACCTTACGTGACATCACATCACATGTCATTAAATCACATGATATGACATTAGGTCGTTTTATTCACAATTTTGAACTAATGAAATGCATATAGAGGATATTTTGTTCTTATCGTTATCTACCTTCACCTTAGGCTTGTCGTGCGGTGAGAATTTAACATTTTAAACTCTTTTTTTATCACCCTAATGCATATGGGCGAATCCAGCGAAAAGTCTACCGCGTAAAAAAAATTCAAAGTCCTATATCTAACTTATTTATAGGCCAAAGTGGCTAATTTTTATATATATATAAGCAGCAACATTTTTGCCAAAAAAAATGGTCTCGTTAGATGGCGCCAGGGTCGAGATATTTTGAAAAACTGTATTTATGCTCTGATTCGTTTCACATTTGGCGTGTTTAGCTGAAACGCAGTAGTAGTAGTGTATTTGCAAAAAATGAAACCGCTGATGTAAAAATAAAAAGTACGTTCGACATAAAATGCATATTTTCTTCACATTAAAAATTCTTTCAAGAACAATATTAACAAAACTTTTTCAATGGAAATTTTAGTAACGTAACGCCAGCTAACGTCACGTCAGATAATTCAGCTGATTAAACATCAAATAGAAAGGATTTTTACATTGAACTTGGAAAATTAACCCTAAACATTTCCAACATTACTACAACAAAAGCTTTTATACAAATAGTCTTGCCCAATTCGCCGAGTTTTGCAATTTCGTAATCGAAGTCAAAATCCACTTCTGTTTTTTAAAGCGTGTGCTTTTTTTTTTTTAAGGAAATGAATAGCGACAGGATTAAACTTTATTGCAGATCTTTCAATTTCACCTCTTCTGTTAACCCATTTTTTTTTTGCTAAAATTTTTTTGTAAGGTCGCAGTAGAAAAATTGTAAATCATAAAATTCTTGAAGCACGCGATTTTTAAAGGTTTTTTTTCTACACACTTCAGATCTACAATGGCCGCGAATTAGGTCTGGAAATGTTTTCTTTCCATTTGGCCAACGTATAAAAACAAATTTAGGCTTGAAAATAGCTTTATCCTCTCAATTACACATTGCGAACATTTATTTAAGTCTTATTTTATTTTGTCTAAGAGTTATGACGTTCTTCCAGAAAACAGGCGATATATATGTATGTATGTATGTAAGTGCGTGCACTCATATGTATATGTATTTTGGCTATCTGTAATGCAAGTGAATAATAAACTGCCTTAAATCGTGACAACCTATCGAAAACCTCCAATGCTTTCCGAAATACGAAAATAAAATAAATATAGGTACATAATTAGGTAAGCAAAAGGAAATGTTTCGCATTTTTTATCAGAAATAAATATTTGTTTATTAAAATAACAGCACCGAAAAATTCTTTTGCCACAGTCCGCTATGTATGTAGAATTAAACTGGGCTGCGCCTGAGTAAACGTTCACGCCGCCAATCAAAGTTAATGCAAACAAAATTCACATTTAATTAAAATCCAACGAGATCGTGAGCTGAACAAATTGCGAATTATAAGCAAAAAAAGTGAATGAATAAATAAATAAAATTCTTTTCAATTCATACGACCAAAGTCGCAGGCGCCCAACAAACATTTAGGTTTGAGCTCAACTTGAGGCTAAGTTGAGAACTAAGGTATATCTCAAATCTCCAACATTACCTCAAGTGGAGGATCATAGCGTTCTCAACAAAAAGGGCATTTTTCTTTGTATGAAAAAAGGACTGTTTCTCAAGTTGAGAAAATGCTAGTTCTCAACTTGAACTCCAATGAAATTCTCCAATTGGTCTCAAACATATCATTGAAATACTGAAATAGATGAATTTAAATATCAATTTTTCATTTTATTACTCCGTTTGTATTATATAGTTAAACAATATCGTATTACATACAATAATTCACTTCACAGTATACAGTCCGACAGTAATTTTGCCACTTCGCCTTTTACTTTCTTTCAAGATTATTTGAGGATACCTTGAAGATTATTTACATTTTGTTGGTAATTTTCCTCTATATATAGCTTCCGTTTTTCACTTGATAATTAAAAGCTCTGATCCAGTACTCCATGAACTTACAGGTTTTTACACGAACTTGCAGGAAGTTACATGAAAAATCTTCCCATACTACAAAATCCTGTAAATGAGAGCGATTTTTGGAGAGTTGTGTAGAGAATGAAGCTGCAAGATTTTACCCGAACTTTCTCTTCTGGTAAAATAATGAAAAGTGTCAAGCGATCGGCTATTTGACGTTTTTACAGGAAAAATGCTTTTTTGCTTCAGTACTTTTTGATTGTTACTCACTTTGTACTCTCACATCAGAAAGAAATTTTGCTGTTTGACATTTTTACAGATTTTACACGAAAAGTATGACTTTTTACGTATCTGCGCATCGGTTAGAGATACATAAGTTGGAGAGTGTAGTTGGATATCAACTTGAGAACTAGATATGAATTTGCCCAAGGTTGGAGAAATATTTTATTGGTGTTTATTGGGCGGAGACAGCAGCACCTACAATGGCAGAAAAGCGCGTGAATTGCAAGCGCGCAGCCGCGATGCAAGCAACCAGTTTGCCGCGCTGCTGTTCGTGTGCTTGCGTTTTTGGCATGGCCCAAAATGCCCATGAGCACAAACTGATTGTCGGGCGAGTGTCTGCACTTAAGTACCGTTATGATAATAAATCGCTGTAGTGCAAGCATTTTAGCGGCCAGTGACTAGCCAGCAGTCAGCCAGCCGGTTTTTATTAACTTTGTTTACAGTTTTTTATGTTTCTGATTTTTTTTTAGTCAAAATCGCTGTTTGGCATCAATACAAAAAGTTATTTCAAGAGTAGAGAAAATAAAAAGAAAACTATTAAAATTAAAATGAAGATAAGCTAAATGCATCGCAAATGCGGTAGATTCACAGTGAGCATCGTAAAACCACAAGCACATTTCGCTTTTAGCCAAACACGTTCGTTCGTTGAACCCCCAATACATATTACTATGTACTACAATAGCTTTAGCACCAAGCACCCAATCGCTTCACTGTTTTGCATGAGTGCCGTCACAACACTTTGGCGGTAGATACATCAAGTTTTCTTATTATTTTATAAAATTTCGAGGAAGATATCGTTTAAAACGCGCTAAGCACGATAGGGCATGAAAATCTGAAATGTCTTTGATGATTGCTAGTTTTCCCACACCAATTTCTCGAATTTCCTCCCTTTAGGCTACAAAACGAAATTGCTTAGTTACAAAGAGGGAAATGCTGCAAATTAAATTTTTCATATTTTTGCGTTTTTAATTTTTCCTTAATTTAGTTACGAGTATGTAGTATATACATACAATTGCTCATGATGGATTATGCAAATCGCAGGCAGTTAGACAGTTAGTTGCATTGCCAGCGAAATGCAAAGCGACACTTAATTGACGAGCATTGAGTGAGTACATGAATGACAGTCGGCAAATTGAAAGACGGTCTGGTCTGACTGTCTACCGAACAGGGTAACAAGGGAGTCGAGTCACTCCAACACACATTTACACAGCGCTTTCTATTTTTGCTTAACGTCGCACAGAGTGAGATCTAGACAATCTAGGGCGCCAAAATGAAAAAAAGAAAAATGTGTTGAAAATCGATCACATTTTGTAATTTGTTAGAAAAGACCCCAGTTGTTACGAAAATAAGCATAAAAAAGAGAAGAAAAGCGATGTCATTGGCATGGTAACAGCTGTCAAATAAGTGCTATTGAAGACAAAAAACAACTTTGAACAACAATTTGAACAATTTGAAAACAAATTTGCACGCTTGCATCGATAACAAAACTTTG
>NW_023458558.1:57053497-57136433 GCF_013731165.1 Rhagoletis pomonella
TTTATGAGAAGCTGTTTTTCATGGCAGAAATACACTCGGAGGTTTGCCATTGTCTGCCGAAGGACGACCGTTGTTAAGAAAACACCTTTTTTCTATATTTTATTTGCGATGTTGCTTGGACCAGGGCTTGAACCCAGGTACTGTGGAGTGGAAGCGCGCACTGCTTACCACTACCCCACACCGGCCACAGTCAGCTTTTTAGGAAAAAATAATTTGGGTGTGGTTTTTAGTTTTAGGGAAATCTGGGCATTATACTTACTTACTTACTTTGGCGGCCATTTTGGTCTTATGCGGAATTTGCACTAGGAATTAAATGACAAATGAAAAATTCGGGAATTAAAAAATAATCGTGTCATTACACATTAAAAACATAGTCATTAACAGCCTTATTCTGTATCACGAACGATTGGCAACATGAACGATACGTCTGCAGACGACAACATCTCTGATTGTGATTTTATTACTCCATCGGTCATCTTCGTCTTGCTTTTCGTATATTACGTTGCAATGGTTTCGGTTGCGTTTAAACCGGCAAGAATGATGCCGCCAAACTAATTTTCGAAGCATTCCTCTGCAGACGAATCGTTCGCGTTGCTTGACACTTCTTCTTAAAAATCATGCCAAGTTTCATATTGATATCTCTAAAACTTTGGCTAAAATTGAATTTTGACGTCCCAGATTGGCAAAATCACACACTGCGCGTCGATCTGACTGATTCGCTGAGTGTTAGTTTAGTCGTCTAGCTCGCCGTTTGATTTCTAGACTGCTAGTACAGCTGACAGTTTGCTTGCTTCTTGCCGGCACATGTCAATGCGTCGTTCAGTCAATTATTCGTGTGACAGTTTAAACAGTAACGAGGGGGCTGCACTTACATAGGTCGGCTGGCTGGCGCGGTGGCTGCTGACGCTTGTCAATAAGTTAGTTCTGCGCTTACTATTATGACGGATAATTATTATATTTTCTAATGCGACCTTGACAATTTAGTACTCACAAATGCGGATGCTTTTGAATACATAATTGCGACATAAATTAATAGTAGACATACATAAGTATGTATTTACATTCACATAAATACGTCCAAAATATGCAGGGTGTTTTGGTATCGACGTCAAAGATAAATTTTTAATAAATTTTATCTACCTTCTGGTTTCGGATAAACAAACAAGTCTCCGAGAATGAAGCAGGCTTTCCTAAGAAAAAAAAATTAAAACTTTAAAGACAAGCTTTTATTAGTGGTTAACGAAAGAAAATCGAGCCCCGCACCAACTAATGGCAAACATTTTTTTAAGTTATTAGTTTTAATGTAAGTAATTTACGTCACGGATATGAACCATATTGGACTAGAAATACGGATTTTTCAAATATCTCGACACCTGTGCCACCTTGCGGATTAATTCCTCTTTCACATTGCATTGCATTGGGTTCTGAGCTAAATTAGAAGTTTCTAGCTCATCAGGGAGTTGGTTAAAAATTTAATGTAAAATTTAATTACACACAGGTGAAATGTAATAAAAGTTTGTAAAAATACCCGTTGTAGAAATATTTATTTCTGGTGATTCTGAATCAGTGAATCAGTGAACCAGAGGTTCCTGGGTTCGCAGAAATAATAAAGGCTAAACGATTTTCGGAGCTGTTTTTGACTAATTGCAAGAGAATAATCAAATCAGGTACTCTGCTTTTGAATATGCTTTGAAAACCCCTAATTTTCCAAGTTTCCAAAAAAATGTTTCAACAACAAATTTTGATTTGAAAATGGTTATTCTTGAGTATCGGTAATTTTCCAATCCATTTGAATATGCTTAAGCTTGGAGTCGCCCGGAAAATAACTTGTAATATTCAATAACAAGATCGGATATCTGACAATAAAAAGCTATTTCCTGCACTGACAAGAGATAAGAATCAGCACCATCTAGCATCATATTTTTGAGAGCGTAAAATTATTAAAAAATGTATGCAGCTGGTAATGTTACCGCACCGGCCACACATAGTATACCGAACAAGGAGGTAGCCCACCCACATGTAAAAAATATACATACATACTACATACAAACATATACATATACATACAAATGTATATTTGTACGCGTATGCTTGTAAAAAAATATAATAATAAACATGCAATTATCGCTCAAATTCTGGAAGAATGGCATAATGAAAAACAAAATTGCAATTGAAATATGCAGAAATGTTCGTCCGCCCTTTTTAATGTTGTTAAAAAAATTAAAAAGATATCTGAGGATTACGCTCCAAAAGAAGGAAGTTTGTCTTTCTTACAACTTTAATCGATTCCAGCTAGTTTAGCAACTGCAACAAAAATCACTCTATAATGAAAGTAGGGAACAAAAGGTTTGACAGCTTTGTCCTCTGGATCGAATTTTAAGATTATACTCGATTTATATTTTTAGTTATTGAGGCGTATTCTTGTTTTCGTACGAATCGAAAACCATGAAATTTTCCTATTATTTTCTATACAAAAATTTAAAATTTTCGATTCGTACGAAATCTAGAATATGCCGCATTATTCATATTTAAAAAAAAAACCCCCAACTAAAAATTTCAAAGTCGTTTTTTGTCGCCTTTTTAATTTTTTAATTTATGACGTTCCTTCAGCAAACGAGCAATAACGATACATGCATATGTATGTACATACTCGTCGAGTGGGCAACGCGGTAGTACACACCGGCCGTCAGCCCCCTGAGCCATTAGCCTCCGCCGACCGCAGTTTGCAGCTGCACCGGCAATGACTGGCAAATGATTGCCGTAAAGTACATCAATTGAATTAATTTTGAACAAGTGTGGAATTTACATGATTTTCAAAGATTTTTACATTGCCATTCATTTGCATAAAATGAACAATTCAAGCAAGAGCAATTAGCAATTTCTTGCTATATTTTTGAACACAGAAAAAAAAACTTACGAAAACATGTTTTTAGAATTGAAACACTCGAGTATTCGTGTGCAAGTAGGTAGTTGAGATCATTAAGCTAATGAGAGCGTAGTGGTATTATGTAAAGTAAGTCTATATGTACTCTCTAGGGTGGTCCTTAAAATCAAATGAACCATTTTTACCACCCTCAGCCTCACATTCCCGATTGGAGACGGTTAAGGCGTGTGGCAAAGGGGTCAATGGCCAGAGCCTCTATGGAGACTCAAAAAATTTTTATATTTTTTTTTTAATTTTATACCCAAAATTTATACTACTAAAGTCGAATATATCACATATAAATTCTGGTCCCGAATGCAGTCGATTAAGACGTTTTCATAGGGTAATCTGAAGTTTGACCCCTGTGCGACACGCCTTAACCGTCTCCAATGGGAACCAAAATTTATATGTGATATTTTCGACTAAATTAGTCTAGATTTTGGGTATTAGATGAAAAACAAATTTATTTAAATTTTTTGAGCTTCCATAGAGGACGCCTTCACCATCTCCAATGGGAACCAAAATGTATATGTGATATCTTGGACTATAGTAGCATCGACGTAGGGGTTGAGGCTTAGGAAATCTAATGTAAAAATTTGCCTCCTACATTTAAGGACCACCCGAATGTACTCGCGTACAAAAAGGTGAAAACGCTGTTGAACAACGACATTGAAAGGGCAGCGCTTACATGGAGCAGCAACAGCAAAAACTATAAATTTAGCTTGCATTTACTACGCATGCAACACGATGCCGAAAAGCAAAAGACAAAAGATCACAAAGATCAAAAGCGTGCTGACGCAGTGTAGGGGCAATTGAAATGTGCAACATTAAACGACAACAATTGCATGTTGCAACAGCGCCACATGCAGAAAAATAAAGGAAATCACAACGAGTGAAGTCATTCGCAATAGAAATTCGCAAATCGGCTCACTTATACGCGCGCTTGCGCAACTCTACGCGCTGGCTATCGGTACGTCCATTAAATAGCCCCGTATGGCCTGCCGGCCGGGCCTTCCAAAACATTTGCGTTTGAATAATATTTTATTACATTTTCTTTTTCTCCCAAATGTTTTTGTATGCAAACAACAATGCGGATTGTTACAGAAATTCGTTGTCGTACAACTTTTCTGTAATTTTTTTCCCCCGAGTCTTTTACAGTCATTTCTTCTTTTTCTTGACATAAACTGATTTTTAAAGGCGGCCGCAACAAACTACTGCACTCGCTTAAATATTGCCTCTGTTTTAAGACGGTAGTGCAGTGCAGAAGACGTGTTGATAATTTCATTTTTATCAGCTAATTTGAATTTATTTGTCAGCTAGCGCTGCTACTGCCGATGCCGCCACCATTGCGCACATGCGCCTTAAGTGCATACATATGGTCATATTTAGAGTCACTTTCTCAAAAGTTTTATATCGCTCTCGTTTTCATCGCTATGATTTTTATTCTTTTCGATTTCAAATTTAGTTGATTACCCGCCAATGCTAAAATTATTGCGATAAAACAAAAAAAAAACCATAAAAAGTAAATTATCAGCTATAAAGTGGAGTGGCACCAATTTGTATTTATAGCTGCTGAATGCATGTGCGAGTGATTTAAAAAAAAGTCATTGATTTTTTGACAAATTATACCTGCCGATCATAAATATTGAAACTTCTACAACGTTTTGAATGCCACGTTGCACGTTTTTATACCAATTGGATGCTGTATTTAACTGAGGTCAATAAAATTTTAAAAACACTACATCAAAATTCATTTTAAAATTAAAACAGTCACGGAAGCCATAACCACATCCGGCAGAAAATAAATATCTACCAAATATGTCTGTCATTCATCCGAAACTGCGTGCATGTCTTTCCAACGATGCTTTTGTCATGGGTGTACGTATTAGTTATGGCTCTAACGTTTCTCGGTTATGCCCCTTACAAGTTGGAAGTTTTGTTGCGCCTTAAGTTAATAATGACACTGGAAAAAATGTAGCACTGGAATTAACAGCAGAAAGTAAGAAAAGTGGGAATAAATTAATATGTCTCCTTAGGCTAAGTAGGGACTTGTTTCGTTGTGTGTTCAGGATTGGCCAAACTGTTCTGGCGATATGACAAGTTAGTTCCACTTGCCATCTATCATAAGCAACATATATCTTTCAGTAGAAATTTATCTGGTAATGCCGTATCAGGCCTCGAAAATTGGTCACACTTGCAGTTCCTACACTATGTGTACGGAATGTCTCAGCCATCTCGTTAAGAGATTTGTGCACGTGGGCAACCCCCGGTTTTCAGTGAAAATGTAGATATCATGACTAGGAATAGTGTCTCAGTTACAGTTCTGCCCGAAAAACACTGCAGTGATCAAAAAGCTCATACTGAAATATATACTGCCGATTTATTAAAATTGAAATTAATTAAACACCACCACCACCTTTTCTGCTGAGTTTTGATGCGTACGTGGAAAACATTTCCTGAGCCTCTTTTCTTGGCCATGTCCAATCTCTATTCTCCCTTTGAGGGTGGTCGGGTCATGAACTTGGTGTTGGTAATACGAGTCAGCACCCTGTGGGGAAAATCTCTAGTTCCCATTGCATGCAAACAACTGGCGAATTTAACACGGCGATGTAAAAGGAATTGGAAATTTTCCCCCGCTGCATTACCTTTTCTATAGTTAAGAACCAGTCCTAAATTCGACAGATGGGATCTAGTTCGCTTTGAACCTCATTTTCTATAGTTCCGAACCAGTTATAAAATCGACCTAAGAAAAAAGTAACAAGATGTTTTCAAACAGTTGCAAAGAAATGTGTGTTCAATCTGAAATCAAATTCGTTTGAATGAATGTAAATCAAATTGGGCATTTGAAAATACGTTTACATACCTCTGGCTATAGCTGAAATTGCAGAGGTGCTTACTATTATTGGTTGGATTCCAGAAGGTCCCAAAACGTTAACACAAGTGTTAGCTTTAGATTACCACACTATGAAAAAGCATCTGCGAAGTGCAGACTGAAAGTGTATTTGAAGGAAAAACCCGCCAAGCAAAAATTTATTTTTAAGTAAACGAGCCCCCGCTGCATCCCTTTTTCGGTAGCTCCGAACCAGTTCTAAATTCGTCTTTTAAGATATACTTATGTAGATTTCTAAAAATAAAATTGTTTTCTTAAAAGTACCACATCTCGCTGCTTTTGAACTGGTGGTGATCTAGTTACTGTCGGACTGGTTCGGTTTTGGCGATAAAGGCCTAGTACGGAATTACCAGTTCGGGTTTCCCTACAGGAGAAAATGCTCTGCCGAGGCTGCGAGCCTCTGATCTAAAGGCACTTCATCAGAACGTAACGAAATTCGAGTAACATGTGAATTCTTTTTTTGTTAAAGGAGGCGTATCCTGGTTTTAATTAGAATCGAAAATTTTAAATTCTTTTATACAAAATGATAGGAAAATGTCAGGATTTTCGATACGTACGAAAACTAGAATACGGCCCAAAAATAAAAAAATGTTGTTTATTAATAATACATATGTTTATGTACAGTATTGGCCAATAAAATAGCACCCCCATTTCAAAGTGATATTGTTTCCCACTCATTTTTATTTATTATCAATTAAAATACAGTTCATTCTCTAACAAAACCCATATTAACCCCAGTTTAAAACTTTGTAGAAAACAACAAATGTTCACTAAAATTTCAAACTTTTTCCCAGAAGTGTTCGAATTTTTTTTGAGTACACAGTTTTATAGCCCATTCAATTTTAGTCTAACAATGTGCAAGTTTCAAGTAGCTAAAAATAACCTTAGATTTTTTAGAATTTTTTCGACGAAGGTGTTGCGGGTTTCTTCCATATAAAAACAATTTATTAATTAATTAATAAATTAATTGTAGCTTTTTTGTTATAAATTTGTTGTGGAAAGAAAAAATTTGTAGCTTTCGTTTTTTAAGAAAAAATGGTAGGTATGTAGTGCTAACTTGACACCATACACCTAGTCGATAGAAGTGAGACAATTTTTTCCAGAAAAACGAAAGCTAAAAACTGCTTCTTTCACAACAAAAAAGCTACAACTAATGCCGTTATAACATTTTCAATATCTCAATTTTATCGACATATGTATGGTGTCAAGTTAAAAAAGAAAATGAGAGCTAGAAATTTTTTCTTTTCACAACAAATTTACAACAAAAAAGATACAATTAATGCTGTAGTTAACTTTTCCAATTTCGAAAAGTGTAGTGCAAACTTGACAGACGCTCCAACACCTCATAGAAGTGTTTAGATTCTCCTCTTGCGCAAAGTTTACAACATCCTAGAAGCTATTCTCGTATCATATCTCATATAGATGTATAAATCGATTCTTAGTTGTGACAATTCGCAACAATATAAAACCGGCTTATTGAATACAAAGAATATACACCCGGAAGGTTTGAAGATTTTATCGAAAATATTAAACAAATTTTCTAAAGGGGGAGATGAAATTATAATTTGACATTTACATCACAAACATTGCACTCAAAGTAAAAATATGTATGTACATATGGACATATGCATGTCTTTTCATTCACACCTACATATGTATGTACTCGTACATAATTATAAACCAAACACATTCAAATTTTCACGCCGGTTTTAAATTATATACTCAATACTCAATTCACAATACAAAAGAAAGTTTTGTGCACATCTTTTATCCATACAAATACTTTTACAAGCAATAAGAAATTACAAAACAAATAAAAAATGGAAATATGGAATAAACGAAAAACGAAATACAAGTAGCATTCAATCTGAGCCAACAACTTCCGTAAACTGCTACCAAAACCTAAACAAGAAGCAGACACAATTTTATATATTCAAATGCAACGGGCAAGCTTTAGACATCTACAAAAAAGCGAACAGACAACCAAGCAGACGGACTTGAAAACTTAAATGACGGACAAGCCAATAAGGCAACGACACCACAAGTGTTTGGCAGCAAAGTTAGGTAGCACAAAAGGCATGTTTTATGAATGTACATATGTACGTATGTATGTACGTGAGTATGTTTGTAAGCTATGAATTTGTATATATGTGCATCGAAATTCAAGCTGGTAGATACTGAAAAAGCTACTGAAGTCAAAAGAAGCTGAAAGTTTCGTTATAGCTGAAACAGAAAGCCGGCGAACGGCGAACTCAGCGAAATTCGCGCTGTCGAAATTAGAACACCCGCAAGCATATGAAAATGAACACAACCAAAGCGAAATGCAAAGCTCGCTCGGCGGCGTTTCGTGCCGAAAGATTTATTTCAATCGTTCTGCTGGGCGATGGCGGCAGTACATGCCAAAGGTGGCGGTATGTTTTTTAGCTTTCAAAGTTTTAGAAGAAAACGACATACAATACGAATTATTTTTATTGGTTGAACAATACAGTCATCGACTGGGGTAATCTGGCTTAAAATAAAATAAAATAATTGTTCTGTGTTTTATTATATATATTTGTTATCATTTCCTCATTTCTAAATATGGTTTCGCTTTTTCTAAATATGGTCACCTACAGTAAAAATGCGACGAAATGGTATCAGCTGTTTTCGCTAACAGGTCTATTCTGCACATTACCGAAGATTTTGTAACCGGAAAATTTTATTACCAAAAAATTTTACCAGTTCTTGTCAGTTAAAATATTCAACTATGAAGAATTGTGGAAATTTAGGCATTGCATATTTTACGGGACAATACTTTGTTACCAGCTTATGAGATGGTAACAAAATTTAACGGTTTACCCAGAATGCGAAAAGGGTTTCAAAATTGGCAGGAACTTTATTTACCGGTTACAAAATTTTTATTACCAGCACAGAATAGAAATGTAAAGATTTAATTCTGTTTAAGTAGGCGAAATAGCTGGGCGAAAGGTGAGTGATAGCATCGCCTGATTCGGAGAAGTTTGCCGTTCGCCCGCAATGTGTTTCAGCTATTAGTCGTTAATTACGAGCTTGCAGCGAACAATTAAAAAAACACGAAGCCACTGTTGGAGAATTTTAACGAAAAGGTGTCACCATCACGGAAACAACAAATTAAATCTTATTCATAGCTTGGACGCTCTATAACGTTGGCTTAGGGTTTTTATTAAGAATTCCGTTGTAAGTAAACATTACTTGCAATTTTTTCAATCAATTCTTCAATGTGTCCTAAACTGAAGAAAAAAAACTGAAAAATGCTTAAAACCACAATCATGGCCAATGTAAATGACTTTGCTTTACTGGCTGCAGACTTGGCAGCTGCATTGATTTTCGATCGTAAAGCAGAGAACTATTGGCTTAACAACTAAATTCCGGTAGAAGGAAAGTATTAGAAAGTTTGCACCTACAAACGATATTGTGCTGTACACACATAAGCACATTCAGAGCTCATACCCTGCAGGAAATGGGGCTAGTTTGCAGCTAACTTTTAACTACCCAGCAGTATACTAATTTTAACTTGAAGGGTGATAGAGGCAAACAAGTGAGAGCTGCTTTCCTTTGCATTACGTGTCAACTACCTAGTAAAAAACTACTCTTGGGCATAACACATTAAATATTTTTCTACCAGAGCGCACTTGTGCATAAGGGTATTATTATAACTTTGTTTACATAAGGGTTGTTTGTAACAGTCTAGAGAAATCTAGATAAGCAGATATAGACATAAGCTTATTCCCTCAAAATTGATATTTACAATGACCTTTTGGCGGAAAACAAGAATATTATAAATTTTTGCAAAATGAGCGTGATGGCGTTCACTTATAACTATACATATACAGTTGTCCACAAAATAATGGGAGTACGATATTTTGACCAGTTTTGGATATTTGTGAAAAAAAACTATATTTGATTCGTGCGCCGTGTATTTAATGTCCAGCTTCGCCCGAACTTAGATTGGTTAACTTTTTTTTAAATATCATTAATTTTCCTTTAATAAATAAATAAAAGTTTAAAAAATTGAAAACCATTTTCAGCATTTTTAATGTTTTTAATTATGACGTTGTTTCCAGCAAACCTGCAATTTGTACCAATTACAAAAATTTTGGTTCAACAAACTCTTCCCAGAGAGTTTTGCCCGTTTGTACAGCTACAGCTACAGAACGAATCAATTGTTTAAAAATTAAGAAAAACTGTCAAACAGCAGCAAATTGGTGAATGACATATTACCAATGCATGCAGCTTCACGCCAGTACCTAAACAAATACATACGTACATACATATATATCTACGCATAAGCGAATATGAGCGATCACATGACAAACTGGCAATGTGGCATGACAGCTACTCAGCTGCTGCTGCTCCACACCAAACGGCACTTGACCGAATTCCGCACGCAGCAAAACACTATTTGACATGCCACGGCTTAGCTTTTTTTCACCTTTTCTTTTTCTTTGCCATAATGCAAATGAAACTTACTACCTTCGTAGTAAATTAAGAATTACATACTACCTTTGTAGTAAATTTTCGTAAAAAAAACAGCGCAGCACCACTTCCTCTTACCTCTGTAAAGTTTTACGATATATTGTGCAACTGCAACTGGAGCTGTAACAAATTGACTGACAGTTGCACTTGATGTATTTGACACTTATGTGTACACGCGCCTGCGTGTTATTTGCTTCAAAAATTCTTTCCTCTGAAATTGACAGTAATGTACCATAAAATTTAAACCGATTTGCTGAAAGCTAACTTTGTTTATAAACAAGCAGATACAAGATATTGAATACATTGAATGCAACAGATGCACTCACTATGGTCTAGAATTTGCTTTTAGCGGCATAAAACTCATTTTTCGACATTCGAAATATGGCAAAAAGTGATCACAATTTGGAAACCACTCTCCCGATTCAGAAAAATAATTTTTCTCCAAATGTCTAAGCTTTAACCAGAACCATATATGTAAATCACACTTTCAAACTTTATACAAAATTTACGAAAATTCACAAATTTTTCATCAAAATGTCAACTTTAGAACATTTTTGGGTATGTAGTTTTATAGCCCATACGATTTTAGTCTGATTTTAGTTTCAACCTATTAAAAAATCGCGTTGATTTTTAATAATTTTTTTTATGAAGGCTTTTGCCAGTTTTTTAATATAACAAGTGCAATTTATGAAAACTGACGTTGAATTTTTGCCATTTTGCTGCGAACTGTCTTCCGCATTTGATTTCATAAGGAATTCATGCTTATATGGAAAAAAAGTGCAAAAATCCGTCACCCAAAAAAAAAAAACAATATTAAAACTCAGTGCGATTTTTTAGCCAGTGGAAACTTGCCCTTCCTGTGACTAAAATTATATGTGCTTATAAAACTGCATACCCAAAAATGTTCTAAAAACTCAGATTTAAAAGTTGAAAATTTGTTGAGTTTTTCTAAAATTTGAAATTTTTTTTTAACTTTTTTGAACTTTTTTTATATGATTTTGGTAAAAGCTTGGAAAATATTTTTATAGAAAAATTACAAAAAAAGTCGTCACTCGAAAAACATTATGAATATTAAAAAGAAATCAAAACGTGGTCCTTTGTTTGAGTCACTGTATGCACTTAAATTGAAAAAATAAAAAATAAAAAAAAAATGGCCTAAACGTAAAGTTTTTTCATCCTTATTATTGAAAAGTTGATCATTTTCGGTAAGAAAGAACTTGATTTATCGGGCTCCATCCGTATAAAAAGTATAGAGTTTATACCTTAATTTGATACGAAACATATCTGCCGACTCTGGCACGTTCTGCACAATTTTAAAATGAATTTTACCCTAAAACAAGTCGTTCTTAATTGTTGGAAGTAAAACTGCAAATATGTGAGTGCAATAATTGATATAAAAAATAAGGAAAACTAATATTAAATTTTTACTAACTCAAAATGAAACCAGTGTAAAAGGACGTAACCTTGTTTTCAGTACATGGCTCTCGAAAAAAACTGTTTTTCAAACTCCAAAGGCGGTAGGTAAACAAAGGAGGTCTTCCGCGATTGTGGTATAGTAAAGGAGAGGAGAGATTGAAGGAAAACATGTAAGGAACTTGCTGACTTCGGCTATACTCAAGGCTATATAACTTTCATGAACATCAGAAAGTTTTAGTTCAAGCGATTACTGCATTGGAAATAAGTTGTTTCGGAGCTACGCAAAATCTTTATATTCACTATATACGTATGTAGGATGGATGAGGGAGGTATGTATTTAAAAAAAAAAATCATAACTGAACAAATCGCATGGAAGATACATATGCCTTATAAAGCACCGATCTAAATTATGTTCACTTCTGTGCATGATCGCTATATAAAGTCAATTTAATGGTTTTAAGTAGATGCCTACATAAAGAATTATATACGAAAACTTATGTTTGAACAATCAGTGGTAAGGAGATGTAGCTTATACAGCACCGATCTTGACGATTTTTTCAGTAGACTTTGTATGATTATTTAGAAAGTAGCTTACGAAATTACTCGGTTGAAGCCGTCCAAAAGAAGGAGTTTTAAAGTAAAACCCCATATCTGAAAAATAAGTTGTATGGAGGCTTGTTATAGTGACTCGATCATTGTCATTTTATGTGTAAAAGTTCTGTTGATAACACTGTGGAGCAAAAATGAACTTTTAAAAAACCTAGAGTGCGCATATATTAGGTTTCATACCCGTTGGAAATACGAACAATGCCCCATACTCAGTTTGACTAAATCAAATCGCGTTCTAGATAAAAAAAAAATATCATTATCCAAAAAAACCGAGTATAGCAGCTACTTTTTTTCACAAAATTTTGAAAATTAATCGTTTTTTGACCTATATTTGTTTTTTTTTTGTTGTTTGCTGTTCTTTTGTTCCTCAGTGTAATGAGTGAAAAGAGTGCGAAATATCATATTCCCAGTTTCATAAATGGAGGAGTTATAACCAAAAGTCTCATAATACATTATGAAGATACAACCGTCTACAAAACACTTAGGGGTTGATGTCCATACATATGTTTAAGCCTATCACCGGATTATGGCTGATAATAATCTATTCGCCATAGTTGTCAACATGACTAGCTATGTCAAAACACTTTCCGAAATATGGCAACCAAGATAATAATAAGCTATTGACATCTTTGGAGCGCATCGCTTTGGCGTCTTCATCTGCGATTTTGCAGAATTATGCGTACATAGCTAAATATAGCGTCATTTGACTGAGTAAAAATATGAAAACAAAAAAAAAAAAAAAACAGGAAATGTACAACAAGCAGATAAACTGCTTAGTCTCAAATAGGTTTTATGCTTAAGCAAATAAAATATGGACATTAAATTAATTGTGCAAGGAAGGAGTCTGCGCCAAGCAGCCAAATGTGTGGCAAAAGAAAGAGTCCGCGCCAAGCAACCAAATGTGTGGCAAAGATGAGGAAGTTAATAAGTTGTAAATTTTCCGCTGTAATAATTCTTCACTTATATAGGTGGAAAAATGAAGGCGCACTACGAACCATACTTAATCGCATAACGGTTTAAAACATTTTATGTCACCACAAATTTATTTCCATTTTTATCGCGTATGGCGAATACCTTTCGATATCTGTGCAAGGGGATATACATACATACATACAAGGTGATTCAAATTGAGACTAAACTAAAAAATTATACTGACAGTATGTGGTACTTTAAAAAAGTGGATGATGTCATAACAAAGAAATGCTATTCCACAATTCTAAATCAAGTCACTAAATTATAGCTTTTTGTTTATTTAATCTGTATGAAGAGCATTGGCTTTGTTCCACCCTGTATCTAGGTAAATATACAGTCAGTGCCAAATGTTAGTGTACACCTTGTTCTAATACAATGGGGCGTATTCTTGTTTTCGTATGAATTGAAAATCATGAAATTTTCCTATACATTTGAATTCAAAAATTTTAAATTTTAGGTTTGTACGAAAACGAGAATACGCCTCAATATTCAACATTATTTTTTTTCATTAATTACACTAGTTTACAGCAAAAATATTTTATTGATGCCACTATCCAATTTCTATGTTGAATTGCTCGGTGATTCCGAAAATCGAGTTAATTTTTTTCTATGGACACGTTTTCGAGATATTTTCAATTTACCGTTATTCAGCTTAAAAAAAAGAGTAGTTCCACTTAATCACGTATGTATATCTTACGGACTAATTGAACAATCGAAGCTATAAGCTGTATATACATCACTTTTCGATAGGCCTTCTAATTTCTGAGAAATTTTTTAGCAAACAAAATAAAAAAAAACATTCGTTATTTTTTATTTTATCCCTGTTGAAGTTTGAATTTTTTTAATTTTTTTCAACAAAAAAAAACAAAAAATCTGGTTTTACTAATTAATTTCTCAGAAGCTAACAGGCGTATCGAAAAGTGGTGTATGTATATACGGTTTATGGAGAATTTCATTGGTTTTTATTTAATGTATTTCGTATTACGATTGCTCAATTGGTTCGTAAGATATACGTGATTAAGTGAAACCCTCTTTTTTTAAAGTTGAATAACGATAAATTGCAAATATCTCGAAAACGTTTCAATAGAAAAAAATGGTTAGCTCGATTTTCGGAATCACCGAGCAATTCTACATAGGAATTAGACAGTGGCGTCGGAGAACAAAATTAAAATTAAAATTTGTGATCTAGTGTTATTTATGAAAATATTTTTCATTCCAAAACATAAACCATTTAAATAAAAGTTTCACACTTTATATAAAGTTCACAAAAATTAAACAAATTTCATCAAAATTTAAAAAGATGTATTCAGAATTTCTAGAAACGAATGATCCAAATCTATTTTCATATGGAAGTAAATGCGCAACACCTCCACAAAAAAAAAAAGTGTGAAACTTTGATTTATATTATTTATGTTATAGAAACAATTATATTTTCATAAACAATTAATGAAAAAAAAAAAATTTTATGAAAATAATTCTGAATATTACAATAGAACAAGGTGTAGACTAACATTTGACACTGACTGTACATACATATGCCATATTGAAAACTAGTACGTTTTCTTAAGCTGCGTAGCTTTCAGTTGTGCTATCCCGAGACGCAATGAACAATACTCTATAATGTTTTTTTCCTATTTTCACTGAGTTATTTATGGCGATTTTGCAATATTCGACTTTTGTTCTTCTGTTCTGAATGCCTTAAGCGGAAGCGGTTGCTGCGAGAAAATGATTTCTATTTCGCCATAGTCTAGTCTAGAAAGCAAGTCGCCAGGTTGTGCGCACAAAAAAGGGCAGAAAATGCAATAGCTGCTTACTTGCATGTAGGTGATTAAGTGGAAATTGTGGCGCACAAGCTGAGGCCTAAGTTGAGTATTGTTATTCCTTTTATGGGACATCAACGGTTAATAGACTAGGTAGCAGCAACAGTCGCAGCCTCTTAGCTTTACAACCGCAAATTGGAAAATAAATTTCATTGTGTTGGTAGTAGAGGCTATTATGCGAACTTGTGACAAGTCACTATTCGTTTAACGGTGCATCAACATTATTTGAGGATGCCTAAGCACCACAAATTAACCTTAGCATCTTGAACATTACAAATATGTACATACATATATGTATAAGAGTACTTTAGCATTTCGATGGCTGAGTGGAAGATCAACCTATCTCGGCAGCCAGTTCGAAAACGCCCTATCTCAGAAAATTTTTCAAGAACGCCCCACTTCAGAATTTAAATGAAAATCGTCCTATCTCAGAATTTGGTTGAAGAACGACCTATCTCAGCTGCTGATTCAAAAATGCCCTATCTCAGCTTATTTTCAAAGTATTTTCGTTTGAGATAGGGCGTTTTTCAATAAAATTCTGAAATAGGGCCTTTTTCAATCAAATTTTGAGATAGGGCGCTTTTGAACTGGCTGCCGAGATAGGTCGATCTTCCACTCAGCCATCCAAATCCATAGCACTTTTGGCTTAAATTAATTAATGCTTTGGCAATGCCTTACCACTAGTTTCTACCCTGCAGGGAAAGCTACTAGTTGTGAAGTAGAATTCTACCGGTTTGCGTTTCAGCCGAACTAGTTCACGTTCATTCCTTTTTCAATGTTAGCGAATGGTATTTTTAAAATTGCGATGTCCTACGAGATGTCAATTGTCAGGCTATGCATATAAATACTAGTAGCATCATACCAGTTGATGAGATAGTCTGCCAATTCATGCCCCGTGAAAAGCATAAGTGTGCCTTTTTGCTCGCGACGCTCCAGCAGTCACAATGGCCGACAGAGCAGAGCACTCGCATGGTTAGCCTGAGGTCCCAGGTTCAAATCCTGGCGCAGGGGAAATTTTTTTATTTTTTATTTTATTTATATTTTTTATAAATTTATTTTTTTGTTTATGCTTTTTATTGTAATTTTTAAATTTAATAAAAAAATATTTTTGTTTAATTTCTTTGTTTTTATATTTCTTCTTAAATGTTTTTTGCAATGCAATTAGATTTTCAAATTTGTTATTTATTTATAAATTGAATAAATTATTTTTACTTACATTTATTTAACTTTAAAAATCTTAATCTTAACCACCAAGCGGCCTCGAACCTGCGATTTCAGAACCAGAACCAGTAGTCTTCACGTGACGCCACAGCCGACATTTGTAAGAAAAGCAATTAATTGCGTTTTATTTTGGGCTTTGGCAATTCAAAGGCAGATGTCGCTGACCGCCTAAGTTCTTGGAAATTGTCGAACCGGTAGGCACATACTAGTTAATGAACTAGTATTTTTTCTAACTGGTTTGGCTTTTCACTGCAGGGTTTATTGTTCTTTCAGATGTTGTCTAAGCATACAAATATCGTCGCCTGGAAAGAAGATTGTCGTAAGCGCCGTTTTGACGAGTTTTAGTTATATTCTTTACTTAGCGAGATATTGGCCAACATTTTTGTCGGTAATTTTGTACAAACTGAGTTAATAATGCAGTTATACTAAACTAATCAGATAATAATCAAACTTTGCAGTTGGGTATAAAAAATAAAACTTAATGGTCGTTAAACAAAATTTAAATAAATATGTTTGTTGTTTATTAAAAAATATGTACATGTGTATGTATATCGCACATTTCTTTCTTTCTTCCTCTATTAAGTTTCACTTCTTCCGCGCGTAGGGACTACACGCACCGATTTTTTTTTTTTATTGAAATAGAATTTTTATTAACATAACGAGTGGTGAATGAAAGAGCATTTTTTAAGACTTTTGTGCTAGAATAACAAAAGTCTTTCGAACTATCTTACCATCTGTCTTTCATTTGTCTTACGAAAGACTTTTTACTATTTTAGCCCATCAATCGCGATTTTCCAAAACCTGCCGAAAGTAACATACGACAATCTTTTAACCAGGCGACGAAATGTAAATATAAATATCTGTGTATATTAAGGTAAAGTGATATTTCTCAACACTTTAAGAGGAAACCAATTGTAATTTATTTCGAAATAATGCAATAACCACATAGCCACGAGAAGAAAACTAAATATTAAGAAAAAAAAAAACAATAAAATAAGTGGCCTCTTGACCTAACCAATCTGTAATCAGTAGAGATTTTTACACAACATGCGTCCGTTGTAAAAAGTTTATATTTCATTATTTAATTTTTTACAAATAGGGTCATCACTTTTTCGGCGGACTGTTATCAGCACAGATATTTACATATATAAATACATATGTATGTAAACGTAACTTCATATGGCATACGCAGATGTTTGTATGTACTCGAAAATGCATCACTTACTGGATGCTTTAAGCCGGTATTTATTGTTAGCCTATGAAAAGTGCAAGTGTTTCTTACATGTTTTTCTTCAAACGAGTGGATGCTTGAATATGTTTTTTTTTTTTTTTGAATTTATAAGTGCCTTATTAAGTTTGCATTAGGCTGCATTTCCCTGCTTTTGCCTAGACAATTTACTGCCGGTATGCAGCAGCACTGCCACCTACTTGTTTCCTCTCGGTTGCTTATTATTTTGGGCCATTCATTTAAAGTAGGTCGAATATTTAATAACTTTTCTTAATAATGTGATAAGTACGCAAAGCCTAACAACAATTCACTCAACAACCTACAATTACTTGCTACTTGCTGCCAACAATGAACGTCTTTGCTTTCACTTTGGTGTTGTGTTTTTTACTTAAGTATTTTTATTTGGTGATTATATGGAGCGTTAACTCAAAAATATAAAAATAGCGGGGCAATTCATTCATCGAGAACAAATGTTAGACGGTGTGCCTTTGAAGTGGAGCTTATCTGGAAATATGTACATATTAGAGACCTGCACGAGTGATTCCGGCATTGTATGAGTACGAGTGCAAGTACTCTTTTTATGAGTACAGCGATGCTTTTTTGGAATCGTAAAATCGTTCCCACGACGCCGATGGGACATCATAGCATCGGACGATTACTTTTTTGACATCATGTATAAAAATTAAGCGAAATGCAAGAAATGCATACATATTTTTACACACTGCACTTGGAAATAAAACAAATCCAAGGATTTAATAATTTTCCGGTTAACGAAATAAGGAATTAAGTTTAAAGATAGCGTTTATTTAACTTTTCATTTCATTTTGTAATAGATAATTGAGTATTTTTAATTCGCCGGCTTGTGTTGAGAATGTAAAAATAAAATTGCATTCAAGTTTTCCCTTTTTAAATTTGTTCTTCTGTCCTCTAAAATGCCATTTTCCGAAGTATTTCAAACGTACTAGAACTTTTTTTTTTTAACTTTCCCATACAGCGCTGGAGCCGGTTGTTCCAATCGTGAAATAATCTCGAGAATTTAATTTATTTAGTATTTACATTTTGCCCTCTAATTTCGCTATCAAAGGCTTACACGTTTCAATGAATTTTTAAGTTTTGTCATTTTGGCAAATTTTTTGAGTTTTGATTTAACTTCGCTCAACGTAAAAGTCTCGTATGAAAATATTGATATGAAAAAATATCCGATTACTACGAAGTTAAACGATGCGCGTAGCCAACGATGACAAATTTAAATTCAAATATTTGCATAATTTTTATTCATACTCGGCTATTATTAACGTGTTACGTTTGTACTTACTCGTGCAGGCCGGCCTTTAGTACATACATTAGGGCCGGTCAATATATAGCACGTATAGAACGTATATCATAGGAGGATTCCACTTGTAATTCTAAACAAATTTGCCGAAGACACTATGGATCTAAAATTAATTTGGAGTTTGTCAAATTGTGAAAATATGTTTCGATTAAAATGTGAAAATTTTCACTGTTGCGCCTCTGGTAGAAGTTTTAAGAAAAATATTAGTGCATAAATGGATTCCTCATACCAAAAAACCCCTTACAGCATGTTTCTATACAAAATTTAAGCACTTCTTTACGACACCACAGCAAACTGCTAAGAAACCTATTTTCGCAATTTGGCAAACTAAAAATTGATTTTATACCCATGGTTTCTTCCACAAATTTTCTTAGAACTACAAGTATAATCCTTCTGTGCTATACGCGCACAGTCGCAAAAATAAAAGTTGACCCGCCCTAACATACATAAATATGTGTGCATATTGAGGTGGACTTGAAAATATGAACACCGCGAAAATTAAAAAAATACCAGGGTTTGAAAAAAAAAATTATTTTTTTATCGCAAAAATTCAACAAAATTTTGACTTTGACCACGTGTGACTCAGCAAATTTATGAAATATATGTGATTTTAGGCCAAAATTTTGTAGAATTTTTGCGATTTAAAAATTACGTTTTTCAAAACCTGGTAGCGGCCCACAGTGTTTCGACTATATGGAGGCAGGTAGAAAAAAGTCATGGTGACAGTTGGTAGAAAAAAACCGGTTTGACTTAGAGAGGGAATAGTAAAAGTCATAAGTACCAAATTTTACATTATTTACTCACCCCCCTTCTCCACGAACGATACATTTCCAAAAAAATACGGGAATGGGCGCGATACCGACTAATCAGTTTAGTTGCATTTGGCGCTGAACCCATTACAGAAAGTGTTTATTTTTCAATTGTAATTAATTATCGAAATGTCGTGGAATATTCAGGTGAAGGTATTTATCATTTATTTGGTATTTTCCTATTTTCTTACCAAAAAATTTACTTTGAAATGTAGATGCTAAAGATTATTAGTAAAAAAAAAGTGTGAGTACCGGTCCGTCAGGTCTTGAAATTAGACTAATATTTTAGAGAATTTTATGTAGTTTTCGAATATATAATTTGATCTTTGCGCGCGACTTTGCAAATATATGTAATTTTTGATATTCTTAATTTTTGATTTTCAGCTTCTTTTTGCATAATTTAGCGGAAAGAATTTTTCAAACAATGAAAAAATCCCACCAGATATTGGGAAAAAAGCGAGTATTGACACCTAAGTCATTTTATTGTATAAACTTTGCTTTCTGAGAGTGGAAAGCAGGAAACAAAAATTACCCAAAACTCCATCACATTTAATGACTGGGCCCACATTTTTTGTGAGTTTTGAACGTTATAGTAATCCAATCTTCCCCATATTTTATATTTAGGTTTTTCTAATAAAATAAAGAATACAAACTAAATTTCATCGAAATCGGATGAGATTTAATGTTTCCGCCCACAAGAGTAGAGGGCGTGGCAATTATTCCATCTTTACAAAATTTCATAATTCTTTATTTCTAAGTAAAACTAGAGCACATGTCAAGTTTCAGTGAAATCGTTGCAAGTGTAGATACTATTATTTCCATCTGCCTCCATATAGTCGAAACACTGTGCGGCCCCTGAAAATTTATTTAAAATATTGAAATTTTCGAGGGTGTCATTATTTTGTACATTTGAAAAAATAAAGGGGTGACCCCACACAAAATTTACATCTTGATATTTTAACTACCACCCCAATAAATATACATATGTACGTATATGTACATAGATACATATATGTATATTTGAGTAATGCACTGAAGTTTATCTACTTCTAAAATTACGTGCCAAAAAGAGGTTTTTGGAGTTAATTTTTCTCAATTGAGGGATTCACAAAGGTGTCGTAAGTGTCGTATTGTTGTATGTCGTAAACTTTAAAAGCTTAAATAAATGCTTAGAGAACTTGAAACGACAACCAACTATTATTTAACACCGCAAAAATTCATAACATGACTTTGATGGTACTGTACGGACCCCTTTAACATACTTTTTAGGCGTTTGAAATTTGCGACATACAACAATACGACACTTACGACACCGTTGTGTATACCCCAAATATCTTATTTTCATTGAATGTTGTAAATAACAAAGATCGTTTCTAAAACAGGCTGTGAATAAGTTCTGAGGTCTCTTTTGGTAAACTTCCCACAAGAACTCTCAATTTCGTAAAGTATTATAGATAACCCTTTTCACGCCAATGTTGCCTGCAGGCGACTTTTAGTTATATTTTAATAAGATCTTTTTCATTAATTTGTTACTTAGTAAGAGTAAATTTTAATGTAAATCATAGCATTATACATGCTTGACTCCCTAGCTTTATTAGATTGCAGCTCTCTTTTTGGGCGTAATGTCAGGCTCACTAAGCACTCCCTCACTAATTATTTGCCTCTGAGCAAAAGGAATGTATGTATATGGCATTATCGATAGATTTTAATGAAAAAAATTACTTACAACTTGCACAAGATTAAATGAAAAAGGGTCGGTCGATGGTCACACTAGCACACTTAGGCCCCCAAACGGACCCGTTGTGTATCACACAAGATCTCTGCAGCTCCCGCCCTCTGTAATTCTATATAAACAAATATGTGGAGTTGAGGAATTTTGCCGATCGCATCGCTTTTATGTCCACTATATCGCTCAGGTACGCAACGGTTCCAGCACCCATGAACCTCAGTCTACTCGTCCACATTGCCGTTAATTCGCAAAGTGAAAGCCTTACGGTTTTAGGCTTTTCTCAATTTTTGCAGCTTTTGCAGAAGTCAATACCCCAAGTCCCTCCGTGTACCTCACTAAAGTTACGTTGCTCACACAGCGATCATTTCAAGTAATATTCTGGTCACATGGATTTTCTCGTCTTCTGAGAAGAGTAATACTCCATATTGATCTTGCAGGTGGTCAGCGGCATGCCCAACCTTTTCAAACACGGCGAAAGTGAAAGGGAAGTGGAAACCTCTACGCCTAGGAAACCAGAGTAAACTGCTCTGCCATCACGATAAGTGATCTGCGACAATTTACTCCAGTTCCTCAATTACTTGTGACATAATTCAGAGCCTTTAGAGCTGATGAAATATATTTCTGAGCAAATTTAAATATTACTGTGTCCGATGATCCTGGTCTAACCATTTGATAGCTTCCTACTTAATTATAAAGCCGGAACCTTGTTTTCCATTTAAGATCCGCCAGTGTAGAACTAAGTATAGCCAGTGGGTCCTTGAACGTCCGAATTCCATAGCTCGCTGCAAGGGATTTCAACTTAAACTCTTTGTCGAAGGTTGTTGGTGACCGTTATTTCCGGCAGGTGTTTCCCATTCAGAATTTAGCTATTACTTTAGATAGATTTTTTACACACTTATTACACAATCTCATTTAATAAAGCTCTCACTTTTATTTGACGACTATGTATGTTAACTCTCACCTTTCACGTCTTAATATCCGCACACTTTGCAAATATGCTAGGCTCTAACTCATTGCACAGCATCATGCAATAGCAGCAATTGCAGCGATAAATGCATGCAAGCATTTAAAACTTGCAGACAAATGATACTATAATTATGCCAAAGATAAATAAATGTTATTGACAACTTTTTCTTTTGCGAAATACCGCAGATACATAAATGCGGCTATCTGCGGGTTATACCAAAAGGCAGCTGAGAGCAAAACTTCAAAAATCTAACTAAGCAAGCGGGTTGCCACAGATGCAAGTTTGACAGGCGGTCATGCAGGCAAACATATGAAGAAACAACAAATAAGTAGACAGTCATTGTGGGGAATGCTAACTCTTTGGACGTGACGTGAGCTGGAGTGTGAGCCGAGTGACAGGCATGCAGCACGCTCCAATGCACATGCATACAAATACATACATACATACTATATGTATCTACTAAAATAAGCATGAAAGTGCTTACCGTGATGCATGTCGTCAGGTGCAATAATTGTCAAATGCACATTGATTTAGAGGATTTTAATAAACAACTATTAAAAAATACAGAAAAAAAAATAAAATTAAAGCTAACATCGTAAACGCTAAAAACTAAAACAGGTGTGCATTTGTACATGCATACATAGAAAATATAAGTAAGCTTATGTACATACATACATACGCGCTTGCATATGCTGCAATTAATGCTTGGACTGCTGAGTGATGTCTCAAGTTGGCAAATACAGCTGTTGAATCACTTAATGCGCGCGCATTTGGCTGGTATTTCTTTTTTCATGGATTTCGCTTTGGCTTTGCTGTCTCAATGTATTTTGTTGACAAATGATTTGCAACAGGTTTGCGGCGCTTTTGGCAAGCAGCGATATAGAAATGTTAGTAAAACATTTGTTGTTGTACATACATACATACATATACCCCTTTTATACTACTACATCGCAACTAATCTAAAGCAAAATGTGCTTAATTACAAGCTGTTAAAAATTTATATGTCATACAGATTAATTTCATTAGAACGTGTTGCATGCGGCAAATAGTTCGATACTTTACGCAACGCTACACCTTCGCGCTGGTTGCAAAACAACGGGCATAAAAAACGTTTTATTTACGTGTAAACATACATACTTTCATATGTAGGGTGGTCCAAAAAATAGTTTAAAATGTTAAGCTCTCACGATTTTTCTAAATGGAAAAAATACCCGTATTTTGTAAAAATATTGTATTGAGAACCGTCTCAAAGCCCACTAAATTTTCCATGTATTTTATATGAGGAAAAACACTTTTTTGTAGAAATGGAATAGAATTCCTGAAAATCAATATTTTTCGATCGGAAAACTCAGTTTCTCTTCAGGAGTCTTCAAATAATAACACCCAATTTTTTACTTTACCATTTCTGTCTACTAAGGATTTTTTATGGGTCCCCCCATTGTATTTTTTGGGTTTTTTGAGGGACCTATACAAAAAAAAATAGTTAATATTTTTGGCCAACCCTAATGTACATACATACATACGAGCGTACAAATATGGATATAGAATGTCTGCCTTTTATTATACCATGTTTTAACCGTCTTACATTGGTTGGCAACAAACTCTTTGAGCGTGTCGCTGCCGCTTCACAAATGGTCGCCATTAACAGGTCGAGCGCCAACACCTACGCCCGAAATGGCAACACCAACAAGGCTAGCGCAAAAAAAAAATGTGTGACACGAGACGCTTTGTGACAAACAACGCACAGTGGGCGGGATACTTGAAATTAATTGAAATTATCTAAAGCAAAAATATGCATTCGCTGACGTTTTGAGCACTTTATTTATATATATTTTCCTTACCAAATTTTAATTACCAAAAACCACAATTATATTTTTTTTAATTGCATACAGAACACGGGAAAATGCAAGAAATACCAAAAAAAATAATAGAAAGTTTAAATTTTTTAATTCGATTTCTTAAAAAAAAAATGATTGCAGATTTGTAGCCCATTAAATTCTAATTCACTAGTGTGAAAATTTAAAGCTGCTAAAAATTACCGTTGATTTTTGAGAACTTTTTTTCCGAAGGTGTTGCGCACTTCTTTCATGGAACTTATGAACACAATCCTTTTTTATATAAAGGAAGGTAAGCAACGCCCTCAGCGAAAAAAATTATCAGAAATTAAAGTTAATTTTTAGCGACTTGAAGCTTGCACTTTATTACATTAAAATTTTTATTTTCCGCCCGAGTTCTGTATGAAAAAGAATCTATCCTTGTGGCTTTCGCTGTTGTGTTGTGTTAATAAAAATTTTGTATGGAAAATGTAAATAAATAAAATCGTCAGAACTTCAGGATATGCATATTTTTAACGCTGACTGTATATATTGACCGGAAACTTCATCAGAAATGTCTCAGAGGTTACGAAATGAAGATCTGTTTGGTGTTAAACTGTGCACCAATGAAAGAGGTGAAACATCTGGGAATTACTCTTGATCATTAGGGTCTGTAGAAAGATTTTCGATTGGACGACGGGTCTGAACTCAAAATTAACAAAGACAACAACCACGCCACGTTTTGACACAATCCAAATGTTGATATTTCTTTCGGTTAGAGGATCAATAAGTACTTGTGCAACCGTGGCTTTATCCTATCGCTAGGGAGGGCATACCTACAGCTTTTAAATAAAGCTGACATAAGATTACTCACTTATTATCTATCCGATATCAATCGACTTAATTCGCATATGCACGGTTATTATTGTTGTGACAGCTCTGTTTTAGGGTCGCGAAGATGTTGGAGGACATTATATGTGATTTTCGGTATTAACTCTTCTGACCTGAGACATTTTTATTTCCTTACATTCGAACTTCTTAGAATAAGAATATTTCTGCCAAGATCCATTTATCTTTTATTTCGGCAGTTTAAGGTATCTTTAGCATTTAGAGGTTAGGTGCTCATCATCGAGAAACAAAAGCTATTTTAGGTCGCAATGATTCTAATGACACTAATTCAATAATTATTATTTTCGATTTGACTTTAGTTAGAATGATTGTTTTTGTTTTGTTAATTGATATTTAGTGGCCTCCAAATCAAAACTTTTACTTTCTACATATAAATAGGTAAATAATAAAAGCACTTTTTTGAAATCCTACCTTATTTAAAGCTACATAGTGTACTTTTTAACTGGAAAAAGGCCGAAAAAAGTACAAATTTACCTACGAAATCAATACAATGTACATTAGGGTGGCCCTTAAAAATCAAATCAATCTGCTAAACCACGGTCACACATACCACATATAAATTTTGGTCCCGATTAAAGACGGTTAAGGTGTGCCGCACAGGGGGCAAAGTTCAGATCCCTCTATAGAGACTCAAAAAATTAAAAATGTTTCTTTTTTTTCATTTAATACCCCAAATCGATATTACTAAAGTCGAAGATATCACATATAAATTTTGGTCCCGGTTGCAGTCGGTCAAGACGTTTTCACAGGGTAATCTGAACGTTGGGTATTAGATGAAACACAAAAAAATTTTATTTTTTGAGTCTCATGATAAGGCTTAATAAGAATATTGTAAAAAAATCTCTGAACGGAAACATTTTCTAGTGGGTGACCCTTCAAGTCGCCTAGTTTTTGGAGAACATTTTTTGATACATTTGATTTTGTCAAATTTAAATTAGACGAAGCTTAAATTCTATGAAATATTTTCTTCATATCGTCTAAAGTAAAGGGGTTAACATACATAAAATATGGCTTGAGTTGAAAACAGGGAAGCCAACTCGTGGGGAATTCCACGATTTGCGGGGAATTTCAGTTTGCGTGGGGGATCGGGGAATCGACCGTTTTTTGTGGGGAACTTCAGGTCGTTCAATTCTAGTATAATAAAGTTTCAAATGGCTAAAACTACCGTTGATTTTTTATAATTTTCTTTGTGGTATTAGCTTTCATATAACGACAACGACTTCACCAAAAAAATCCAAAGTCGAAAAGTTTTAGCCACTTGAAACTTGCACTTTATTATTCTAGAATTGAGTGACCTACAAAACTGCATACTGAAAATCTTTATAGAAAGTCCAGTTAAAAAGGTCGAAATTTTTACGAAAGTTTGTTGAGTTTTTTTCAAATATTGCACAAAGTTTGAAACTTGGATTTATAAAATTTTTGCTAAAGAATGAACAACATATTTTTTATATAAAAATAACTCAAATTAAATATTAAAAAAGTATGTGAATATCACATAAATATTTCTTATTCTTTATTTGTTTAGTAACTTTATAAAAGTTTGGTTTGGTTTAACATAGATGAATTACGTTTAAAAATAATATAAAAAAAAAACAGAAAGACCAGTAATATATCAAAATACCTAAAATTTTTTATTTTTTTATTTTTATTTTTTTAAGTAAGGAGATATCTATGGGTGGGGAATTTTGCGAAATTTCGGGCAAAATTGGGAAATTTCATTATCCAAATCGGTGAATTCTCGAAAATGAGTTGGCTACCCTGGTTGGAACCACCTTTTAGACATGCAATAAACATAACATAAGTATTATCTTAATAGCAACAACCAACACTTTCTCAAAACACGTTGGTAAACTGCAAGCTTTAAAACTGCATATTAAAATGAAGTTTTGGTTATTAGTGGAGATTTTTATGAAATATGGTTACTCGTTAATTTAAAGACTGTTAACCCATGTAATATGATTCTTACTTAGAATACTACAGATATAGGCAGGACTGTTTAACATTAAAATATTCGTGTTTTTCATAAGGCGTGTTTGTAAATGAGGCGCACACTGTGCAACAGATACGACTACTACACAACAGGCCGCATAGATACTTGTCCAAAAAGGGCATTGTTTACGACAACGGTAAAGCACCGGTCACACGATTTTTACATTTGTACAGATTTGTACATTTTGGAAGGTACACAGTGGTGTTGTTCGGAAATTCTTTTGTTGAGCCGAACTCAAACCTCTAAACAACACCACTCTGTGAAGGCCAAAATGTACAAATCGTATGATCTTTACTTAAGAGCTTAAACCTCTTCAACAAAAATGTTTCTTAAATTGGAAGTACATACATATGAATGTACATACGCACGCAAACAATATATGTACATATGTACTGATACGTGTTTCAAAGAGAAGCATACTTAGTGAAAAAATAATTAAAAACCAAATGAACTTTGTGGAAGTATTCTACTTATTTTATATAGCAAAAAAATTGCCATCATCGTCGTTATTTTTAGTCGATTGTATAGTAATAGATTTTTCAATTCGAAATAAACATACATACAACAATGTATGTGCATACATGCTAACCTTATTGTTCCAAGCCTCAAAACTATGATCTAATAACGGTCACTTACTGGTTTCCTCATGAAAGTGACAAATATCACCCAAAACTTTAACAAATCTAAATTTAATTTAGGGGACAGCATAAAGTCACATTTTAATGCCGCCAACGGATGACATTGAAGAAGCATACGCTGCGATATTTCAATTTAGTTGAGAAACATTAAAAGTATTGCATAGGAATGTTGAGGAAATAAAACCAAAACAAAACACGAAAAATATGCTTACTACGGTCAATAAAAAGCTGTATTCTGTTGCGAATCGCCAAAATTCCAATTACGATTTCACAAAAGGTTTACATGGCGTCGGTAGGTAACTTTTTTCTGCACTAATGAACACAAATGTACCTGATTATTTTCTCTGAAATCTAGCTGCCGTGCAGCCGGCTTTAAACGCTAATTGAATTCCATACATATTTCTTTTTTTTTTAATTAAAAATTTACTTCAGCATGACCAAATAATGTAACCAATAAGTATCAGCATTGTATTCTTCTTTTTCCTTGGGTTAACGGTGTTTTTCGGTGGCTACAGCTTTCGTTAGTATTGGACTTTTATTTGTTCGATAAAAAATTTTATAAAGCTAAGATTAAATAATTCGAAAATATATAACGCACGGAGACAATCTTTTTTTATACGAAAGAAAGTCTGCCACACGCTCAGCGAAAAAATTGTCAAGAATCAACGGTAATTTTCAGCGACTTTAAACTTGCACTTTATTATACTAAAATTTAATGGGCACACTCAATGCACACTCAAAATCTAAAAAATCGAATTGAAAAATTTTAATTTTCTTCAATTCGCTGAGTTCTGTCTGAAATTGAAAAAATGTATTTTTGTGATTTTTGCTGTTGAATGACTACATTTTTATAAAAAAAATTGGTGGAGAAAATATCTATACATACATATAATAAAATTGTAACAGGCCGATGTCTGAACATTATAGACATTAAAGAAAAATTAATATGGGGAGTCTACATTGGAGCAATAGAAGTTAAATCAAAAATTATTTGAATTTATTTATTTACTTAACTTTTATTAAAAAAATCGCTCTTTAGCAAATTTTTTTACTTTTATTTAACTACTCCTTAAATAACAGTTTTTTTTTATTTTGTAAATCCAAAAGAACAATTATTTTTGGTTTCAATAACAGTTATTTTTGATTTTTAAATTATATATCTTAGATAACAGTTATTGAAGACTTTTATCTCTAAAAGGCATCAATATAAATCAGTCACTGACTTTTATTTTTAAAATCACACTTATAAAAGTCATTTGTATAAGTCGCAGTAAACTTTGGTTATCCAACACCTTCTTAACTACGAAAAATGATATAATGACTTTTATACGCATGACTTAAAAAATAAAAGCCGGTGATTAATTTTTATTGATGACTTTTATAAATAAGTCTTCAATAACTGTTATCTAAGCCATATAATAATAAAATCGAAAATAACTGTTATTTACAGATTATTTAAATAAAGATAACTGATATTTCGGATTTGTAATAAAAATCAAAAATTATTGTTATTTTGCATAAAAATTACAAGTAAAAATCTATTTTCAAATTTGATTCTCGGTGAAAAAAGAAATCGATTGGTCTGCATCACTCAGTTGTAGAACATTTATTTCATAGTAAATTTTTCAATGACACTTTCCATCAATAACTGTTATGTTGGGACCCTGTCGAAAACTAATGCATGAAATTGAATGCAGTTTTCCCCTTCGTACTGCTTTTTAACCAACTTCCCAATGAGTTAGAGACTTTAAACTTCAAACTTGGCTCAGAACCCGATGGCAATGCAGTATGAAGGCTGAAATAATCTGCTAGGTGGCGCAGGTGTCGAGATATTTGAAAAACGCGTATTTATGGTCCGATTTGTTTAATATTTAGAATCAAAAATCCGTTTTGTGAACATTAAAAGTGCAAATACTTATCTCAAAAACTAGTGGCAATTGAATAATTTCAAGATCAGATTCCGATTGTATGAAAAAATCACATAAAATCCAGTGTTCACTGCTTGTGCAGTTGTTCGATTTTTTTTGGGCTGTGTTATGATACGGACGGAATCAAAATAGTGCATCCATATAGCCGGATCAACTGTTGTTAAGCAAAACTCTCTGGGAAGAGTTTCGAATTGAGTTGCAAATTTTCCAAAACTACAAACTTAGTGATTCATATCTCTCTGATTTTGTAAGACGTTGTAATTGGTTTTCATAACTTATCAAAAGAAAAAAAAATTTCGATAAATTGTCGCTCACGATATACGTATTCGCAAATCGTACCCCATATATTTATATAACAGTTTTTATAAGGATTTTTGCGTGATTTGCGTTTTATTTTTGTCTGTTACTGTACGTATTCTTTATACCCATTCTCTGCTTCGGCCAATTATTTATTTCTTTTCTAAAGTGTGAACAGCGTAAATTAGCTGAAATTGCTCTTATTTAAATTTTGTGCAACAAAAAGTTCAAGTCACCAGCATGCAATTTACCGATAAAATTCTCAATTCCGCAATAAACAAAAGGAAAACAAAAACTCTTTTGAAGTCATTTATTTTGCGGCTGTGGTCAGCAACAACAACAACAATTGTAACACATTACTAATTTGGCGCAATCAATGGAATTTCGTATAGAAACTTGCTCATTTGCATTTTGTTTGGCCAGCATGAACACTTAATAGCTGAAATACAATGCCATCGAACGGCGAACTCACCACAGCGAAATTCGCGTTGTCAAAATTAGAACACCCACAAGCATATGAAATTGAACACAGCCAAAGCGAAATGCGAAGTTCGCTTGGCGGCGTTTCATGGCGATAGATTTATTTCTATCACCCTGCTGGCTATGACAGCTGTGCGTGCCAAAGGTGGCCGTATTTCTTTTTTGCTTTCAAAGTTTTAAAAGAAAACAACCTAAACACGATTTTTTGTTGTTGTTTGAAAAATATAGTTGTGGATTCGTTAAATCTGGCTTGAAACAAATTATTTATAATAATCTTTCTTTGTTTTACATTTATATTTGTTATCATTTCCTCATTTCTAAATATGATTTAGTTTTTTCCAAATATGGTCACCCAAATTATAAAGGCGACCAAATGGGATCAGCTGTTTTCGCTATCGCTCTAATTCTGTTTAAGTAGGCGAAATAGCTGGGCGAACGGTGAACGAAAGCATCGCGCAATTCGGCGAAGTTTGCCGTTCGCCGGTATTGTATTTCAAGCATAAGGCACACTGAAGCCAACACAAGAACGATCACATTTTGCATATAAAAAAGAACTGAGCGCTCAGAATTTTTAATGTGGATATGTATGTACTTATGTATGTGTGCAACATTTTCGTTATTGTTATACCCTGCAGAAATTATCAATTGATAAAAAATAAACCACTTTTAAGTTAGCTTTTTTGTGGAATTTCTATAAAATATATAACTTATGGTTAACTACAAAAAGCTAACTTGAAATTAGTTGAAAAGAAATGTAGGAGTCATGAGGATGCAACCGGGAGTTTGTTTTCTTTAAACAAGTTTCTATTTAAAAATCCTCATACAGATTTTACTTGGAATACACTTTTTTCTGTACTTCACAAATACTTTTTCGAGTTCAGGGCAAGTAAAATAAAGATCGAAATTTCATATTATCATTTGGAAGTTATGTCTGACGGAATTCGTATATGGAACCACCTACAGCAGAATATGTAAACAAATATGTTATGTTAAATAAAGCAAAAAAATATAAAATTAGTACACAAGTAATCTTAAAGCAAAAAACATAAACGACTTAAATTCTCATATAAAAATGTAAGACTATCGTTAATTTCTTCATGATCCAATGATCGGATTTAAAGCAAATTAGTATGGGATCAACTCTGAGGTAACGTCTTTCCTTTAAAAAAAGAGTTATAGAAAACATATATACAGAAAAAAATATAAAATATTCCGAAGAATTGATAACCTTCTCCTTTTTGTGAATTCGGTTAAAAATAAAAAATTAAGTATATTTCTTATTCACATTTTATATCCAAAAGAAGTTAGTTGTAAGTTAGTTGACATCTAATACACAGGTAACAACCCCTTGGCCATTTCGCGGCCATTGCCATAAAAATATATGTAGTTAGGTTTCCTCAAAGAAAATATACAGTTAATAGTAACATCTAGTTCCTTCCGAATCAACTTCAAGTTAACTTATAGTTAGATACATTTCCTGCAGGGCGCCAACTGCATTTAAGTCATATATGTATAAACATACTTAAATGTACTTATATGTGTATGAATATTCGTATGTATTGGAGTAAAAGGCTTTTAAACACACGTGTTTTGTTTTATTTATTCACAAAGTTATTTTTTTCGTATTGTAGTTCGTACTTACATTCATGCAAAAATGGAAATAAAATGAAAATAACGGTCGATTGAATTTGAAATTGCATTTTTACCTGTAAGTAGAAAAAAAGAAAATACAAGATTTTCATTAGTTGAATGTGTTTTGCGGAGGAAACTAATTAAAAGTTTTATGTTAGATATTTTCGAAGAAAGCAAATAACTTAGCCTAAATAATTAAAATGTGATTAATTGAAAAAATCCTCTAGATACAACTATAGTCGTCAGAGTAATTAGTGGTGTAAAACAGGTATTATTTCCCAGTTTTATTTAAGTTGAAATTCAATTCCACTTGTTTTTCTCAATTCTTGAACTGGCTCATTGAACTCACCTTCACCGTTATAAATTGACCACTGACCTCAGTTATAACTTCCAATAAAACACTACCCATCATCATCGACTTTTAAAGGCATTGCCATAAACACCCACAATTGGTGGACAGTAATTGAATTCAACAAATACGAGTATGCCATGTACATATATTTACACATGTATTTATGAATGTATGCGAACAGTAAGGAAAAGTTAAATGTATAAAAATGTTTCGAGCCAATCGTAAAAAGTTAAATAATATTTGACCAAATGCGACACATTCTTATTATGGTTTCATATTTTGGGCGTAAATTAAAAGCAAATGAAGGCTAAATCCATTGAAGCAAGAGACATTGAAAAGTTTTAGGCTTTTGGCCTTACATGCAAATAAAAAAAAATTAGAATAGATTAAAGAAGCATCATAACGTGACGCTTTCATCCATATTTCAAATATATACGCGTTTCAAGCCAATTTTTTTGGCAGACTTGAAAAAAGGAGGAGGTTATCGATTCGTCGTGTATATTTTTTCACGCATAACTTTTTTGTTTGTGAGTCAATTTGCATAGTTTTTTACAACGGTCCCATTTAAGTTTTATCAAAATTTTTTTATTTAGTTTAAAAAATTGTTTATCTAAATATACTTATAATAATAAAATTGGTAGCAAGCAAATACCCGCCTTGCTTCACTGCGCCTTAAAAGTATTTTTGTGTCGTTTGATACCCGTATTGTGATATTTTTATACCCGAGCGCACTTGTGCACAAGGGTATATTAATTTTGTTCACATAACGGTTGTTTGTAACAGCCAAAACGAATCGAGATAGATATAGACAAATGTATACATAAATGATCAGGATGAAAAAAGAAATCGATTAAGCCATGTCTGTCTGTCCGTCCGTCTGTCCGTCTGTCCGTCTGTCCGTCTGTCCGTGTACACGATAACTCGAGCAAAAATTGAGATATCTTAACGAAATTTGGTATGTAGGTTTCCCTTAATCCAAGGTAGGTTGGTATTGAAAATGGGCGAAATCGGACTTTAACCACGCCCACTTCCCATATAACGGTAAATTCCAGAAATACGAAAACTGCGATATTTTAGTAACTACTAAAGATAATTCACTCAAAATTGATATTTACAATAAGTTTTAGACGAAAAATAAGAATATTATAAATTTTTGGAAAATGGGCGTAGCCACGCCCACTTATGGTTATATGCGTATATCTTGGTAACCGCTGCACCAATTTCTTCCAAACTTGGCACAGTTGTTGGCCTTCGCACAACATACTAAATGGCCGAAAATTTTTAAAATCGCTCAATAACCACGCCTACTTCCCATATAACGGTAATTTTCAGAAATACGAAAACTGCGATATTTTAGTAACTACTGGAGATTATTCGCTCAAAATTGATATTTACAATAATTTTTCGACGAAAAATAAGAATATTATAAATTTTTGGAAAATGGGCGTAGCCACGCCCACTTATGGTTACATGTGTATATCTTCGTAACCGCTGCACCAATTTCTTCCAAACTTGGCACAGTTGTTGGCCCTGGTACAGCATACCAAATGGCGGAAACTTTTTAAAATCGGACAATAACCACGCCCACATCCCATATAACGGTAATTTAGAGAAATACAAAATCTTCGATAAATCAGTAAATATTGAAGCTAATTTATTCAAAATTGATACTTTCAACAATTCTTTACCAAGAAATACGTTTATGGTAAAATTTTGGAAAATGGGCATGGCACCGCCCACTTATGATCACATATATGTATATCGGTAACCGTTCTACCAATTTGTACCAAACTCGGTGTGGTTATTGTGCTTGCCACATATAAGCAAAACGTTGAAAATTATTGAAATCGGACTAAAATAACGGCCGCTTCTCATATAACGGTAAATTTCAGAAATGTTTGAAACTTCAATATTTCGAAATTGAAGGACGCTAATTTACTCAAAATTGATACACCCCGGCTTACCATCTAGCGGAAGGTTTCGGAAAGGTGAAAAAACATATTTAATACTTGCGCCGGGTATTTAATGTTCGGCTCCGCCCGAACTTAGACTTTCTTACTTGTTTTTTATCAATTTAATTAAATACAATTTTTCAAATAGGTGGCAACCCCCCTCAAAAATATTTTCGGCAGTAAACTTTCCTAAGCCTCTTCAGTTTGATACCCATATTGCAATATTTAATTTATCTTATCAATTAAATTAAATTTAAATTTTCAAACATGTGGTAACCTCCACAAAAATATTTTCGGCTGTAAGCATTCTTAAACCTATTTCTTTTATCAGCCATATTGCAATATTTACTTTATCTTATCAATTTACTTAAACTGAAATTTTCAAACAGGTGACAACTCTCTAATTTTTTTCTTTCTGTATTTTAAGTTACACATCTAGCAATACATCGGTATAAACTACATTCAATTCCATGCATTAGTTTTCGAATGATGCGCGTACAAACATTAAGACAAACAGACAGACATATGTATAGATGATAATGTTGATGATAACGATAAAGATAGTTATAATGATAACGTTGGTACGAGCCTAATAATAATGATAATAATAGATTGGTGCTAAAACAAATTTGTTAGTGTTTAGCCGAGCTTCTCCCCCGATTTGTGGCGTGTGCCTTTATGTTGTCACTCAAAGGGTAGGGACCCATAATTTAAACCTTAATCCGCTCATTCCAACTACCCAACGAACGCCTAACTGACCTAAGCCACAACAACACATTACCCGAAATAAGATCAACAACACCGCGAAAGAGTTGAGTACTGGCTCGTCAAACCTTTCTAAAAATGCGTGCACCGACATAACCGACTTCTCGTCGTCGAAGTGTACGCCCCACTTCGACAAGTTCTAAAGCTTCTGAACGCGGACTGGCTCCACCGGCCCGTGGGCTCGCTCGTCGATGCCGCTGCCGATTGCACGGCGTTATCCTGCGCCCGATTATCCGTCTGTTCATGTTCGTCCTTCTCTCCGACTGGCTTCTGCAGATCGGTCAAGCCAGCAGATGGAGCTGAAAAGAAAATTGCTGTTACAGCTCCATCTGCAGGCTCATCTCCATGACGCCTACACACATTAACTTGCCTTTAATCACTAGTTGCAAAGCCGCAAACATTCTACTCGATACACAGCAAGTACTTGTGAACGCTCATCAAAGTACAAAAAATACTCAGTACTTGTACTTGGTAGAGGTCTCGAGTCTATACTTTTAAGTACTAGTATCGGATAATCACCACATGTGATTGTTCTTGAACAAATTGGCAATCTCAGCTATTTGACAAATTGTATAACACTTAAAAAAAATGTGTACACGTCTTGTAATCACACTTGGCGGCCGCCGCGTGTTTTTAACCGACTTCAAAAAAAGGAGGAGGTTATCAGTTCGTCGATTTTTTTTTTGTATGTATGTTACCGCATAACTTTGGACGACGTCAACCGATTTCGATAATTCTTTTTTCATCGGAAAGGTGGTACCCCAAGGGTAGTTCCATACTAATTTTGTTTAGATCTGATCATTGAATCGTGAAGAAATTAACGATAATCTTAAATTTTTATATGAGAGTAGAAGCCAATTTTGTTTTTTGCTTAAAAATACTTGTTTTTTTCAAATATATATATTTTTTTTTGTAATCTTACATTTTGTTTTGTTAATACTTTAGAGAAAATGTCTTTATTTACTCTCACAAAAGTAAATACCGCGTATAAGAGTAATTACTTTTACCTAACGAAATACCACGTACTACTTAGTATTTTTGGCTACCGTAAATAGTTTATACAAAAGTAATCCCCAGAAATCCCGCGAATCCCGAAATATGTAGTTCCGAAAATACCGAAATAGCAAAAAGTTCCAAAAAATCTGGAAAAATAAAGCACTAAGAACCCCGAAAAGTCCAGAACAAGCTCCAAAGCTCTTAAGAAAAACTACCAGAAATTAAAACACGAAGAAAACCGGAAAATGAAATGGAGAAAACCTTGAAATGTTTCGAAATATTTCGAATTCGATTCTATTGTCAACTAAATGTCATAGTACATCAGTGTTTAGCGTCTCCTAAATACTTCCACTCTGTTTACTTTACTATTCTCTAAAATACCCAAGTATTTTTTTACTTCAGTATTTAGGCAACTATTTCTAGGCACATATGTATATGGTTATTCAATATCCAAATAAGTACTTGGTATATGTGTATGCGACTGTGAATGTACCGACTTATTTGTTCATAGAAATATGCTGACATACCTAACGCAAAGTGCAATATTTTATTTAATTACTCAATTTGCAAAAGCAGTTAAAAGCTGTAATGAAATGCGATTTTTAATTTTTGTTTTTAGATATATATGTATGTATGTTTGAGGCCACTCCCCAGCACAACCGGTACTTTGAAGGCGCATAGTTTTTCTCAATAATAAATGGCTCATATGAATACCAAAGAGCTAAGTGCTTATTGAGTAATTCCACGTACACATTTTTTAGCGCTTTTGTGAAATCACTGAATACCGCCGCCAATTGACACTTCAAATTACACATAAACTCCATTCAATTATTCTATTTGTTTAACGCTGCTGATGTAATTAAATGTGATTAAAGTAAGTGCCTATACTAATAAAAAAGACATTTATGAAATTGTCGAATAGAATTTAAAACAATCGGCACGATGTAGAACTAGAAATCTGGGTATCTATAATTTGTAAGTATTTAAATGTGCGAGTACACATAGGCGCCTAGCACCAAACAGGCGGTGTCAGTGATTGCAAATGATGTGTAATTAAAAGAAAAGAATAAACAAATATGGAAGAAACTTTAGGTGGAATTGAACAAGGGACGCTTAAGTAATTGTGCTTGTAGAGTAAATGTAGCCCACAACCAGAACTTTCGCAGCGTTCAAATAAAATGACAATACAATAAAAAGTCATAAAAGCTATAGAATTCTGAAATGCTTACATACTTACATAAATATGTGTATGACATTGAAAAAGCAAATGCAAATCAGGGACCATAAAAGTTGGCCTAGAAATGAGAATAAATAAAGCACTTATAGTCTGGAAAACTATTAAAATCAATTCAACTACTTCCAACAAATGACTGCACATATACAACAATACTTATTTACTGCTGGCTGACTAGCGGATGAGCTCAGCTTTTCAAACTATCAGTTTTAGATAGTCATTATTTAATAGGAAAGAATTGCTTTTTAGTGCATTAAAGTATAAAGCTTCAAATTATGACTATTTAAAAATAGGCTATCCAATTTTTATATGCTATCCATATGGCTGAGGCTATGGCTAATTATGAAAAAAAATCTAGATTACTTTCGTAATAAAATGAATGCTTGAAAGTGGAATACTTCACAGTAGCCCTACAAAAAAAAAAAACCAAAAAAAATTGTGTCATACATTAAAAAGTTGTGATAAAATAAAAGTTAAGCCAGTAACATTTTGATAAATTTTGGCTGTTTTTCTTTTGTTTCATTAATGTTTATTATTTTTCCATAAAAGTCTAGCTCATTATATAACAAACACCACATAAATCCAGATTTCAAAATTTAAACAAAAATTATGAAAAATCTGCAAAGTTTCAGCTAGATTTTAACATTTTTATTAAAATTTTTTAGAATTTTTTTGAGTATGCAGTTTAATGCCCATTAAATGAAGTCTTAAGTTGCTAAAAAATCGCGTTCATTTTTAATAATTTTTTTTCTGATTTCATGACGCATTTATTTTCATACAAAAAAAATTGTCGAATTTATTTTGTATGAAAAAAAAATTTTTAATGCAATCAGAAAAACATAAGACTTGCACATTATTACCCTAGAATGTAATGGGCTATTAACCTGCATACTCAAAAAAATTCTAAAACAACTGAATAAAAAGTTGAAACTTTGCAGATTTTTCATAATTTTTGCAAAAAGTTTGAATAATATAAATAAAATTGTTGAATATAATTATTATAAGGCCATGAATAACAAAAAAATATTACGACGGCCATAAATAACAAAAAAGAAGACGAGCACAACTTAAGTTAAATATTCCAAAAATAGCATTTTAACACAAACCAATAACCAAATGATCAAGTCTAACTAAATAGCAACAAAATAATTCCCCTGATTGTAGTTGGGTTGACCAAAATAAAAAGTTGAAAAAGCAACAAAATTTTACATGGCGAACTTAGCTCATTGGGTAAGACCACTGGCTTTGAACGCGGAAGTTGCGAGTTAAATTCCCAGTGAACTCGATGAGGAGATGTTGCGCTTTCCAAAATAGCAGCTATAACTTCTACCTTATGTAAATTATTGTGGTTCTTTCCCAACATTTTTTCAGTAGAAACGGCCTTAGGCTCGATAACAATAAATATTGTTGAATGAAATTTAAAAAATATATTTTTTTAACAATATAATATAAAAATGTAAAAAAAATAATAAAGTATAAAAAATTTATAAAAAGAAAAAAATTAAAAAAAAAGTTTTTTAAATCAATAAAACCTAAACATTAAATAAAAAAGGAAAAGTAAATCAAAATATAAAAATAAAATAAGTATCTAAAAACTACATGAAATTAAAAAAGATGTACCTATATTTTTCTTTTTAAAACAAAAAAGGGATATATATTAAAAAAATCCGCTGCCCGAGCCTCGAACGTCGGAAATCTCGAATGGCACGCAAGCGCTTTGCTCACTCGGCTTTTGCGTCTGTTGGATGAGATGGAGAAAAATGATAAAAAAGCGCTTTTCACCATGGAAGTTGGAAAGGTAGTTTTTTTTTAAGACCAGAATAAACAAAATCCTTCAAGCTATTTTGCCTAAGTACTGTCTTCAATTGTCCTACAAAGCATCTTCAACTATCTTGAGAGAGAGGATGACCCAGGGCCTAGGCGATTGAACGATCCTGGGTTGGCGTCGGCGTAAAAATGTAGGTCCCTCCGCTTTGTGTGACAACATCAAGGTGCACGCCACAAGTCGGAGGAGAAGCTCGGCCAAACACTAACATATGTGTAAGCGCCAATCTATTATTATTATCATTGTATATGTCCCAATTTTTCTAATGGCTCAACGAGGAAAACACTGCAGAATCTATTTAACGATAAGGCAAAGACAGTCTTTTCGGGCATACTTAGGACACTCTACTTAAAAAAAAAAAAAAATATATTTGACACTTACGCTTTTGTTAATTGTTTGGCATTTAATCTCCTTCAATTTATGGTTTTCGTATTTATGTTATTAAACAAATGGAGAGACCTGCAGTTTTAACCCAACTCCGGAAGGCAAATAAATTACTTTTATAGGCAGTGTTTTTATGGTAGAAGTGCTGCTATTAGGCAAGACATTTTTTGGGATGTTGCTCGTATTATGAATCGAAGAACGTAACTCTAACCACTCGGCTACAGCGGCGTATAAGTACGACAGATAATAGTCTTGGAAGATAGAACGGAAAACGGAATTAGTTGGAAATTTAAGGATGAAAAAGCAAGAAATGTGGGTACATTACACTCCATATGAAAAACTCACAGATAGTTGGCTAGCAGAATCCTGAGTGAATATCTTTCAATTCACATATTTTTTATGATGGTTTAAGTGCTGTACTCGTTTGAATAATCAAAGCCTTATCCTAACTTCTGTCCAACAAGGAAGGAAAGTAAATATGTATTCGGTGACAATCGTTGTGGCAATTTAAGTCGGCAATAATCGATTAGCCACATTTGAAATTATAGATAAAAATAGAAAACAAGTATCGTTTGTATGCCAAGTGCAGGCATTTTATAATTTTGTTCTTGAAACACTCTAACCACCATTATTCTTACTTGCCGGCACTTGTGCCGCAGGAGCTTTAATAATTTAAAAGTGTCACCTGTTTGTAAGCGCGCAAATCACTGCAAATTACTTGAAATTATTATGCAATTTAAATGTTAGCCTTGACTTGTCACCCGTTGCAATTTTGATGCTTCAATTTCTTTAAAATTACTTATGACACAGTTCTAAAAATCCATTCGTAACAGTACTTTCCTAAGGCGCGCAGTGTATAGATGTTTTTCCAAATTCGACGCGATGTGGCTTATGCAAAATCTTGCAATTTTAACACTTTTTAGTTTTGTTGCAGCAAATGATTTGAAAATTGGTACAAACAGCGAATATTCCAAGGAAAGGAAAATATCGATAAATCCTACTTATTTTCTTTTCTCTAGCATTTTGGATTGATCCCCTGCAAAGCGGAATTGATGCGGATATTATAGATGCAGTGAAAGAAATTGCTGATTTGCGTTTAGAAACTAAAATTCAGTACTCAATTGTTATTATTGAAAATGAAAAGAAAAAGAACGAGGAGAATATGGAAAGATGTAGGTATACATATAGAAAAAAAAAGATTTACAAATTTAACGGCTAAGAAATTTTTACAAAATTAAAAAATATATATATATAAACAACAAAAATAAGATAAAATAAAGCGAAATAGAATTAAATTACAACAGCTTGAAACTTTGACACCTAAAGGACCCCTGTCTGCCAAAGAATCGCCTACAAAATCTCCCAGATAAAATACAATTAGTGGCAAGGACAACAGAATTTGAGCAGCCACCGGTTTTAATCCATAAGTAAATAAGGGAAGTTAGTTGTTTCTCTACATCGATGCACAGTGCGCCCTGCAGAACAAGCTAGGTGGACACAATTATTTTTGGATATTTTTAAAGTACACTTAGGGTGCTGATATCCGATATACCATCGGTTTTATCTGACAAAATATTTTTTTATTTTCACTTTTATTTCAACATAAGTACTGATAAAAATAAAATATTTCACACAAACACGGTTGAAATTTCGAAATTCCTGCCATTATTTTATTTGTAAGCAGTGTGCAAACTCTTTTTTATTTTTGTGTGGTAGAATCGGCAAACAAAATTTGGTAGATTTGAATAAGATGTGGTAGATTTTCCAATTCATAATTCATAGAACTCAAAAATTAGATCGGCGAAATAGTATAAGTGCTTAGTTATTAGTTTTCTAGTTAGAGAATATATTCACGAAGCAAAAAATATTTGCATTAATTTGAGAAAAATCCTACGAATTGATTTATGCAAAAAAATCTAGCAAATTATTTTTTTAGTTGTGCCTCTTTTGAAGACGGTGTGCGAAATGTATGTATGTATACTATTAGATTTTGTGAAGTAGGGAAGCAATAAGACAGGGTAACCAAAATAAATTTGCCACCTCATACGTGGTATTGCAAGCGACGATATGTAAGTGTCCCAATTCAAAGTCCTTCAAATGATTTTCCAAAGACTTTAAAATAGAAGGATATAAAAGTCAGGATTGCTCGATACTCGTACCCCACGGGAGCATACGATTCCCTGGAACAGTTTTCCTTATAAGTATATTTCTAAGAAATTTATACATTTGTTAAACCGATTTCGTTAAAACAACTAGCGATTTTCGACGAGTTATAGAATAATTTTTTCTTCATAACTAGTTCAGTAGCTTTAGTAACATCGTGTAGCTTAGGAAACCTATAGAGGTTAATTATCACATTTATCGAACTTAAGCCATTCTTCTAAATATTTCGACCTTGTAATAAAGGAAAAAAAAATAAACATTGTGCTCTAGCTAGTATGCTGTATTGATATTGATAGGATATGTCAAAATCTAGTCCGGTCCTTCAAAGGTGTACAATAATATAAAAAAATTGCATATTTTCGAAACCCATTTCCACAATATCAGGAAATAGTTCCGAACAGATACTTTCTTGCAGAACGCCTTTGCCAAGGCTTCATAAAGCAACCTTTGGGCCCGACAGCATATCAAAAGGCCTGTGAATGCCGTTCTTGTTGCACAGCCACCCGACGTGGACGAGACGGAGCTTCGTCTGCTTCGGAAGACTCGGACCACAATAAGCAAACTTCGCTCTGGCTACTGCAGCAGGTTGAACTCGAACCTAAGCAGAGTAGATGCAGATGTGCCCAATGAGTGCCCGGCATGCGGAGAGACACCCCACGACTCGAAACATATCTTCGCATGCACACAAAACCCCACTCAACTGACGCCTCTGTCCCTATGGACGGATCCTATAGAAGCTGCATGCTTCTTAAGTCTCCCATTAGCTGAGCTTCACGACAACGACTGAGAGACTAGCCGATCTGGGCGGGGTTGTTGTAGCCGCTACAACAACAACGACACGGCTCCCAGTGCGAATGGCTACGCCGTTCATCGCGATAGCAGAGATATAGGAAGTCACATTAACTGGCATGGCAATTTTTTGAACAGTTGAACAAACAAAGCTGTAGAAGGACCACCAAAAGTGCCACCAAATTACTGTTATTTATTTCTACTATTCCAAGTAACCCAGTGTATGATACATTTTTATCTGGACCAAAAATGTTCTCAACCTCATTTCTGTTCGCCAACATTACTTAACTACAGCACTTTATTTTTTGCAGTTTGTGAAATTCTCGCCAGCGATGGTGTCTCTGTGGTCCTCGATTTTACTTATCACCCATGGCGAGATGGATTGGAGTTGCTGAAATCATATCAAATCCCTTTTTTGCGAGTAGATCGCATCATGGCGCCATATTTAAAAATGTTTTCACAATTTATAGAGCAAAAATCCTGGCACGAATGTATCCTGATCTTCCAGAATGCCAGAGTATGGTCATTGCATTAAATTTTATGGTTTTCATAAAAAATTTAAAACATACATTTGTTTGTTATTGTTTAGGATACCGAAGAGGCTATAATACAAATCATCGAAGGTTATCATTTTCGCGCTTTGGTGCTAAATGCATTCGATCAGCGCGATTTCGTGAAACGAATGCGGCAATTGCGACCAACACCCTCGTGCTATGCAATCTTTGCGAGTGGAACGGCGATGAGCAGCATTTTTGAAAAGGTACAGCAGCAAATGTATGTATTCGGTTTCGATTTTTGAAAACTTTAATTTTTCAAGATATATGAAGGCAAACTCTTCGAACGACCTCGCGAGTGGCATTTCGTGTATTTGGATCCGCGTGATCGTGTCTTTAAGTTTAGGAAGTCAGTGAATTATGCGACCAAATTTACAATCAATCCGAAGACTTTATGCCGCGCACTGCGCATGAGGGATGCTTACTGCCTTAACGGATTTACCGTAAGTAATGATGGCTCCTTCGAGCTGCTTTCGTAAGGAAATATACATTTTTAATACAGTTCAATATTTATTTGTACCTTTCCTCACATTTCATGGTTTAGTTCCAACGCGCAATGATTTTGGAAATACTACGCAGCTTAATTGAAATTAAACAAATAAATATTAATTGGTTACAATCTTTCGTAATGCAATGTAACAACACGAGCCCCAACGAAGATACACATACGGGATTTAACATATTGGATCAATTCCCTTTGAATGAATTTTTACATTTTACCACCGATGCAACCTTTCCGGAAGAGGACCTCGATCTCGTGCCACGCCTTACTTACTCACCAACAATCAATATAAGTCTTTACTCGCGCGAGCACGAAGCGGCAACCGATTTAGCCATTTGGGAAAATGATGATTTACGCAAAATTAATAAGACGCTTAGTCCACCGAGACGTTTCTTTCGCATTGGCACCGTGGAGGTATGTACAAAAAACTTTAGCATTTAATTAGGCGCATCGTAGGCAAATTGGCTTACGATTAGTCAGAAATGTTTCACCAACCGCTCGCAACAATTCGCTTATATAAGAGTCTATACTCTCGGAGACACTGAGGACCTTGTGACTAAGTAGTTATGTGATTGTCGCAATGCGCCTAATTAAGGGCTAAGATGTACATATGTAAATATTACAGCTAATTCTGAATTCCTTTTCCACAGGCCATACCCTGGAACTATTTGAAGCGCGATCCAGTTACCGATGAACTAGTACTCGACGCTTATGGTAATCCGATTTGGGAGGGTTTCTGCATTGATTTTATTAAAACCTTGTCGAAGCGTCTAGACTTCGGTTACATACTCGTACCACCTACTTCGGGTGAATTTGGACGGCGCAATGCCGAAACCGAACAATGGGATGGCATTATCGGCGATTTGGCTATTGGTGAGACGGATTTTGCCGTCGCTGCATTAAAAATGTACTCGGAACGTGAAGAAGTTATTGATTATATAGCTCCGTACTTTGAGCAAACAGGCATTTCTATTGTTATGCGAAAGCCGGTGCGACAGACATCGCTATTCAAATTCATGACCGTTCTACGGGTGGAAGTGTGGTTCAGCATAATTGCAGCGCTGGTGGGAAGTGCCATACTGATTTGGCTGCTAGATAAGTATTCACCATATAGTTATAGAAATAATCGTGAGGCATATCCATACCCTTGCAGGTAGGAATGATAATCGTCACATGAAATTCTAAAGACGCTGTTTCTCATAATTTATGTATTTCAGGGAATTCACACTTCGTGAGAGTTTCTGGTTTGCTCTGACATCATTCACGCCACAAGGCGGTGGTGAAGCGCCTAAAGCAGTATCTGGTCGCATAATGGTGGCAGGTTATTGGCTATTTGTGGTTTTGATGCTGGCCACCTTCACGGCGAACTTAGCTGCCTTTCTTACCGTGGAACGCATGCAGACACCTGTACAGTCTTTACAGCAGTTGGCGCGTCAATCTCGCATAAACTACACAGTTGTGGAAGGATCAAGTACTCATCAATACTTTATAAATATGAAATTTGCTGAAGACACGCTATATCGCATGTGGAAGGAATTGACGATGAATGTAACTGAGGATTATCAGAAATACAGGTTAAATCTAGGAAATATTGCTTATCTTAATTTAATTACTTAACAGTTTAGCGGTCAAGCTGGCTAATATATAGTTACATTACCAGTTCTGCGCCGCATCGAATGTCATCAATTAGAGAGAAGCAAGATAATCCTATTATTATTTGCCTTTTGCCTATTTACCATTGGTGCGGCTGACGCCGATTGAAAGCACAATGCTCGCTGAACTTACAAATTTCTAAACAACTACTTCATCTTACAAAACACTCGTATTTAATCCCCTTTCTTTGCATGCTTTCAGAGTTTGGGATTATCCCATCAGAGAGCAGTACGGCACCATACTACTCGCTATAAATAGTTCCGAACCCGTCAAAGATGCCAAGGAGGGCTTTCGCAAGGTCAACGAACACGAGAACGCCGACTTCGCATTCATACACGACTCGTCCGAAATAAAATATGAGTTGACCCGTAACTGTAATCTGACCGAAGTTGGGGAAGTATTCGCTGAACAACCCTATGCCATTGCGATTCAACAAGGATCGCATTTCGCGGTAAGTTTTGTGAGATTTTCGTTCAAGTGAAAAAAAAAACTAAAAATCCTTTTCTTCAAGGATAAATTGAGCTATGCGCTACTGGAACTTCAAAAAGATCGCTACTTCGAAGAACTCAAAGCCAAGTATTGGAATATGTCACGTATTAAAGCCTGTTCCGTAAACAAAGAGGAAGAAGGCATCTCACTTGAAAGTTTGGGTGGTGTATTTATAGCCACACTATTCGGTTTAGGCTTAGCTATGGTCGCTTTGGTGCTGGAGATTATCTACTTCCAACGAAAGTACCGCTCACTAAGTCGTTTCAACGAAATCACAAAAGTAAAGCCAGCTACATCAGCAACGTCACTCAAGCAGTTAGTACCGAAAAAGAAATCAAAGAAACGTATTGCTGTTTGGCATACGTCCACGCGTGATAACTCACCTGAACATGCAACGCCTCCACCAGCTTTCGATTCTATAAAGTTTAGAGGTAAAAAGATACCACCTAGCATCACACTGGGCGGCGAGGAATTTAAACCGCGGAGAGGCGACTTGCGGCGTCTAAGTGACAGCTTGGATAGTGCGGAGCATGAAAAAGGAGCAATCTCACAGAAACGTAACGATGAATTGCCGCCGTACACAGAGTGAAGCGGGTCAGTGAAATATTTAATAGGAAATAGTAATGGCTTTAGGTCACGAAATGTATGTAGTATCGAAGCTGTCGTCATCGAATGTAATCAAACTTTACATTACTGGTATTTTCTTCGATATGTCTTTAAATCTCGAAGGATTATTGACGTAGACTTCAAGTATATAAAATTCGTACAGGAAATGCTATTGAATTATAATATAATCACGTTTACGTGTATCTTACACAAAATTGGTTGAAAAAAGTTAATTTTAAAAATTATTTTCAGAAAAATTTTCAATATTATATGGTACAAAATCGCGTTTTACACAACAGGTCGGACACGGTCGGATTGAATATTTAGTATTATAGTTTAAAATAAAATTATTAAACCTGTTATAGAACTGACCTGTAGAAGAAAAACCAATTTTACAAAATTAAAATCGATCGCCCCTATGGCTTTTGGCGTTCTTTTAAATTTTAGCATTGCATTTTTACTTTGGAGAGCGCTGCGTCAACTAATACTTTCACACTGCTCATACAAACAAGTGTAAAAGGTCGGGACCTGTTTTGGACATATTTCGATAGCTGAGACATCATTTCACATTTAAGCCAACCCAAGAAAATAAAACCCCAAAGTCGATACTTTATTTTTGTATTGACACATTTTTTTTTTGTATGTACATAAGAAACGGGATTCCTCGAGAGCGTTTTAGCCTCTCTCAACATGCCTACCTGAAGGGTATATCCGTAGAATCTGCTCTGCACTCAATTGGTAAAGTCATAGAGGAGTCTCTTAAGAATAAAGATTTTGAAGTAGGGGCCTTACTTGATATCTAGAGGGCTTTCAATAATGTCCTACCTGGAGGGTTAATAAGACCCCTTGCTAAGCTCGGAGTCGTGAGCTACTTAGTAAGGCTCATCTCACATATGATGCACGACAGAACTGTCACAGCTTGCTTGTCAATCCTGGAAAGATGGAGCTCGTTCTTTTTACCAGCCCCATGCACAGCTCTCCTCAATAGCGGGTGTTCCTCTTGTTCCCTCCGACAGGGTTAAGTTCTTGGTCTTGATCCTGGACGGGAAGTTGTCATGGAAACCAAATATTGACGAACGAGTAAAGAAGGCATCGGTGGATCTCTACTGCTCCAATAATGCCCCAAAAAAGATGCACTGGCTATATGAAACCATTATTAAGCCAGTAATGTTATATGGGTTCATTGTCTGGTGGAGTTCACTGGAAAATACCACTCATTTAAGAAGCTAGAGCGCGTGCAAGGGGCGGCCCTCGTTGGATCAGCGGGGCGCCGAGGACCACTCCTACTCTAGCGCTAAACGCCATACTCAATGTCGCCCCTGTCGACATTGCGGGCAAAGTAGCGGCGGTTCGCTCAGCCATTAGGTCAAAAGCTCTGGGTTATCTTTAAACCCAGCGCACGAGCACTCTACAATTCTCAAAAGCTTCCACCTCCAGGCTAATGAAATGGACCGGAATTATCCGAGGCTGGCCCCAAAAGGATACTTCTCCACGCACATCCCTCCAAGGGACCAATGGGAGAAGTGTAGTCTTTGGAGAAGAGGTCCAATAAACATCTTCACGGACGGATCGAAGCTGGAAGGAATAGTTGGAGGAGGTGTCTACTGTCAGGAACTGTCAGTAGATCTTACGTTCAGACTGCCGGATCTCTGCAGTGATTTTCAGGCCGAGGTGGCCGCTATAAAAGAGGCAGCCGACTGGCTATGCACCAATGCGCTGGTATCGCTAATGATGTGTTTAAAACTGGTCTTGGAATGCCTGACCTCTCTCTCAACTGCTTCGGAATACTTCCAGATCAAGCTGATTTGGGTCCCAGGGTACAGTGATATCACAGGAAATTGCAGGGCTGATAAACTCGCTAGGCAGGGCACCCTCGAGGCCATCACCTCGGACCTCGGGTTATTGGAGTTCCGTTGGCAACCTCCGGTCTGCTTTTGGGCAGATGGGTTTACAGTCGGCTCAGTGAGCGCTGGGAAAAAAACCCCGACCTGCAAAGTTGCATGGGAACCCACGCGGTGCGACTCAATATGGTTACGGATCGCTGGATCCTGCCTGGAAGACGAGGTGGACTCAACTGCCCAGCATTCGCAAGATTAAGGTTTAACCACCTCGGTGTGCATCTCATCAATACTCCCGAGTGACTCTCCGGAGTGGACATCAGCTGTTTGCGGAACTCTGTTGTGAACACCCAGCGCTTCTCAAAATTTTACACAGGTTCAAATCAATTTGTATGTAATGTGGTATCACAACGGACAATTAAATGTCTAAGTGAGTCCCCCTCGCGGACCTGCCACCTTAACCTAACCTGTATCTTTTATAGTGCAATTCTAACAATGTGAAGAAAATATACAACTATCGATAGTGCTAAGAAAAATTCGATAGTGGCGGCAATATGAAACCATCGATACTATCGATAGCCCCATCAGTAGTTCTCCATCACTAATATGTATGTATCTGAAAACTTAATTGTGTAGTATGTGTAAAGAAATATCTTTAAAATGCACTTAAAAACGTTTACTCGATTAAAAAAAGAGGGTGTGACTATGAACACCAAATAATAATACCAAGTAGTAATTTTCTTAAGTTTTTGTTAGGACTTTGTATGGATACATATTCTATATTTGCTGTTGTATTCCACCAACAACGCAGTGAAACTTTACATAAACAAATTTTAGTTTTCGAAACGGCTTATCCGCAGATGCTTACACAAACTTTTGCCTTTCACAATCGAAATCTTATTCGGCAGGTTAACATCAATCCATTCGGAATAATAATAACAAAAAATAAAGAGCGATGCTGCCGCCAGGAAAATTAAAAACAAAAAAGCCGTAATAAGTAAAACAACCGAAATGAAATAAAAAGTTTACAAGATTGCCAACAAAAGCAATGAAATCGACAAACGAATGAGGCGTAAAGCGCGTCGAGTACCACTTCGCTCAAAACATTACGAAATGGCTTACATACATACATATGTATGTACATGCAAGCACACACATTTATGCACACAACTGTACAATGCAAGCGTATGCGTTGCACGCTTCAATCAACAACTTAATTCAATTAATTTCGAAAGACCCGCTAGTGAGGAAACACGCTAGAAGCCACCGTGAAGGCGATCAAGCCGATCGCCAATTAAATTAAAACACATTAGAATCAGTGTTGCCGCGACATCATGAAAAAAATGTATCGTAAAAAAACAAAACAAAAAATGTATCAAATGTATCACAGACTTTTTTTTTAAGTATTAAAGTATCCAGTTAGAAAAAACTTAAAAAGAAATGGTATTTGGTTTCATACCTTTGCTTCTTATTATTGTCAATAAAAAATAAAAAAAAATCGTGTCATCAATTCACATTTATACTTAAAACTATATACTGTCGATCATTTACGTTGATTATCAAATTATGTGATACAATCCACGTTCTAACTAGTTGGAAATTATGCCGTTCAGTGTCGCTTTATTTTGACTATGAATACGCCCGTTATATTCTCAGTAGTCATTATTCAATAATTAAAGGTTAGATAATTATTGACAGCCGCGGTTTGACACTCCCTTACAAAATGTTGCATTTACGGAGGACAGAGAAAGGGGAAGAATGAAATCCCTTGGTGCGGTAGTAGAAAAGAACGCAAAGTAGGCACTTAGTAGTGAAGTTCCTTTTGTATTTTTTAATGTATTTGCAATAAGTTTGGCATTACTATGTGCTATTTAGCGGCTCAAAGTTAAAATAAAACTACTATGAGTTGTATGTATGTAAATATCGAATTTAAAAACAATTTTTGTTTTCATCAGTTAAATGTGTTTTATATGCATATACAAATAAACAATATTGTACAAAAACATATAATTTTATTTCACATGAAAGCTACACTTTTTCAAGTAAATTTGCAAAGAACCAACACGGTGCCACTGCTAAGGGAGCGGTGCAAGAGAGACAACTGTCAGTTTATCTAACCTTTAATTAATGACTTATGCTCAATAGTTGGCCAATGTATGAGGCAAGCAAAATAAATTAAAAATGAATGCAGTGAGCTCATTATACATATGTAGTTCGTTTAAAGCATTTTTCTTTAAGCTTATTTGACCCCAAAACGTCGATCAAATTTTAAAAGCTGCCACTGCATTCATATGTATGCATATATTTTCTCTTTGTAATGTATCAAAATGTGTACCACGCGGTAAATTTAAGTATCTCGCGAAATGAGCGAAAAAAATAAAGTATCTTCCGCAAATTTGCGCAAACATGTAAAGTATGTAAATGGATCAAAACGGCAACACTGATTAGAATAATATTATCACACCGATGCCGCCGAATGAAAACTAGAAGAGTAGCGCACACGCGTATGAAGAGTCTGGACATGAATGCAAGCGCGGGCGGCTTCTACACAAATGGCACACATATGCCAGCTAGTATACTCGTAAACATATGCACTAGCTAACTAAAGAAAAGTTGCACAAAAATGTATGGCCAACACACTATGGTCTAAATGACTGTTTTTCTGGCCAAAACTTTTTACATGTCGATGGTCCTCTGCAATATCAAAATTTTATGTTTTTGAGCTAAGTATATAGTGGTTTAGGTTTATAAATAACCATATTTTTCTGTGGCAAATAGACATAAACTTAATTGTTACCAATCCAGCACAGGGGCGCAGTTTTGCCATTTGCCACAAAAACGAAATAGCCAACCCTTACGACTGAACAGTGGCACATATCTCACATGTATTGTGAATATTGGCGTAAGTCAAAAACTCTCGATAGGTTAGTCATGCGACGACACTTTTCGTATTGGGTCGCTGTTCATTTCATAGTTTCAGTAAGACATTTAGTAATTTTCTTTTCGTTTAACTACTTACGAGTTGTTATTTATTTCGTAGTTTTGAAGTCTTTAGAAAAAGCCATAATTTGAAAGCTCACAAATTTTCCTTACAGAATGACTACAAATAATCTGGAAAAATTAAACGAAACACAAAATCTTTAGTTGGCTAAATTAATGAAATTTTAAATTGTTAACATCACTTTCTTCTAGTTGCTTTATTTTAGATAGTACAGTTAAATATAGGAAAAGTAACATTGTTTTTGTAAAAAACCATAATGTAGTAAACAATCAGCAGTCAAAGTCTACTAATTTTTGACTGAGCACTGACTGTTAGGCGTATTCTCGAAGTCTTGCAAAGCCCTTGCACGGTGCACGATGCGCAAAGCATTCCCATATGAAAACCGAAATTGGCCACAGAAACACGCATTTAGACCATAGTGCAACGGTTGAATGTGCGCGCAAATGCAGTGCCCCAAATGGCTTTGCAAACCGAAATGGGTGAATGCGAAATAACAAATGTAAAGCAGTGAGCTGTAAATATTCCTCATGGCAAATAACTAATAATGAAGAGTAGGCCACAAATCGCAAATACAAGGATACATATGTAGGAAGCGGAAGATACGTAACAAGTAGTAGCTAATTTGAATTTGTTGACCAGTATAATAGAGCCATACATATTTATTTAGCTAAATATGTACATACATACCAGGGTTGTACCGAATATTCACATTCGCATTCGCAACCGCGGAGCTTCCGCATTAATTTTAACATTCGCATTCTCAATAATCAATGCGGAGCTTTTGCGAATTCGAATATTGTGCAAGTGCACTGATATAAAACGTATATCTGGCAAACAAAAAATTTTTGCCAAAATTTGTTTGCCTGTGGAGGTGCTACGCTAAATTTTTCCGCCTATATCCCCCTTCTATTTTAATTTAAAGTCAAAGAGTAAGATCCTTTAATAGGTATTTCCAGCGGAAATGTTCCCAGGTCTAGCTATAAAGAGAATCGACTTTTCGCGCGTTAAAAGATAATCCTACATTAGGTAAGAATATATAACTATCCAATATTATTTGCCAAAGGTCTGTTTAAAAATGGTTGCATCTCTAGTTTTTATTATACTTTTTCTCAGATAAGTGTACTAATTTTTTGATGCACAAAACGGCTTATTCCATGTTTTCTTTTATTACTTAGCAGAAAAACACACCAAATAATTTTGGCCGGTTTCACTATGCAAATACTCCTCTGTGCGCTCGAAAACAACAACATTTATTTGAATTTTGTGATAACTGTCAAAATTTGCACGCGGCAAAAATGTGAAAAAGTTGAGTTAAAAATTACTAACTTTTTTATTTACCTAAACCACATAATACACTCACCTAAATTATTTCTTAAAAATACTTACTACACATACGCATTCGCGGATGTTAAAATTCCACATTCGCAACATCCCTAGTACATATGTACATATGTTGTGACAGCACTGAAAGCAACCAGAATTAAAATAATATAAAATACCAGCCTTGAAAACCTACGCAGATTCATTCTTGCCAACAAGTGCTACCTACCATAAACTGAGTAGGCAATTGAGAAGTGGAGTTCTCTCGTCGTACAAAAATCACACTCTATAAGTCACTCGTCATTGAATGAGGCGGCCCTTGCAGTGTTCGAGAGCAGTGTTGCCACTTTGTGAGTAATTCCTCAAAAAGTGAGAAATTTCGGGTGCGCTTGAGTATTTTTATTTTGAGGAATTTTCTCTCGATATATTTACAGATAACAAATGCAACCATGTTTTACACAAGAGAGTTGTTAAATCGCTCTGCAAATGTTTGAACAAAAAGCTTTCCGAAGTTTTATAAAGAGCGAAATACACCAAACAAGTGGCTTGTCAAACATTCTTTAGACCTACTTCTCCCATTTCGCAATACACCATGTAAACATGACTCGTTCAAGCAAAGAATTTTAGTTTTCTTCCGGTTTACAATGTAAATGGGTTCGGTTTTCTTCGATTTTACTCTCTCGAGTCCTCATTCTGTTGCGAATGAGGCGATTTTATCATACACAACGTAAGCGGTTTGATCAAATGTCAACATGGTGGCCAGAAAATCAAAAAATTTTGATTTTTGTTCACGTTTTCCTCAAACGGCTTGTCAAGCCTTCAAACACCCCCATACAACATAAATAGCTTTAAGGAAAGGGATATTTCGCTTGGTTTGTCAAACCGCTTGTGTGGTGTTTTTCTGCATTTGCTGCTAAATATTCAAAATGTTATCGATAATTTTTTTCATTCCATCGTTATATTTTCAACTTATTTTAAACCTGCAAAATCTCGGTAACGAATGGAGAGCACACGCATTGTTCGATCATAAGGATATTCATATTGATTCCTCATTAGATCCAGAAAATTATAGGATAAAAGTTTTTGAATTAAAAGATTCTTCAGGTTCATATAAGTTTCCCAATTAAAAAATAATAATATCTGCATTACTAATATAGCCCTTTTCTAATCCTTCAGTAGAACGTATATTTAGTAGTTTAAAAATGTGTAGGACTGGTTGAAAATCATTAGTCTGACGTTTGCCAAAAATATAATTTTAAAATTCGAGCTCAAGCTCACACATACATCCTCATTTTTAATCTCAAACAACAACAATTGCGAACAATTTAATTTTATTTATTTTCAATTTTATATGATTTTGATTTGCAAACGTCAGAAAAAAATCATGGCCGACGAATTGTGAGAATGATTTTACCTTCTAATGTTTTTATCATGCTCATATCTGTAATAAGAAAATTTGGAGTAATTTGTTCGGATTTTGAGGATTTTTCATTTGTTTTTGGGGAATTTGGTAATTTTTTTTTGTGGCAACACAGTTCGAGAGAAACATTCAGCGTTAGATTTACGTTCCTTCATGCATTTTGGATGGCGAATACCGCAGTTGATCTCACGATGAACTGTATGAAGTATACAGCAATCCCTATTTGTTACCACAACAAAATACTAAAATTAAATGAGATTCAAAATTGCATACCAAAATTCTAAATAAAACTTTGAAATGTTTATGAAAATTCGTTGCATTTTTATAATTTTTGTACAAAGATGGAAATTTGGACTTATACATATGGTGTTGGTTGTATTGTTGGTTGTATAACTGGCTAGACTTTCACAAAAAAATAATTAACCTTAAATAAACCGAAGAAATATAGCCCCAACACATAAATTTTTAGTTACTTATAAAACCGTATACATACAATTTTGAAATTTGGATGAAAATTTGTTGCATTTTTTATTTATTTTATTTGTTTTCTACAAAGCTTTAAACTTGTGTTTATGTGGCCTTTGTTAGAGAATGAACTGTATTTTAATTGAATATGTATTTCTTAAAAGAAATAATTAAACATAAGTGGTAATCAATTTCCTGTATCGTATGTTAGCCTCGGGCCCAAGACAGGTTGGTATTAAAAATGGGTTCATTCGGTTATATAAACTTCTGGTTTCGCCAGAACCTGGACTTCTTCATTTGTTCATTTTGATATTTTATTAACATACCTTTAGGTAACTACCATATTTTGGGCCCCCAAAGAGGTAAAACAGCTTGCAGTTTTTCTTATTATAATAAAGAGAGAAATTGATTGCATCCTTACCTAAAAACAAAGAAAAAATTCTCGTTATTATGTGCATAAGTACGACAATTAAATTTTAAATACTAAGAATACACCTTTTTGTAATTATTACATGTTCAAGAGGAGTGGATTTAAAACCATAGTATTAAGTTTCTTCAGGTTAAAAAAGGGGACCTTAAGTAGATGATAAGGGATCTTAGTAGCAATTCACTGCTGTGGCGTTTTAGGAAGAAAGGGCCAAACGTACGGTTGTTTTGGCAACATTAAAAGACTTCTCACAAAAGCTCTCTAAAACGTTAGCTTACCATAAGTTTGAGGATAAGTTCGATCTAAAGTTAAGATACTAAATATATGACATTGATGGATGCGCTACTTCTTTACTAATAACCTTAACCATTTAATACTATTGAGCTCTAGAAATCCCAAAAAAAGCAAAATAATGCTCTAAAAAAGACAAAAACCGAAAAATTATCAAAAAATACATTTATTTTAGAAATGTTTATTTTACAACGAAAAAGAGAAAAGCTATGAACTAGTTTCACTATATGAAAAATTTGTACTTTGATTCTTTGACTATTTGCTCCTTTTGAGTTTTTAACGCAAAAAACTTGAATCTCTATAGGTGTAGTAACATTGAACCCCACGATGCATTTTGAAATTTTCTGGCAGAATTTTCATTTCGCGAATAACAGCCTTGAATTTACTCAACGTGGGCTCGACGTGAGTTGATACAAGTGTCGCCCAATTTAAATATGGGACGTTTAAAACTTCCATAGTATCAGAAATAAGGGCTTTTTTCCTTGCCCTTTACAATTAAAGACAGAAAAGGCAAATATCTTAAAAAAGGCAAAAAAGGCGTGTATATATGGAATCAGGGAAAGCTAAATCACGGACATTGTTTATCGAATATACTCTATCTCTTTAGCAGAAAAAAGGGCAATTTCCATAATTTCTGTTCCCTGCTCATGAGTAATAATGTTCAGAACATCGATAGCACTTTTGCTACATATCGTCATTTGAAATGTAAAAAGACGTAACTAATAAAAAATTCAAAATTCACTCTTCGATTGATATGTTCATCATATTTCATCGAATTACGACTCGCACATCATTTTATAAAAAAAAAAAACAAATATTAGTCACGACTTTTTACGTTTCAGTTACGATGTTGTTAGGTCTTTTTGCATTTCAGGTGCCGATATGTACATGTGTTTGTTTGTATATACTTACATACTTCGTCTCATTATTATGTTAGAAATCTTTTTGAAGTACGTTGCTTCAGAATTGAAACCTCTGCCATTAAAATGCGAATTTAAAATGCTTTCAACAAACACTAATTGAAAAATATAATAAACTTTACAGCAACTATTGCAATAATTTTTAATAAATCATTTCGTTTGGCTCTGGTTCAAGCGAGGAATTTTTATTAGTGAAATACTCGTCAAGTAATCGTGTTCGAGCAGAACCGAGGCAAGAATTAATTAAGTAGAATATTGCAGAAACACCTTTTGGTGATTTTTTAATATTACATACATATATTCGTATATATTTGTACGGAATTTCGCACACAAATTCTTATACTCATCGATCACTTAACCTTACGATACGTACAACACAGTCGCAAATTTTTTAATAATATTAGAAGTAAAAATAAAAAAAATCATTTGTCATGATATCATCGTTACCAGTAAATAAGTAAAACGAATGCAATAATTTCATTCAATAAAATAATCAAATACTAAAATTACTACGCTATGTGATATGTAAGTATATTAAAATGTAAATTGTAAAGAAATAACAAACGCGCTGTATGGCATCACCACAAGGAAAAAGTGGAATAATGCGAAGGCAACTTTAGCTATTGAAGCCAAATCGTCTATCCTAAACAATTCATAACTAGAGCCAAGTTTGAATCATGCAATACCTAAATGAATTTCTAAACTAGCCTGCTTTTAACAATAATACTTCCACAGAGTAAAAATTTACCAATAAAAAGTTACTAAAAAGCTCGACAGCTGTGATCCATCCAATCTTGAAAGCCGTGCGATAAAACTACTTTAACAGGATTAACTATCTCAACTTTGTACTAACTTCCTAGTGGGAAAAGTACACTGAGCCAAAAGCACAATGGTTTTTTCAACCAAGTTATGGTTTGATTTTTTCATGGTCAATAAGCCAATTGTAAGAAATGGGATTCAAGTTGAACATTTCAGAATAAATTCATATGTATGGCAGAGGCTGAACGAGCAGAGGGGCATGCTGTTATTTGTTGGATTCCAGCGCCATACATAATTTTTATTTATTTTTTTCTGTTTTTGGTTTTTCTTAATTACGAAAAAGCCTCTGTGAAGTGCAGAACCAAATCAAACGACGAAGAAAATTGATTGAAGTTGGACATTTGAATACACATTTATAAAGCGGCTGTAGCTGAGTGTGTAGAGATGCTTGCTGTTATTTGTAAATCCCGCCAGAGGCAACATGTTGAAATGATTATAAAAATCTTTGTTTTGTACCTCGGAATTTTGAAAAGCATCTGTGAAGTGCAGAACACAAACGTATTCAAACGAAAAGTCGCCAATCAAAAGTTTGGTTAATGTAAACAAAAGTGTGGTTAATATTACTAAATAATTGTTGAAAATATCAACCAAGGCATTCTTAACATTAACCAAAAATCACGTTGATTCCTTTTCAAGTTTTAATTTGGTAATATTAACCAATTTTCGGTTGATTTTTCTCTCAGTGTAGTAATGCATTACATTCGTGATAAATAATGTAATGTATTTCTTATGAGTTCTAGATTCCATTACTGTTTAATATGTAATCAGCATTCTAACTGTATTCAAAAAGTCGCACAAAATTCATACTAAATCAAATTCATTCCTGTATGACTGGTAATGCAAAATTGAATGCCCCACTTTTCTTATGCCATCTCAGTGGGAAAAATAATGCATTATTTTAGAATGCGAAAACGGCTGTTATACTTGTGTGTAATTCCTGAGTAGCTAGCGTGACGGACGTCAAAATTAACATACATCTTTATTTTTAGTATTTTTAAAACTGCCCACCCCCCCCAATTCCAAAAAAAATTATAACGCTATTTTTTTACAACGCTTTTATCAACTTGCAATGTTGTGCGTCCAGAAACTTTCAATGTTGTGGATCCAGAAACTTTAAAATGTTGTGTGTCCGACACCAAAGCAAAGCTTTGAAAAGTTCCATGTTCTATGCATAGTGCATAGGGCGACAGCTGTAGTGAATAGGGCGAGGTAGATGACATCTAGATGTCGCCCTACGTACTACGTTTGCTACAGCGGAAATAGACGACACGCCATTTCTTTAAATAAAATTAATTGGTGCTCGTTTGTATGTACATACATATGTAAATGCATGTGTGTGCACCTTTCTATTAATATCGTTGAATTATTTTAATATCTACTGCAAAATTTTATTCAGACAGGACTAAAAAGTAGAAAATAAATAATATAAAAAAAACTTTTTAATATACAACGCTTTTATAAATGGACTAAAAAGTAGAAAATAATATTTCTCAGTCCCATAGAATTTGTTTTGATAACTTTTGATTTTGAAATTTTAGCAAAAGTCATTATAAACAATCTATGAAATTGAAAATGAAAAGCGTGGGGCGCATGTAATACACTTGAATTGATATGAAAAGTAATATATGTATGTATGTATGTGGGTATATGAATAACGACCGCTTAAAATCGATTTCAAAGTTCTACTTTCGCTGTAGAAATTTTAGGTCTACGTTATGTAGTTTGACTATTGTCAATTAAATCGAATGCTTTGTATTGCATGCGCTCCACGTTTTTCATTTTCAATTTCATAGATTGTTTATAATGACTTTTGCTAAAATTTCAAAATCAAAAGTTATCAAAACAAATTCTATGGGACTGAGAAATATTATTTTCTACTTTTTAGTCCATTTATAAAAGCGTTGTATATTAAAAAGTTTTTTTATATTATTTATTTATTTTGAAATCCAAAAATCTTTGAATGTCGCTCAAGGCCGTTAAAGTTTTCCATGTATTTTGTATGGGAAAAAACAATTTTTCGTAGAAATGGTACAGATTTCTTGAAAATCAACTTTTTTCGCTCAGAAAACTTTGTTCCACTTCAGAAGACTTTCAATAACCATTTTAACTAATTGTTATAGGACCCCTAAAAAGCCCAAAAATGCTATGGAGGACCCTTTAAAATAGCTATTATTAAAAATGGTAAAATAAAAAATTGACTATTATTGTGGAAGATAAACAGATTTTCCTGATCGAAAAATATTGATATTTAAAAATTCGATGCCATTTCCACGCAAATTTTCATAAAAAGTGGACTTAGCAGCTTTTCACTCGAAGCTAGCGATATGTGTATGTACATATGTACGCAGAATTAGCTTACTCGTAATTATGCTATTTAAATCATTCAAGACACATTCTCTGTAGTGTTAACCTACATACTTATGTGGGCAATTCTCTGAAAAAAAGTGTTAAAAGAATAGTTTCACCAAACACGCTTTTTAAGTCAAACGCGAACAAGCCCACAACATATGCAAGAAACAACAACAAGCTGAAACGCCATCAGAAGTATGGAAAGTGAAAGAGGGCTATGTAAATATTTGAAAGGCAAATAGAAAGCATAACACATGAGAATGGCCAGAGAAGGTGCTAGACTTGCACATAAATCGAAGCGAATAAGGAACCAATTTCAGAAAGCAAGTTATGTACATAAATAGGCAAAAAACAGAGCTGAAAAACTTAAAAAAAGTAATAAAACACTACCATTAAACGAAAACGAGAAAAACAATAAAGTTTTCTTTTTATTTACCCAAACATGTATGCATGTAAGTATGTAGACACGTTTTAGAGTCAAGGGTTTTGAACGGCTACTCATTCGCACACCACTAACTCATTTGGGTCTTTGCAGTTGAAGTGAATTTAATGTTTCATTACATGGTAAACAAGCACAATAAAAATGCTTTGATGAAAACAATTAACTCTTGTGACAGTGAACGTCAGAGCTGCACAAGCGTACAAGTATGTAGTCTGAAGGTCTCCATGGCCACTAACCGGTGGTCAGCTCGAGCTGGGTAGTGCATTTTGTCATGGTGTGAGGCAACGCAGACAGACACACAGTTTGTCAAACTTTTTGTGAATAATTAATTTTTATTTTTTTGTACTGGACACTTAATATGACGCAAGAAAACATTTGTATTTTGTAAGAATTATTTATAAACTAGATCGCCATCACCCGCTTCGCTGAGTGTATAAAATTTCTGCGTGCTACAATAGGTGTAATTTATTTCAATAAATCTCAACATAGTTAAACTATGGCACAAAAACAGGAGATTTTAAATTTTTCAAATTACCTAATTCCAATAATTTCCTAAGCTGAACATTTCTAAACACTATTACGTCTGACACTTTAATTTGAGTATAATTAATTTAAATTCGAATTTTAAAACAATTCTACTATTACTATTATTAAACCTCTTTCGTCTGACACCAAACATATCTCAATTATGTAATTCCCTAACTTCAATTAGAATGTGATTTTTCAAACAGGTGGCAACCGTCCTTCATATAGATTAGAACTTAAATACTTTTCAAAAACATTTCGATTGACACCCATATTGCAGTAATTCATTTCAATTAATTGAATTAAATTTTTAATCGGGTGGTAACCCTAGTAAAACACCTTAATAATATTCTAAATGTTCAATCTGAAGGTTTCTTAACAATCTTTCGTTTGACACCCATACTTTAATTTTTCAGATAGCTTGCGAATAATTAATTTAAATTTGACATTTTAAACGGGTGGCAACCCTTTTCAAAACATTTTCAAACTACAACTTTTTTGGGCCTCTTGACATCCTTTTTTTAATATAATTTTCAAATAAATACTTCTTTTAGTTCAAGTTGAAATTTGTTTTTTAACAGGTGGCAGCCGTCCCCAATGAGTGCGGAATCAATTCTATATATCTCCATACCAAGTTCCAATCCTCTATCACAAATATGTCCTGCGATATGTAGTATGAAAAATTCCGATTGTAAGGGAGGTGCCACGCCCCCTTGTTTAATCGAGATTAAATGTATCCTATATTTTAAGTTGGGCTAAATGACACCAGTGTAAAAAATTTTATCATGATTGGTTGAGTAGTTAAAGTGTGAAAGCATAACAAATAAACAAACTCACTTTCGAATTTACAATATTAGTAAGGATATTGCATTCCATAATTCTGCTAAAAATTTCCAATGTTAATTTAAATACTTCCAATTTCTTTTGAAAGGTTTTAAGCGCCTAGAGCAAAAACATAACGCACACGTTTTCGATGTTTGCATTATGAGAGTGTAATATGTACTAACAAAATGTATGGATCGCGTTTTGAAAATCCTACACCTTCAAAATTTATTGACGGTATTGCGATCCGCAGTCCAGAGTTCCAAATTTCTAGAAATTTTGCGTTATGGATCACGATCCATCAATATTGCAAGCTACTCGGTCAATAAATATCCGTGATACTTAGATCACGTCAATAAATATTGATCGTGAGACAGGGCCCTATGCCAGCCCGCACAATCGCCCCTAAGATCTCAACTGCAGATCAATGTGTTGATTGCTTATGTCTTACTCCTTATAAGTATTTACATACATACAGTAAGTCACAGAAGTATTCGTAATTTTTTGTTTTTTTTCACAATATTCAAAATGTTTCCCATCATAAATCTTTTTCGTTAATTTTTAATTGAATATAGCTCATTTAATAACAAAAAAACATATAAATCAATCTTGTCATGGAGGGTGTGGCGAATTTTTTTCCATATAGTGCATGAACAAAATCTATTTTTATATGCAAGAAAATGCGTTACAGCCCCGATAAAAAAAAAAGTTCTAAAAACAACGGTAATTTGTAGCTACTTGCACTTTGTTATACTAAAATTGAATGGACTACAAACTTTAAAGTTTGATCAATTTATATGAAGTCTCTATAAAGTTTGCAAGTTTGATTTATATGGTTTTTGTCATAGAATAAGCTATATTAAAAAAATAAATAAAATACAAAATAGATTTAAGTATTGTGAAAAAAAACTAAATTACGAATACTTCTGTGAGTGACTGTATGTACATACATATATAATTACATATATACTGGTTGGTGTGTGGGCAATTGCGCCTGTAAGCGACGTGCTTAATTATTATTTTCTCATGCTTGTGGGTTTTAAATATGTGCTTGAGCCGTAGTAGATTTTGACTTCGAACGTCCGTAACAAAAAAAAAAATAAAAAAAACACATTCTTTACTTTTTGATCTGCTTCATATTGAGCACTGAATTTATTAGTATTCTCTTATAAACATACATACTTATTGACCAACTCATGGACTTAAATAGAAAGGTATGCACATATCGTCGTTTAAAGTACAAAACCGCGTATCAAGATAATGAAAAATCGCGTATGTGAGGTTGCACAAATTATTTTCTCAAGAGAGTAAAAACACTCAAATTTCAAAAGGGTTCCCTTTTTTTATAAAGCAATCGCATTTCTGGCTAGTATATTTCTGAACGAATGCATAAGGATTCAGCCAAGAGCTTGTATAAGCGAATTTAATTTTTGGCAGCAAATGTCAGTTACGCGCTTTTGTACTTTAAACAACAATATGTATGTGTGGCTACTGACCAATGACTGGGGCACTCATGGTCATTTCAGCTGTGTCGATCATTAGTGACAGGTTAATACCAAGCATATAAACCAATGCGAAATAGGCTGTTTCATAGAAAAACTATTAAGTAGTATACCCTGCGGGAATTTCGTAGTCGACTACTAAAATCGTTAAATTTTCGTCCATTTTTTAATTGGTTTCAAATTCACGCAATCATTAACCGAAGAAATGCACAACTTTTTCCCAATTTTCACTTTCAACGAAAAACTTGTGTAGAAAAAGAAAAAATTTAAGTTGTCATTATGTGTCAAGCGACGAACAAAAGTATTGGCTCTGAGACTTTTTCGCTATATATGCAATTTTTTTCTAATTTCTTTTCGCAATTTCTTGTTAAATAGGGGGGTGTGGTTATCTGGTTACCTGGTTATGCGGTTATATTTCTTATTTAGTTTACAATAGCAAGAAAAATACCAATAATTCTTAACCAGACAGCCAGGCAAGTTTTAAAAACGACATTATTAATACAAGAACAAAAATCATAAAAACAAAATCTCTAAACTTCGTGCAAAACTTGTGAAAATTCTATAAATTGGCAACTTTCTAATCAGTTTTTTTTCTAATCAATGCGATTTTTTAGAAACTTCAAACTAACTTGTACTTTGTTATACGAAAATTTAATGGCCCATTAAACTGCATACGGCTCATTCTACGGTAATCGATACCGAATGAAATGAAAATAAAATTAAGAATTCGACTGTTTTATTTCTAGTAAGTAAGAGTAAATAAATCCAACTTTATAGACTGAAAACCAAAATTTCGAAATTTATCTTAAAATCGGGTATTTTTAACCGACTTCAAAAAAAGGAGGACGTTATCAATTCGTCGGAATCATTTATTTTTTATGTATGTATGTATACATAACTTTCCTTTTCTAAACGAAAGGTGGTACCTCAGAGGTGGTCTCAAACTAATTTGGCTTAGAACGGATCGTTGGATCATGAAGAAATTAACGGTACCATTTACAAACTCATATGATAGGTTAATTTTCTTTAAAATTTACAAGATTAATTTTCGTTTACTTTTCGAAAGATAAAACCGATTATTTAAGGCACAACTGTCATAACGGGTGATTTTTTAAGAGCTTGATAACTTTTTTTTAAAAAAAAACGCATAAAATTTGCAAAATCTCATCAGTTCTTTATTTGAAACGTTAGATTGGTCCATGACATTTACTTTTTGAAGATAATTTCATTTAAATGTTGACCGCGGCTGCGTCTTAGGTGGTCCATTCGGAAAGTCCAATTTTGGGCAACTTTTTCGAGCATTTCGGCCGGAATAGCCCGAATTTCTTCGGAAATGTTGTCTTCCAAAGCTGGAATAGTTGCTGGCTTATTTCTGTAGACTTTAGACTTGACGTAGCCCCACAAAAAATAGTCTAAAGGCGTCAAATCGCATGATCTTGGTGGCCAACTTACCGGTCCATTTCTTGAGATGAATTGTTCTCCGAAGTTTTCCCTCAAAATGGCCATAGAATCGCGAGCTGTGTGGCATGTAGCGCCATCTTGTTGAAACCACATGTCAACCAAGTTCAGTTCTTCCATTTTTGGCAACAAAAAGTTTGTTAGCATCGAACGATAGCGATCGCCATTCACCGTAACGTTGCGTCCAACAGCATCTTTGAAAAAATACGGTCCAATGATTCCACCAGCGTACAAACCACACCAAACAGTGCATTTTTCGGGATGCATGGGCAGTTCTTGAACGGCTTCTGGTTGCTCTTCACTCCAAATGCGGCAATTTTGCTTATTTACGAAGCCATTCAACCAGAAATGAGCCTCATCGCTGAACAAAATTTCGACATTTCATTTCATTTTCAACATTTCGAACCGAACACTGATTTTGGTAATAAAATTCAATGATTTGCAAGCGTTGCTCGTTAGTAAGTCTATTCATGATGAAATTTCAAAGCATACTGAGCATCTTTCTCTTTGACACCATGTCTGAAATCCCACGTGATCTGTCAAATACTAATGCATGAAAATCCTAACCTCAAAAAAATCACCCGTTATTTCAAAATTTAACAAATTTTAATAAATCCGGGCAGTGACTTCTACGATTACTTATCCGCTAATCTGAAATATATCATATATCTGTTTTCTGTAATCGATGATAAAGCTAATCACAAAGATGTGTTGCTCCAGCGATGGGAAACCTAAGCTATAATCTATAATTTCAAATAAACGAAAAATATCTGCTTACAATTTTTAAAAAGTTCCCCTCATACCGTTTTCAGGTAAAAAACACAACTTCATCTATTTGGAAAAACAATTAAAAACAATCATATAATAAGAAATAATCAACTAATTACAGATAATCTAATAACTAAAAACAATCAACTGAATAAAAACAATCAAATAATAAAAAATAATCAAATAATTAAAAAAACACAATTGGATTCATTTTGATTATTTGAATATTTTTAATTATTTGATTATTTCTGACTATTTTTTTAATGGCAATTAATCGTGATTATTTTTGATAATTACAATTTATAATTAATTATTAATGGCTGGGTTATTTAAGAAAATTAAAATAATCATTAAAATTAAAAAATGCAGAAAAATTATTGATTACTAATCGTAATGGAAATTTAATAGCTCTGCAACTGATACAAAAATCAAAAGGTAAAATCGTTCTCTCAATTCGTCGGCCATGATTTTTTTCTGACTTTTTCAAGCATTTTAAAATCATATATGTAAGATTGAAAATAGAGAAATGAAATTCTACACAATTGTTGTTGTTTGAGATGGGAAATGAGAATGTGAGTGTGAAACAACATGGGGTGTTGTTGTTAGTATCAATTTTGAGTTAAATTAGCGTCCTTAATTTTCGAAATATGGAAATTTCAAGAATTTCTGTAATTTACCGTTATATGACAAGTGGGAGTAATTTTAGTCCGATTTCAACAATTTTTAACGTTTTTCTTTTATGTGGTAAGCGAATTAATCGTATCAAGCTTGGTACAAATTGATCGAACGATCACCGATATACATACCTGGTCATAAGTGGGCGATGCCACGCCCATTTTCCAAAATTTTGTCATAAACGTGTTTTTTGATCAAGAATTGTCGCAAAGTCAATTTTGAATAAATTAACTTCAGTATTTACTGATTTATTGAAGGTTTCGTATTTCTCTAAATTTACCGTTATATCGAATGTGGGCGTGGTTATTGTACGATTTTAAAAAGGTTTGGTATGTTGCACCAACTGTAACTGTAACCGTGCCATGTTTGGGAGAAATTGGTGCAGCGGTTACCAAGATATACACATGTAATCATAAGTGGGCGTGGCTATGCCTCTTTTCCAAAAATGTATAATATTCTTACTGTCTAAAAAATATCAATTTTCAGTGAATAAACTTTAGTAGTTACTATAATATTGCAGTACCGTTAAATTTGAAGTGGGTGTGGTTACGGTCCGATTTCGGCCATTCTCAATAAGTACTAATTCATTGAGATATCTCAATTTTTGCTCGAGTTATCGTGTACACAGGCGGACAGACATATGTACATGGCTTAATCGACTTCTCTTTTCATTGTGATCATTTATATATGTATACATTTGTCTATATCTATCTCGATTCGTTTTGGCTGTTACAAACAACCGTTATGTGAACAAAGTTAATACACCCTTATGCACAAGTGCGCATAAATATGTTCGGTTGACTGATCCTTCCGAACAGGGTAAGAAGAAACATTTTAAAATTTCCCCGAGAATTGCTCTAAAGCTGTCATATGACCTTAAAAGTGAATTTGTTAAACTTTTATAACACATAAATTTGTTTATCAAATAAATCACTTATACTTATTTTATTCTTTACGCATTCAGATTAATCTTCTTTGCAATTGAAATATTTACTTCTGATTTAACTTAAAATATTGCGCCTTGTATAGTACGCAGGGAAGTTGAAGTTTGTATATTTTTAACGCCGGCCATGATAAGATAAGTCTTTCTTTTCGCATTGAACTTGTACAGACCATAAACTACCGCAGTATGAATATGAAGTTAATCACATTTATGTAAGTGTATACATTTTTACAAGCATACTCTTACATGTACACATGCACCTCTCTTTGCCCGTAGTTCTATGCACAAAGTTTATTGGCCTTCATGGGATGCTTTCCAGCAGCAGGTAAATATCAATTAGAGTGAGTTGCGAGTTCGCAAGAAAAAGATCACTGATTGTGAGTTACCAGCATCAACAACAATACTCGCAACAGCGATACTCCATTTCACACCTTACCTATTGAGGAGAGTGTATAAAATCATGGTTAATTGGTTATTGGTTGGTGCAAGGAACCCAACGCATTAGATGGGTCTGTGTGAAAGATTTTGTTGTAACTAGAAACTTACAATTTCGACACGTTTGTTTGTTAATTAGAATTATACGCAAAGAAAATGCTGAGTCAACATTTGTAATTGCAGTAAATCAAAAGGGCTATTCACCAAATTGAGCAAGTAACCTAGCCCTCGCGAAGTCAAAAAAAAAAAATTTGAAAAAAGGTTCCTACACTAAATTAAGCATAATAAGGGTAGTTTTCATAGCAAAGAGTTAACTCTTGTTCAGCAGAAAAGTACAATTAATAGTTAACTGCCAACAAGAGTTAAATCGAACTGTGAAAACGATTTCTTTCGAGGAATATGTACTTACTTTCGTCCGTTATCCTGGGTAAAAGTCCATTTCAGATGCTCGATATGTTTTCAGACCATTTTCAAAGGTTGTGACCGTTTATAAAAATGTAGACATATAAATACTTTGTGGTATATATGTAATATAAAGCAGCGCTTGGCGGTAGCTATTCTATCGCGATCTTTTCTTTTCGTTCCGAGTTTAAACACCGACTTCCCCAACAATGGAGGAATTCTAAGAGTGATTTGAATAAAATTATACCGCTGATCACTTGGCGAAATTTACGCCAGGGTGAGCAAAGAATAAATATTTGGTCTAACAGTCAGAAAATTCAGCCTTCATGACAACACCTCCGACAGCAAAGGAGCTGAACGACTTCGCCGCGGCAAGGAACATGATAACTACTAGTAACAAATACCAGCGTCGAAACATCCATACGCCCCATGGGTGTTCCTGACCAAAGAACCGAAAACCAAACTGATCACGTTATGATAGTCGGAAGATGTGTACGCTACGCTTCAAGCTTTTTAGGCTCCTTTCTAGACGAGAAGCCAAAATCGACTCCGATCATTAGTTTGCACCAGTTAAGGTCTGCATGCCCCTTTGTTGGTTAAAGAACTTTCGTCAGGTGGGCGATTCATGTTCGTGCAACTTCTTTAATCCGCTGTTGCAAGGTGAAATGTGAGCTGCCAATTTGCAGCGCAGCGAGACCAAAAGCACGATGCTGCTGGTGTATACAGATCACACTTTGTCCCTAGGTGAAGCACTTTTGAGCTTAGATAAAAAGCTAAAATGGTTGGTTTAGCGGCGAACGGAAAGCAACAAAGTGCCTTCTGGCAACAAACAAAACTCTTTCGCTTATTAAAAAACACATAAATTTTCGAAGTTACAATCTTGGACTTTATCTACATAAGGTACAGCGTAAACAACTCCGTTTCTCGACGAACAAAAACTTTACGCAGAAACTGACGCAAAGTTTTTTTGGTCACGGACCTAACCGACTAACGGTTGGGCCTAATAGAACGCTCTTAATTCTTTCCCATGTAAGTAGGTAGCAGATTTGAACCATTTTATCCGCTTTGATATGTTCAATGACTTCAACGATATTATAACATCAAAAATATTCTTTTAAATATCAGACACCAGTGCCATGCCAAAAATATGCTAAAGCAGACAATAGACCACTCATAGAAACCTATAGAGCGGAAATTAAAATCGTTTTAAAAGTACGCAATAAATTTCAATTACAATTTGTTTTTCAGAGCCATGTCAAAAATTTTTTTCTGACAATTATGCATACATGAAGATATGTAGTACATATATGCGTATGTATATTTTTGTACGTATCACAACGCTCGTTCGTTAGAAAACTTGATCATAATCACAAATTTTCATGTTTAACTAGGTATGCCTGTACAAAGACACCATCATTATGTACAATTTACATAAATATGCAGCACTTGTAATCCAGTATGAAGCCATGTAAAAATATTTGTAACTTGCTAACAATTAGGAAAATTTTGTTTGCTTATTTTTGTTGCTTAAAAACCATGTTGCCCACAAATCAGCAGCAAACGACCCGGTGACATCTGCTTCAGTGCCCTGCAGGAAAATCGAAGTCATTAGCCCTTGTTTATAAGAATCTTGTTAACAGTGAAACGGAATCAAATTCCTGAGTATATATCAGAGGTGTAACCAATTTTTTTTCGGCAGCCTGTAAAAACATCTGAATGATAAACTTTTTTTTATTTTATGTCCGATTTCTATAAATCATTTAGGTATTAACAAAACCCATATAAAAAACCTATATAATGTCCATTGATGCCAACCGGGCGATAATTTACCGATTTTGGTGGAACTTAAATTTTTCAGGGGAATTGGGGAATGTGTTTAAATTTTTGGAAAATTCAATACACAAACGATTTTTATTGAAACATTTCTATTGAGAATAAAATTACAACTTATAATAACAACACAACGTAATTACCTCATGCAACCGTGTGGATATTAAAGAAATTGACCGTTATATTAGATACTATCATTACTCACATTGTTTTCGGCGCCAAGCCAACGTCTGGCAAAGTTTTGAGCATTCTAGTAAAAGTAATTATTTATCAATATACAAACATATAGAGAACTTTTCCAAAATTAATTTAAAAACTGCAATCCGAAAGTAGGCTTCGTATTGATACTACGGGGGCAAATTTACTTAAAAAAAAAACTATTTAGAAAAACTTCTCTTGATTTTAGTGCGACTTGTAGACAATTACAAAAATTTAATCAAGAAATATATGATTCCAAGGAATAGGCCATCTATGCCCGATATACATACATATATGATAGATTGCTTTACGAAATACATTCAGAAGTATTAGTTTTATATATTATTAAAAAATACTGTACTTATTATCTCATTATAAAAATTAATGATATTTGTTGTTTTTTTTTAATAAAAATGAGAATGAAGTGCTTTAAATAGCAAGTCATTATGGGGGAATGCCATTGAAAATAGGGGACTTTTTTCAAGAATTCGGGGGAATTAGCCTTAAAAAGAGTTGGCATCCCTGATGATGTCTCATAAACTTGCAAGTTATGTAAATTTGTTTGAAAACGACACCTTAACCATATATGCATATTAAAATTTTAATTGTTCTCACATCACAAGATGGCTCATCCCAAAAATAAGCACTCCCATCAGGAAAATAAAAACAAAGTTTGATAACCTTGTGGAAATAAAACAACTTCCGGAAAAGAGGATACAATCGAAAGAAAGAGCAGTTCCATTTTAAATTCTACAGATTTTCAATCCGGAAGTAATACAGAATCATCCCAATCAAGCTGATTTTTGATCCATTTTTTAGCCATTTTGCCCGGTTGTCTGAAGGCAATTTTTCCTGCAGGGATTTGTAACAAATACCGTATATACACGTGCAACAAGTAAACAAACAAATGGACAAGAAAAACACCAAAAACTTAAGACATACTACAAAGATATATAAAACATATCGAACATAAAGGTATATGCAAGTTTGATGCATCTAACAACAAATTCAACAACATAAGCCATAAAACACGGCCAGCAGCGGCAGCAGCGCCCATAACAACACGGTACCTACGATAATAAGCAACCAATCGTGTTGTTGCGAGTTGCCGCTGTGTTGTCACCATCAACGGTGCGCGTCATCACCATCGCTACAACTAACTTCATCAACAAAATCGCCGCCAACTATGAGAATTCGAGAAGTCCAAAACAAGACAAGCAGCACCAACAGTCTCAGCAACTTCTTCGCACACTTCCACTTGGGACGTGGATGCGGATGCTGTTGCTTTGACTTTAGTCGGTGGCTATAGCTTGGAGTAGGGAGTCATTGATCTTTGTACTGCATACATACATACATATGTATCTACAAGTATATGTATGTAAACATGCTTTTGCATACACATGCATGGATGTTATTGCATGCTGCACAAAGGCTAAGTTGTCTCTTACAGGCAGATGTTGTTGTAGCTGTTCTTGTTGATCCCATGGATTTTTCTGTAAAACTGTCGGTTCTAAGTTTTAGTGCGCTGGCCATAAACAGCGATTGTGTGCCGCCAAAAGCAGAAGAGTTCGCATAAAGATGAAAGGTTGCTGCAGGCAATGCGCCGACATGAGGCGATATTGGGCAACAGATGCAGCAGCAATAGCAGCACAGCAGTGATAGGAGAAACAGCAATTGCAATGGAGCAGAAACAGGCATTTTTAAATGCAACAACAAGCAGTAGTACAAAATTACAAAAGTCTTGTGCACATGCTGACATGCATACATATGTACATGCGTACATATTTAAATATGTACATTTTGTTTTAATAAGCCCTTTCGTCAACATTGTCGCTGTTTTGGTGGCTGCTGGCTGCTGGCTGCTGGCAACAATGTTTTACGTTGTCCTCACAGTTCAAAAGTCATCAACATTTTCTGCGCTCTTAGTTGCTGTTTTTTTTTTCTTTGTGGTTTATGGCCACAGTTCTTTACGTTTTGTGTTTTCTCTCGAGATTGTAGTGCCTTGTCTGTGTCGTGAGTTGACTTCTTGCGAAAATAATTGTCAACATGGGGGAAAACACTGAAAATTAACCGCCAATCGGGTGTCGCTCGCCCATGGGCTACTTAACCGAGTCAGCAGCTACAGCTGCAGTTGTTGGCGGTTGTTGTCAGGCGCGGGTGTATTGGGTGGGCGTAGCAGTCAGCTGGCGCTCACGATTTGCAGGCGGAATGGCTAAGTGAATTTTTTACTTGGGCATTTTGGGTCGAAGTAAAATAAAATATATTAAAATAGAAAAATTTGATAACATAAATTAATTTTCCTTTATTTATGGCTTATTAAAAATTTTAATCAATAATTTAGTTTGAGCTTGAGGCCATTTCATGAAAAAACGACAATAATTTACAATGGTAGAAGTGATACATACATACATAGCTGATATTTCGAAGATCACCACATATCAGACTTCTTTTTTGAGCTCATTGGAATTCGAACCATGAAATGATAGTAGATATCGTCGCTGGAATAATGAAATAGTGTAACATGAAAAGGATAGTTTTGAGAAAAACGAATTGGAAGTTTTTATAAACCATTACAAACCATACAAATACAATTTAGTTTTTCGAGAATAAATTAGTGAGCCAAAGAGATATTTAAGAAACCTAAAGATTTATCTAATAGATTAAAGGATTGTCTATACAATGGTGCAATTACACTGGTCTACAAGGGTTTTGCGAATAAGACGGGACCTGGTGTTTCCGAACGGATTTTTCAAATTTCAACTTTTTTTCTGCGAATAAGACGGGTGTTTCTGAACGGATTTTTCGTGCTGAACACGAATCCGGGGTCAAAAATGTCCCATCACGTCACGTTTTCGAGAAAAAAGGGGTTGAAACCCCTAAAAACAGCGTTTTTGGCCATTTTCGAAAAATTATAGAGCTGAACCCTGACGTGGTACAAATTTTGCATATATCAGAAATTAAAGGCTAAACCGTGCCCTTTCGAATGAGCCCTATGCCGAATTGATCGCGTGCACCCTTAAAGCAGGGGGTGTATTTGTGTTTAGGGGTGCAGGAAAAATTGATCACAGAAAGAATTTAATCTTAAACGATCATAGAAAATTAATAATGCCAAGGTTTTAACTATATTAAAAGTCGCTGATTACGAATCTGCAGTTAGATTTTAAAAATTTAAGATGACGGGTCGAATATGGTGGATATAAAAATTGGACTCCTAGACACAAATACACCCCCTGATCTAAGGGTGCATGCGATTAATTCGGCATAGGGCTCATTCGAAAGGGCACGATTTAGCCTTTAATTTCTGACATATACAAAGTTTGTAGCACGTCAGGGTTCAGCTCTACAATTTTTCAAAAATGGCCAAAAACGCTGTTTTTAGGGGTTTCAACCCCTTTTTTCTCGAAAACGTGACGTGATGGGAAGTTTTTGACCCCGGATTCGTGTTCAGCACGAAAAATCCGTTCAGAAACACCCGTCTTATTCGCAGAAAAAAAGTTGAAATTTGTAGACCAGTGTTATCGAAAAATAGTGTATGTGGCATTTACACTGTTTCTTTATTCGAGCGACGATATGTACTATATTCATCAATATAATTATCGTTGGCAAGCTTTTTCCAAAGACACGAAGCGCTTCCGGAGGAAATCGTGAAAACTCTCACATCTGCAGAACTACCGCTCTGTGCAAAAGGAGAACGAAAAATGACACTGAAGATGGCACAACTCCGAAACCGGTTTGTCTCCAAACCAAATTTGACAAGGGATGACAGAAATTCGTTTCAAAATACATCATACACCCACCCTGTCGGAAACAACAACAACCAAAATGGAATTGAACTTATTGCATGCAAGCTTAAAGACAACATGGCGCCAGGCCTCAGAGCATCCGAAGTTACTTATCGATATGTAAAATGCATGCTTGACGTGGAATTATCTGCTAAGATTTATCAAAAACAGCATTTCGTGCTAAATTTATCTTCAACCTCAGCATTTCGAACTCTTCAGCAATCAAACTGAAAAAAGGGTATCAAAAGCCCACCTTACCTCAGCTCACCATCAACCATACCGGAGGATTTTATACAATATAGCAAGGGTTTAGGCCTGAGAAATCAACAATAGCCGCAGCACAATAACCGTGCTATCCAAAACAAGCAGTAAGTACGAAAGGTAGGACACAAAAATTATTCAGCAGCGCGAGTTGGCCGGGTTCTATATAATGGTAGCTCCAACAGCGTACTTAATAAATATCAAACCACAGAGTGTTGGCGGATTATGGCGGGACCGTACAGTGCAAGAGACAGCTGCAAAAGTCAACGACAACAGCTACGCTAAGCTATGAGCTGACACCCTAAAAACGGAATACAGTAGAATTATTATATTTGTTTCCTTTGCGTGTTGCTTCGAATACTGTTCGGTTTCCGGACTAACCGTACAAGTGATACTTAAGTGGCATAACGTCAGTAGACAGCCTCGCTCAAGAAATAAGAATGCTCGGGCATATTAAAGATCTGGGCAAGCCGGCAGCTACACTTATATTTATTTGCTATATTCACCTACTTAGACCCTCGCTATAAGGGCGTGTGTGAATCGGTAACAAAGTTCTATGGGGAAAGCTGTTGAATAACATTTTTACTATGGTGAGACAGTTTTGCCGATCTGCTGTGTGAAATGAAATATTTTTTGACAGCAGTAAATTTTTGATAACCGCAGATTTATGGGGAATAAAATATTACAAATTGAAGTGAAATTAATATTTTAAGAAAACATCTACCATCGTTGATTGCAATTCGTCAATTTAAGCTTTTATTTAACGAAAAATTACACACATCAACAATCTTTGCCATTGTCAAAATTTTCTGTGCATTTGTCAAAAATTTCACTAGCCTCATGAGCTACTGAATTTTTATTCACCTCATAGTTGTCAAAAATTTACTCACCGCGAACTTTGTTACCGATTCACACACGCTCTAATTATAAATCTTTCAAACCAGTCACAAAAGAAACGTTTAAAATTTATATACAATAACGAAAAATTTACATTACATCCGCATCCACACGCACATCCACGAATGTCTAAAATTCCCTATTCGCAGCATCCCTAGTATGTACATATATATGTCGATATCGGCATCAATCTCTTCAAATAAGACAAACGCTTTTCCCACAAACAATATGTGCCTCCATATTTTCTACGTAAGTTATGTAGCCGCACTCGAAAGCTATGTCTGCTTATGATTGATCTTTATATAAATAAATATGTGACCAAGTTTAAATAGCATTGGAATAGCTGCGCTTGATTGTAGTTGACTTAACAAATGAAAAAAAGTGGAAAAACCAACAACAGTTTACGTTGCGAACTTAGTTCAGTATGGAATCGTTGGATCGAATCCCAGTTCAAACAGTCTGATGAGGATATGGCTACCTCTCTGAAGTTGGCAGGACAACTTTTTCTCAAAGCAAAGATTCTTCTCGGATAATTTGCCGTTAATTATCCGTAAATTATCGGATAATTTACGGCAAATTATCAGATAGTTAGTTTGGGTTTAGCTAGTTTCCTTAAATGGTTTTCAGAAGGTGCCCTGCTAACTTCCACGGAAGTTAGCAGGGCACGCGATATTTTTTGAAATATGTCCGCGGCAAAATTATTCTTTTCACGGATAATTAACGGCAAATTATCTGATAGGAATTTTTGCTTTGAGAAAAAGTTGTCCTGCCAACTTCAGAGAGGTGATATGGCTATAACTTCTATCGAAAATATATGTAAATTGGGTTTTTTCAAAAAAATTCAATAAAATTGTTTAATATAATTGTTATAAGGCCATTAATAACAAAAATAAATAAATATATGATCCTCAAAATCGCTTGCATACAAATTCACTTGGCCTATTGGCTTAGCCAAGACGGGCACTGGGACGCATCAGGTTCAGAAGTACCTGTCTGCACGTTGAAATGAACGACTACGGTATTGATGTATGTACATATATATTAGGGATGTTAATTTTTTCGCTTTATACGATCCCAGGATTTTCGGGATGTCGTTATCACAATCCCGGGATCCCGAGATTTAGATATTCATCACTTTTCAACAACTTAAATCGAAAAAATTGCTTCTATCTTTCCTAACATAAAATAAATAATAAATAAATGGGTCTGAAACTTACTTTCTTCTCTCTAAAGTCAGGATTTATTTTAAAGGACTTTGTAATTTCAAAGATATGGTTAATTCCAAAAATTATTTCAAAAATTCAATGCAATGTAGAAGAAAATATGGGTACCAAATGAAAGAGGAAATTTCTTCAGAATGTAAAAAAATTAGATTTTTTTTGGATTCACAATGACGATGAGGTATTTTTTTAAGCTGATAAAGTTAGAAGGACGAAATTCGAGGATCTTGTCGAGTTTATATAAGTCACATATAATTTTTTCAAAAAACAAATATTGCGTAATTTCAAGCAAAAAATTTTAAAAAGACATTTTCAATACTTACCAGTCCTTATGCACCAAAAAATTTAATCTGATTAAATTTTACAGAATTTCCTCTTTAATTTGATACCTATACTTCTTCTCTTAGCACATTTCATTGAATTTTTAAATCATTTTTGAATGACTGACGTCGGAGTGAAAAACTAAAAATGCAAGTTTACTATATATGACCCATGGTTTTGCGAATATATTAATTTTTGTGTGTAAAATTTATTACCGCACTTTGTTATATGTATAATGAGCTAGACATCTATAAAAAACATCAATTATTAAATTTAAAAAAAAGGAGAAATATAGCCAATACTGGTCAAGAAAAGGAGTTTCTATTAATGCCATCAGTGCAAATTACAAATCCCGAAAATCGCGGGATTATTTACCAAAAATCACAGGATTTTCGGGGCCAAAAAAAGGCCGGGAACCCGGAATTCCGGGATTAACATTCCTAGTACATATGTACAAGTACACAAAGGAAACAAATAAATGATATTTTTTTACCTCTTCAGAAATGCAAAAATAAGGCGATCCAAAAGCTTAACTCTACAGCACGTTGATTTCGCGTCATTGGTGAATGAGTTCATCGGTTCAAAATGTGCAAATGTCCATATACCTGTGCTTACAAACGTGAAGGTATATGTATTTACATACATACATATGTAGGTTTGTACACAAATTTAGTTAGAAGCATTTTATGCTGGCAGCATTAGCCTTTTGTACCACAAAAGACAATAAATATTCCAGACAACAGCAAGCCAGCATTTAAGGCTATAAAAGCCGATCCCTTGGGTTGCAGAAACAAATTAAAAAAGAAAAGAAAAAAATCACTTATGACTTTACCACAAACTGGTTATTTTCAGTGGCCCAGATGATAGCATGAACTGCAGTGCTGAACTTAGCAAACACAAAGGTAAGTATGGAAAGCAGAAAAATTGTGAAGTAGGTAGTATTTGCAAGTGTGCCACCATTTCATTGATAGAGGATTTTGGCTAAAGTAGTTTCTTCTGCAAAGCTGACGTGGACTTGACTCTGCTGCCATTTTTATATATATTTTTTTTTTGTTTTAGTGAAACTTTATTTATTTTTTTTTTCATTTAATTATTTTATTTTATTTTTTCAAACAATTGACGTTCACTGGCCACCACTGACATTATTATCTATCTGCTATGTACAAGTGGTGTATGGCCTACCCGCTTGGGCGGCTATAACTTTTGCAGTGCTTGTCTGGTATGTATGTATGCACTTCAAAATATGTTTACTTTTGTTGCTGTAGTTGTTGTGGTTGTTGTTTTGTCGGCTGATGCAGCATAGAATTTATTTCCAACTTAAATAAATGCGACTTTATCGCGAAATGCCATCCTGCATACATCCCGAAGACAAAGTGAAATGTGCGCATGCGCGCAGATACCGCGCTGACGTAGCTTTCGTAGTTTCAAGCCGCGGAGCGTTGCTAGCTTGCATTTCATATTAGAAGTGTTGACTATGGCTCTGTGCTTGCGGCGTTGACTTCTAATGGCGTGTACGGACTTGGGATTGCTTTTTTCCAAAATGAATTTTTTAGGTTTATTTGTGTGTTTTTTCTCCTTTTTTTAGTTTTTTTAAGGTTTTATTTTTCTTCTTATAGTTTTATTTTTCTTTGCTGGTTCTTCTATTATGGATCTTCGTCGCGCTCAAAACCAAGTGTTTACTCCGCTTCCTATAACTTCAATGTGTAAATGTGTGTTTACAAATCTTTGTGTTGCATGGATATTTGCTGCACTCATAGCTATTTGAGCTGCTGTTGCAACGCAAAGTGGTGAAATGTTTGCGCAGAAAGATGCAACAAAGAGATAAGTAACCAACCATACACTTAAATGTGAAGATTGGGCTTTAGTTTTTTCTTTCGACTTGCCTCCGCCAGCAACGACAAATCGCTAGAAAACTTTAGCAGTCTTTCTCACTTAAACACCAGCATACATAAGCATTTGTTGTACATTTTTTTTTTTGGTTTTGTTTGAATTAGCTGTGTGTGCTTGCGCTTTACTTTGAGATTTTCTACGAGCTCTCTTACAAGCACCATCCGTTTTTGGGTTGTCATTGATTTCTGCGGAAATGTAAATTAGGAAAACGTGCCTTAGCATAGGTCAATGTATCAAATAGAATAAGTGACGTACACTCTCTCTAAACAACCTATGTTTCTTTACATTTTCTGAAAAAAGTACACTTAGGAGCATATATGGAAACTAGTAAAAATTCAAGAATTACAAATTTACTAAAACACGTAAAAAATTACATTATGCCTCCATATACTTGGCAGCACTAAGTACAAGCAATTGGTCTGTCTATGTGAGATTTTGTGATTAGCCAAGCTAGCCTAATCTAACCTATTCACTACTTTTAAGCGATACCCAGCTCGGCACTCACGCTGAAAAGACCTGCTTAAGCTTGCTGAGATGAGTAGGGTAATTTTTTGTGCTGGAAAGGTAACGTCCCTTTACGTCCTTTAAGGATGTCAATGAAAACACTTTTTTTACTTAAATAATTTATTTAGTTAATAATCTTCTATTCTCAATATTTTTTTAGAAAACTTATTGCTTATTTAATAAACAAAAATCAAAATTAGTTCTGCTATTTTGAAGCTTGAAACACAGCTGTTAAATTATTTTAGCACGTACTCTTATGTAGATAATTATTTTGGCGACGACAGAGCTACACCACGACTGTGGTTGTGGCCAGATTGAATCTATTTCTATATTTCCAGCGACAGCTAAGGTTCTTCTTCTTCTTTTATGTCAAACTCATACGAATTCATGATGGCGCTGCGGCGCTTAAAAAAGCATGTCGCCATCGGCAAAGCGTTTAGATAATGAAGATAACAAATTGGCAGCTGTGGCCCGTGGCCCGCCGTTTTCAATGTGTTCAGCACTTGAGAGAGGGAGAATAAAATTAAAAAAGTGTACGTCTCGCAGACGTACGTTATCTCAGCAAGGTTAACAAAGATAACGAATTCGACATCCTTAAGTTTAGCTCCGGTTTGTGGTTTGGGGGATTCGCCTTCGTTTAGAATAATGAAATTCTCAGTATATCATTTCTGATGTTCTCCCAGAGAATCAGTATGGCCAGGTTAGCCTTTTGGAGGCTAAATTTAGCATTTAGTTTTATGCCATATCCTCAGAACTTTAGCTCTGACTTCGTAGCTCTTTTCATGCATTTTTTTACTTAAAATATTCATTCAGAACCCCCACACTCTCCCCCCCCCTAAATACGGCCTTGGACGTAACAAATCCTACTTATGACTATACGGTTAGTGCTTTAATTATTTCATTAAGTGTAATTTGGCATATTATCGACAATGTTTGAAATTGGGGGAAAATACGCTTGCTTATAATATATTTTACAGAAAGGTGAAAAAACGACATATAACACCGTGCAACAGCCAATTTTACTCCCAAAAAAATATATTCGCGAACCCATGGGGCAAATAAATTAAATTAATTAATTTACTTCAAAAAATTATTAAAAATTCAGTGCAATATAGAAAAACATTATGAGTTTTAAATTAAAGAGAAAATTCTGTAAAACTAAAACAGATTAAATTTTTTAAGAACGAGTATTATAAATAAAGGACTAATATACACTTGACCACTTCCTTGGATTTCGTGCTTTTAACTTTATTAGCTTCAAAATTAAATTTGTTAAAAGGGAATTTTCAATGCATTTTCCCCCTTGTGAACCAAGATTTTTTTCTAAATTCTACAGAATTTTCTCTTTCTTTTGGTATACATATTGTTATTTTATATTGCTCTGTATTTTTTAAATGATTTTTGCAATGAATCATATTATTGAAATTGCTACGTCGCTTTAAAAAATTCTGACGTCAGAGAGAAAAATTAAAAACGCAGTTTTACTATGCTTGGCTCATAGTTTCATGAGTATATTGATTGCATCGTGTATTTTGTAGTTTTTTGTTTTTGTCGCACGGTGTAATAGGTCCTCCGGGTATATAAAATTCGATTCACCCGAACTCATATATTTTTTTTTACTTATTTTAATTATTATTAATCGAAACGAAAAGCGTAAAAGTAAAAGAGTGAATTGGTAATAAATGCAAAACGGGCAAATATAAAAATAAAAAGAATGCTCCTGAATAAATATAAAAATTGTTGCTTGCCATATTCCTATCTATCCAATAACTCTTCAACACTGTGCCTCTTGAATTTTTCCACATTAAATTTCTATGTCGCTGAATAACTAAATGCTGCAAATCAAAATAATAAATGTTGCACATAAAAATACCTAAGTACTAGAAAAAAGTAATTTTCTCGATTTGATCTAAAAGCATTACTTAATATGATTTTTACAGCCGGTAAACTAGCATTTTGTGCTTCAAAAATACTTTCAACAAAATTTTCTCCGCTAAATGCTAATGCACCGGAAAATTTCCCAGCTGCGCAAACGGCATTAAATTTCACCGCTTTTAATTTGTTGACACTTTCTAGCCCACATTAGCTAAACAATTACCATAAGAATAATTTCAACGGCTTTAGTACTCCACTCTAAGCCGCTTTTCTTCACAAAGACCACTTAAAGCGGTATGTTAAGCCGTTTCTAAGCATCTCAAGCCCTTTAGAAAATTTCCATTTGTGCCAACTGACCGCATGAGTCATGCCAGACTAAGTTGTATGTCAGACTAAGTTGTAGCGCGAGCTTTGTTACTCGAATGCTGGCTGGTCTTGGTCTCGACACGCCTTTTCGGTTAGTGTCAGCGATTAGAGCAAATGTAAATGCATATGTATGTACATATGTGCGTAGCATTAAAATACACATGCCTGCATGCAAGTAGAAAAATAGGTGTGCATTTAGTTACTTAGGTATGTATGTACATATGTATTCGAGTTAGATTATAAATATTAAATGGCCGTCATTTCATGTATTTCCATTCTGTTTGCACTTATAAATTCAGCTTTAGTGTTGAAACGAGTTTTCAGCCAAACAAACGATGCATCCACTCGCCGCCCCTCTGTGCACAGCGTGTTACTTAAACAATTTATTAGAAATAACACTTGAACATACGAGAGCACGACTGTGTGTATGAATGTAAATTTATTTGTTAATATATTAGCTTTTAACAATTTGCTATTTGCAATTTTCTAGGTGTAATTTATTGCACAAACTTGTTCAATAGCTCAATTCGCGTTTAAAATGTGCGTTTGTATGTGTGCTCGCGTTGCGCCTGTATGAATAATGCAAATTAGCCGACTAACTGATTGCAAGCACCTAGTTGATTGCCTGCCTGCCTCACCGCCGCTTGGCTTACTAACTTTGCGAGACGAACATGTTTAATACAATACTCGTAGTATGTGGGTCTGTATGTCAGTACTTAAATAGTTTATGTTGCCAACAGCTACATATCTACAAGAAACTAAAGGTGTGTGCGTACCTGTTGCCAATCTGCTCCACCTATTTAATGACGGTAATTGACAATATAAAGCGGCAAGATGCGCTTTGATGTTGCCCCGTTGCCCCGGCGGGAAGAGATATTCAAAAGACGGCGGCATCTTGGCTTGGTTGGTGTCGTTTCCTCCTGCCTTCGCTTGCTAAATGCCGATAACAATCACGCTGACAGCATTTGCCTACTACTTAGGCGCATAAACACGTAATGCATCGGATAAGTGGTCATAGATCAAGATCAACTCAAAGTTGCAGGCGTTGAAGGTGCTTTATGCAATATTCGGAAGGAGGATTTTTGTAGCAAATACATACTTACATATAGTGACCCACACAAGTGTCTACGTGTTGATTTTTCTTAAATATTTACAAGGTTAAGTTAATTTTTTTTTTTTTTTTTTTCTATGAAAATATTGTCCAAGATTCAGCCAAAATCAAACTTTATAAAAAAATTTGGAAAATTCATCAAATTTTCATCAAAATTTTGAGCTTTTAAATCTGAATCTTTACAAAATTTGTGTGTATACAGTTACAGCCCATACTATTTTCGATTCATGAAGTGCCAGATTCAAGCCTATAAAAATCGCGTTAATTTGTAATATATTTTTTGCTGACGGGTTTTTGCACTATTTTCCATGTAAGCATGAATTTCTTATCAAACAAAATGCCGGAGACCGTTCGCAACAAAATTTCGAAAAATTTACTCCAGCTGTTGTACAATGCAAAAATCATTGTACAAAAATCAACAGGATTTTTTAGCCGGTTGAAACTTGCACTTCACGACTAAACGTGTATGGGCTATAAAACTCTATACCCAGAAATATTCTAAAAATTTAGATAAAAAAAGCCCAAAATTTGTATGAAAATTTTTTTAATTTTCCTAAATTTTGTATAAAGTTTATACTGCGAATGCCGATTTATACTAAAGCATACATAAGCTACTTTTCCATACGAACACAGATATTTAAAAGAAAAATGAACATGTGTACACTTGTTTGAGTCACTGTATTAGGCAAGCTGAGGGCATATTGGACAGTCAAGGTCGCGATTTTCTGGGTCCTAGTGCCATATTTTCAGTTACGTGATTTCATGTATTAACTAACTAAGGGGTGGAAAGGGGTGTTGAATAAAGAATAACCTCAATATTGTTACTAAAATTTAACGGTATGTTCCGGAAATAGTATTTATTATCAAATTTAGATCACGGAGTTTTAACGAAGTGCGGCCACCACAGTTGTGTTGACTAGTTGGAGGTGTATACTGCCACTAGACGCCATGTCCGATTCGACGAAAGCCCAATTTTTTCTAATACACAACGAATTCTATTAATTAATTAATTTAAACTTGGTCTCCCTGGGTGAAAAAAATGTTTCGCTTAATATGTTGCACATTCCATTTTGCTCTAAAAACTTTAAATAATATCGAGCCCTAACCGCGAATTTAACGTAAGACCCCTTTCAGACACGTCAAGTCTTGATTTCTAGTCTGCTCGTGCGTAGGCGAAGGAGGTGGAACGAATGTACTTTTCCCCTCTCTGCTCACCTCCTTCGCCAACGAACCGAGCAGACTTGAAAGCAAGACTTGACGTGTCTGAAAGGGGTCTAAGCGACATTTTTTCAAAATTTTCTTTATTATTCAGAAATATTCCTAGAACATCTAGATACATTTCTGTATCAAAAAGAAAATTTTGAAAAATATGTCGCTTATGTTGTTTTGGCGGTTAGGGCTCAATATGTTTATTTTGTCAACAAAGCATATTTTCTCTGTAATCTACTATTGTGTGTTTGTTAAATATAGCAGAATATCATTGGTTTTTGTTATAT
>NW_023458558.1:57136533-57137671 GCF_013731165.1 Rhagoletis pomonella
TTGTGTGTTTGTTAAATATAGCAGAATATCATTGGTTTTTGTTATATTTTTTATTCAGTTACCTGTTTTTGGTTTCACCCTTTTTTAGCTGAACCATTGCAACCATTTAAATTATGAAAATTTACACAATTTTCCTTTGAACAACACAATAGCACAAACAGTTCGACAACAATCAGCTGCAGCCAAAAGTCAGTACAGTGCATATTGACTACGAAATTTCTACAGAAATACATAAATAGGCCATTGGCGGTATGACAGGTGTTAATACATATACATATGTATACATATGTATATATGTATATATGCATATGTCGGATATGTATGCAATTGGACAAGGTATGACCCAAAAAGTAAAATGATTTTCATTTTTCATTAAGCTACGGTTACTATGCATGCGTATTCTGACGAACTTTTGTTCTGACGATTTCTTCGGAACAAAAAAATACGAAACAACAGGCATTTTTTTTGTTGCGACGAAATCGTCAGAATAAAAGTAAACGCATGCATAGTAACCGTCGCCTTAGGCACAACAATACAAAGCTTTTGATTTTTCACCAAAAATGTTATTCAGTTTTCGATTTTAAACACAGAACAGCGCACATAACGGTATTTTGAGGCAATTTCTCATGCAGCAACAGATTGGATTTGCTGATGCTGTCAAAAAGAAAAATTAAATTAAATGTGCAACAACAACTGAATATAAAAATTAAGAATAGGTAAGGTAAAGAAAAAAAGATTTGGTATCAAAAATCTACAAAACTTTAGAAAATCAAATGCATATGTATAAGAATAAAATAATGTATGTATAAGTAGTGTGTTTGTATGTTGCTTGAATAAAGCGTGGCCAAGCAATAGAAATCTGGCGAACAATCTAATAGATTTCACTTTGAACTTTCTGTTTACCAATAAATATGTATATGTAACATAATAAAGTGATATTCTATTAACATCTTGTAGCATGTGGGTTGCGGCAGTTTGTGTTAATCACAAGACAACAACCACCAAGCGTAGGATAGCTGAACGTATAACAATAGAATAAAAAACTCTTGCTTGGTCAGCAGTGGTCGTAAACTAGTTGTTGTTCTTTGAATCGCGGCATGGAAACGCGGGTTAGCGGTTGTTTTTATTTATTTTTTTT
>NW_023458558.1:57137771-57138938 GCF_013731165.1 Rhagoletis pomonella
TTGTGTGTTTGTTAAATATAGCAGAATATCATTGGTTTTTGTTATATCTTTTATTCAGTTACCTGTTTTTGGTTTCACCCTTTTTTAGCTGAACCATTGCAACCATTTGAATTATGAAAATTTACACAATTTTCCTTTGAACAACACAATAGCACAAACAGATCGACAACAATCAGCTGCAGCCAAAAGTCAGTACAGTGCATATTGACTACGAAATTTCTACAGAAATACATAAATAGGCCATTGGCGGTATAACAGGTGTTAATACATATACATATGTATGGATGTATGTACATATGTACATGTCGGATATGTATGCAATTGGACAAGGTATGACCCAAAAAGTAAAATGATTTTCATTTTTCATTAAGCTACGGTTACTATGCATGCGTATTCTGACGAACTTTTGTTCTGACGATTTCTTCGGAACAAAAAAATACGAAACAAACAAACAAACAGGCATTTTTTTTGTTGCGACGAAATCGTCAGAATAAAAGTAAACGCATGCATAGTAACCGTCGCCTTAGGCACAACAATACAAAGCTTTTGATTTTTCACCAAAAAATTTTATTCAGTTTTCGATTTTAAACACAGAACAGCGCACATAACGGTATTTTGAGGCAATTTCTCATGCAGCAACAGATTGGATTTGCTGATGCTGTCAAAAAGAAAAATTAAATTAAATGTGCAACAACAACTGAATATAAAAATTAAGAATAGGTAAAGATAAAAAGATCTGGTATCAAAAATCAACAAAACTTTAGAAAATCAAATGCATATGTTTAAGAATAAAATAGTGTATGTATAAGTAGTGTGTTTGTATGTTGCTTGAATAAAGCGTGGCCAAGCAATAGAAAGCTGGCGAACAATCTAATAGATTTCACTTTGAACTTTCTGTTTACTAATAAATATATGTAACATAATAAAGTGATATTCTATTAACATTTTGTAGCATGTGGGTTGCGGCAGTTTGTGTTAATCACAAGACAACAACCACCAAGCGTAGGATAGCTGAATGGATAATAATAGAATAAAAAACTCTTGCTTGGTCAGCAGTGGTCGTAAACTAGTTGTTGTTCTTTGAATCGCGGCATGGAAACGCGGGTTAGCGGTTGTTTTTTTTTTTTTTCTTGACAACACAGAGAAGCCTAGAACTGAAATACAATA
>NW_023458558.1:57139038-57143473 GCF_013731165.1 Rhagoletis pomonella
TTTTTTTTCTTGACAACACAGAGAAGCCTAGAACTGAAATACAATATGATTAATAAAATTTTAAACTTAAGATATCTCAATGATGTTTTTTGACAGTTGTAAAAATAGTTTCAACTTGATACTTTTATTTACGTTAGGCGACGGCGACGACGATTTTGTGTTAAGCCCACGCAGAGTAGCTTTTGGATTATTAAGGCAAGCAAAATATTTTAGAAATCATTGAAACTAATAGCTCATTTCCACCAATGGCTTAACTGCAGTTAAGAGCTCAGGGAAGTTCCAAGAATTTTAACATCGAGTGATCGGAACAGTTAATTTGTGTTTGTACATATTAGGACCAGGCGTAACCCTTCTCGTTGTAATCTCCTTTTGCCATTAAGCATAAACTGCAGTTAAGACTTGGTGGAAATGAACTATAAGAATGAATATCATAATGAATGAATTACATATATGTATCAAATTAGGGAAATCATATTCAAATTTTTATGAATACTTACTTAGTAGTGTTGGACCTTTTGTGCGAAACAACTACTTAAATAGTTTAATATAACTTTTTACTGTTTCTAAACTACAAAGCACATTTATTAGCGTCAAATGTGTGACTAAAAAATGAACGAAATTGTAGGAGAAAATAAAGCATTTCTTGCACTAGGCCACCTTAATTTCTTTCGCGAGGTGGCCGCTATTAGAAAATCGGTTGTCTGTCATTTCATGTTTTAAATTCCAGACATCGAAAAACAAGTTTTAGATTTCATGGAATATTTGTTCATGTTGGTTGGAAATAAAAATTATCTAGCTAGCCGAATAGCTGCCACTACAGGAAGGTCCACTTCTGAAACGTAGTCTATACCCTTGAGCATAGCAAATATTTCGGCTTGAATAACCGAACCAAATTCTTCAAAAAAAAAACACCCTATCCTCATTGCCGGTCTGAACAGCATTCCAAAAATAATAATTTTCTAATAACGATCGTCCTTTGACAGGCCATGGAAACCCTTTCTGCGCGTAAAATAGCTTCATATAAAGAGCCATGTGTCGTTCGGAGGCGGCGTAAAACTGTACCTACTTCCCAACGTAAAAGCGTAATACACAAATTGGCCAAGCATTAAGCAAACTATATGAAGCAGGAGTTGCTTTTTTTTTTAAATCGAATGTCATGAAAAATTTTTAAACTCGATATAGTACATAAACACGCGTTCTATTTGAATTATGCATCGCCATGAGCCCCTTGCAATAACTTTTCCTACGTACTCGGTGTATATATAATCAAAAGAAAGTGTTAAATGTTGTGTATAAAGAATGTAACAAAACAAAATCAAACAAAATTATGAATGAGAAAATTTTACATCAAGTACTGCAATAAAAAGATGCCAGAGGAAATCCACTTTGTTCCAAATATAAAGTGTAAATAAAAACAGTTGACAGTCAGCCAGCCATATCCCAATTGCATGACTGCCAATCAGACGGTAAACAGAATTTTTTTTGTGACCAATGAACTACATACATACGTACATAAATAGTTGTATTTCTTGTCGCTAATGGATGACAAAATGCGTCAGACTGCGGCCACAAGGTAAATACATACATATGTAAATACTGAGAGTCTGAAGTAAAGTTATCGCTTCATATGAAATGGACAGTTGAAGATATAATTTCAAGGCGGCAGTTTAGCTGTTTACCTGACTGACTGCCTGGACTTTCAACAAATTAGCACTTAAATACTAACAAGCGCAACTTGCACTAACGCGATCGCTCACCGCTGTTTTGCAGTCACACCTGATCACACTTGCACCATGGTTGCACTTACATGAGGCATGCAGCAACAGATTTTCTACACAAGCGGCGCATACCGTGCTGCCGTGAAAGAATGCGTGCTGCTAGCTGTCATAAAGCACTGCGGGATGCCTCGCCTTTTCTTTTGCTCCTTCTTCTAATTTTCTCTTCTATTTGTAATTTAGCTATATTTTGTCTATTTAGTAACTAGTCAGCTAGTTTGCAATACCAGCATTTTTATATTTGTTTATCTGCGTACACACTCGGTATGTTATTTGCGAATCACCTTACGACGTATTCGCCATCACTTGGAATACGTATATAGTTTACAGCTCTACAAAAAATTTTATGAGTTCTAGGTCTATACTGCACTTTTTTTTCTACCTGATTCGTAACTAGCCGTAAGTAAGACTTTAATTATTCAATTTCAAAACATTCGCATAATATCGTTTTATGACGGGATTTAGTGCTTGTGGATTTTTATATTTTCAGTACAGATGCGTGTTTGTTCGAATGCGTCTATTTATGCATTTATACGTATACATATCTGTGCATCATAAACTCTAATTGCAAAGCCTCAGCGGTCATATAAAGTATCTCAGGTGTTTTGTTGTGTGAAGCAGATCAAAGAACGGCACAGAAAATTAGAACTGTCTCGTAAAATGACTGATTCTATTAACTTCGTGCGGTAATTGGCTTCAAACTGACGTCAAAAAGAAATATGTAGAAGTTATAAATCAAAACTGATACTTCCAGGCAAATATATGTACATTTCTGCGCTAGTTCAGCAGGTATCCGATTTGCTACAGGCTAAACTTTGCACTCGTAAACATACATACATACAATGATATATTATGCGCGCAGAGGAAAAAGCTTTTAAGCCGCAGAAAGACTCATTACTAAATATTTTCTACTTTGATATGTTCAGAATATTTTCAACCATGTCAGCCAGTCGGACGGACATCGTCCTTTCAGCGCTTAGTGCATTTAGCAACGTCATAAATCGCTGCGCCTTTAATCAATGCCTAGCATTAACAACGGTCTTTATGTTGTATTTCACAATCCCTGCAAAAATCGTTGGACCATGTAGTCTATTTGTGACATATTGGAGTACCTACAAAGTGCTCCTCTGACATGCTGGAGCGGACCAACTCCTGTCGCTGCACCAGTTAACCCTGCACAAATCGTAGGACCATGTATTATATCTATGTTCGGGTTCGAATGCCCTCAGAGGCATTGTGGTTAATTTTGTAGTACTCCTTGGTCCTTTGGGAGTACTCTTTACACGCATGCATTGAGTAGTCGCCATTTTTGCAGGGTTACATGCATGTCGTATGTTGTTACATATGCATACATACATATGTAAATTACCTTACTTTTTTACGCTTTTTTAGCATTAAGTACCGCTTTGTGTGCAACAAGTGCCACATGCAACTTCTTTCCTCTCGCTATGACTTTTAACGAGTTTTTCTTTGAAACTATACTTTCAAGATCGGTAACATTAATAAAACTTGCATTTTTATAAAAAAAAAAAAAATGTGTGGATGAATTATGAGCAGCTCTCATTTTATTGGTTTAAACAAAAAATATGTATTATACTCTTTAAATTTTGTGGAGAAGATTTAAATATGTACATTAAAGTAGTCCAAAAATGTATGTGAAGATATAAGGTCGGATTTTATTGCCGCCATTATTGTTTTATACCGAAAAAAAATATTCCATTTTTTTATTTTGAAAAAAACAAAATTAGGAAGTGCTCGAAGTTTTCCATGTATTTTATATGGGGAAACAAAAACTTTTCGTAGAAATAGTGTAGAATTCTTGGAAATCAATACTTTTCGATCGGATTGGAACTTTGCTTGTCTTCAGGAGATTCCTAGTAATAATACCTAATTATTTTTTTAACCGCTTTTTCATGGTAATTATATTTTATAGGTCCTCCAAAACCCCCAGAAAATGCAATAAGGGACCAATAAAAAATCTTTAATACTAAAAAATGTTTAAATAAGCAATTGGAATTTAAATTGAAGTCCATCTATGCGGTGTTACCTATTGAAATAATTTGGATCTACCCCTTCAAATCATTTCGTAAGAGTAACAGCTTCCGAAAATACCGCTGTGACCTCTTACACTCCCTTGGACGCTTCATTAGTGAACCCAAGTTTATTTAATGGCAGCAACTTCTAAATGACACACTTTACGGAGGTCTAGTAGCCTAATTTGAGGTTTATGATGAGCTTCTAACCAAAGACGTGTGCTTGAAACAAAAAGGCTGGTTTTAAGCCTTTCCTGAGATCTAGTGATCTGTGATGTTAGTGGTGGAATCGAAACCTGTGAGAATTTTAATATATCCAGACTCTGAGCTGATTAAGCACATAGTTCACCTGACTCCTGAGGCTGATTTTAAGACATACCTTATATAGGGATGGTCGCTTATTAAATATATACATACATATGAGGGTGAGTAAACATCTTGATGCAGTTGTTGTAGGAACAATATCAATGATGTTTGGAGGCGTGTTAAGGTGATGGTACCTAGCTATGTCCAATTTTGATTTTTGTTTTTTATATTCTTATTAATATTTTCATCTGCATTTTTTTGTAATTTTTTGGTAGTTTCGCTTAAAAAGCATTACTTTCTTTTCAAGCAATTCAAGAATTC
>NW_023458558.1:57143573-57149432 GCF_013731165.1 Rhagoletis pomonella
CAGAGAACAGCTTTGAGTATGATCGAGCCTTTTTGATCACACTCACTAAAAATCAAGCACAAGCGAACGCCACACTCGGCTACTATGTGTTCGATCGAGATGCATACCCGACAGCTGCTTTGGTTACGAACGAGTCTGTTCGATCACCCTCGCTATAAATTGAGCACAAGCGAACACCACACTCGGACACCCGCAGCTACCCCGAAAATTTGTGTTACAATGAAACGGACACCCGAACATTGCGATAAAATGCAGGACAACAAAGAAATTTAAGCTGAAGGTAACTGGCGCCAATATGTTCCCACAAAGCATACGAAAATGTTGCTTTGTGCTTGTGCATACGCAATGAAAAAATTAGAAGCGAAGTAGACAAAAATGTTTTTGCATCTATTTCGTATAGTTTCGCGTGGAAAGCTGTGTGTGTATATATTAGAACACAGCCTAAAACTATGTAGGTACATAAGTACTTTTACAAAAAATAAATGTGCACCGAGTGTATAGGGCTTGGGCATTGCCGATCTACACACATTTATACCTAAATGGATGTAGGCGTCGTGATGCCGCATTTTGTATGAGCAAAAATATAAGAAATGGTTAAATGTACACTTAAACAAACTACCGAAAAATTCAACCTTCTCTTTACCCTCTACGCACAAAAACTAAGAACACCGCGATGAGAAGGCAACATTTTTTGTAGAAACAAAAACGTCATAAGCCAATCAAGAAAATTTTGTGCACACTCGGGTTGAAACTCGAACACCCGGGTATATTGAGCTGCAAAGCACCCGAACCCAATCAAGTATGTATGAAAAGCAATCGGGTGTTGTGGCCAACATGTTCGTCTTGAGCTCAGTCGATAACGAACAATACTTCTGCTCGTATACAGAGAACGATGCAAAACGGGTTTTGTTAGATGATCGAGTGTACACGAAAATCATGCACCCGCTGCAGATGTCTGCTACATACCTACATATGCAGTCGATATGTATGTGATACTCGTACATCACAAGTGCAGCAGGACCATAAATATGATCAGTACGCAGGACATTAAACAAATGAACAATGTGGTATTGCAGCTTAGCGTCAATCGAAAATTATGGAACAAAAGATTGGAGCACTTGAAATAGAGCATGGATGAACACAAGAGCGGACTGGGCCACAAGTGCAATGCCACCTCCGAGAATATTAAAGGCATTTTGTAGTTACATATCTGGTGAATGGCAAGATATGTATGTATGATAGGATGTCAAAACGAAAGGGAATAAAAGATAACTTTCATAATTTTTTTTGTTGACATCCTTAAGTTGCGCCGCTTCGTCTTGGATGACATTCTCCTGTACTAGTGTAGAGACAAAAATATCCAATCAGCTGATCAATCAACACCACCTTGTATTGATGCGCCTTGCTTGCCAATATGCGTTGCTGTCACTTTTGATACGACGGTTTCGACGAGTAGTTGATGCTCTTGAGGCTTATGAGGCGTTATCGATGCGCGATCACATCACGACTTCAATGTAAATGAAAAAGCAATTATTCAAGCAGTTTTCCTGTGCATGTTATTTGTTTATTTGTGGTTGTGGTCGGCGTCGCATAGTTGCATTTTGAACAGAGTGTAATAAAAAAAAAAATTAGTAGAAAAAATCGACTCTGTTATGTTTGTTGCAACAACACAAGTTCGTACACATGTAGCTGGACGAGGCATAAAATCTACTCATGTAGAGACCTTACATGCAAGACGTGATAAATTTTTACACACTGTAATTTTACATACCCTCACTCTCTTATATCTGTGTACATCAACTTTTTTTTTTTTCTTCCCACTAGAACTTGAAGGGAGATCTCCCAATGTGAGGAATAAAAGAGTACTCCTTTTGGCCTGATTTCGGAGCAATAGGGGAGATTTGTTGGTTCTGACCTCCTTTATAACTCGCTTAGGAGTCAAATCGAAGATCTCCTAAGTGAGCAACAAAAGAATACTCCCAGAGCCATGATTTTGGAGCAATAAACGATTTTTGTCGATTTTGTACTCCTTTATTACTCGTTTAGGAGCCAAACGGGAGATCTCCCAAGTAAGCAATAAAAGAATACTCCCTGAGGCATGATTACGGAGCGATAACTGAAATTTGTCGGTTTTGTACTCCGTCATTACTCGCTTAGGAGCAAAAAGCGATGTCTCCTAAGAGAGTAATCCTGGAGGCTTCCTTTTGATTGATAGGAGAGCTATAGGCACCTCGTTCAAAAGAAATTGCGTATTATTGGAAAAATTTATCATAAGGAAAACCACAGAAAATATTTCAGATAGAAACAATATAAGGAGGATGCAGTAATTGAATGACGATAGCACACAGTTAAATAAGGGTCCATCGGTATGTATTGCAACTTCTGTTTAAATTTCTTCAATGTTGTGTTATATATCGCTAAATACTTTTCAGATTAGCAAATTTGTGTCAGCATTTACGTACCTGGTTTTAACGTTCATATAATGCCGGTCCAGAGCTATTGCTGGGGGACATAGCTATCAGATGGGCTAAGTAACCTTCACATTGATCGTGGTTAAAACAAGAAAGTTGTATACACTCTCCCTATTTGCGTGAGCTGCTGAACACCCAAGAATCCCTGACACCAGGAAATCATGTAGTTATCTCACCGTTTTATTATTATTCTGTTTTACTTTGAATGCATTTACCCGCATTAGAATTCCAATATTAATCAAAAATGTAATAAGTATTACTTATGTATGTTTTGTCTGAGCGTCGTACTTATAGGTATCTGTTAAGATCTTTTAATATTGTATATATGCATGAGATTAAAAATTAAATAAATCGATTGCGTAAATAGCAAAATCTTTTAGCTTATATGTGAGGCAATGAAAAGCTCTTTTATTACTCGTACAGGAGGCTTTCGGGATGCCTCTCATGGGAGCACTCCCTTATTGATCGTTCGGGAGGAATGTGGGATGTTTTTCTATGTGCACTCCCTTGTTGTCTTTTTGGGAGGTATAGGGGAGGATTTTATGGGAGTACTCCCGTATTGCTCCCTTAGGAGGTTTGTGGGATGATATTTCTGTGTGTGCTCCCCGATCGCTCGTTTAGGAGGTAAAACGGACTACTCCCCCTCCTAGGACATACAATGTTAAAGGGAGTATACGAAATTACATGCTTATACACAGAAGCATAGGGAGCAAAGGGGAGTATTTGTATGCTCCCAAGGGAGTACTCACCGAGCAATCGTACGATGCTCCCAAGTTCTACTGGGAATTATTTCTATTATCGAGCATACACAACGATAAATTTGTATGGAGAAAATGAGCGACACATTCAACAAAAAAATTTGGAACAACTCAATGGCAAGTCCTAGCTGCTTCAAACTTGCACTTTGTTGTACTAAAATTGAATGGGCTAAAAAACTGCATACTCAATTTTCTTCCAAAGAGTGTAATTAAAAAGTTCAATATTTTAGTAAAAATTTGCAGAACTGATTTTTTTTATCATTCATTACACTGTGGTTGCAAATGATCGAATGAAGGAACTAGTGTTAAACGGAAGAGATGTAAAAAATTGTATATTACGCAAATATTTTTAGAAAGGGTTAGAACTGAGTGTTTCCATGAAAATGTGAAGCGAAAATGCAAGTAGATTAGGACTGCCAGACGACCTGGTTTCCAGAACTTGACCTGGTTTTGACCTCGTGTCCTGCTCCGTACTTAAATTTTCCTGGTTTTTTAATGAAGGTCAACGCAGCAACCCTTTTCATATTTGGCAGATTTGTGCTATGAAAAAAGGTTAAGCTTTCTGTTATTAGTAATCTACATTTGGTCAGTATTTATGAAGTAATGAAAACGCATTTGACACCAAATGAACCACTGTTAGTTGAGGAAGTTTTGATGTCAGGAATTTCGAAATGAAAACCAAGCATTAGTTAAAGTTTTTGGATTATTAAGTATCTGAAATCTTTTTATTTATATGAATACTAAAACATTTATAGAAACTCCGATTGTTCCATTTTCTTGCATATTTTTAATTCATTTGATACATCAAAAATATCGATTTTTATATACGAGACATCGATATGCATCGATCCAATATATCAGTACATCAACATCAAATAAAGACAAAACTCGATTTCGACTCGAATTTTAGCACCACAAAGTTCGATTTCAAAAAATCGCCATTTTGGAGGTAAAATTCGCTTAAAACAAGCGACCGGGATCAAAAGGTATAATCGAAACTAAATGTCGTTTTGTGCCCAAAAATGCTTAAAACCCCAAACCGAAATGAGAACAAAACCTTCGGGAGTGCTTTCACAAAAATTAAAGTGAGAACAAAACTGTCGAGAACGTTCTCAACGAGAATTAGGTATATGAGAACAAAACCGTGTGGAACGTTTTCAAAGAGAACAAAATGTGAACAATAGTTTCAAAATGGGAACAAAAGTCTAAGGAACTATCTGTCCAAGAATGGGAGCGAGAACAAAATTTTTCTCATAGCGTTGCATTGGTTTGAACTATTTGAATATTAAATTGAATCAAAAAAGAACTGAAAGCTAACTATGCAAATTAAGTCAACAAAAGACTTAAGACACGAACCTTTCTTGCATAGAAAATTAAAAATTATTCCATAAATGGGCAGAAGTTGAAGTTATCCAGCTTTCCTCTGGCTTAGAATTAACAATCAGGCTCTCGCTGAAACGTTTTTTTAACCCAGCACGCAGACGCCCCTGTCATTCTTTATGTTAAGTTTTCACGACTTTCAGAACGTTCCGAACGTTCTTTTTCTTATGTGATCCTCCTTAGAAACGTTCTCAATATTTTTGTTCTCATTTCGTTCTCATTGGAAACGGTCTCGAAAATTTTATTCTCATATTGTTTTTCTTGAGAACGTTCTTGAGAGTTTTGTTCTTTACGGAAACGTTTCAGAACCTTTTTTCTCTCATTGTGTTCTCGCTCAAACAACAAAACCAACTATACTTATAAGGAATATATTGGGACCATATTCGCTTGTATCTGCCATTTTGATATGTACATATGATAAGAATCCGGGTCGATGGGTTCGGGCTTATGGCAGCCTTAAATTCGATGGGTGCAAACGACTTTAAAACTTTAAATTGCGTATTCAGATAACGAAAAAGGGTTATGAAAAAAATTAAATAGAAAATTGAATTACATACATAAATATGTGTTATTAGTAAAACCTAGTGAACCTGCATAGCATTATAACGGCCAAAACTTAATTTCAAAACATAAAAAAATTCTAAATGTTAGTCAAAGTTATAAGAGATCGGAGTGCCAGTGAATAGCGGTCTGGCATAGTACATGTTTTAAGTTTCATCAAATTTCACATCACCCTATACCGATGAAAAAAGTTAATAAAAAAAAATAAAAACTTTACCACACATCTACAGGTAAAGTCTTTAATTTGACCTCATTTTTGAAATACCCTTTCAAAGGTATTCCCAAACTAAAATCTTCTTAAATATCTTTCGTCTGACATTGTGATACACATGTACTTCAATAAACCGAAGAACTAATTAGAATTTGATTGTTCGAACAAATGGCAACCCTCCTAAATAAATTAATAATTTCAATGTATCAAACATTCCAAATGGTCAAACTAAAGATTTCTCAACACTCTTTTGTTTGACTATGGTATTTTTATATTTCATGTACTTTTTGTATTAGTTAATTGAGTTAGACCTTTCAAACAGGTGGCAGCCCTCTTTAAAGGTATTTTCAAACTTAATTCTCGTTAACTCACCTTCGCCTGACATTGGGATACATATTTTACTTAACTGATGAATTAAGTAGAATTTGATTTTTTAAACATATGGCAACCCCGCTAAGTACAGTTCAGAAATAAAAGT
>NW_023458558.1:57149532-57155924 GCF_013731165.1 Rhagoletis pomonella
GCCGCCCGCGCATTGGCCAAATCAACGGAGCCAGCGCAAATAGAAAGTAAAAAGAGGGCAAACAGACCGCCTCCACTACTCGCCAAAACTCGGATCGTAATCGATAGCACTGACTGGGATTTTTGCTGGCATTTCACTTGGCGGCGACTCCGATAAGGCTCGATGCAGCTTTTACTCATACTTTTATGTACTGTCAACGTGAGTGTTCGCTGCTGGCACCCATTGATGAGTGGGCGTTGTGTTTGTTGGTGCGCTGCGCAACTCACAAAACGATCGTAATGGTTTGTATACATTTTCACGCACTTGCGGTTGTCTTGCATTTTCGCAAAATTAGCTCAAGCACACAAAAGGCACATTACAAATATGTAAACTTACACATACAATTTAGGTATATATGTATGTATTTACGTTTATGTACAATTTTGTAATTGACCTTTTTCATAAAGTAGCGTGGCACTTCCAATTATCATTCGTCTTGTAGCTCGTATTCACTTAACGAATGCTGGGCGAATGGAGCAATTTGTGAATTTAATTGAATTTTATGTTGACAAATTATGCCAGCAATTAAGAATGTGATAAATTGCGGCAAAAAAGTAGAATGAAGACACAACTTGGCAAAAATTAAAAAAAAAAATGCATGCGAAGTAAGCCGGCGTGGGGATTTAGCTTGCCTTTGTAGAATTTCGTTTATCACTTTTATTTTGTATATTTTTTTAATAAACGTATTAATGTAACACTTTTTTCATTAAGACTTCATTTCAAAATTTTTATTCCTTCGGTCCCAACGTAGTCATCACACACACTGCACATACATACATACATACATATTATCAGTTGGATCCTCTACTAAAGATTTAAATGCCAGCGCTTGTAGCGATCATTAACTGTCAAAAAATAATTGATACATAAATGTGGCGAATCATGGGACATTTGCTTAGCACCTAAGCCGTGCAGCAGCAAGTAAAAAAATGTAAACAGAAACACCGCGGCGGCGGCACATAAGATCCGCAACGAATCTGCAAAAGAAAAGAGCAAAATGTTGTGGATTAGTAGGAATTTGTTGAGATTAAAGTGTATGGAGGACTAACAACAACAACAAGTCACGAATATGTGATGTGACACATGATCACACACTGCGTGGGGCGCATTCGGTTGCAAAGCAAAAAAAAACATAAAGCTACAGTATACAGTCTATAGATAACAGTGAATTCTCCACCTATCTGCGTGGAGTGCCGTCGTCAAAATACATGCAATTGGGGTATTCCTTATATGTAATACTTCTATATTGGCAGGAAGCTAACCTCTCAACGTGTAAGCATTCCGAAATCAAAGCGAGACAGTCTAGTACCATTTTTGTGAATGTATTGTGTACATGAGTGCCGTTTTTGTATATGTGTTGTGTACATGTTTATTTATAAACGTATGTGTTCCTTTTCTTTCGTACGTGTTTATTGATATATCTGTACTGTAGTGTTTTCGGACGGTACTAGCTCTTACTGACAATATAGGAGTATTACATATATGGGGTATTCACAACGGTGTCGTAAGTGTCGTATTGTGGTATGTCGTAAAATTTTAAAGCTTAAATACATAAATGTTTAAAGGACTTGAAACCACAGCCAGATATTTTTTAATACTGTAAAAATTCAAAATATGTATTTTATGATACCTTGCGAACCCTCTCGATATATTTTTAGTCGATTGAAGTTTACGACAAACATACAACAGTGCGACACTTACGACACCGTTATGAATAACCCAAATGTATTTGCTGGTTTTCCGTCCGAATCACATACTGTGAGCATCAATATTAAGTAAACTTTGGTAGCAATTTAATCTATTCAGAAATTCAACTATTGAGTTTTGTATAAATTCTGATGCTGCATACTTCATACTTTTTCAAATTCTAAATTACCTTCGAATTTCAAATCGTCCTGGACTGCTTAAATGAGTGAAAATGTTTTCATTGGAAAACGAAAAAAAAGGAATTAATAGGTCGGGATGCGCTATCTCTTGGTCCTATTACTGACTACCGGTTTCAACCGGAAGTGGGATCAACAGGCCGGAAGTGCATAATTTTAACCGGAAGTCCTTTCCAGAAAAAAGTTTCTGACAAGAGTTATGTATTTTTGTTCGCAGAATCCGAATCTGTTGTAAAATCATTATATAGGCCCTATTAAAGAAGTGAGCTTCCGGTCAGTTTAACGCATTTCTGGCCGCAACCGAAAATCGGTAATACCACCAAAAGAAAGAGCATCCGCGACTTGATTTCGACTTTCGACTTACAATAAAACTTTCGACTTTCGTTTTACAATAAAAAACATTTTTGTCCATTTTAGAAGTCCAGGACGAGTGGAAGTTCGAAGGTCATTAAGGAGTTGAAAAAGTCAAGAAAATAGTTTCAAACAAAAGTTACGCATTTTTTATCCTCAGAAGCCGAATAAACATGTATGTCTAATTTAAAAAATATACTTCCAGCCAGTTTAACCCATTTCCGGTCGCAACCGAAAATCGGTAATACCGCCAAAAGATATAGCATCCCCGATTTGGTAGGTAATATTTTTGCGTTTTCTTTTCAATAAAAAAAACACTTCCCCCTCATCTTAGAGCACATGATATAGGAGACCCTGTATATTTTTGACATTTTTCCCGTGAATAGCTTACACATAGCTATGCTGATTAAAGTTCGGGTTCAATTGGTAGAGAAGATGAACCTGAGCCCCCAGTCGATGACGATGGAATTGATGTCCCATCGCCTGACTATGATGAGGTACGAATAGCGATTACGCGGCTGAAAAGTACGGCGACGAGGACCTGATGAGGTGCATGCATCAGCTCTTATGCAGAATAGGGTCAGATGAACGCATGCCCATCGACTGGAATTTAAGTGTGCTCTGTCCAATCCATAAGAAAGAGGACCCCGCCATTCGGGCCAACTACCGCGGGATCAGCCCTCTAAGCATAGGTTACAAGGTCTGAAGAAAAAACTGAAGTCCACCGTCAACGAACTGATTGGACCTTATCAGTTTGGCTTTAGGCCCGGCAAATCCACCATAGATCACGTATTCACAATACGCCAAATCTTGGAAAAGACCCGCGAGAGTAGGATCGACACACACCATCTATTCAAGTCAATTTCAAAGCCACTTTCGACAGCACGAAGAGAATTTGTCTTTATGCCGCGATGTCTGAATTTGGTATCCCCGCGAAACTAATATGGCTGCGTAAAATTACGTTGAGCAATACCATCAGCTCTGTCAGAATGGGGAAGAACCTCTCCGAGGCGGGTGATACCAAAGGAGGTTTCAGACAAGGTGACTCCCTTTCGTGGCATCGATATTATCGGTAAAAGCAACGGCTACGTCTGTTCTGCCTTCTCGGAATTACTTAGATAGAGAAGCAAAGTGAATGGGTCTGGTGGTGAACGCGGACAAAACGATGTCAGTCAGAGCAAAGGCGCAGCAGGCGGAAATTTGGGTTTGACTTCACTATAATGCACTTTTTTATTTTTCTCTAAATATACTTTTTTTATGAAACTTTAAAATTTAGTTACTAAATATATCACTGTAACATATCACGTACTAATAGTTTTTAAGATATTTACTGGTTAATGGGGGTATATTTTCCCACGCGCGTACGCCTGCACGGAGTTTAACAGTTAATAACTTTTGATATAAAAGCCGCCGCACAGTGTGGCAAAAAAGGTTGCTGTGGACTAGTCAATTTTGATAGCCCAAACATGAACCAATTTCAAATTAATTATTTTTTTTTTTTAATATTTAAGAGAACACTCGTTGCGTTCGATAACAAAATTAGCCAACACCAGCCAAGAATCAAAATCAAGAGAGTAAGCGAAAATTCTCTCCCAAAGAGATGAAAAAGCAAAAAAGTAAACGGACAGGAAATTAGCCATTACTTGCAAAAACCGGAAGAACAAAGACACACCAGCTGACCTTGTTTATGTTTTCATGAAATTCATGTTGCCTCCATAGAGAAAAAAGGAAAGTGAACGTTCAATGTTCGCCAGGAACATTTCTAGAAGTAAAAACTAGTTGGCGCTATCATAAAGTCACATAGCAGGCAGCCAAAAAACATATAAATACCAAAACTCGGAAAATGCAATTTTGTTTGTTTACAAAAATTGCAACCATATGTTTTCGTGTTGGATAATTTTTGCTGACTAAAATTTTGCCAGTACAAAATGAACGCTTCTCTTGCATCAAAATGAACGATTTCTCTCTCAATTTTTGTGTGTTGGATAATTGTTTGTCGTTATCGAACGCCATCCAGTAAAAATTTGGAAAAACTATTACAAATTTTTGACTTGTCGAACGCACCTACTGATTCACAAAATTTACCTTAATAAAAGTTTAATGAAATTGAAAGGGTTATTTTGTATCTACATCTAATCTGTAACTAATCCACATTATCAAAATAATTCAGTCACCCTGTTTTATTGCAAAAGCATTTAGGTAAAATATAATGAAAAACGCTTGAAAACTGTATTTAATGAAGAAAAATAAATAATATTTTAATTTTCTTTAGGATTTTCGGGAATATTTAGCACCAGGTACATCTCTTTTTAGTGACCAACAGTAGTCAGCTAACATATTTCCATTTGCCCTGGTACCATTTTTCTATGTTAGATATATACTGCTGGAACCGCTCGGTTTGTTCGTCTCTAATGGCAGCCACATTCTCAGGAAAAAATTTAAATGTGAGTGTAAGAATTTTATCTTGAGCGACATATTGCATCCCATATTCTTGTAGGCTGTTATAAGGCTGCTGGCGAACTCTTCATAGTTTTCGGCTTTGTGGTTTCCAAGAAAATTACAACATTTCGAAACAAGTCCATGCGGATTTTTCGACCGGATTCAGTTTTTCTTCAAACTGTTCATCAGCCAATAGGCCTCTAATTAGTGGCACTACAAATTTCCCTCTTTTATTTTGGCATCGCTGATTTTTGGGAAGTTTTCTTTTTTCTGTTTTTCTTTTTACTACGACATTGACTTTTAACAGTTAGTTGGCCTCAAATATAACAAAAGTTATCAGGATAATTTACATACGCTCTGGACATCTTCTTACGATATGTTCGTTTATGAAAAGCCACTTTGGTAAGCAAAATACGATTAATCACCTCAGTCAATTTTTAAGGAAAACTGAGGGTAATTGAATAAAAGTAAGTATGAGGTATATGAAAAAAACAACTTAATTTTGTAAAAAAAAAAAAACACTGTTTATCAGTGTAATTAAAGTTCGCGTCGGTCTATCAGTGGCGATTCCTTAAAACAGCTCTAGTTTTTTTATTTATTGGCGTTGAAAAATCAAAGAAAACAATTTTACAATTGAATGTTTCTAATCTTTTTAAAAAATACTTGAAATTCATTTCAAATGCCAGCAATTATTTAAAAAATTATTCATATCACATTTTTTATAGGCTACATTTAATTTAAAAAAGTATATATTTAATTTGTTATATATATTCGGTAATATACAGTGTTGGAAAAAATTATAGAAACATACAGCTTTCATATATTTTTTATTGTCTGAAGAACTCTTTAATTTTAAACACATTCCGGTTTCGTACATTTCGTTTACGTTAATTAAAATCTAGACTTCTTTTGCAAGGGCAATAAGCCATAAATAAATTGTGGCCCCTTTTTTAATTTTGGCCTGGAAAATATTATAGAAACAAAGTATTATTTTTAAATAAACTAAGCTTTGAACAAAAAATTCTTACAAAAATATTGTTTTAATAGCTTATTGAATCGCCGCTTTGCCTGATTACCTCTTCGCATATTCGGTGCCGCGAATTGACGAAGTTTACACAACACTTTTCGGAATGGAATACCACGATTTTAGAATGTGGCGCCACAATTCGTCTTTATTGCTGGCTTTAAAAGGCCCGATTCTCTTCTTTAAGTCCGCCCAAAGGTGCGCAATAGGATTGAGGTCTGGCTATTGTGGCGGCCACTCCATAGCCTGCACTGTTTCCTTCTTTAACCACTACTTTACCAGTTTTGATGCATGTTTAGGATCATTATCCTGCAGTAAATGCCACCGCAATGGCATTTCCTCTTTAGCATAGGAAAGCCTTATCATTTGTAATATGTTTACATAGTCAAGCGCTCACATTTTGTTCTTAATCCAAAGTATTGGACCAACTTCTTCCTTCGGGAAGCAGGCCTATACCATAATGGAACTCCCGCTGTGCTTAACCGTTTTCTTTTTCGTGTATTGTGGATCAAAGGCTGTGTTCGTAGGACGTTTTACGTACTATTTTCCATCTGATCCAAACATATTACTCTTTGTCTCATCAAACTGCAGCACATTTTTCACCATTTTGACGAAAAAGATGTTTTCTGGCAAAACCAAGTCTGTTGTTTTTGTTT
>NW_023458558.1:57156024-57162799 GCF_013731165.1 Rhagoletis pomonella
AATGAACTATATTTTTATAAAAAATTATCGAAAATAAATTAGAATAAAAACCTTTGTATATATGGCGAAAAATTCACTGTGCCAATACTTTTGTTCGTCACTGTATGTATATATGTATATATATTTTTTTTTTTGACGAGGTTTTAAAAATGTTATATGCATCTTTTACAGTTATAGCAACAATTCAATTTAACTAAAAAAGTTACACAAAATTTTAAACAATCATGATTTTTTTTAAATTGTCATAGCAATCCTTACTACGCAGAAGGCGGGCTTTTCCGCGCCTAGGGATTATAATGCCTGGGTTATAATGGAAGTAACGGAACGGGGTGAACCGTCACTTAATTATCTAGTGTATGGGAAATGAATGCAAATGGTTATAATGCACGTAAACGTAACGTAAACGGAAAAATCTAAAATCAGTAGATCCTTACGAATTCGACGCGATTTTTTACGATTTGCCCCTTCCATTATAAACAAGGCATTACCCTTACTACGCAGAATTCTCCTTTATGTATTGCCGGAGAAGAGGGGCAGATCTTCTAATTAGCATTTTTTAGTTTTTTAGTATTTTTGGCTTTAAAATATGAAAAACAATGTAAATTAATCACATGAACTGAAACAAACGAATTATCTTGTACTTCTAAGATATTAACATTTAAAAAAATCAAAAACATAACTTTTAACACTAAATAACTTTAAAACTAGAAGGTCCCGGAACCTAAAAGTGGGTATATTTGAAAAGTGGAGGAGCCCAGCTTTAAAATGGCATAGTCAAAATTTGTCGCTCCGGTTATCGTAGTCTCCTCAATAATTATATATATATTTTTTTTTTAACTATATTACGATGGAGGAATATTTTCAAACGAACACTTCTACTCAACACAGTGTGCATTGTATTTAAATTATGATGAACACAAATAGTCATGATACAAATAGTCGTACCTTTCTGCACTTTTCAATTGATAATTTCGAGCGCGTAATATTTAACGTTGCCGCAAATAAACCGACAAACCGCTCACGTACGACCGAACCACGCAAACAAAACTGAGAAAATGCAGTTGATCATTGCACGTAATCGGCGATTAGGCCTTCTACCCGTTTTCTTTTAATTTCTGTTCAATTTCTGTTCTTCGTCTGCTAGAGCTGCCGTCTCCCAATTTGTAAAAATCGAAAAAATTTATGTGAACGAAATGTGAACTAATAGTAAACCGTGGTATAACATTCGCCTAGGAGGAAACTTATAACTGCAGCTATATCCTACGTGCTTAAGTAAATCTCCTTACTATCTACAAATATATTTAAGCAATCTCACTAGTTATTGCGTTGAAAATATTCGTAAAACGACAACTATGTTTGAGATTCTAGTACTATTTGTCATCTATTACAATGTAGATATAATATTGCAATTTATCGAAATCGGACGAATATCAAATAAGTTATCGTAGGTCATGTACATCGAAATATAAGCGATCCAAATACGTTGAATGTAATTTAAAAAAAAATCGGTTATTGTTTGTATATAATTGCATTTAATCAGAAATAGTGTCTTTTGCGCGATTTCATCATACAATGTATACATAACAAGCCTCATACGGATATACAAAGTCAAAGGAAGGAGCCGTATTTTAATCCTCAAGGAAAGTTTTGTAAAATAAATTTATTTCAATAACTATGCAGTTTAATAGAGTCAACACCTTCCCAATTTGTAACCATTTTTAACTAAAGTCTATGCAAGATGCACAAAGTAGGCAACATTTGAAGCAGTTGTTCGATACATACATACATATTTACATATATTTTTGTAACTGCCGACAAATTGCATCCTCAAATTTATAAAATTAAAAGTGCTTTATATATTTAAAATTGAAATTGTAAATATCATTTGATAGCGCACTAATTAATATTTTAATTTTTTTTTTAATTCGAAAGTGTATATTGTTTTTTAAATTCGGATACTTAATATTCCATTCCGAAATATACATATATATGTACATACATATATCGCACATTTGCTGCAAGAGTGTCATATAAGCAGGTTCTGCAATTCACTTTCGAGTGAATTTCAATGAAATTCGCTTTTAATTGAAATTGGCAGGGGTTGAAATTCACTCGGATGTGAATGTTAAAAAAATAAAAGTAATGTATCGAAGTATGCAGAAAATACCGCTATTTCTTTTTCTATGTTGTGCAAACATTTCATACCTGCAGCGATTACCAGTATCGCACTAGAACAAAATATGTATTCAATTTTACTATGGGTGCCAGTTTTGTCGAGTTTTTGATTTTTGGGATTATTACACTCTTGCGGGAAATGTGTGATATTGACCTCAATTGTGCTTTCTATTTTTTGTGATGACTTAAAAGAAATTCCGGAATACTGTAACCACCGCATGCACCCAGCGAGGCACTGGTCTTGAAAGGATTTCCTTCTCGGCAGTACTAGAAGAACTAAAGAGTCGATCAACTTCGCCCTGCAACCTATTACTGAGCCCGTCGTTGCTGGTAACTAGGCACACTTGTGTTTCAAGATCGCGATTCACAGAACGCTCGCCAAAGTTTGAAGAACCAATCAGTGTTAGGGCTGGAGAAGAAGTTCCAGGAAGATAGTACCTAAATATAAGTTATCATATTATTAATTTTATTTTTTTTTAAAGCTTTAAGAATTCTGTACCATAATCCTTTGGCATGGTAGGTCCATCCATGCTTTTCATATTCGAAGAAATTGATGCGGTGATCTTGTTTTAGCTGCAATACATCTTCATAAAATTTCTTCGCAATCAAGGTATATGCCGCAGGTATACTTCCAGCCGGACCACTAGCGCCTTGAAAACCATTGGCCTTTAAAGAAAATGTGTTATTTATTTACACCGTTGGCCCGATGATTTGGAACAAACAAAAATATTACATTAGGATGCGCCATTAGTATGCTGCACTGCGCGAGGCAATTTTTAGCTAAAGTGTCCATGTATTCCCGAGTCAAATTAAAATACCCAGTAGCAAGTTTCATTCGGGAGCCTTCTATTGAAGTAGATAGTAGTTGCTTGGTCACAAGACTATCATGGTGAATGCCAATTTGGCCCATTTCGACCAGCGGAAATATCCACGTATCAGCATCTGTAAGCAAATATTTGTATCGGTATTATAAGTTAAAGGAAACCTTGAAAAACCTTTATGCTTTTCAGCCACTCTCTGCTGCTGTTCGAAAGTTTCGTGCATAAAATCAGTAATGCGCTGTTTTGCATGCTCAATAAATTCCTCTTTTGCACCCTCGTAGGGCAAAATTTTTCCATATCTGTGCAGTTCTTCTTGTGCATTTTGGTTAACTGCTAGACTAAATTCCTGAACACGTGCGACAAGCTGAGCATAAAAATCTGCTATTTGTTTGTCTTCAATGAGGATGTAGCGGTCCTGACGGTTAGTAAAGTAATCATTCGAAAGATTAGCTCCGGAAATGAGAACTGCGTCATCAAAGAGATACACTTTCATGTGTTGTAATCCAAGCAACTCATTCCATCGTGGCGGTGCCAATCTTTTTGTCATACCTCGTAGGTCTGGCGTGTGATAAAGTGATAATCTCATCTGTCCCCCAAATTCGCGCACAAGCGGCAACAGCAATGTCTTCGAATTGACGTCACCGCGTGTGCCTCGAGTAAAATCTAACAATACATTTACACGTAACGAAGATTGTTGTTGTAGACTGCTGCGTAATGTTTGCACAAAAGTGTTTTCCAGATGGCCAGTGCCTAGGTAAAGACTAGCTAAAACAATTCGTTCTCGAGCCGTCGCACTTCGTTGCACAAGCGTTTCGTAAAAGTGCTGTGGCTCATGTATTATTTGGATTTGGTCACCACGAAGTGGGAAACACGGCGACACATTGTGCAGCCAAGATAAGCTTTCCAGGCCAATTGACCCGCCAAAACTATTCTGAATAATCTGAGGTGTTTGTTGTAGACAACCAATAAGATCGGTGGGTGTGCTTAGTTCTTCAGCGAAATGTGTAAATAAACGTCGTAAATGCCACATTTTCTGTAAATGGTATGGTATTTATATTTTAGGAAGGTAAATATTTCCTCGATGCATTAGAAGGTTCGAGTCGAATCACAATCCTTGCTGGTCTTTTTTTATACGTTTGAATTCAAATTTTCCATGACCTGACATACTAATTAAAGTAGGATTTAGAAATTGTCATTATCAATTATAATATAATTGAGTCTTCTTCAAAAAAATTATTTGCAACAAACGCTTTCTAGATCACTTAACTATTTGGTTTCAGTTTGCACGCTTTGGGTAGCATTTATCAGCTGACTTTTTTTCTTTCTTTTTCTGGTACCATATGTTATTCCCTGTTGCCATGCTTCGTATATTGGTACCAAAAGGGATACATTTTTTCATCGAAGGTGTTTGATACCCTATTTCATAAAAAAAAAGTTTAAACCCCTTATTCATGAACCAATTAGAAAAAAGTGTGTGATGTTCGTAATCTTGAAGTTTGCTGTTTCAGTTTTGTTTTTTACATTGCTTTCTTTGTGAGTATTTTGTCAGTGGTTTATTTCAGAGATTTTTAAGAAATGTTCAATAAATTTTTTGTGCAAATGTAATTAAAATGAAGTGCGCGGTAATTGGTTGCAAAATACGTACAAAAAATAATAAATTTGTTAGCACAAATATGCTCTAAAAAATTGATTGCATTCTTTGTTTACTTTTGGTTCACTTCAAAGAAAATAACATGGCGCCAAAATTACAAACGACAGCCAGAAAATTCCCTTTTTCTTTTGTTTCATCTTGTCAGATTTTGTGTAGTTGGATCATGCCCCTTAAGCCCAAAATATAATATAGGCTTTGTTTCTTTTCTTTTCTAGCAGATAATTATCAGGAAGAAGAAGAATGAGGAAAATTAAAGAATTACGCTCACAGAGATCGAAATAACGAAAAAGTAAAGAAACGCAAAACTAGCAGAAACTAGCAAGTAATCAGCTGATCGGTGTATTTGACTATTGAAAGTATTTGGCGCGAATTTTTGTTTATCCATTTTGACAGCTGCTAGTTTCTGCTAGTAAAAATTTTACTAGCAGAAATTAGCAGGAGAGCCAAAAAAAGAAGAGCGTAAGATCGAGAGAGAGCTGCAAGTTTCTGCTAGTTTTTTGGGTTAAGAAACGCTTTCCAGCCGAAATTAGTGATAATTTTTTTTTTTTTTTAGCAGGAGAGCCAAAAAAAGAAGAGCGTAAGATCGAGAGAGAGCTGCTAGTTTCTGCTAGTTTTTTGGGTTAAGAAACGCTTTCCAGCCGAAATTAGTGATAATTTAGTCTGTTCCAATAGCAGTCCGGTTTACAGGAATTAGTCAGAACTTACAGGAAGTCGTTCCTATTGACATAAAACCCGTAAGTGGGAACACTTTTGAGAGAGTAACTGAGCGACTGTTCCTAGTCGGAAGTTACAGGTAAGGCCCGTCCACATAGAACTTTGGCGTTGCGTTGGCGTTGGCGTCGCTTCAACAGCTGACTATGAATACATAAATTCAAATGCAGCCGTCCACATAGCCAAAATTCGACAACGCTCACGCCAACACAAAGCAAAAAGATGGCCAACTCTCAACGTTTAGCGTGCGTCGCTCGTCAGCTGTTGCAAATAAATAAAATTATGTGAAATATTTTTCCTTTTTAGTCAAGTGCGGGCAAGAAATATCGTTTTGAATGCAATTATTGATATGAAATATTAATTTATCTGTCGTTAGTATATTAATTTAATGGCCCAAGCATTCGCTGCCAAGCGTTCATTGTAGCAAGCATACTTTTAACGTGCGTTCTGTCAAACTAACGCCAACGCCAAAGCCAACGCGAAAGTTTTATGTCGACCGGCCTGTAGTCTGTTCCTTTGAACTTCGGACTAAAACCTGTGGAACTTGCAAACTACAATTTTACTCTCTCAAGTGAGAGTAAAAGGCATAGGCGCATAGTCATATTTAGTACTCAACTAAGTCGAAACTATTCTAAGTCACAACTAAAGCTATTCATAGTCGCCTTAGTTTCGACTTTTCTGGCTAAGTACCAACTTAAAATTTAGTTTCACATTTTACAAAAAATAATTAAAATTGAATAATATTAAGATAAATGGTCAAATCTTCTCGTAAAGTTTTGATAAGCACTTGAAATTCTATTAAAATGTCAAATTTTAGTACTGAATCCAAAGAAAATGTCTCTTTCATCCATTAATAATAACTTAAATATGCTTTTTGTTAAGATGTATACCTGAAAATGTGTGCATACATATTTGCGTTAAATGCAATACATGTGCACGTGGAATCAATTTGTAAAAGTGTAAAATACGTAAACGTATGTACATAAACAATAAAACTTTCTCATAAATACTATAAAATCATTGGTCTTGAAGGGAATGTACTAAGTAAATGTATGTGCGAACTAAAAAGTGTATACAATTTATAGCCGAAAAGTAAATTTTTTGTATAGATTTCGTACTGAAGGAACAATTTCATATCCCAACACTGATACAGAATGTAAACAAACACAGGGTTGCAAGGAAAAAAAGTTGAACGAGCTCAAAGTTGGCTGGCGACCAACTTTGTTGGAAGCGATTAGTTGAAAGGCCGTTCGGACGAGGCGATTTTTGCTTTCAACTAATAGTTGCCTGAAAAATCGCCTCGTGCGAATGCCCTATAAGATATCTCACTTGTATTTGTACACAATGATTGATGCGCCTTGGTACACAATCATGAACCAACTAACAAGATCACGCAATCGGAAAAGAATGAAAAAAG
>NW_023458558.1:57162899-57164900 GCF_013731165.1 Rhagoletis pomonella
ATTTTTTTTGAAAGAAATCTTTATAAAACAAATAAGAGCCTTAATATGACAATCGAGCTGAAAAGGCAAGGTATGTAAGTATGAATGTGCATATGCACATGAATACTCACATTTACTGTATGTTAGGGTGTGTTAGGCAAATCAAGGCAGAAAAAAAAATTTTTTTTGGTGTTTATTGGGTCTGTTGAATATCATTAAATATGGAAATTTTTATACCCGAGCACACTTGTGCACAAGGGTATTATAACTTTGTTCACATAACGGTTGTTTGTAACAGGCAAAACGAATCGAGATAAATATAGACAAATGTACATATACATAAATGATCAGAATGAAAAGAGAAATCGATTAAGCGGTGACTGTCTGTACGTCCGTCCGTCTGTGCACACGGTAACTCGAGTAAAAATTGAGATATCTTAACGAAACTTGGTACGTGCACTTCTTTTGGGCATAGGACGGATGGTATTGAAAATGGACAATAACCACGCCTACCTCCCATATAACGGTAATTTTCAGAAATACGAAAACTGCGATATTTTAGTAACTACTGAAGATTCTTCACTCAAAATTGATATTTACAATGACTTTTAGACGAAAAATAAGAATATTTAAAATTTTTGGAAAATGGGCGTAGTCACGCCCACTTATGGTTACATGTGTATATCTTGGTAACCGGTGCACCAATTTCTTCCAAACTTGGCACAGTTGTTGGCCTTGGTACACCATACCAAATGGCCGAAAATTTTTAAAATCGGACAATAACCACGCCCACATCCCATACCACGGTAATTTAGAGAAATATGAGATCCTCCATAAATCAGAAAATATTAAAGCTAATTTATTCAAAATTGATGCTTGCAACAATTCTTTACCAAGAAATACGTTTATGGTAAAATTTTGGGAAATAGGCGTGGCACCGCCCACTGATGATCACATATATGTATCTCGGTAACCGTTCTACCAATTTGTACCAAACTCGGTATGGTTATTGTGCTTGCCACATAAAAGCAAACCGATGAAATTGTTGAAATCGGACTAAAATTACGACCGCTTTTCATATAACGGTATATTTCAGAAATGCTTGAAACTGCAATATTTCGAAATTTAAGGACGCTAATTTACTTAAAATTTATACACCCCGGCCTATCATGTAGCGGTAGCTTTCGGAAAGGTGGAAAACATATCTTTAATAATTTCTTAGAACAAGAACTTAGAATAAGAACTTAGACTTTCTTACTTGTTATTACTTAATTTTAATTTATCTACTAAGGGCAAAGCCTCTTGATAAGTGTACGCTCAGACAAATACTTATAGCACTTTTGGTTTGGTTACTTTTCTATAGGCAAATTGGTATACATTCTATTAAAAATATAGCAAACTATGTAAATTCGAAGAAATCGAAAGATTACCCTAATGCACATTAGTTCACATATTTACTTTATAATTGTAGCGTTCCATCGGAGTAGCAAGTGAAAGGCTGGCGTTATGACGGCGCTGCTTTAGATAATTTATGTTATTTACTTACATCCAAATGTACATTCATACATACATACATATGTACATACGTATTACACATACTGGTATGTACTTACCGCCTTGCTTGCAAACGCACTTTTTCATAAAGTTGTACACCAACAATGTTTGTGTTGGCACATACCTACATACATACTATGTTCATATGCATTCGAGAGCCTTTCTCAAATATCTCCTTATTGTTAATTTTGTTAAATCTCTTGGGCCTTAATTATGGTAAATGCGGCATGACTGAAAGTGCGATAATCTGGCAAACACCATAACATATACATACATACATATGTATTTACGTTTATCTTAACATTTCTACTGCTTTTGAAATGAGTCACAGGTGTGCACATAGTAAAAGGCAATAAATCCAAATCTCTGCATATTGCTTGCTCATAAAATATTTATATAATTAAGTAAATAGTTTTATTATGAATTCTTGAATTGCTTGAAAAGAAAGTAATGCTTTTTAAGCGAAAC
>NW_023458558.1:57165000-57166006 GCF_013731165.1 Rhagoletis pomonella
GTTTCGCTTAAAAAGCATTACTTTCTTTTCAAGCAATTCAAGAATTCGTAATAAAACTATTTACTTAATTATATAAATATTTTATGAGCAAGCAATATGCAGAGATTTGTATTTATTGCCTTTTACTATGTGCACACCTGTGACTCATTTCAAAAGCAGTAGAAATGTTAAGATAAACGTAAATACATATGTACGTATGTATGTATATATTATGGTGTTTGCTAGATTATCGCACTTTCAGTCATGCCGCATTTACCATAATTAAGGCCCAAGAGATTTAACAAAATTAACAATAAGGAAATATTTGAGAAAGGCTCTCGAATGCATATGAACATAGTATGTAGGTATGTGCCAACACAAACATTGTTGGTGTACAACTTTATGAAAAAGTGCGTTTGCAAGCAAGGCGGTAAGTGCATATCAGTATGTGTAATATGTATGTATGTATGTATGAATGTACATTTGGATGTAAGTAAATAACATAAATTATCTAAAGCAGCGCCGTCATAACGCCAGCCTTTCACTTGCTACTCCGAAGGAACGCTACAATTATAAGATAAATATGTGAACTAATGTGCATTAGGGTAATCTTTCGATTCCTTCGAATTTACATAGTTTGCTATATTTTTAATAGAATGTAAACCAATTTGCCTATAGAAAAGTAACCAAACCAAAAGTGCTATAAGTATTTGTCTGAGCGTACACTTATCAAGAGGCTTTGCCCTTAGTAGATAAATTAAAATTAACGAATAAAAATTTCCATATTTAATGATATTCAACAGACCCAATAAACACCAAAAAAAAAAATATTTTTTCTGCCTTGGAGAAATTATTTAGTTCTTAATTTTCGAACGTTTTAATGATTTGCCTAGCACTCCCTAACATACAATAAATGTGTGTATTCATGTGCATATGCACATTCATACTTACATACCTTGCCTTTTCTGCTCGATTGTCATATATTAAGGCTCTTATTTGTTTTATAAAGATTTCTTTCAAAAAAAAT
>NW_023458558.1:57166106-57166874 GCF_013731165.1 Rhagoletis pomonella
ATATTAAGGCTCTTATTTGTTTTATAAAGATTTCTTTCAAAAAAAATTCTGAATGTGAAAACAAGACATGTAAGCCTGTTTTTGGCCGGCGCTGAAGAAGGAAGTGCGCACTTGGATTTTGTCACAAAGCGTACAATGTGCCCGAAAATCAGTGCAAGCCAATGGGTAGATCGTGTAGCGGATATGCTCGGCACAAAGAGTACGCGTTCGTGCCCCCCTCTTAGTCACAAAACTGCTAGCAGATTGCTGTCAGCGCCACTTGAAAAATTTGGGTATCATATGCACAATTGATCACGCTCACACAAACATATGTATATTTATATGGCAGTTTGTCGGTAACCTGCAGGAAAGATATAAGCTCATGAATAGACTCTCGGGTTCAGCACTGCCTCACATTTGAAAGACCCTGAGCGAAATCTTATGTACAATATAATATATTCCATCCATCGCAACATTTGAGAAGTACATATTTTAAGTATTCCTGCAGGGCATGTGTATACAAAATTTCAAGTGTTCTCATAATTTAGCACTGAGATTTTGTTCTTTTCCCACTCTTTTTCTGCATGGCCGTTTTACTGTCGTCACCTTCTTACTTGGCATTGCTGGTGTCTTGGATTTTGTATTGCATTTTGAAATATAATGAGCTTCATTTATGTGCCAGAAAACAGCTGAGATTTAATGCAATTCCGCTGTACATACAAGACAGGTTTTTTTAAGCAAAACAACTTAAAGAAAAAGGGTATCGAATTACCAAAATAAAAATATGTA
>NW_023458558.1:57169874-57248183 GCF_013731165.1 Rhagoletis pomonella
CCAAAATCGTCATCAGTAAGAGACAATATTACCAACACAGCACCCTCGAAAGTTTCTAAGAAGCGAGTAGCTTCAAAGACAGCTTTAGCAAAGATAAATAAGAATGGAGATTTAGCCAATGCCAAGTGGCTTTCTATAGAGACTCAAGTGAAAGACAGTTCAGATGAATGCAACTCTACATTTGAAAAAGATCTGAAAAAAGCTATAGCACTTTCGTTGGAAACAAAGGCGGAGACTTGTAAGAATGGTACAGAGTCGAAAAAAGAAGACTTGCTAAATTCTGATTTAATCCAACCAATTAAGAATTTTAATTCGAATATGGTAGTTATACTTTCAAGCACCGATTCGGAGCGGTCATCTAAGCAAGCCAATGGTTATTCAAAAAAACTTACTACTGAAACGACCACAAAAATTGGTAAGCGAGCTACAGAAGATACAAAAGAAAATACATTTTTGTCGAATGCCGAAAATATTTGTAACTCTACGGCATTGAACGTTGCTGCCGCGCGCAAGCAGTTAATTAGTCGTCTACCGACAATAAGTGAAAACACAGCCCACAAAATTTTTCACGATACGCTGTTTAAAGATGATGCAACTCCCAAAGCCGCTGCACGTTGTTTGACTACCGTCGGTAAAAGTCTCGATACGACAGCACTAAACGACATTAAATTTGGAAAAAAGTTTATAACGCTTTCATCGCCTGAGCAAGGGCGAACAATGCCCAGAGTATGCGTCTCTGAAACAAAGCGTAGATTAAAACCACAAATTGTCTCGCGTGGTCGAAAATCGGCAATTGGACCAAGTATTAAAGAAAAAGTTAACAAAAAACAAAAACCAGCACGCATTCTTTTATACAAACCTCGGCAAAAACAGCAACCGCAAGGTGCCTATTTCCAAGTAACTAAAGAGCTTTTGAGTGATGTAATTGGGGAGAAGGACGCATGCAGATTTTTGAAGCACCATCTTGGACGTCTTTCATTTCCTAACACATCTACTGTGTATTACTGTCCCCCTGAGGAGGAACTCTCGAGCTCTGACAGTGATGACGATCCCTTGCAGAAAGTTGGGCGTTGTGGTGAATTGTATGAGTCTGTGCTACGCGATGATAACGAGATAATTTAAGATGGGCCACTTTTGTTTTAATGTGTAAGTTTTTAGATAAATGCAATGAAAACAGCTTACAAATTTAAAACCAATACCAGCGTTTAAGTTAAATAATATAAAAAACTTGTTCCACTACCTTCCAAAATATGGTTTAAGTTTTCTCAAAACTTTTTTTTTAAATCAAACACTACATTTTAAATAAAATACGAAGACTTTATAATAGTTTGAATGTCTAATTTTCCTTTAATTTAAATCGATTGTTGAGAATAAAATAAAAAAAAACAACACGTACATGATAAATAATATAAAGTGAATAATAAAAAGTATTTCTTCAGCTCGAACATTTATGTATGTATGTAAATTAATCTTAAAAACAATTATTTTCGTTATAAATGAACAATTAAATTGGACATACGAAACGTAAATGTATAAATATTACGTTTTATTCCACAAAACAGCAGGGATACACTTGAAATAGTAAGTATTTTTGGGTACAACAAATGTGTTTGTTATCCAAAATTGGCAATCGTTTTATAGGATATTTCATATAAATTTTGATTTTACCAAATTTTATTTACATTTATTTTCACACATTCAGTTAACTTAACAAATACATATGCGTTAATAAAAGTAACTCCGATAAAAAACGCGATGAAAGTACAAAAAATATATGTAGATAGGGAAATTTGAATTTTAGATGCAAACTTCGTTAAATCCATTCCTCTTTGCCAGTGATGACTTACTAGATATATGTGTATGTATTTATGTATGTATATAAGAATATTTCTTTAGATATTAGTACTATATTCGCGCTAACACTGCAAGGCATTTTGCTGTTTCTTTGTTCATACACCTGCATTCTGCATATTTGAAAATTATTGCACCGTTCGCAAGGCACTTTACATATAAATGAGCTTTTAGCCTAAACATCAATTTGAAATGGGGAGCCGGGAATATGTTCTTCGCCCCATTTGACTATTAGTATATATTGTCCACGATCGCGCACCATATAGTTCACGTTGAAGTTATTGCGACCGGTATGTTTAACATTGAATTCCTCGCAAGGACCTTTCGGCCCATACATGCCCACGAAGAGCATATTGTTGCCAGCATCTGTGGCATTCACGGTGAAATTGTTCTGTTTTCCCATATACGCCTTCTTTAAGCCCATGCCTTTTGATGTGATTTTGGAGGCGTCCGACTTAAATGTGGGCATATGGACGCCTGTGTTCTTGCCGCCTTTAGCTAGCTTTTGCACCGTTTCAACGATCACTGAGGAAGTCTCTTGAGCACCCTCATCGGCCAATTTATCGCCTTGGAAAAAAGGAAAAATACGTTGAAGTTAGTGGGCTGTTGAAAATTGCCGCAGCATTTGCATACTTACCAACGCAGTTTACTTTGAATGGCGAGCCAACAATGTGCATATTGTTGTATTTCACCGAAATGTAGTGCTCACCGGGGAGCAATGGTGTGTAGCGAACCTTGTAGCCCTCTTCCACTTCCGTGCAGTCCATGGCAACTTTTGAGGGACCATCAATGGAGACGGAGAGCGTGCCGACGCCCGCATTACAAGTGTTTATTATAAAGTCAGCTTTATGGCCAGTCTTAACTTCGTCCAAACCGGCGCCGGTGGCGTGTACAGCAGCTGGATCGGCTACATCCTTGCCGACCTTGATTCTGAATGGTGATCCGGGTATGTGTACGCCGTTGAATTTTACGTGGATGGCATGAATGCCGTTCTCGCGTGGATAGAAGCGAACCGAATACATTTCACTGTCGATACTCTGGATAAAGCAATCATCGTCAGTGCCGGATGGTGCAACGATTTTAGCATCGAGTGTGCCTTTGGCGCCATTCTTACGCACCATGAATTGATAGGGTGCATCGGCTTGGATGTTGCCTAAAATTTAAACCAAACATGTTAACATATGATTGTGCTGGTCCCGGGAAGCTGAATTCTTACCTTGAGGGAACTGCTGCACTTCCAGTTTGTGTGCATCTCCAGCATCGGGAGATATGTAAACCTTGAATGGCGAGTCAGGTATGTGACGATCGTTGAATTTCAAACCAACTCGATACTCTCCGGGTTCGGTGACCTTGTATGAAACATCACATGAGCCGTCCTTGCGATCTTTGAAGTCTATTTCAGCTTTGCTGGGACCTTCCACCGAGATAGCCAGCGATCCGCCACCAGCCTCACGTGTCCATACATTAAATTCAGCCGGCTCGCCGACAATACCACGTTCCAAGCCTGAACCACCGGCTTTCACTAAATGGCTTCCAAAGTCGCGCAGAGGACCCACTGTGAACTGGAAGGGTGAGCCGGGGATGTGCATGTCCTTGTAGCGTACCGAAACGGTGTGCACGCCCAATTCTTTCGGCACGAAATGCACCGAGTAGAGGCCATCTTCGACTTCCTGTATTTCCGCATCCTCAGTCACATTGCTGGGCGATGTTACACAGGCCATTAGGTCAAACGATGTGATGCCCGGCATCTTAAAAGTCAATTTGCACTTGCTGCCGATCTCAGTTACTGGAACTGCATCGCGTTCGCGCTGAATTTTTTCGCGCTTGCGATTGCTGCCCTCACCAGTGACTTTTACGGTGAATGGTGAGCCCTCAACGTGGTGATCGGCGAATTTCAGATTTACAATGTAATAGCCTGGCTCCGTAGGCTTGTATGAAATGTTGAGTGTACCATCATCTTTGTCGGTGCATTGGATCTCCGCTTTGCTGGGACCCTCAATCGATACGGATAGACCACCGTAGCCAGCATTACGTGTATCCACAGAGAAAATGTTGTCGGTGTGCGTTATTCCCTCTGTCAAGCCAGTGCCGGAGACCTTAACTTTCTTTGCATCGCCTACCTCACGCTCGCAAACGTCCACTTTGAATGGCGAGTTTGCAATGTGCGTACCCATACGTTTCACCGATACCATATGCACGCCGATTTCACGTGGGGTAAATGAGATGCCAATATTGCCAGTTGGCATACGCTTGAGGAAGCAGGGCTCTTCCAAGCCACTAGGCGCTTGAATAGACGCATTCAAGGCGCGCAGATCATCGTCCGTAATTTCCCCGGGCATGGTGACTTCCGAACAGGAACCAACCGAAATTTGATTACGCTTGCGACCCTCACCGGTAATTTTAGCGAAATATGGTGAACCTTTTATATGCTTGTCACCGAAGCGCACCGAAACTTGATATTCACCCGGGGCAGTTGGCAGGTACTGCACCGACACTGTGCCATCTTTGTTGTCATGGTAGTTGATCTATGGGGAAAAAGTGGCATATTTGTAGCTCGCGGTAGTACGATAAGTTCGATTTGTCAAAAGAGTTTAGGTGGTTGTTCATCGATACTTACATCGGCCTTGCTGGGACCTTCCACAGCCATAGTGAGACCACCAGCACTAGCGCCTTTAGTTGAAATTGTAAAATTGCATGGTTCACCAGTGACGCCGTGGGTCAGACCGGGTCCGTAGGCAGTTACATAACCAGATGTGATGGAATCGACGTGGAATTTAAAAGGTGAACCTAGAGAGCAGATAAGAAATATGAGAATCGCGGAGCTTCATACCATATGCATACATACATTTATGTATATAAATGAAAGTCACATAAAATTGGAAAATTAAAGATGATCCCATGAATGGAAAAGAATTGTTGCGATATTATAAATTCAACCGACATAAAAAATTCAACCTAGCAAAATCCGCCATATCTGCAAAAAATGTTAGGTTGGTTTTACGTGCTACCCACCAGTTTTCTAGTCCATTTTGTGACTGTTGTAGTGCCACAAAGCTCTCGAACATCCGGAAATGTTATCGAACTAATACTGAACTATAGCCATTGGAACTATTGGAATGAAGACGTTTGGGGTTCGCTGTGGTGCAAAGAGACTTATCTACCCAAGAGCAGACACAGGTAGGAAAAAGGGCGGCCGCCGTGACCGAGTGGGCGGAGGTGTACACTATCGCTTGGTATGTCCGTGAACATCCACGGTCTGAGCAACATCAAATAAAAAAAGCTTTTATTCTTACAGTCGCCGCGCTTTGGCAGCCAATGGGGATATCTCTTTCTCGTCTATTTTCAATACATCCGACCCAAAAATGTACCATCGAAGTCTGGCTTAGGTCGCATAGCGACCTCAAGTGAAAATACTCAATGTTAGCAGATGCGTAAGCGCCATTATTTATTTTATTTTATATTTCTATCTTCGGAGAAACCCCACATATAGGTGGACTGGACGGTTTATGTGGTGCCAACATCGTATATGACGAATATTATGTCAGACCGTTATTATGTCTTATAGTGTCCTCTCACTTAACGGTTACCAAACTTACACAGTCCTGCTGCTCTTGTTGTTGTTGTTGTAGCGGCTACAACAAACCCGCCCAGATGGATTCATATCTCAGAAGTTGTCGTCAAGCTCCCCTAACGGAAATCCTAAGAAGCGTTCACCTCAATGGGGTCGGTCCACATGGATAAAGGCGTTAGCGTTGTCGGGTTTTCCGGGCATACGAAGAGATGTTTCGAGTCGTGGGGTGTCTCTCCACATGCCGGGCACTCATTTAGCACATCTGCGTCTAATCTACTGAGGTATGAGTTTAACCTACTGCAGTAGCCAGAGCGAAGTGGGCTATTGTGGTTCTAGTCTCCCGAGACAGATGAAGCTCCGTCTCGTCGATGTCTCGTGGTTGTGCGCCTAGAACGGCATTCACAGGTCTGTCTGGAGTTTACATAACTCGAGACTGACTCCCTGCTTAATGAACCTCTGGACTTCGTCCGGCAGTTCGTAGAGATGCCTCCTGACGTGCCTGTGCGAGGGCATTTATAGGGAGCATTTTCACCTAGTCGTGCAAGTGGTGTTCTGGCGACATCAGAAGGCATCCAGTCGCTGTCCGAAGTGCAGTGTGTTGTGTTGTCTGTAGCTTCATCCACTGCGTCCTACTAGTCCACGGCGACCACACTGGTGCTGCGTAATTTAAAACCGGCCGGCCTATTGCCTTTTATGTTGCCAGCAACGTTTCTTTGTCTTTTCCTCAAGTACTGCCGGGTAGTGACTTGATACCCTTGTTGCGGCTCTGTACTTTGTTGACAATAACGGTTGCGTGCTCGGAGAAGGAGAGCAGACTGTCGAAGGTTACTCCGGATATTTTGGGGTTATTCACTGTCGGAATTGGTGTATTATAAACATGAATTCCCAGCGATTGTCTGACCTCCAGGTGGTGCACAGGGTCGCAGAGGAGTTTGTAGGGGAGAGGGTTAGGCTCCTAGCAGTGAATAAGCAATACAGCTCGGAGAGATACCCTTTACTTTCGAACACAAGTCATCAATTCCTTTCCGAGACGCCATTATCGAACAATCGTCAGCATAAGAGACAATAGAGACTCCTTCTGGTGGTTGAGGGAGCTTTGAAATGTAGTAGTTAAACAGTAATTGGAAAAAGACACCACCCTGTGAAACCCCCTGTTTTATTTTCCTGGGTTAACTCGATTTGTCTCTAAACATTACTGACAAGTGTCGACCACTGAGATGATTCGCCGACCGCCGTTTGAGCCTCTGTGCAAGAGAGGACGCCTCTATGTCTTCTAGCAGCGTGGAGTGGCTGACGGTGTCAAACTCCTTTGACAGGTCCAACGCTACTAGAATAGTTCGTGAAATACGGGAGCAGTAAGGCCTCTAATGTCTTCGCTAGCGGGGAAAGGAGTGTTATCGGGCGATAAGATTCTCCTTTGTTGGCTGGTTTCCCTGGCTTGAGCAGTGAGACTACTCTCCATATCCCAGATATCTGGGATGATGAGAGTGGCCATTGACGTATTGAGGACCTTCGTTAGGTATTCTACTCCCGCAGGATCCAAATTTTTCAGCATCAACATGCATATTCCGTCCAGCCCCATTGCTTTGGAGGTTTTCGCCTTCCCGATGGCCACCTGAAGCATGGTCGCCGAAAGAAATTGCGACCCTGTCGTCGTGCTTCGTCGGATTGGACAATGACGTCACGGTTGACCAAAACTTACTCACACCAAAGGCGAAGTCTTCAGATACTCTTCACACTTTTTCCGCGTATGTACGTTCACAAGCTGCCGAATCTCCGCGTTGAGATCCCTGGTACGGGGATTCCCGGGTTCGGCCTGACGAAGGATGTCACGCTCTTTGGCTAGAACAGCCACTTCAGCAGGGAAGTTTGGACGTGGTCTGTAATGCATCCTGCCGGTACAAAGCGAGCTGCAGCAGCAGTGACAACCCTGCGGAACTTACGTTCACCAAGGTGGACGTCGGTTGGTATGGGGAGCGCAGCGAAGGTGCTCTCAGTAAATTCCACGAAGCCTTTCCAATCAGCTTTAGAAAAGTTGATATAGGTCCGGTGTTCCGCGGAAGCAAAGTCGGTTCGTTTATCGATCGAGATGACTATGGGCAGATGGTCTGATGCTAAAGTCAGCATAGGTCGCCATGATACGCTGTTTATCAGACCAGCGCTGACTATTGTTATGTCTGGCGAGCTGCCCATAATCCTGGTGGGTGCGTCATCGTTCATTGTGCAGAATGTCGAATCGTCCATCTGCTCAGCCAAGTCTGTTCCCCTACGATCGTTTGACAGGCTTGAATGCCAAAGATCGTGGTGCGCATTAAAGTCACCAACTACCATACGGTTTTCACCTCTGAGAAGCGCACCTATATCAGGGTGATATCCTGCCGGGAAGCTAGTGGCAGGGGTATATAAACGTGAAATATTTCGAGTTCGACATCGCCTGACCGGACAGCAATGCCCTGACATTCTAGGGTATTATCCCTGCGGTCGATGTCTGCTTCAATAAGACGATACTGCACGGTGTGGTGCGTGATGAAGGCTAAGCCACCACCATTATCTCGCCCGCGATCTCGTCGGTGCACGTTTTATCCGGCACAATTCAACAATGTCGCCTCTTGGACCGTAGGTATCAATATACCATGCCTTCCCATGTAGTGGTAGTGGGTGGCGTCACAATTGGGGTTTGCGACCGAGCAGCGCAACACGGACCCTCGAAATTCCTCGTCCAATCTCGCGTGTTGCGCAGACCTAAACATGCCCTAAAGTGGCACCAGCCAAGGCAGGTTTTGCACTTGCCTGATGTGACGATACAGAATATCCTGGTCTAACATATCGTGCAGATTGTAGGAGGAACCAGGAGTTATTGGCGGCGTCGGGTGGGTGGTGGTGCGGTTGTGTGGTCTATTGTGTTGTTGTGTTGTTGTGCTGTGGTGTTTGTGTGGGGCTGCTCAGGTGGACTGGGGTTAGCCGTGGAGGCTGCTCTGTTTAAGCAGCAGGGGGCCACAAATGATGTGGTCCACTGCCGATGGGTTCGTTATCCTGAGCAGACTCTGAGGTGACTCCAACCGTCGAAAGTATTGATCTTGCCTGAGGTGGAGTTGTGGTATAGTCATCTCTGGCATAAACAGCAGGTGTAAGTTTCTGGCCCTGGGATTGACTCGATGCCAGCCCTGAGCAGAAGAGTGCGTAGCAAATGCAGTCCTATGGACGAACAACTTCTGAGATACTTCGCGGACTTAAACCGGGTTAGATCGCCGAAACAACAGCCCTTGGTCGGGTAAAACCCGAGTCATTCCGGTACGTAGAACTGTCATGGGGAAGACACAGTCCTGCTCTCAACGTTTGGTGATTGCCAGTTCGAGCTTGAAAGGTAATAATAGATAGAGCATACACATTTTTGTTGTAACATAGATAGATGAGATGCTAATGTCTACAAAAAAATGTAGAGCAGCAGCGAATGCAACACTTAGGGAGATCGGATTTTCGGCAACCCTCTGACTAGAGCGGGCTTACCATATAAAATGTTGGCATTAAGCGCTAATTTGTATGTAATTCTTGGTAAGGGCGAATAGCTCTGAACCGTAGATTCGCTTTCAGACTACAGGTATGTATTTACAGGCATTAACCGCTAATTTTTATGTAATTCTTGTTAAGGGCGAATAGCTCTGAACTGTAGATTCGCTTTCAGACTACAGGTATGTATTTACATACATATATCGACTTCCTGCAGAACAAATACCTTCGTCGACAATGCGAAATTTGATTTCGAGTAGGTATATTTCTTAGCCCGCCCCAAAACTTATATTTAAATAGACTGGTTCCACTAACGCTTCAGGTGAAACAGTGTGCAAGAAGCTACATAATTCGCTCTGCATAAAAGGCATTTATTAAAGAGTAGTGCAGTGTTATTGAATGAAACTTTGTGCTAAACGGCTAGGCTGGTAAGTACAACTGGTTTGTTGCTGCAACTGTAGGGAATGCTGGATCCTTTGCCAGCTTCAAATTGCCCGGTTAGGATGGTAGCATAGTATTCAAAGAAGGTGTTGAGTAGAGATTGGCACGGGACAAAATATTTAAACCCGATACCACCCATCCCGAAATTCAATTTTTAAATCCCGAACCGGCCTATGCGGACGATTTTCAGAATTGTATCGCAAGTCTCGTGGGCACCGAAAGCTATCACTAAGAAATATTCACATGCCTTTCAAATTAATTTTAAATAATAAAAAAAATAATATTGAAAGATCTGGCATCTTCCGGTTCTTTTGTCAAACTTGACATGTGCTCTAATTTTTCGTAGGAATAGACAATAAACAACTATGACAAAGGTGGGATAATTGGGCGGTCCGGAATTTTTATGCTTTCACCCCCTGGGATTGTTCTATACCGAAAAAAATATACCCTAATATTTTTATTTTGAAATCAAAAAATATTTAGAGGTCGCTTAAAGCGCCCAAAGATTTCCAATGTATTTTATATGCGGAAAAAACAACGTTTCGTAGATATGGCATAGAATATTTAAAAATTAATATTTTTCTTTCTTCAGGAGAGAGCATTACAATTCCGACTTTACGGTTTTTAGACCACCCTAGTGCGCACAGTGTTGTATTTTTGAAGGTTCTGTAATTCACTTCTGAATGTATTTCAACCTCTGCCAATTTGAGTTCAAAGTGCATTAGATTGAAATTCACAGAAGAGTGAAATTCAGAACCTGCCTGAATAACTCAAGAACGAGAAAAGATACCTTTGTTCCATTCTTTTTGCTTACTCGGAAGAATTGTGTGCTTAAAAAGAATAAAAACTTAGGTATGTATTTACCTTGAACGGGCTCGCCATTATATTTTACTGCTAGCTCGTGTGTGCCTTCTTCCTTGGGTTCATATTTGATTGACACTGTACCATCGCGATTGTCCTGAATGACAGGTTTATCAACCTTTCCGCTTGGCATTTTGACCTCAGCTTCAAAGAAAAAGAAAATAGAAAATATTTTTAGAGAATTTTTTTTAGAGAAACTTCTGCAGCAATAAAAAAGTATGTATCTATATTATGCATATTTTAGTGCAAAATTCAAAAATTGAATTTTTTAACCAAGTAAAAAAATTATGCAAACGTTTTTATTGCATGTATTAAATTGATTGGTTTTCATAGATTTCCGAGATGTACTTATTTATATATGTATGTATGTATGTATTAGGGATGTAAATTTTTCACCTTTTCCGATCTCGGGATTTTCGGGATGCCGTTATCACAATCCCGGGAAACCGGAATTTGGATATTCATTACTTTTCAATAACTTAAATCAAAAAAATTGCTTCTATATTGTTTGAGATGCTCTCCTACCATGAAATAAATAATAAATAAATGGGTTTGAAACCTACTTTTTTATTTAAAGTGGCGTTTTTATTTTTTCTCTCTGACCGCAGGATTTATTGTGAAGGGCTTTGTAATTTCAAAGATATGATTAGAATAAAAATATGGGTACCAAATGCAATAGGAAATTTCTTTAGAATTTAAAAAATGAAAATTTTTTGGATTCAAAAGGATGAGTAGGTAATTTTTACCCCGATAAAGTCAGAATAACGAAATTCCAGGATGTTATCGAGTTTATATAAGTCTTTAATATATAATTTTTCCAAAAACAAATATTGCGAAATTTCAAGGATAAAATTTTAAAAGGACATTACCAGCCCTTCTGTACCAGAAAATTGAATCTGTTCTGTATTCTACAGGATTTCCTCATTAATTTGATACCCATACCTCTTCTCTAGGCATATTTCTCTGAATTTTTTTAAATCATTTTTGAATTACTGAAGTCAGAGTGAAAAAAAAATAAAAACACAATTATATTATATTTGGCCCATGATTTCGCGCAGTGCTGTATGTATAATGAGCTAGACATTTATAAAAAAGTATCAATTATTAAATAAAAAAAGAAAAATAGCCAATACTGGTCAAGAAAAGGAGTTTCTATTATTGCCATCAGTGCAAATCCCGAAAATCCAGGGATTACTTGCTAAGAATCCCGCGATTTTCGGGACCTGAAAAAGGCCGCGATCCCGGGATTAACATTACTAGTATGTATATATGTACATATACATATATAACATGTTTTAATTGGATTAATTTTTGTAAACTTTGACATTAAAAATTTAAATAAAATTTATTGACGTGGTTTCTGTTATGGACTGAACTATTTTTTAAATGAAAATGATTAAAAATAAATAAATAAACATAGTTAGATAAGTTGCGGGCAATATCATTTCGAATTTTCCACCTATTATTTTGTCCATAAGTGTCATCTGTATGAACAGATAATACTCTGTATGTATGCATTACATACGTGGTATGTGCCATGTGAATTCTCAACACATTTTAATTAAATTTTATTTTCTAGGTGGTTTTATTTCTTAAAATTTTTTTTTTATAATAAAAAGCGTTATGAAAAATGGCGTCGCAATTAAATGTTTGATCGATGAATCAAGGCTAAAATATTTTTGCTAAAATCAATGTTTCGTTTGTGTCTTTTGACTTTGCTGTGTTTGCTATATAATATTTTGTAGTACATAATGTTATTTTTGAATTGCGGTATAAATAACTACAGCCGATTTTTTATTTTTATTTTAAAAATACATACATACATATGTACATATCAACAAAATGTCATATGCACATCCAAATACATAAATAGTTTTTGGTTTCTTTATGATTAGTGGATCAAGCAGACGACATCTGCAGTTGTTTATAGAAACGATTGGTGATTATTTTGTATATTTTATGTGTTTAACCAAATAAACGAAATTTGATTTTTCCGTCGCTTGAAATTTTAATTTTGTGCATGTTTTACGATAACACAGGGTGTTGCAAAAGAACCGTTTATTTGTATAATTGAGCACTCGTGCCCACAAGGCTATTTTGTGTTTGTTCACAGAACAGTTAAAAGCTAACTGGAAGAACTTTATAATCAGAGCTGGCAAAAATATGCATACAAAAATATATATTTTTGTATTACGACGTTCTTCCATTCTACAGTAAACAGTTGGTATTAAAGATTTGGCGACGTCGACAATTGCAGTCCTGAGCAATTTTTTGAATACTCAATTTTTATATTTGAATTTTTTAGCCTAACAAAGTGATATTTGAATAAGAAAAAATCATCATAACTTTGTTCGAAATTTGCACTTTTATACAAAATAAAAGCAACAAAAATAAGAAGAATTTTCTTCAACTAAAACTGATTGAGATTTTTGTTCTCTTAAAGCAATGTGTTTTTCTTATAGCTGTTATTTTTATTGTTTTTCTTGTAGGTTCATATGAAAATATCGCACTTACCAGACAAAAAAAAAACAAATAAAACAGGGCTATCGAGCAAATATTTTAATATATATAAGCTGACAAAAATGACACATTATAAATGTAAGCTTTGACACTTTTGATGTACAAAAACTATGTCTCTTTGTCTTCCTTCGCCTTCTTACTATAGTAAAATTAAAGACCGGAATATTTTCTATCGATTCCTGAAAAACAATTTTGCGCATATTTGCAACTTCTAACGTAACCTCATATAGTAATGATGGCATTTATGGTAGCTTAAAGGCGTTTTCGGGGTTATGTTTGCATGGGTATGTGTTAAAATAAATCGATTACTGCCATTTTTTTTTGGATGTTTAGTTATAACATTATTACTAACATATGTATAGAGAAAATTTCTGAATGATATTTTCATCGGACCGCTTTTTACGTCCTTTTTAAAGCATTTTTGAGGTTAGGTTTGTATGCGTGATGTACTTTAAATAACCCGATTACACCCAATTTTTGAGGTTAGGTTTATATTTCCCGTAAAAAAATAAATCGATTACATTTTTCGTTTTTTCTTGATTTGTGTGCATACCACTGTGAGACGCCATGGTTAAATTCGGAATCTCCGAAAAACTAAAATGGCTATGTAGTGTGAAATTGAGCTCAACTTTCAGCTCCGTTCGAATTGGGAAGGACCTGAGTGAAGTGCAACTTAACTCTGATGTTGGAAAGTGTAATACGAGCACAAGAAAATGCTCCTCCTGACAACATACAAAGAGTTTCCGCGGATTGGGTCAACGTCACTGTCAGCTAGGTGTCGCATTAACACCACCAATACTGAATAGCTAGAGATTACGTATAGAAAAATGTTTGGCAACAGGTGCTAATTTGAGCTCGGTAGGAAATCGAAAAGCAAAGTACTGCTTCGACGAGCAAAAACCATGCTTTACAAAACATCTATTGATGTCCGTTTTTTATATGATGCAGAAAAAAGGTGGTGTTGCACAAATTTGGAAAAGTTTCTGGGGGCTTTAAGAGGCAAAGGTGAAGGGAAATATGTAGATGAAGATTATGATAAACATAAAAGTAAAAGCAAAGATAAATATAAAGAAAAATATGAGGATGAGGATACCGATAAAAGTAAAAATGAAGGAAGAAAGATTAAAATAAAGGTACTTATAGAGAAAAGGATACAGACAGAGACTCAATCTGGGGACCATTTCGGGATTTTAGAGATTTTCGGAATTCTCGGGACTTATCGATATAACAATCGATGTTTTGTCGGTTTTGTTATTGATTGATTGTTATTGATTTTGCTATCGATATTTTCGGAGCTTATCGATATAATAAACAATATTTCTTACCGATTTTGCTATCGATATTTCAATCGATTTTGTTATCGATTTTGTAATCGATTTTTTTTATAGATTTTGTAATCAATATTTTGATCGATTTTACTATAGATTTTGCTATCGATATTTTTATCGATTTTGCTATCGATATTATTATCACTTTTGTTAACGATATTCTTTTCTTAATGTGTGCTTTCGTTTTTGACTTGGATATGCTCTTAACCATACCACGTATTCTACATTTAAATTTAGCGGCTGTGTCTCCGATACAGCCTGCAGACCAAGACGAAGGCGCTGGACTGTTCCTGTTTTTACATCCAAAGGCTGAAGTTTTAATGGGTTTTTGTATTGTAAATTTTGAAATATTGAACTACTTAAATTTAGATGACTGGGTAGTTGGTTCATACAAAACGTTAAAAACTTTCTTCAAAGTAGTATTGGTAGTAAGTAAAATATTGGTATGATGACTTGGACCAAAAAATATTCCTTATAAAAAAATAGGAGGGGTTTGCCGCAACAAAACCTTCATGTTGTCTTCTACCAAGCCACCAAGAATAAGTAAAAGTTTTCGAAAATGTCGTCCATGCTGCTTTTCTTATTTTTTTTTCTTCAACAGATTATACTTTCTCCTTAAGATAGAGAGGTCATTTGTTTATCTTTATAACCCATAAAATTTACTATATGTTCTTCATTATTAAAATTTCAGTGCAAAAATAATCCTTTTTTAAAAAAATTTTACTACGTTTAATTGAAGAAATCTATGCATTTAGATATTTAATTTAATAATGGACCGCACAAATGATCCTACAGCTAGCTAGCTAAAGCGTAATTTCCATGCAGTAAATAATTTCGGCTCTTAACAAATTAACGCTAATGTAATTTATGGCCACAGTTCGTCACACGGCGCCACATAACTCTATTAGCTAAAATACATACTATTCAAAAATTAATTACTCTAAATATGGCACACATATGTATGTATGCATGTTTGAGCTGAAAACTAGCTCAGACGATAGACGCCCTCACCGTAGCATATGCTAGCAGATTAGACCGTACCAAAAAAAAAAAGTTTGCTCTGAGTCTGAAATATTTTCGTAAGGGTATTTTTTTGCCGATCCTGTATTTTTCCATGTTTGTCATATATTCCGCCTTTACACCGCTCTAGTTCCTAATACCTTAACATGCCACCCTAATGTCGAATAAAATCATTAAAGTTTTGCCAAGTATTTCGATTTGAAGTAAAATTTAATTTTTGTTTGCCTAACTTAGGGATCGCCTTTTTAAATTTTTCGTCATATCATCGGCATTTATAGTTGGTCCTTAAAGTGCGATATGTTGAGAAACAAATTCTTTGTTTCAAAGTTCACTTACGACCCTTAGGTACGCCAAAACAAAAAAAAACATTTTTTTCGAAATTGCCTTTACTTTAGACTCAAAGGTGTACGACGAACTTGTTTTGTTTGCTTGTAAGCTGGTACGGTCTAATGTACATACATGTATGGATATATGTATAGTGCGACATATTTGAGAGGGTGCCAGCCAATACTAAACAAATAAATGCAAAGAAAAAAAAAACACACCAACAAAAAACTAGCTGAATCGGCGAAAAATTGCTTAATTGAAAAATTGTAATTTTGTGTTGTGTTGTGACGTGTTGGTAAAACATCCATACACTGCATACGAATGCTACATACATATGTATTTAGGCGCTCATGTGCATTGCTCAAATGCGGGTGTGCTCATATGCCTATGCATTTGGCTTTGACGTACGCAGACCACCAGGGCGTATGCGGTGGAAATGGTGAAAAATAAACCCAACAGCAACAAAATAAACCAGAAAAAAAACCAAATAAAAATCAACGTTACGTATACGCATCGTTGCACCCAGCCAAAACTGCGGCATACAAATCCTACACTTCGCTTGCAGTGACACCCGAAATTCTTGTAATTTATTTGCAAATGCTGCAGTGATGCGCGAAATTTGAAGGAATCGGATAAAAATTGTGATTGTAGCGCAAGCCAAACGCGATACGTATGTATGTACGTACGACAGCAAGGTGCTCAAACGTCGTTTGTTTGTGTATTTTTGGTTTTGCTGTTTGCTTTGGTTAAGTTGTTGTAATTGTTGCTGCTATACCTAGGCTACACTAGGCAAGTTTTTTCATCGTGCAAATAAAAACAAATTAAAGACAAGCAAAATTGTGAACGCAACGATTCATTAAAAGCGAAGACTGCGTAGTGCGGAATCGGTGTACCCGTATGTACATACATATGTAAGTATTTATTGCAGCCGCCTGGGCCGATCGTAAATTATGTATGTTTCTAACTTCAAAAGGTGTGCAGTGCTTTGAATGCGAATATGCTTGTATGTATGTACATATGTAGTAGTTTCTGTGGTGTTTTTTAAGTCTTTATTTACGAGCATGCAGCCTTGGAGCATTAAATATGCTCTTAGTTAAGAATTTATGTATGTTAGATTTCTCAGTTCAAAAAGCATAAAAAATGCTAATTTGCATGTAGGTATACACAGACAAACATACATACTTATGTATGTACATATGTGCACCTGTACATACATACTTATATGCGATGTAAAGATAGCTGTTTTCGAATTTGTTAGAACTCTTTTGAGTGCTATAAATTGCAGCAATCAAGCGTTGCTTGCTTTCTTTATTACACGACATATAACATATGCTCTAGCAGACACCGCAAACACACACACGCATACATACATACATATATATGTTTGTATATCGTTGTACAGGGAAAATATGTATGTGTGTATGTATATATTAATGCCCAAAGCATTCAAATATGTAATAATTTGTCTTCATAGTTTTGTCCAGCTCACACGCAATACTCGTCCCTTTGACTATTGCGCCAACTGAAATATATGCAATTCTTTATTACTCACATTTGCCGGCAATTCATAATTTTGCAATCCCTTTAAACTTTTGTTTTTTATTTTATTTTTATTTTTTTCAGTGTGCACAGTAAGTGCCCAATAAATCTGCGAAAACAAATTGACTTTGCAATTGGCCCAACACAATTTTTGCTTTCCCCCGATAAACAGCGCCAAAGAGCTTTCTCACGCCTTAGCTGCTGACTGGCGGCCTTTTTCTGCTTTTGATCTTTGAATATTTATTCAAATTTTTTTGCGTTTGTACATAGCTGCCAAGTGGCACGCGCACACTTCCATTTACTTGATTTATTTTGTAGGAAAATACAATTAACTTATGCATGTACGTTAGGGTGGTCCAAAAATGCACGGGAAAATCGAACTTTTGCAATTTTACCCAGAACTAAAGAATACCGAGAATGAGGACACTCGTATTTTTAAAAGTGTCGCCGCGGCTTTGAAATTTTCCATATATATATATTGTAGATGAGGCAAAAATATTTTTTTGTTGAATTGTTATTGAATCGTTGAAAATAAATATTTTTGGATCGTATAAGAATATCAGAAACCTTCAAAAAAAAAAAACATAACAGAAAAAAGTTATTAAAAATCTACGAGATTTTTCAGCCGCTCAAAACTTGTACTTATTTTCAGAGTTGGGCATTAGTCGAATAAATTGTTATTGAGATAAATATTCGAATTCATTGATGAAAGAACTATTCGTGAATAAATTGCTTATGAATAAATTATTCGTGATTTTATTCGTTATTTAAAATAATTTTTAAAAATTGATTTATAACACAACGTTTACTTTTACTTTTATTCCTATTGTCAAGGATTGTGAGTTAGTTGAATTTTGTTTACTATTTTATCAAGAATAGTAGCCCGTTCTCGCTTGTTCCCCGCCGGCCGCTGGTAAGAACTTTTGCGTTGGCCAATGCTAGAATAGCGTTGAAAAGCAAATATGGATCAAGTAAAAAGTCGTAATCTAAGTGGGAACAACTAAAGTGCAGAACCATTCTCACACATATTTCTACCAAAAATAGTACCGCTCTGATGCTATATGCAAAAAAAAAAATCTCTTTCGATGTCATGATCTTTTCTAAGCTTGCTTAATTTTCTTAGAAGAAGGCTACTTAACCTTTAATAGGATCTGTAAAAAATAAATGTTGAACCACTCTAATGTACATGTGTATATACATACATATGTATAAGCGGTAATTCAAAATGTTAGAAACAATGTCCAACCACCGCTTTGTTGTTGTTAACTAGTCTCTTTTGACAGCGAATATGCCACAATTTTAAAGAATAGTATTTTAATTATACATCTGCTGCTTTTATTTGTTTGCGTTTTTGTTTGTATTCAAAGGCGCACACAAATTGAAAACGGTTTCCAAATTAACTCGACATTTTTCTGGTCATAGTTGATTACACGCTAATTAGCTGTTTTAAATTTTGCTTAGCCCTTGCTAATGTATTTCGAATTGCAATGTAATGAGCCCATGGTGCACATTTTTTATTTACATACATAGATATGTATTTAAATATTTGGTGCCGCAAAAAACACAATAATAAAAGTTTATGAGTTTGTCTTTTGTTTCGGATTTAGTGTGTGTATATTTCCCTTTAGCCGAGTGGTTAGGGGTACGTCATTTCACTCGGCAGGACCTAGGTTCGATACTTAGTTGGAGTACCATGTAAAAATAACAAAAAAAAAAATTCTAACAGCGGTCGCTCTTCGGCGGGAAATGGCAAACCACCGAGTGTGTTCTTGCCTTTGTAAGGCGAGTGTATTTGTGTTACAACAACAAAGCGCGCACAGCAATGTGGTGGAGAAGAAAGGCCAAACACTTAGCAAAAATGTGAGCGTTTTTTGTAAAAACGAACGAACAAACATTTAGCTTAGGTTTAAGAGGATTTCACAAATTAAAGTTCATCGGTAAACTATGTAAGTGCATAATAAGCATCCGCAGCACAACGAATGTTTAGGGTTTGATAGTAATTTTAAATTGCTAAATTGTTAAATAAAGTAGAAAGCTAATTTTCATATTTTTTTCTTTTACTCTAATTTATCTCTAGCTATTTTCATTCTATTGATCTTAAATAAATGAATTATGCTCTCCAAAAAAAATTGGGATTAAAAGCTCCCGTCAAGTTAAAAAGCTATACAAACATATGTATTTATGTGTATATGTATGTACATTAGATGCGTTATTTTCTCCATACATTTTGCTAAAGTATTTCAGATCCTCCCTCCGGCAGCAGAATATAAAAATAGGACGCTAAAGACTTAACAAAATGGAAAAAAAATTTCATTATTGCAAAAACTGAATGAGCTACTCCGAAAACCGCGATTTATAAGACTGTTTTGCTATAACTTTAGATCCTTATATGAAAACACATTTATCTTACACAAGAAAAAAAATATATATATCCAATATTATGAAGAAGAAGCCGCTAAAGCGAATGGCGTACTCAGTTTTTTAATACAACTAACCAAAAAGTTACTCACACGGCCTAAAGTGACAATTTGTTACTATTTTTTACGAATTTTCAAATTTATTCGTTAGGATTTTACAGATAGTAGTAATTTTTCCAAAACTAAAATACTTAAAATTGTAGCTAATTTAATGTAGTCATAAAAAAAGTTGACAGATTTCAAATAAAATTATATTTGAACTAATAAATTAGATTTACGTAAAGCCATGTCTGACATACGTACTTTAAATTTTATTGAAATTTTTAACAATGTCGTTTTTGGATGCTAGGTAGGGAAACACTTTCTGATGCGCCTCTACGAGTTGAAAAACCATCTGTTTCTCGGTTTCGGAAGTGGTTACTTTTTCATTTAACTTTGTTGCCATACTTATTGCCCTTTCGGCCGTATCGTTCACAACAATAATTTTTTTACTATTGCTTCAGCGCGTAAATAATTTTGGTTGTTTATCCAGCGACTGGGGTCAATTTCCAAACAATTTTTGTAATTTGATGCGTCCACAAATAATGCCTCAAAAAATGTCTTTGTATTTTCTGTAATAAAAGCATCCATACTTAACTCCACAACATTCATCGGGTCTACAACAATGTCGAAGAGTAGGGGAAATGTTGATTTAAATTTTGATTCTCTAAGTTCTCTTCGTTTACCATTGTTGTCAAATTTGTTTTTTTAATGTTAAGGTATTCAGTGTAGAACTTGGCAACGTCATGCTTCACTGCTGTCTTTAACTTAGTGACGACGCCTAAACACGACCAAATGTTTACCAATTCACCGACGACGCGAAAAATACTTTCATTCACTGTTAAATTGTCTTCTAAACGAAGGTTAATTAGCCGACGCAGAACGTGCTCCCGAGTAGGCAACGTTGATTTCGAGAAATTGCGCAGTGTTTTCTCTGTAGTTAAAATTAAGTGCACTTTTCTTTATATGTATTCAATTAATGAAACTTACCAATTAGGAAGTAACTACTAGTCTTTGTCGTTTTCTCCATTATCGCTTGCATCAATATTGTCTATTTTTTTGATTATGTAAGATAATAATGTTATTATCAGTCGTAAATATAGATTACAGTATTCTACAGTACGACAGTTTTATCCACTCCTGCTTTGGCTTTTAAATTTTTGACGATGTTTGTCAAGTTTGAAAGTGGTTTTCAAGATGGCTTCACTTAAGCCTAATTTACCAGTTCAAATATAATTCGATCGAAAATCTGTTCACTTTTTTAAAAACTACATTAAATTAGCTACAATTTTATATATTTTAGTTTTGGAAAAATTACTACTATCTGGAAAATCCTAACGAATAAATTCGAAAATTCGTGAAAAATAGTACCAAATTGTCACTTTCGGCCGTGTGGGTAACTTTTTGGTTAGTTGTATTAAAAAACTGAGTACGCCATTCGCTTTAGCGGCTTCTTCTTCATGAGATTGGATATTTTTTTTTTCTTTCTTGTGTAAGATAAATGTCTTTTCATATTAGGATCTAAAGTTATAGCAAAACAGTCTTATAAATCGCGGTTTTCGGAGTAGCTCATTCAGTTTTTGCAATAATGAAATTTTTTTCCCATTTTGTTAGGTCTTTAGCGTCCTATTTTCATATTCTGCTGCCGGAGAGAGGATCTGAAATACTTTAGCAAAATAAGTCATCTAATGTACATATGTATATGCATTTATGTAAATTCTTAAAATTAATATGATGTCGCATAAGAAAATACTTAAGTACATACATACATAAGTAATGGAGAGCAGACAGTTAACTTTAAAAATTATGAAATATAATGGCGTTGTCTACAAAAAAAAAAATTGCTTTTTTCCTCAGCGTCTGTTCAAGGAGGGCAAAAAAAGGGCACAATTTTTTGATAGAAACGAAAATGCCATAAAATCTAAATATTGTGCCAAAAGTAAATGGAGGCAATAAAATATAATTATCGTTGGCCTTCGCGTTTTTCGACTTAATGGAAATATTCAAATGTTTTATTGACACTAGTAAAATATTAGCAGACCAAGTTATTTTTTTTTAATGGAAAACAGTTGTGTTTCATGTTACTATGTTAAGTATGCAAATAAATGCGTTATACATACATATGTATACATATGTATATGCGTGGGCGTGGGTGTATGTTAATGGCTCACACATTTTTTAAATAATTTTGTTTAATAAATGTATTTAAAGTTATTGATTAATGGGCTACAAATTATTTATATATGTATATAGCCCGTTATGATAAAAAAAAACGAAAGTTTGCAACATACATGCATATGCTTGCCGACGGGCTATCGCTGTTAGGAACATCTGTTAATAACTTAGGTGTTGCTAGTGTAAAGGGTCGAATCCAGGTCCAACCGAGTGGTATTATGCAATTCTGCTACTCAGCCACAGCGGCCGTGAATAATATCTGTTATGTTTGTCTTATAACAAGAGAGTTAGCCTTTCTTGTCATTTTACTCTTTTCCCCATGACAATAGTCACACTTTGAACAAAGTGGAAAACCATATTAAGGTTTGGGACAGTTTTATCCTCTGGATAAAGCATGCATTTATATTTGTAATCGATTGAATATATTCACAAAAAAAAAAATAATTTATTCAAGTTAAAAATAATTCTATGATTTTGTTTTGGTGCGAACCACTTTTTGTACTCGATTCGTCGTTCGATACATACTTGGTATCGAAAGAAAATTAATTGTATAGAATCGATTGGAGCCAATGCCATGTCTTGTCGGACATATTTTTTCTATGGAAGAAATCTTGCAGAGCTTCGTTTTTGTGAAAATAATTAATGAATCTTACTTTGAAAATTCTCGATTGAACGCTCTGCGAAGAGGCCGACTGCTAATAGGCACCACAGATGAAGCTTATGCCATGCCAGGCGGTATACAGCTAAGGTCAGGCATCAGTGCTGTGTCCTAGGCTCCTCAATAGCCTTGGCATACGTAAATGTTCCTTGATCGTGGTTGTGAAGTAAATTTCATTACAGGGACTGGGGCCATGCTGGGGGCCTATAAAAAAAAACAGTCGCTAGCAGAGCCTTCCCGACACCGGGCCGCCTCGGAAAGTAACGGTGGCCTTACCGTGGCAAAAGGCGCGACAGCAGCGGACGATTTATTTCCCCATAAGAATTTTTGACCACAGGGCCTGCCTCGTCGGACAGGTGGTCGTACGATCGAGATGAATACGAACACCAAAAAAAAAAAACCAAAAACAAGAAGGAGGAGAAGAAGGAAGAAGAGGAAAGGAAGTCGCTTGCTAGAGTCTCTAAGGGAAAAGTGAAGGACGATTCCGACAGCGATGAGGCCAGCGCGTTTTCCGTGAGCTCGGCGAGAGAGAAGGAGCTTTTAAGCAAAAACATCTAAAGGTCCGCCAGCATAACCTAGTAACCTAACCTACTTTGAATAAAAACATTTCCAAAATCTAGTGTGTGGTTATAGTTTACAAAAGTGAGTGATGCCACAGCAAAGTGTAGGCAAAGTCACAATGTACGCTTGGAAAACATTGTTTATTTACTCGTGAAAACTGCTGTGAACTCTGCTTGCTGCGATACAAAAATTTTGAATGCATCGCATCGTAACGGAATACTGCATCTGAGTCCGCCCATTTACTGCAATGGTTTGAATTGATCGCATATCGTAAATTTTTGTACCGCTCCGGTAGGGTCGCATGTGTTGAGGCCACATTTACTCAAATGATTAGCATCGAAATAACGATTTGAGTACCTTCATAAATACACATTTTCCTGGCTGTGAGCAGATGCTAAAAACATGGCCTCAAAAAATCGTCAGCAACTCTCAAAAGAGTTACTCGACTTAGTTGTAGAAAATTAAAAAAATTCAAGTCTTTAAAAATAAATAATCCCCCTGGCCCAAACGGGTTCATACCGATAATGCTCCAGAAATTACCGGAGCCCTTGGTACCGGGGTTGGAAAAGGTCTACAAAGCCGGTATCATCATTACAAGTAGCATACGTTGTCGGCCTTCCTCGACATAGAGGGGGCCTACAATAACATTACAATGGAATGCGAGCGGATGGAACAAATGCTTAGAAACAGAATCATGATTTCAACCAATGGTTCACTAATGCTATCACGTTATGCAAATAGAGGCACTCCCCAAGCGGGAGTTCTGTCTCCGCTACTATGGGTATTGGTACTGAACAATATTCTAGTGGATCTCAACAAAGGTGGAGTGAAGGTAGTGGCATGTGCAGATGATATAGTGGTTATATCTTCCCCTCAAAAATTACCGAAATCCTAGAGGAAGCTCTGTTCGGGCCTTCTGTACAACCCTCGGTGTCGTAGCTGTAATCTTGAGCAAATTAAGGAAACGCCATCTTTGCGAGTGCCCAGCAGTGGCACAAATAAAGCATAATACACTCGGGATTTTTTCCATCCCAAATCTTCGGGAGATCTCCAAATGAACCATTACTAACCTAAATAGATTCATCGAAACATCCAAATGGTTTGACGAAACGGAGGAAACATAGAAGCAGATAAAATCAAGGATCCTAGAGAAATAGCATGTGCTCAGGCGCCGCTTCTATCAACCAACCAACATCCCTATGCTGAGCATGCTACAACCGAATTTTAACTAATGAAAAGAATTTGTATAATTAGTTAACTTTTGCAAAATGTGTTAACCATAAAAAAAGGAAAAAATCCAATAAAAACATATTTAGCGGGGAAAATACGATGGGGAAACCCCTTTGCTTATCGTGAACTAGGATCAATTTAAACTTAAACACTAAAAGATTATAAGTCTATTCGACAACATGTCCAGTGATAATTATCCGGCGATAACTAGTAGGAGAGTAACAAACGATTCTCAAATGTTCAAATATTTAGAAGAACATCAAAATTGCAAAACATGCAAATTTTAGGTGCAGCTGCGGAATTTTGTTAATTAAAGGTTTGCTAAACCGCTATTCAGACGGTCACAGTCGACAAAAAAAATCTGCGTTCAACTTTCTACACGAAACACGTTACAAAAATATAAGCTCCAAATATTTATAGTTGTTTTGAATTTCATAGCATGCTTAAAAATTTGGGAATTTTTTTATAAAGGAAAAATAATGTGTTTTCAAGTTGAGAAAAAGTTAGTTAAAAAATCGCTTTCAAATGTCATAAACAGGAAAATTTTTTAATATTAGAAATTTTTTGGGGACTCAGATTAGTCGCTAAATTGATAGCCATAAATAATTTCTCAAATGTTTGGGTTTTAACCAGCAACCAACCAACCAACCGGCAAAATTGGCAAAAACCAAAAACGGGCTAAAACGGCTAAACTGTTTCATATAAAATTCACATATTTTATTTAAATACAGTGGCACAGTGAATTTTTGGCAATATATGCAAAGTTTTTTATTCTAATTTATTTTCGATAATTTTTTATAAAAATAAAGAAGTTCATTTTACACCAAAAAACATAAAAATAAAATCTCTCAACTTTGCGCAAAACTCAGGAAAATTCATTAAATTTGCACACTAATTTGCAATTTATTCAGATTTTTTAGAAAATTCTAAGTATGCAGTTTTATAGCCCATTCAATTTTAGTATGACGAAATGCAAATTTAAAGTTGCTAGAAAATCGTGTTGAAATTTATCAATTTTTTTAGTGGAAGGTGTTGCTCATTTTCTCCTTACAAAAAATAATTATCGAATATACTTTGTATGGAAGAACTAGCGTGAAAAAAAATATCAAAAATGAACGTGATTTTCTAGCGACTTCAAGCTTGCACTTTGTTATACTAAATTTGAATGGACTATAAACTTGCATACTTAGAATAATTTTGCAAATTAGTGTGCATATTTAATGAATTTTCCTGAGTTTTGCACAGAGCTTAGAGATTTTATTATTAGGCTTTCTGGCGTAGAATGAACAATATTTTCATAAAAAATTATCGAAAATAAATTAGAATAAAAACTTTTGCATATATTGCGAAAAACTCACTATGTCAATACTTCTGTTCGGCACTGTAAATCACAAATAGAAAGACTAGTTCTTGGAGAGAAGTTGCAAATTCAAACTGGAAAAAATTTTACAGATTTTGGATCGATTAGCCAAAAATTGAAATAATTGCAACGTGAAGATTTTTAGGCAAGCACTCAATGCAATCTAACAAACTACATACATATGTATGTATACAGATGAAAACTTCCAAAGGCACTAACTCATAAACTTTCGGGACGATTGTCTTGGACAATATCACACTAATTGTTAAAATAAAAAAAAGAAACACTGGTTGAAATCTTGGTCAATTCGATGAAGAAGTCTATAGAGGATATGTGGTGATCTCCGAAATTACAGCTATAATTTCTATCATTGTACTCAATTTTTGTTTTCCACATAAATTTTCATATACCCGCAAAATCTCAATAAAATCGAAAACAAAAATCAAATTTATTAAGCCCCTAGACCCTTGTAGCTCCGCAAGTTCATTTTAAATCAGTAAACTGTGATTTTATAAATTATATTATATTAGTATTTAACGAAATTTTCGATTTTCCTATAAAAGGCAAAAAAAACTTAAGCTTACAAGAGTAAAACAGCTCCCATATCTTGAAAAAAAAAACAACACAATTTTTTTATTCGCACTTCACAATTACCTTGATGCGTTACTATGTAGAACGAAGATAAAAAATTTAATGGCACGAAGTCACAATCACTCAATTCTTCATTCTCCGCTATTACGGTCTCATTGAAGTAAACAGTTGCGCGTTCGATGTGATCGCGTTCTGAGACCGTTATCTTATAGTAGTTCGGACGATAGAAGTAAGTATACTCCTCCCAGGTGGCTTCGGGAGCTTCTTTCTTTTCTGTCAACCAACTGAAGTGCATTTTTCGTATGTTTCAGAGGCCAACAAAGTTTTTATGAATTTACAAAAATATTTTTATTTTTTTTAAATTTATTATTTTTTTTATTTAATTTTTTTTAATTAATTTTTAGTTTTTTGCAGTTGTTGTTATGCGTTTTTTTGCACACAGAAATTGGAAATAAAGACACTTAAAATTTATAACAATTTAAATTAACGGCGAAGAAGTTACAAAATAGCTTTTAAATGAAGTATATAGAAGGTATGTGTAGAGTTGTGTAGAAATAGAGAGAGAGACAGAGTGATAGTAGTGGCGTGCACAATGAATTTGCAAGGATATGCGGAAAATCAGCAGAAATACATAGATCAAACATTTATCGTTAAGCAAAACGCAAATATTTTCACTTTAACTTTCGCGCTCGAAGCTATAATACATAGCTTTGCTGAGCATTTCCACATATCCTTGAAAATTATACGCACATTGTTGCGCGTATACTTCAGATAACTCACAATTTATTATATTTTTTAATAATTTTCTGTGCCTATTTAAGCAGTTAATTTTTAATTTTTATTTTTATCAAATAGCACTTTGAATACTTTGTTGCTTATACACTATGTAGTATTTTCAAATATTTTTTTTTTTGTTTAGTTTTTGTATTATCGGGACCTGCGAGGTCCTGTGTGCTTTTTTCTTAATTATTTGAAAACTAATTATTTTTCCACACTTTTGCGTTTTGTATTAAACGACAACTCGCTCGGCGCTTGTCGTCCACGCGTTTTCACGTTCCGTTTTCAAGTGAGCTTTTTTTGATTCCAAATCGAAATTAAGGCCATCGGCAATCAGTAGCACCTCTGGGTGCTCCGTTTGCGCAGCAAATGCTTCGGGCAAGTGAAACGATGCGGCAGCAGCAGCATTGCCACCATAAGCATACATAGCTACATATTAGCCAGCGCTGCCAGTGGAATTTCGAAAATTCACATCGATATTGCCCTGATGGTCATTGCTCTGCGCGCACGCACACCGAAAACGAGCACATACTACACTTGCGCATTTGTCCTCTTGATTCTACAGCGGATGCTGCTGCTTTAGCTGCTTTTTCAATTAAAGCAGCTATGAATTGGAAATCTCCTTTGGCAATAATCGGGGTACTGTTCACTATTTCGGCCATTGGCGGGCGCAGCGTACTTCGCTGCTCTTGTGAGCGCTGGTGTTTGCCACTGCTGTGGTCATTGAGGGTGGCGTAGTGCTGTGTTGCTGCTGTGGTGTCGCAACTTTTTTATATCGCACATTAAACTCACATCTGATTTAATAATTTTTTGTTCTTATATAAATATAAAAATATATAAACTTCCATGTGTTTGTGACCGACCGCGTCGCATTTGTATTTATACTCTCTTGCTAGCGTTTTTTTGTTGTAATTTTCGGCCTTTGATCGCCTTGGGGTCTTCAGCAGCATCCATTCTGGGTTCCACTATACGTCCATGTGTACATATGCTTGCAGCTCAGATAATCAAAGCGTTGATCGAATATTCAAATAATTTCGAATTTTCGAAGAGGCGCAATTTACATACATACATACAAACATACATAAGTATATGATGAGAATTCTTTTCAACTTTTCTACTCAACACTCAATTAAGATTTTATTATGAAAAAATTTGGCAATCTTTTGCAGTTCGAAAACAATTTGCATATTTGTACATTGAAATTGTTTCGTAATTATTACTTGTCGATGGGTGTCACGTATGCACGTATTTGTATGTACATATATCTTTCTAATTTTAATTGAAAAGAGTTTATCGGTCTATGCAATCATGTCCTAAGAACGTCATGTTAGGCATGAGTGGGAGAGAGGCAACGTTGAACTCTTACACGGATGGGTCGCAGTTAACGGAAGAGTCGACGGAGGGTTATATTGTGTGGCAGCAACGAAGCGGTCAATTGTTTGTGGTTTCGCGCGGTGTCGGCAGGGGAGTTATATATATCTATTCTGATAGCTAAGCTGCATTCCGAGCCTTGAACCCGATCACGGCACATCAAACCTTTCAGCTGTGTCTAATAATTTCCTGGGCCTTGTGAAATTGCAGGAAATTGTGTCGGTCTCATCGAGGAAAGTGAGAATGGGTGTTTCTTTGACTAAATGTCAACAAGGTTGGCACCTCACGGAAACGATTGTGTACCAAAAGCGCAGAAAAATCGTAGAAAACAAAAATAAAACATCGTAGCAAAAAATGCAAATGGCTACTAGGCCATATGAATAAAAACCAAGGAATTTCACACCTTTTACTTAAATTTATTTGAACAAATCGAGTAAAACGTCTGAAACTTTAAAAATAAGCAATTGTTTAGTTTTTATTTATATGGCCACCCATTTAATAATTGTACGTATAATAAAATTGTAACAGGCCGATGTCTGTATATTATAGATATTAAAAAAAAATTAATTTTAGGGGTCTCTATAAGAGCGACAGAAGCTAAATCAACAATTTTTAGGGTTTTTGTCTTTCTGTCTTTATGTTTGTACGCGCATTACTCGAAAACTAATGCATGGAATTCAGTTTTCAACGAAATATTGCAAGAGGTCTAACTTGAAATATAGAAAGAAAAAATTCAAAGAGCTGCCACCTGTTTGAAAATTGCAGTTTGACTAAATTGATAAGCTAAAGTAAATATTGCAATATGGCTGTCAAACGAAAGAGATTTACCGATAAAAAAATCCGGTTTATTCGGTATTCGAAAAATCAAGATTTCAAAAAACCGCCTGTAGATATACAAAAAATCCAGTGGAAACCGATTTGGAAAAACCAAGTAAATCACCCTACTACTTATGTTGCAAATGTTGTTGCGCACAAGCTTTTTGCACAATTTGCAGTTAGATAAGCCATTTAAATCTTGAAGCTTTGACCTGTTGCAAGATAGCGGCCTAAAACCTGGCATCGTAGTCATAAACCAGCCCGGCGAAGCTCTTATGGTCCGACATCTGTCGCCTCCGGCTGTATTTTTGTAACTTAACGATTTTCGCTATAGCTTAGCTATTCATTACTGTAGTAGTATCATAACTGTGCCTTAAACGGCCCCAAGCCTGGTTTGAGAAAACAGGAGGGGAGACAGGGGCTTTGGTATTTCCAGGGTACGGGCCCGTCTGTCCCAGTTAAAGGTTACCAGTCCTGTGTCGGTGGAGACTCAACTGGCAGAACAGTCTACGGCTTTCGAAAGTCATACCAAAGACTTTAAAATGGTGCCACAGGGAACAGATGCCCGCGGAGTGTGTTCGTCGGCGAGACGAGCAAAACTAGACAAGCAAGGCTTGCAAGACAAGCACTCGCATGACAAACACGACTAGAAAAATGGTGAAAATTAAGTTGTATGAAAGTTGGAGAATGAAGGAAAATGCTTTTAAACCGTGGAAATTGATAGAAAAGTTGGTATGCAAGTAATGCAAGTTGAGCAACTCGAGCCGTTGCGAAAGTTGAGCGAGTGATGTCACCTCTCCTGGTTAGAGGAGGAGGGTGCCCACGAGCGAGGCGAGTAAGATGGTGAGATGAGCAAGACGGAGCATGGAGGTATGAAGTGTGCATGTTGAAATGGAGATGAATGTGGAGTGAAGTAGTCGAGTAAGTCGTTCTAGTGTGATTTGAGTCAGTTAAGTGGGTCAGGGTGAGTTGAGCCGGTCGAACAACTTTCGCCGGCGAGCATTACTCCGGGCTGTTCATGGGTACGGCCACTTTGGGGAGTATCGTGGTGGCTGTGGTTTACCACCCAAATGCGGGTAGAACCAGCAATGGTTCAAGGTGGAGTTGCATTGCAACCGGATGCCGTGATCCAGAGAACGTCAGAAGTTTTAGGTAGGCCTCGGTTTTACCAAGGTGGTAAGTGTGTCCGCCACACACTGCCAATTGGTACTGACGTGCTTGCAGTTCAGGGCAGTGATTAAGGCAAAAATTAATCCATCGTGCTAAGCCTTGTGGCAGGGAATCACGATAATACAGGCATCTGTAGTAGTATCACCTAGGATCTAACCTAATTATTAAATAACACAGTAGCTACGCTAAAATTACATAAAAAACGCTGGGACCCGTACTCTTAATTTTGGTTCGTACATTATGGATTCGCTTCCCTTTTTTTCTAGCTCTGGTCGTTTTCCCAAGATATTTTCATTTTACGTTTGATTTATGAATGAAAAGAAAAATATGTGTATAAACCTTTACATGGAAAATGTTACTCATACACCATATACGAGTACTTACGTACGAGTATGACCAAGTACATGGCGTATGAGTAACATTCTTTCGTGGTAATATTTCATCATTTTTTTTTCATTTATCCATCGGGTTTCTTCGTTATTGGCATGATTTTTTTTTTTGTAAAAGGGTAGGCTTTACATTTACAAAAAATGTTATTTTTAAATTTTTTCCCTGTTAAAATTTGATTTTTGTCCATAACAATCAAAATATCTTGATCTAAACTTAAAGTAAGTTAAGTTTACGGGTTTCGGCGTTTTTTTGTGTCATTTCAAAATCTGAGATTTTCCCTACAGTGTAGTTAATAAATTCCGATAATGTGTAGCGGATGCGGTTTTTGGTGAATGCCGACGCCCTAGATGATTTTCTTTTATCAAAAAATGAGGCGACTATTTTTAAAGTTTGAAGCCGCAACGCGGCCGAAATTTATTCACCACCAAGAATTTTTGGATTGAAGTTCAGTCGCCCTTATGTATTGGATTAATTCTCTTGTCAACAAGTGCTCCATTTAGTTAAAAGAAAAATAAATAAATTTGTATACACTTTGCTTATAGTTATGGGGTACATATTTTTAGGCTTCATTTTCTGCATAAAAATCGGCAGTCTAGTTAAGTATGTCCTTTGAACTGAACGTAAAGAACAAGGAAAAGTGAGAAGTACGAGGATTGGAACGGCAGAGGTATACAGGGTCGTAATCAGAAGGCACAAGAAATTTAAACCACTTAGACATACAGACAAACGACCAATTAAAAAAAAAAATTTCGGCATTTCACGTCTCACAAGCTCCCCGGTATAACTTTGGACTAAGCTATATTGTTTGGGGTGGAATTTCATACTTCCATGTTAGTGAATTACACTAATATACATTAAGTCAAATGATTGCCTTTTCTGTGCGAAATTAATATCAGCTAAAATATTGCATTAGTTATTTTAAAGTAAAAGGATTGCAAACGATAGAAAAAGTGTAAAGTCAATAAATAAAATATGACCACATGACTTGACTTTCGTATAAAAGGCCCTCTTATGTTCTCGAAAACAATGTCCAATTAACTTGGTTTGAAATACGTGATTTTCTAACATAAATGGCTTCTTATAGCGACTAATTATAGCATTATCGAAATTCTTAAATTAAAAAAAAAAAATAATAAATCAGTTACTACATGTTTCGCAGATTTGCCTTCAGAAGAGATTCCTTACATTCTCTCAAGGATTGCCTTTTTGCGAAAGCTGTTCATCTATTATCGTTTGGAATCTGCGCGAGTAGCTTTGTAACATAGTCATGGTAACGCTACAGAAGATGAAATGTAATCCAAAATAAGGCTGCTATTTTTTCCCCCTATCACATACTTCCATTTTCACTAATTCTCACCATTAAAATGCAAGCAAATTTTGACAGCTGCCGGTTTTGTACAGCGCCACTTGCGGCCGGAAAAATACTAAAATTTAGGCTAAACAACTTTTAGCGAAAGGGGAACCGAACTGCAATTTTTGGAGATAGCCAAAAAGTTCAGGATCCAGCTGCTGGTCGCCACAGTTGGCTTTTTGATTTCGTAAATAACTTCATCAGCAAAAACGCGATATTTTAGCATCCGTTCCAAATTGTTTTCAATATTTTTCGTATTTATATGATAAGTAATTGTAAAAAATAGGCGTTTTTCTTCTAAAAGATTTTCCCTGTTCGAACATCTAAGCTGCCAAACTTGAAACAATTCGCCTTTGGTAATATCATGATAGCCCAGAAAAAACAGTTTTTCTTGAAATCGGCTAAAACCGGCGGCTTAAGTAAAATAAAATCTACTCATTACATCTTAATTTACTCATTTCCTTTTTCCTTTTGTTTGCTGAAGGTTAATAAAATTGTAAAAGCCTACATGAAATCATAAATAGAACTCAGTTATATTTTGTCTTCCATTTAAAATGTTTCTTTCATTATTCGAACTTTATAAAAAATGCGCTTGAAACTTAAGACCTTAAACCTTTTGAAAGTGTAATTTTGTTTGATTGCTGTTTAACGGTGTTTTTTTTTTATTTTACAAAAACAAAGTAAAGTTTTTTACGAAATTGGACTTTTGCACAGCCAAATGAATCATTTGACATAATGTTACATATTTTGTTTCCTTTGGCCGTTAGTACCATTTATCAAGATGACTCGGAGCCATGCTCTAACTAGGGCAAAATCTCATAGAACAATTTTATGGTCACATAACAAGATAGGTAACACAATATTTGAATCGAAAGGACCTAACAACTCTGAAGTGGCTCTCATTTGCATGCGGTGGGAGAGCTCTGAAAGTATTCAACGCGGAACCCCCTGGTGGTAGCAGAGGAAGAGGGAGGCCCCCCACTGTGATGGAAAGGCTAGGTGGAGAAGGACTTGGCTTCACTTGGCATTTCCAATTGTCGTCAGCTGCCACAGAAGAGAAACGACTGGCGCGCTTTGTTGAACTCGGCCAAAATCGCTTAGGCGGTAACAGCGCCAGAGATTATGGGCTAGGAATAGAAAGCGGTAATCTTAGACGCGTGGAAAAATAAAATAAAAGTTAAGTACCGACAAACTCCACATTTATTTATTTATAAAGGCCTGTGGGATACAAAAAAAGGTTGATTAACATTTTAAGTGCGCTTCATAATATATGACATTATTATTTTACCATTTTCAATATTTCTGTCTTTGAATTCACACTTTTTAACATGAACATAATATGTGTTACTCATACGCCATGTTGCACAAATATCCTTTTTAAGATTTTTTATTAATTCAAAATATTTTTTATAGAAATATTCTTATAGTGGATTGCGTGTGGTGTTTGGTATCAAACTTTTAGTATTTTTTCTTATTTTTATAACACATTCTAATTTATCATTAGAAAAATTGTGTAGGTACATACTCTTTATATGACCACCACTGTACATGTCGCTGGTTTGCGGACCTGCCAAATTTTTTAGTTATTATCTATTTATCTTTGCGATATGAGATACACTGCAATAACAATCATAATTCACAGAAGAAGAGCCAGCTACTATTTTATGAAATAGGCATCCGTATATTTGCTACTAAGTGTAAGATATTACTGAGTGCTAACACTTGCATATGTATATTAACATTGGAATCAAATCATTTACTACTGTATCTGTATATATATTAGATATAAAGGTATTTAAATAGCCGACAAATTAAAGTAAAATTAAATATTATTTTTCAAACACGCAATTGGTGCAAATCAATCAAATGCTATTCGTGTGCAGCTCGCTGTTGGCATCGAGCTTGAAAATGTAATATTTTATTGAATCGAAAATCTCAATGCACCGTGTCATGCAAAAATCAAAGAAAAAACTTCTAATTAAAAAACAAAAAAAAAAAAGGAGAAACGCAAAAATCGCAAGGAAGAGATACATATCCAGGGTGCATAAGTTGCATTGAGCTACAAAAATAATTCTACCAAATATTTAAGTCATGCTGCAATTCAGATATATGTACTCGCATGTAGGCATACATTTGTATGTATATACATAAATGCATGCACATCTACTTATTTTTACATACACATTTACAATTATAAAATCGCGAGTTTTTTGTTTTTTTTTTGTTTGTGAAAATATTGGTTAGACGATGACTCGCCGTTGGCGCGCGATTTGTGGGTCGGGAAATCAATGAATTTGACATGACGTATGAGAAATCAGCACGAGCCGCCAGGCAAGCAAAGAAATAATCATTAAGGAAAAACACTTCATTTGCTGCAAAGTATTTTCAAGCGAAATCGGCCACAGCATTTGAAAAAATAAAAAAATACAAATTTGAAAAAAAATGCATATTAAGATTGCGAGCAGATCACCATGGCCACTATTGGAAATTGAAATGCAAAATATATATGTATATATACATACATAGATATATACACTGAAACAAGCGAAGCGAAAGCTGAGGGGAATTGCTGCGCAGCAAATTTGCAGTTGCTGGTGGCGTCGCATGTGTCATACAGCGAGAGTAAATGAAACGTGCAGTGACAAGTGGAGGCAAAATATTGAAACCTGTCGAAAAGTTTCAAAATACGCTGGTTAAGTGTTGGAACCTACTATTTCTTCTACATATATAGCAGCGATGCAGGAAGGGGTAATTTTATTTATTTTTTAGTTATATAGGCAACAGGCGGCACAAGAACGTCAAGGCATAGTTAGACATATTTTTACGGTTATGTACAGACACATAGTGTATCTATGTATGTATGTGTGATTAAGTTTGATTTCATGCAGGCGCATCAAACTTCCGCCGTTCTTATTGACAAAGTGAAGAAGAAGAGATGCTCATAAATCTTGAATATAATTAATAACTGTTAAACGGTGTTGTTGTTGCGCCAATAAATGGCATGTCCATGTCACAACTGCAAAATATTTACGTAGCCTGAAATTAATTCGAATTTAATAATGTTCCTAAACGAAAATGTACTGTACTGTTGTGCTGTGCGCAGCAGCAGGTGCGTTCTTGATTTCAAAATAAAAGCTTATTGAAGCATATTTGTAAAAACTTTATTATTTTTAATATTGGCTATGAGTTTTTTTTTTTTAGAGTAAATTGAATTGAATGAATTGTTATTTCAAAAGAATATAAACAATGCACACACATAGTTAACGAAATTTCGCACACTGATGAAAATTCATTAAAAACTATACATAAATCAAAGTGCATGCAGCAAGTAAAAATGTTTTGTACTTCCTTCCCTTTCCCATACATTAAAAGCCGGTCAACACAAAAAGTTTTGTTCGAGTTTTATAAAAGTGTGCTTGCGCAAAATCATTTTGTTCTATAAAATAGGCCATACAAGTCTTATAAGACCAAAAGGGCCCTTGAAGACGGGTTGAGGGTTCGTAGTAAAAAATATTTGCCTTTGATTTGTCTTTATATAAAATATTTTATAAAGCTCTTTACGCACAGCCTTTGGTCTGAAACTGATAACTGTGCGGCGCTCGTTTTGCAAATTGACAAGCATAATATAATATACAAGTAATCTTAAGCAAACAAGTAATTTTTAAGCAAAAAATCAAGGCCGACTTTATTTCCCATATAAAAGTTTAAGAGTACAATTAATTTCTTCATGATCCAATGATCGGATCGAAACCAATTAGTACCACCTTTCCTTTAAAAAATGAATTTATAGTTATGCATACATACATACATACGTAAAAAAAATATTCCGACGAATTGATAACCTCCAAATTTTGTTGAAGTCGGTAATAAAAAAAATTTTTTTTTTTTAATTTCCACTAAAACCCTTTTTTTTGCAAACACTCGATGCTAATATAAACAAAGAATATTAAACAATAATTGAAAGTTTGCAATAATATTTTTGTATGCAATACGGGCAGGAAATAATGTTACTCATACGCCATAACGTACATGGTCGCACACGGCATTCTTTATGTACATGGTGAATGAGTAACATTTTCCATATTAAGGTTTGAGTTTTTTTCATTCGCAATGCAGATTTAAAATTAAAATATCTTGGGAAAATAATCTGAACCAGAAAAAACGATCAAAAATTAAGTTTACGTGTCTGGGCCTTTTTTGTGGCATTTTAGCGTCCCTACAGTGTAATGAAGTGGAAGAGAAAAATAGAAGGGTCTTACAGGTTCGAGTATTCCTTTGATAGAACACAGTTGAGTAAATAGTAGTTGCTTGATTTTGTTGTACTTTCCACTGTCGAATTCTTAAAAAGATTACCTTTTATACACCGTAAGTATCCGTAATTTTAAACCGACCTCAAATAAAGGAGAAGGTTGTCAATTCGTCGGAATATTTTTTTATCGCAAGACGTCAACCGATTTCGCTAATCGTTTTTCTATCCGAAAGGTAGTATCTCCGAGGTGGTCCCACAATAATTTGGTTTAGATCCAATCATTGCCGCATGAAGAGATTAACTTAACTCTTAAATTTTTATATGAGAATTGAAGTCGGTTGTGTCTTTTGCTTAAAAAGTACCTATTCTATCTTGTTTCTAGCAGCCAGAAAGTAAATTTGGAATACAACAAGGTACCAGAAATATAGTATCTACTTGGAAAAAAACAAACAAAACCTTAATTTTCTCCACTCTACATAAAACAAGTTCTATAACAGGATAGTAGAGCCCTTTAAAATCTTCATAAAACCAACTAATCTTCACACTAACGACCAGTTTTTCAGTGCGAATTTAATTCTGTTTGCCGTTCAAACTAATTTTAAATCAGTGTGAAGTTTTTCCCTCAAATTTAAACGTAATTTAAACTAGGTTTAAACACCCAATCTGGCTGGGTTAAACCGAGTTTAAACTAACAGCCATTAAGTTGTATATTTGTAGTCAGTTGCCAAAATTTAGATGAAAGAGGAGGAAAAAACTTAAAACTGTTTGCGAAATACACAAAAACAGACTAATTTGTATAGCGGCACATACATACATAAATAAGCGAAATGTTCATATGTAAGAAGGTAACTGTGCAGAAGAAAATTAACAAACGCAACTTGAGTTGGAGTTTACTTGCAATTTGGTGGGGCAACACATGCAGCACCTAACAAATTCTTTAAATTTCCGTCTATAATAATTCAGAGCTTTAAAGGCGATCGTACCAAAAGTGGAAATAAATAGCTGACGCATCGGCGTAGCCAGAGTGAAATTTAGGGTCGAGACCCTATTAAGCTGGCATTTCAGGGTACTATTTTATATATATATAAGGAAAATTTGAAAGTTAGGGGGGGCGGGGGCTCGAGCACACCCCTGCCCCTACCTGGCTACGCCCATGAGCTGACGTTTGCTATCTGCATAAAGAAAAACCCGTGTTGTTCTAAAAATCAACAAAACCACGAAACGGCCTTAAACTCGCACTCAAAAACTGGTCAGTAGTTTAAACTTAGTTCAAATTTCACCTGAGTTTAACATAACTTCGTTTAAACTGAGTTGGAACCAGCGCTGAAAAACGGACCCTTCGAGTTTTGTGTTATCGTGGAAAGTGCTAAGTATTTGGTCGAGCGCGTATGGCAAATTGTTTCTTTACTTATATATGTAAATATATATTTATTTATACATGTATGTATATGAATATTTGTCAATTATGGAACGTTATCTCGACGCTATACTACGCAAAATTAGTCCTGCTAAATTTAAAACAATAAATCGGTCCCAACGAAGCGCATCTCATCATTTGTGGTTAATTAAAATATTTACATAAGTACATACATACATATGTATTGTTTTCCTTCTTTAAGTGAAATACCATAGAACACGTGATATATATATATATACGTATGTCTGTATGTGCATACATACATTCATATGCACTTGTTTTCGCCACACATTGCGGACCATGCTTAATTAACATTTTCGTTGACAATCTGACTGACAATCTGTCGGCTGAAACAGGCAACATGAATAACATTACTAAAAACAAATAATCCTTTTTTTTTGTTTTATCAACATTAACATTTTCATCAAGCCTCTAGGTGCGATTGTTGGCATTTTGCATCATCAACGTTGACAGGCGGCACAGTGTTGTCTTTTGGCGGCTTTAGTTCATTTGTCGCTTTTATGTAAGATTAGACGATGCGTGTCATTTTTATTTGTTTCTGTTGTTTCTAGTCTGTTTATATTAGCACAAATGCACTGAGCCAATGAGTATGCGCAATTAAAATTTTGAGTATGTACGTATGTATGTACTAGTGATGCCAAAATATGAGGAAAATTGTGATCCCGGGATTTATGCCGGGATTCACATTGAGTCATAACTTTTATGAATATGAGTAAAAATTCAATATCTGAAAGCATTTAAACATACCATGAAATAAAACTATTCAAAGTTTAATATAAATTTATTGTAAAACTCACATGTCGCTAGCTTAGAGTGGTAGCTAACTTTTTTGATACTGGAGGCTAGAAAAATAAACTTTGCTAAGTCAAAAAAAACCTCCGGAAATTCGATAAGCCCAAAATAGTTCGAGAAGATTTAATAAAGATCGAATCCCTCTGATTTGTACGGAGTTTTGCTTTGCTTTAAACTGTTTAAATGTATTATTCAAAGTTTTGCGAAATATGTGAAGAAAATGGCTATAATAAGTTTTTTCCCCTCCTGTACAATTTTTAAATTGGGACTTAGCAACTTTGCACTATAGGCTAGCAATATTTAATAAATCAGACAGATTTTAAAGTAAAATATTTTTTTAAACTGTATTTAAGGAACCATATAGTCTCTAAACATGTTTATTCTACTCTATAAAGAAATGGCGAATGGCGAATTTTTTGGAATTTTTTTTCGCAATTTACTGGAAATTTTGGCGTGTACGAGTCAAACGGATTTTAGAATCGGCTTTAGCGGGTCGAAATACATGTTGGTGGGTGTGTCTGGTTAAAAACACACAACCCCTTTTTTGTGCCGGTGTTGTCATTATTACACTTACATGTTTTCGTAAGAGCAGCAAAGCATTCAAAGCGGAGTGTTCTAATTTTTACCTGCAGTTTTTAAATATAAAACCTACTGATGAAAAATATATTTCGCCCTCAACACTTATAGGCTAAACTGTCAAAAGGTAGTCATAAGCCATTTGAAGATAATGACCCCCATCTCCTCCATTACAAAGTATTGATTGAACTTTTCTACCAGCACGTCCGACAAATTACAAGTTTTTCGATTTGACGAAATTTTGAGTAGATTGATGTTTAAAAGTATCTAACTTTTCCTTAAAATTCTCTGTTTCTTTTACGTTAGCGACGTTATGAGTAAATTCATTTAAATCTTCTTCAAAAAAGGCTCAGACTGTAATTTAAAAGTACAGTTTCAAGCTTTTTGTTAATTGCAGTTAAAGCGGCATTTTACAAAAGTCATACTTCTAAATTCATAAACAAGTTCTTACTATCAATTCGATATTTCGAATTTTTCGGGATCCCAGGATTAATGCAAGCAAATCCCGGGATTTTCGAGACCTCATCCCTAGTATGGTAGTATAGTATATTTACTTTCTTCGAAAATTATGAAATGCGGTGAGGATCGTGATGTGAACTAAGGTAAATATCAATATCTAATTTAAAAAGTATTAAATCCAAGAGAAAAAAATTCTAGCCATCATAAATTTTAAAATTCTTTCTTAATTCCTTAGCAAATGCAATTATTTTTACCTTAGATTAGACTAGCTAGTGCTATAGAATTATCATGTTCAGGTTTAGAAGCCTACTATTGTGGCAGGCAGAGATATTTATCTAAGCCTATTTTGAAATCCTCTGAAACAATTACCATTATTTTTGCGCCATCTTAGAGCAATAAGGCAAATGGGTGCGATTTAAGAAGGTGGAACGATGATCTGTATGTATGCATGATAATGTTCCGGTGAAAAATTCTTCGAAAATGCATTCACGACTAGAAAATGAAAGTAATAAGAGCTGGCACAAATATTATTGGAGGTTTCAATAGGTATAGGTAACCAAATTTTCTTTATGAATCAGTACAATGCACATGAAAATCCATATTCTTGAGTACGCTTCTCTAAGTGATATGTACGTATAAAGCCTTAGATATTTATGAATCATTTGCAGTGCTTTGCTCGTTGCGGTTTTCTTTACCACTCAAATGCTCGTACTGCATTTGCTATACTGCTGTAAATTTGCTCGCTGAATACAATTTGTGAATTTCACAAAATATTACTCATTCACAATTATGTAAAATATTTGAACATTTCTATAGTTTTGATCAAATTTAGTGGAAAAAATGAAAATTTGGTAAATTTTCCCGGTTTTCTAGCGTAAGAGCATATTTTTTACAATTTCTTGTCTTGAAACGACTAAACTTTACTAAAAATGGATGGATGCTGTTGTATGTAAGTTTTGTGATTTGCCTATTTCTTAATCTAATAACAGTGTTGATTATTCCTCATCAACCAACAATAAGAAACTGCAGATTTTGTAAGAGAATGTATAAAATCTCCTACCCCTACAGGTCACCTGCACAAGAGTGCACACTGCTGCCCGCAAGTTTTATACGTAATCCGCACATTCCGCGGATGGAGGAAGATGTGTTGTATCACCTTGGATTGGGCACAAAGTCACATAATTTGCCAGCAATGTTTGGTGATGTCAAGGTGAGTCTTATATTATTTTAGTTATTATTTCTAAGGACAGAAACATACATTTTTTCTAAAAATTTATATTTGTAAAAGGTAAAACCCGTGTAACGAAAGACTAAATAAGTGTATATACTTTGGTATTTTCATAAATGTTTCTTTTTCCATCAATTGATCAGAAATGGAATTCCGAAAGCCCAGTTATGCGTATTTTGCACTGCACTACATAGAATGCCATTTTTACGTAGAAATCAAAAACCACTTATATGCAAAACTAATTTAAGAGATTCCTTATGTGACAACTCTCATGCAATGCCAAGTGTATGCATAACTGCGCTATGCCAATTGCTACGCAAAATTTGCGTCGCCAAAATTATCTAAAATAAAAGCAGTGGGTCCTAAAAGCATACAACATGGAATAGTAACACATGTAACTAGATGTTGCGTGTTATTAGGCGCAGATGTTCGGCGATCAAAATTAGCGAGAGTAAATGTTGGAATCCGGCTGCAGGTTGATTGACTTAAAGAAAAAAATAAAATGTAGTGGATTCACAAGACGTCAAAACATTTTTAAAGACGTAAAATTTGCCAAGTCGTGCTTTGTTTTCACGCTTCATTTGCCAGTGACCATAGAAAAAATCTTTCGAAAGTCGCTTGCAAGTAGCAAAAGGTATATAAATGCGTTATTTTTTATATAAGAATCTGCTTAATCATGGCTTTCTCGCTTGCAGCATCGTGTGCCATGCAATTTTTCCCTATACTGGTATTCTCTGAGTCTCGAAAAGCCCTTGTACGGTGCACAAATTGCACGGTAAAAATGGGTTTTCGTATGGGACAGCTTTTCAAACCGTGCAATCCATGCACCGCCCAAGGGCTTTGCAAGACTCAGACAATACCCCTTATATTTCTGCGAAAGCAAACCCAAATGAGGTTTGAACTATTCGGTTTAGTCATCTTCTGTAAAGATCGGCAATAGTTCATCGTTTAAGTTAGTCGTGTCGTAACTGCAGTCGTGAATGCAAGCTGAAACCTCAACTTGGAAATGCAATATCCGGTAATCGAAAAGAGCAGCTCTGGGTAGGATTTGGCGAGAACACTTCTCTCCTCCTACTTTAAAATTGATCTTCAAACTATAAAAATTTCAATACTACCTAGCGGAGTGCAATAGCTTTCCTAATTGGGATTTCCACATCGAAATTCATATTCAGCTCCAACGTAATATTTATTTTATAGGCTCTAATCTAAGTCTTCTGAGCTAACGGCGCAGACCATGAAAATGTGTAATTACTTTTGTTCATCACTTGATTGATTTCTATACAAAGTTGTGATAGCAAAATTTTTGGAAAGTTCGTTACATGGGCTTCCTCGATTACAATTCCTTAGTATCAAAGAAAAATTCTTTGAACGAAAATTCTTAAATCCGGAACTTTATATTAATAGTCGAAGATTCGAATAAGGCACGACCTTCAGCCCTCTGTTAAATGAATGAAGTTTTTTTTTGTATGAAATTTAACGTGTTAACGTGTCCGACCGATTCCATTTTTTTTTTCAGGTACCGATGCCGATGCCGATTAATCGGCTTATGGGGAAAGAATCGGCCGATGCCGATGCCGATGCCGATGCCGATTCCATAAAAAATTACAAATATATGTGTTGATTCATAAAATCAGTACATTTCACGGAGTTAAAAAAAAAAACAAAAGAAAAGAAATAATTGAATTAATTAAAATAAAAGAATTGCGATATTTTGACCGATTTTGTCTTTTTTATTTAATGTTTCTTATTTTTTTTTATAAAAGTCTAGCTGGTATACAACAAACACCATATAAATTCAAACTTGGTACAAAACTTAGAAAAATTGTGTTTATTTTCACCAAAATTTCAAACTTTTTAATCAGAATTTTGGTATGCAGTTTTGTAGACCATTGCATTCTAGTATAATGAAGTGCAAGTTTCAAGCTGCTATAAAATCCCGTTAAGTTTTGGCAATTTTTTTGCTGGCAGTGTTCTCACCTACTTTTGTATGGAAAAAAACGTGAAACACCTTCAACAAAAAAAATAATAATTTTTGTGAGCTGTCTGAAAATGTTTTTTAAAGTTGGCTGTCGCTTCACCTAAACATTTGAAAAGAAATTCCAAAGAATCGGCGAAAAAAGGCCGATGCCGATGCTCAATTTTGTGCCGATACTAGCCGATGCCGATGCCGATGCCGATTAATCGGTCGGACTCTAGCATTATGAAGAAAAATTTGTATATGAGGATTGATGTCGGTTGTATTTTTTGCTTGAAAATTACTTGTTTTAAACTAATAAGTTTGCGTTTAAAATATGCTAATAGATTTTATATTAAATTGTATAACTACATATACTCTTTTGCTTTTTTCTTTACCCAGTTCGTCATAGTCGGTGGCACTCCGAAAAGGATGGAAAAGCTAGCGATCTACCTGATGGGAGAAATTAAACACAAACTTGCCGCCGGCACACAGCTGTCTAATATAAGTGAAATTGCAGATCGCTACTCAATGTACAAAGTGGGACCGATACTTTGTGTTAATCATGGCATGGGCAATCCCTCAATAAGCATTCTATTGCACGAATTAATCAAACTTATGTACTATGCCAGGTGTAAGGATCCAGTATTTATACGTATGGGTACGTGTGGGGGATTGGGTATTCCAGGTGGTAGTGTCGTCATCTCCGATGGGGTGCTTAACGACAAGTTAAATGCCGAACACGAATTTGTGAGTAAAAATTCTTAAAGTGATTAAGTTTAGTTCGCTTTGAAGTATCCTCCCTTTCCCTTTCCCCTACCCTCGCTGCGTCCCTTTTTCCCTCCCCCATCTAAGGGCATCCCAACGGACAGCTTATTTAGTCGAGTCCAAGTGTGCCTCCATATGCGGAGGCAGTCCGCTTACCTAGCCTAACCTAACCTAATGTAGGTATTCACAACTGCCTGGTAATCGGGTTATCTGGTTAAAAATTGTTATTCTGTAGCGTATTTTATTGTAGTAAACTGAACAAAACCTATAACCACATAACCACATATATATAGATAAATAGGCAAGTGTGAACACCCACATTGTAGGTAGTCACAATGATTGGGTCACTATAGTCTCAATACAGCTGATTATTTAAAACTCCTTCATTTGTACAGCTTAATCCGAGAAATTTCGTGTGTTATTTTCTAAATAATCATACAAATCCTACTGTCAAAATCGTCAACATCGGAGCTCTATATGCTATATTGTATATCTCCTATACCACTGATTATGCAGATACAAGTTTCTGCTAAATAACTCCTTTATGTAGGCAGCTAAAACTATGACATTGTGTGACCTCCTTATTTTACAATCATACATAGTATAGAGCAAGCAGATAAACGATCCCTAATAAACTTCACCAAAGCAGGGTGGGGTACAGAGAAGGAAGTATCACCTCGTAACATGGAATCTCTCCGGGAACAGATCCAATTTCCACGAGATGATATCGGCAGAATTATTAGCCTCGAAAGAAACTGGGGAATAAAGCAAACTAGACTGACACTAACTCCCAGCTACACCCTATAATTTCGTACACAGACGGCAGTAGGACCTCACACCTTCAAAGAAGAGCTTAGGAGAATAGAAAAAGATTAATAGAAAACTGCACTGGCACCTAGTCACTGGGCAGGGCCATGCAAAGTAGTTATTGTGGGGATACAATAGGAGAAAATATGAAAAACTTGTTAGCCTCCTAAAGAACAAATTAAGAATTTTAACAGGTATCTTAACAGGTCATTGTAGATTGAGAAGTCATCTACACAAAGTCGGGATCTGGTCCATTGATTCATGCTGTTTTTGTGTTAGGACCGCTAAAAACTTCTGAGCACATAATCTTCGAATGCGAGACAGTGGCGAGGAGAAGAGAGGAATTCCTAGGGTCATAAACCAGCAGCCGAATCACATCCACTAGATGTCACCCAAAAATATACTGGATTTCCTAAAGGAGTTAGGACTGACCGAGGTGCTGTAAGGAGCCAGAGGACACAATAGATATTCTGGTCGCAGTGCATTCTACAACTAAATATCTATCTGTCAAGGGCTACTTTGAAAATCCTTTAAATTTCCTTTAATACCAAGCATTACATGGGGCATCTACTACGCCTGTTTCTGTCGATCGCTTTGAGCGACTTTCAGTTTAACCCGAGTTGCTTCGCCTCGCGAACGACACTTTCTCCACGTCTTGGCGGGTTTGTCGGGAAGCCTGCCTCTACGGATTAGGAGATTTCATTCCAAGGCCTTCGTTGCAATACTACCATCTTCTTTACTCAAAGTGTTGCCCATCCACTTCCATTTCTTTCTTCGGATCCTGATGCCAAGGGGGAAAGTCGTTAGACTTTCTGAGTAACTCCTTATTTGAGATTGGTTAGGCCAAAAAATTCGGAGTATTATTCTAAGCCATCTCTGTACGAAAACTTGCAGGCGTCTGGTTATAGCAGTAGTAATTTTCCAGGTAGAATTGCCGTACAGCAATATAGCGAGCATTTGAAAATCCTAGTCTTTAAGTTGGAATTTAGATTATCGTTTCGTTATAATGTGTACATCACACCCAAGGTCAATATCTTCGTCGTGGCGCCACTGGAGGCAACTCCACTGCCAAGGTACGTAAAATTGCTCACTTTCAAGAGTTTTGTCGGACTCCGACACTCACATGACTTCGCTGGCATACTTAGAACCTTGGAAAATTGTTGCAAGCTCAGAATTTCCAAGTTTTATGAACTGTTAATACTATTCACGGTTTGTAAAGGCGTAGTGAAGCCTCTCTTATTTATTATTACTTTTGAAGAACGTGTATTTTCGGTATGATCCTAATCAGATTTGCAATTACAACTTACAAAATTTTTTACATGCAGAAAATTTTGGGCAAGGTCGTACCGCGACCCGCCAGGTTGGATCTCACTTTGGCGCGGGAACTCAATTCATTAGCCTCTCCAAGGGATGGTTTCCAAACAGTCATAGGAAAAACTTACTGTGCTGATGACTTCTATGAAGGCGAATATATTCTTATAGTTCGTAGGAAACTTGCGATATTTAATTGTTGGTATTCGTTACAGGACAAGGACGTTTGGATGGTGCATTTTGCGACTACAAAGAGATCGACAAGTTGAATTGGTTGAAATCGCTGAACGAAAGAGGTGTTATAAACATTGAAATGGAAAGCTCAATGTTTGCGGCGTTAACCGACTTTGCTGGCATTAAGGCGGCCATAATTTGTGTTGCTATTCTAAATCGGCTTAACGGTGACCAGGTAGGCTTCTTTTTTTTTTTGTTAATAAGCACATTATTAATTTAGAAAAATATAGACATATTTCTAACCAATTCTTGTTTTTACCTACGCAGATAAAGGAAAGTAAGGAAACACTTATGGAATGGCAAGAGCGCCCTGGAAAATTGATTGCACGTTTTATACGTAAACGACTAGATATTCGTGAGAACGGTGGTCAATCACCATTAAGTGCAGTACCAGTACAGCCACAATCACCGATAACCACAGTACCAATAAGACCGCAAAATCCAACAAGTACAACAACAATAAAATCGCAAACGGAATAAATGCCGCAATCGCATCGCGGTAATGGCAAAAGGGCTACATAGCACAAAAAGAGCCGGCTCAAAGCTCAGCTCCACTTCTCAAACCCATCGACCTTCGTTTTGACATAAACAAAAAATGAAAAAGATGTTCTTAATTCTTAAAATACTAGCTAGAGACGGGAGATGGAATCAGTTTTGGTAGAAAGTTTATTTTTTAAATATGTATAAAAATCAATAGCATAATTTAAAAAATTGTAACTGTTAGGCGAAAATAGATCGCTCAGTGGAAGTGTGTGACAGATCTGTTTGTGAAGTAAACAATGAATAAAGTATTTGGTCATTTTGTAGCAGATTCATATGTGCCACACTTGTACTGGGCTACAAAAGTCAGCTAATCAATAAAAAGGCTATACGAAAAAATACAACATTTGTTTAATGGGAGTTGGTATGTCGAATATTTCAAAGCTGACTTGAGTGATACTAACATCTCTGCATTTTACGTGTAAAACATCCCATCTTTGCGGACTGTTTCTTTTTATACACGTATCAACAATTTGTCGCCGTAGTTGAGTGCGTAGAGATGCGTACTATATATAACAAAACTTAGTTCGACAAATGGGCTGAGAAACGTTCAAACCAAGTTTTTTCTTTTGCTGACAGCTGTAGCCTATTGATAGGAAATGTAAAAAATTCTTGCGTGCTTCTGCCCTGAAAAAGTTTATCACAAAAAACCATCTCCCGTTCTGTGGTGTTATAGATCTGCAGGCCCCTCTGTTGGGGGATAACTTCAAGGTTGGATGAGGTTTTGCGAAACGCGCATAGAGGAGTGTTGAATCAACTTCCGCAACTGGGACGGAGAAGTGGAACGGAGTGGTAACGCGGAAAAGGACGACTTAGGCTACGGTTACTATGAATGCATATTCTTGTGAAATTGGTTTTCGATAGTCAGAACACTTCAGCTTTAAAACAAAGATTGCCGATCCTGATTAACTGCGCGTGTTAACTATTTTTTTTCTACAAAATTGATATCAACACCTACAAAATTTCTTGAGCAACTTTCTTCCACTGCTACCGAGAAATATTCTGACATGGTTTTTGTGAGTCGTACTGCAAAAAAAGAGCTTTATCGAATTCATGATACAAAAACTAAAAAACTTGAAATTCACCGGCAGAATGCACGAAAAACTTGAACTCATTTGAACGCTCGACTTATTCTGACGGTGTCGTGCTTATTCAGACGGACCTTTCGCATTTAAAAAATCTCTCTCATTAAAAAACAAGTATGTATTTATTTATTTCGACGCACTGGCCAGAGTTCAACTAAGTTTCCAACTGCCTCTTTTTTGCATTCTAAATATGTTCTAAAATTCGCTAAAGCGGCAGCAATGTCATTTGTCCTTTGTGAGCAAAAATATCTGGCCACACTACAACAACATATTAGGAGTGTTGAAAAGAAGTGTTTGAAAAATATATATAATTGATTGATTCAACAAAATGTTTTTTTTTTTTAAGATTCCAATATAGCGCCGTCCGAATGGGTACGCGAAGGGAGTGGCATATGCAAAGTGTATTTAGCACACCTTGGGCGGACGTAACGCAGAGAGACGCCACAATGAAGGTGTTGCGTTTGTAAACAAAAATCAGCTGTTCTTTATGCCCGCCTATACAACTGTGTGGCATTGCCAGATGTACTTGCGTTAAATCTTCAGAGTTGGCCAACGTTCATTGGATTCGTCGACGCAAGAATTGCCAATCTGGCGCTATAAGAGCAATCTTATGCCGAGCGTCACAGGTCACCAATTATTGTGGCTTTCAATGAAAAATGGTAAAATTGAGAGTGATAGTCAGATTTCATCGCGTGACTAATCGGTTGAAAAATGGCCAGCCGAAACACCCGTCAAAAATGAGTTGAATTGCTAACTTATTTTGCTATTTGTTTCTTTTAGAAGCAGAATGAAACACTTTTAGTGCTAATACATTTTTTGATGAATGAAATAACTTGTTAATAAAAAAATGTAATATTTTTTCACTAAGTTATAAGATGCTTGAAGCCTTTTTAAATTTTTTAGTAGTTTTTGGTAAACTGATGAATTTTACTTACTCGAAGGTATTATGCCTTTCGGCAGCGGGTGGATTTAAAATTTAATAAATATCGAACAGCTGAACGTTTTAACAACTACCAGAAAAATTATCAAGTTGGCCGTCACGATAATTCCGTAATCGGTAAATCCAATGATAAAATAATTTTATACAAACAAAATACATGAAAAAAAATTGCCGAGCACCGAGTACCAGGCTCGGTGTGAATAACCCTATTGAATTTTCACTAAGTTATGCCACAATGGCAGTGGTCAAAAAAATAGTATTGAAAAGTATTAGGGCGATTTTTTTTGGGACTATTGTTTTTTCACTCCTACCTCGAAATTTTGTAGAAAACACCTAAAAAAACGGTCTCTGAAAATTTGGATCCTTTATATTAACATAAAGTACTCGCCCAAGGCGTGCAAAGATTTCCCATATCAAATGCATGTAAACCTTGAGTTGTTTTCTTAAAAAGTCTACAGCTCAGAGTCGTTTTATGGTATAATCTTGGTCAATGCTGGATTTTGGAAAAGTGTTCATTGCGGTGTAATCCTAACTTCCACCGGCGAGGTAGTACGGGTCACTAGACCTAATTTTTCATGAAATTCTGATTTTTTGCCCCTATTTCGAAAATAACAAGAGCTACCGGAAAAATATAAATGACAAACTTTTAGAACTTTCGATTTCCTACAAAAAAGTTTCTAAACACAAAATCGCTAACATCGATATTTCTTGAAATATTAGGCTTTGCCCTAATGTACATATATATGGAAAACGTATACGTATATTTAAAAAAATTTCATTCTTGCTGGCATTAACGAAGGCTTAGCATTGTTTGCTGGCATTGCACTTTTTTAAATTCATAAAAATCTGTATATAACTTCGTTAAATATTGTTCACACTCACCAACAACGTTTCCGCCGGTAGTTGGTAATGGTAGTTTCTCAAAGGCGACTGCTCTATAACTTCTTTCGCTGGCAATTGACTCAGTTGTCTGTGAATAAAGAATTCGTAGTAAAAATTCGGTGGAATTCATTTGCATCTTTCATTCATAATTCACTTGAGTAAATGTAATTCTCACCTTTGTTACAACCTTAGTGTGCTCTTCGATATATTCGCTTTGGCTATATTCTTCGATGCTTTCAACAGCCTGTTGTAAATAAAAATATTTTCATTTAGTAAATAAGTTTGCATTGCTAACGTAAATGAAATAGTTTTAAAACAAAAATGTACTTTCTTACGCATTCAACGTGTGTGTATGAAATGCTTTAATATGCAGGCCGCAGAAGAGAAGTAAAAAAAAAAAACAAAACAAAAAAAAAAATAAAATATAGAAAAGCTCTGGAATACATTCTAAATTGAATATTGATTGATTTAGCAATTACTTAGAAATGCCGGCATTGACTGCTGAAGGGCTTTTATTGTTTTATATAGTGTGAATTGACCTAAAAACGCCATGCCGGCAATGTTCGATGAGAAATGCAATGGATTGATATGTTCCGCATTGCGATGGTTGGCAAGTTACTGCTTACTTATACTTACGCATGTAGTATATGTATGTATATGCACACAGAGTGCAAACAGTTTGTTTTTTTTTTGCAACACAATTATTTACTTATAATTTTAAATTTTCTGCTTTTTAAATTTTTCAAAAATTATTTACTGTGTGTTGTATGCGCACCCGTTTCTATGCATAAGTGCCAAGTGGATTATTAATTTTTCGGACTATGTCATGGCGAAACAACAGATGTGCACATTTGCCAATCGAAATGTTTCCAAAGACAAGTTCCGAAATGTGTAAACAAAAAAAAAAATTGAGATAAATCAGAAAATTAATGACCCAAAAATAATGTAAAAATATCAAATTAAAAACTTGTTATTGAAATGCTTGTGCGAAAAACATGCGTTTATATATATATGCAAGAGTTTATATTTAGTTATGTATAACTTATTCATTCCGCCTATGTACATATTCACATACATATGTATTTATTACTTCTTGCGATTCGCCGACAGGTCACCTTGTTTTTCGGCTTTTTAAGAAAATTCTTGTAAACATTTATTTTCCTTTTAATGGCGTTCTTTATAGTGTTTATATTTTTATTTTGTTTTGAGTTAATTTTTGTAAACAAAATCTGTCTACGTGCTCTCCAGCAGCTGTTTTTTACATGCCATTCGAATGTCCTCTCCACAAAAGTGTCAACATATTTTTATTTTTAAATTTCCACATTTAGCTATTAAATTTATTTTTGATGCCCCTCTGAATAATAGTGCGAAATTTCGTAAAAGATTCCAAGTGTGCACAGTTTATTTCATTTAAGAAAACTCGTCAAAAAATCGGATGGGATCTTTTCGAATTCTTTAAAATTTCTCTACAATTCAGAATACTTTGAAAACAATGGTTTGCAGGGTATACTGCAATATCCTATAATTTTTTATTATACGAGTATATTTTTTTATTCATACTCGCATACACAAATATCTTAATTTATGAGACATTTTTGGTTTATGTATTCCATTTTTTTAAATAATTCCTACACATTATTTTTTGTTTTTTGTTTTAATTTGCAGATCTTGTATATTTCCTACATTGGAAAAATATATGCATGATATATAAATCTGAAATATTGCTGAATATAGTATATGTATGTATGTATGTCTATACAGTTTTTGGGAACATCTGCAGGAGTATTAACTATTAACAAGTTAACCTTATACCATGTTCTGACCGACAACGAAAACACTGTGGAAAAGAGGAGTTTGGGATTGTGGGCTGAAGGCTGTTCACACCGGCTGTTAGTGTTTTCGTTGACATTTCGTATAACCTTTGTTTGCAGTTTTCTACAAAAAAAGAAAACAAAACCAAAATACTTTTCTTTCATTTTCTTTTCATTGACAACATTTTTCTTGTATTCATATTTTAGTTTGGCCAGCCAATTAACAATAAATCCGAACTGGCGTATTAAAGATGATAAAATATGACTTCTATTTCGGTAAATAATCAAAAAAAGAACTAGTGAAGACATCAATTGGAACAAGTGGAACGTGAGTTTTCAAGTAGTTTTCAGCGAAAACTGGTTTCCGTTCAACATATTTTACGTGGAAAAAACACAAATTTTACGTCGAAAACCAGTTTTAGCAACGAAAACAAGTTTCGGTTGATGTGTTCGATAGTTATGCGGTAACATACATAAGAAAAAAAAAAAAATATATATATATTTCGACGAATTGATAACCTTCTCCTTTTTGTAAAGTTGGCTAAAAAAATTAGGCACCAACTCTATCGAAAACCAGAAACCATAAATCGAGGAAAATGAACATAAAAGTGTATAAGTTTCATCGAATTAATGAATTTATTTTTGTTTAAATTCTTTTTTAAAATATTTTATTACCTTTGAAAGGTGAGCGCATCTTGTGTTTATCGAACTTTTTATTAAACAAGTATTTTTTAAGCAAAAAACACAACCGGCTTCAATTCTTATATACAAATTTAGGGGCACCGTTAATTTCTTCATGAACCAATGATCAGACCTAAACCAAATTACGGGATGACCCTTGAGGTACCATCTTTCCGATAAAAGGAAAAAATAATTATTAAAATCAGAGACCCAAAATAATAATTATTTCATGGTGGAGTTTTAAAAAAGTCATCAAAATTTTCGTAAGAAGTAGTCCTGTACTGTCCCGTACCTAGCCCCGAACTGGTCCCAACTAATCGTGAAATGCTCCTCCGTCGTTTAAGACTTAAACAATTTTTTCTGCGCGCTCATAATTATTATGAAAGACTTTTATAATATAAGTCTTAAAATAAAGGTCTTTGAAGACTTAAAAATATTTATCTCAATGAAAATTATTATGAACAAACTTGTATAATATAAGTCTTAAAATAAAAGCCTTTGAAGATTTAGAAATATTTATCTCTCTGATAATTGTTATGAAAGGACTTTTATAATATAAGTCCTTGAATAATAATTATAGATGACTCCAAAAATATTTATCTTAATATATCTTAATATAATGGTTATTCATTGACTTTTTTCTTTTCTTTTTAGTTATGTCTCTGATTAAAATCGGTTCATATTCTACAAAGTTATGCTTTTTTTGAAGTCGGTTAAAAATGTTTGAGTTCTTTGTTTATTTTATGTAAATAAAGTGCAATTTATGAAATTTTAAAAAGTTCATTTATTTATTACATACTGTACATAAAACTTGCACAAATGTATTCTAAAGAGCATATTATCTGAAGCGAATTTTCTGGTGATATATCTACAAGTACAAGTATAAATCCTCACTTAGACATTTATTTGTCCATTGTCATACCACATTACACAAATTCTTAGAACTGTGACTGTGTTAAAACTAAGAGAAGCGCTGGGTGCTCACAACAAAGTTCCACAGATGTCATCTGATGTCCGCTCAGGAGAGCCCCTCGGGTGTGTTGACGGAATGTTCACCGAGGTGCTTAAATCTTAATCTAGCGAATCCCGGGCAGCTGAGGAGGAAGTGCTGAGACGATGCCAGCTGCGGCAGTAGGGATCCATGACGATCTTGAGTCACATCTCGTGGATTCCTATAGGATAGAGGTTCCCAAACTTTTTTCTCGTAGACCCCTTTGAAAACTTTAATGGTTTCGTTGGACCCCCTGCAGCTACATTTCTGACATATTCCCAAAGTTCTTCAAAAAATGTGAAGATTAGATCTAACATTCACATTTTTAAAACACAAAACTTGAAACAACAAAACCGCAAATCTATTTACGCCATAATTTTAATTCAGAAACTGACAATAGAGAAAATACCGAATTTAGAAAAATCGATGACAAACAACCAAGTCGGCAAGAAGCACAAAAAGTGTTCCACCGCCTCATCCTCTGCGAGTTAGAATGGGTAAATGGAGTTGTCATTTACCTCTATCACAGTGAAGTGACCAGTTAGTAATCCAACAAGTTGTCTGAAGACTCGTCAGCTCAGTGAGAAAAAAAAAAACTAGAAATATCTTCTGAAATTGAAGGCAACATGAATTTTTCCAGCCTGCATCCACTCAATGCCTCCTAGTCATTGCTGAGCGAAGTATTCACCCAGTTTCTGATGGTGGTTTCGATGAATAAAGTGGTGGTTTCCACCACGTAGTCGATGGCTTTGAGGATTGCAATTACCTCAGACTGGAAGACTTAAGCTTATTCTCCAAGAGAAAAGTGAAGCTTGTCCTTATTACCTTCGAAAAAGAGCCCAGATCCTGGTCCAGAGTCAATTTTGGAGCCATCAATGAAAATCCGACTATGTGTGAGTCAGAGCTTAGTGCTGGAAATAAACCAGCACTCAGCTTCAGGGAACTCAACATTATAGTCGCTTCAATAAAGCTAATGGTGACGTAAATACTATCCTGTAGCATTGAAAAGACCAAAATCCGTTTCTTTTTAGTCTGAAGCTGACCGTTAAGGCTTCCCTACCTATGACGACACAAAGTGACGGTAATAGCAGCAGTGCGTCAAGAGCACCATACACCACTAAAAAAAGTTAACTAAAGAGGCTATGAAGCAATCATTTTCGTTCTTTACTATGAAAACCAGAAACATTTTCGTGGACCCCCATATATTTTTCACGCCAACGTAGACCTCCGTCGAGTCTCCCGTGGATCCTGTGGGTCCACCTGGATCACTTTGGGAATCACTGCTATAAGAGGATGTCCGGTCAGTACACCTATAAGAGAGCTTGGCCTTAGCCAGCTGCAGTAGCTCCGTTGGCCGCCCGGGTGCCCTGCCTAGGCAGCTCATCAGCTTAGCAATTTCCAGTGATATCACTCTGCCCTGGGACCCAATTTAGATTGATTTGGAAGTCGGCTGCATCTTTTATAGCGGCCACCTCGGCCTGATAGACGCAGCAGAGGTCCGGCAGTCTGAACATAAGATCCACTAAGAGTTCCTGACAGTAGACACCTCCTCCAACTGGAATTAAGTGAGTACTCAGCCGCAGGTAACTCCTCTTGTTTTAGTTATTTAAGTTAAAAATTATCTAAAAAATTAACAAAAGTATAGGGAATAAAGAGAAAATTAAGTACTTTTAAGAGATAGGTCGTTTTTTTGTAGATTTTTTTTTATTGAGAGAAAAATGCATAATTCTTACATAACCTTTAAGTATTATTTTTTTTACTTAAAAGTGATATTTGAATAATCTTTTAAATTTTGAGTCGGAATTGGCTGGCCATATTTAGACTATCAAAAACGTGGAAAATGAAGAGTTTGGAGTTTAATGTGAGAAATACCTGTACTTGTGGGTATTATTTCTACTGCCAGTAATGAACTATTTATTATTTGAAACAAAAGACGGTTTGCCAATTTGTTCCAGCAAAGTTTGCTCCTTATAACATTTCGGCAGATTTTCTAAGAAATTCATAGTATTCGGGGTTTCAATTGAAAATAATATAATTTGGCAATATTTTTTTTCAAATTAGCCACTGTATAATTTATATATGTAACTAAGTGGCATTTTTTTCTTTAATATAAATATTTAAACAAAAACTGCATTCAAACTTTTTAAATAGGAACAAATTAAAAAAAGGACTCTTTTTGACTGATCGGTCGTCAAGGGCAAATTTTTTTTTTGCAAAAATGTTAGAAATCGGATGCCAATCAATAAGAAATCGCGTTCTTTTAAATAATCTACTTGTTTGGTCAAAATTAATTTTGGCCACAAAATGGGTCAATTTACCCGTAGTGTAATGTATAATTTCTTTAGCAAAGACAATGGTGTCTTAGAATGGGCCTAGCAGGCTCTCTTTCAGCTGCAAAATAGGCGAAAAGGTCTTACAGGATCCAGGGCTGTATAGCCGATCTATTGGGAATAAAACTAAAAGAAGTACAAATATTGTTGACAACTGTAGCCAGTGTACATCATCGTATGCAAAAAAGAAACAGGAATGTGACCAAACGTTCATTGTGAAGTCAACTTCTTACTTGCGTGGTACTAGACCAAAATGAATGACACCAATAAATGTGTTCACGTTAAGTATCATGTCGGGAATTTTGTAGGCGGTACGTATCTACGAGGAAAAAATTTACTTTTGATGGTTTCATAGGATTTATATTTACTTTTGCTATTTTTGGAACGTTGTGTGTTTCCACCCCGCGATCGAGAAGAGAGTATGGAGGTTTGAAACGGTACGTAGGTCAAACAGCGAAAACAATTGAAAATTAAAAAAAGAGCAAAAAAAAATACAATTTGAACAATTTCTTGTGTGTACCAGCAGCTGTTAAAACAAGGATAAGGAAACAAAATCTAATCTTTTTTTTTCGGTGACCACTGGTCACATTTTTAATTAGACCCAAATTTTTATGAAAATATTTGGTATTGGTTGTTTTGCAATTATCACTAGTCAGGCAATCCATTTAATCCTTTTTTCGGTGATAAAAGTAACAAGAATTGTTTGAAAACTCTCCGGAACAGTTTCTGAAAAGTTTTTTTTTTCAATATATTTGCATTCAGCGGTTAGTATCCAATTAGCGAATCCGTATTGGGAAAATTTATTTTGGAAAGATTAACCCTGACTTATACGCTCCTCTTTAAATGGGAGTAATATTGTTTTCATTCCAGTCTATATACATACATAAGTGTATACTATATGTACATATCTATATATGTATTTAAAAAAATTTTAATTTTTTAGGTAATTACTTCAAAGCACATTTCGTTGGTAATAAATCTAATTTTTTACATTAAAATTAAGTCTCTGTGTGCAAATTTTCAGTGGTTTAAAAATATTTGAGGCGTGAAGCATACATTTTCAAATTCTTCACGAACTTATTAAACAACCTACGATAAATACCGCTAAATGCCAATTGTCGGTCAATAAATATGTACATACATACATATATTCACTAAATAAAATGGTAATAAATAAGAATTAAAATTAAATATTTTCAAGAAGAAAATGCGCTCGTGTGGGTGCAGTTATATTTATAAAAAAGATTAAATCTGGGATGCAACGCTCGAAAAATCAATAAAATCACACTGGTGGATTTCTTTGATCACAAATCAAGCGATAATTGAAAATTTCACAGATCAATTTATGTTCAGACATACATACATATATAGGTATGTATGTCCTGTGGCTAGACTATTGCTGCTTTGAATGTTAAACCCCATTTTATGGATTACATGTTGGCAAATTTACACACACATTACTTTTTTTTTGTTGCAATTTTTGAGAATATCGAACAAACACTTTCGATACGATTTGCACACCGACCTTTATTTCAAGTAGTGTTTATATGTAGTACTATGTATGTATGTAACTCCAGCCTTAGCAAATTTTGTAAAGTGTGCACTTTTCCGTAACAATCACAAGTCTATTAATTTGCGGGGAACTCAGAAATTTCGACAGCCAACACCAACACTTGTACTATACGTACTATTTTGGCTTTGAACACTTCTCGATTAGTGGACACTTGTTTGCAGCACACAGATTTTCGAATGGAAATGCTCACACACGCTCGACACGATCTCGCTCGTCAATGGCTACATAACGGGTGATTTTTTTGAGGTTAGGATTTTCATGCATTAGTATTTGACAGATCACGTGGGATTTCAGACATGGTGTCAAAGAGAAAGATGCTCAGTATGCTTTGACATTTCATCATGAATAGACTTACTAACGAGCAACGCTTGCAAATCATTGAATTTTATTACCAAAATCAGTTGGCAGAAAATCCGCTTTTTTATCGACAAATTTTGTTCAGCGATGAGGCTCATTTCTGGTTGAATGGCTTCGTAAATAAGCAAAATTGCCGCATTTGGAGTGAAGAGCAACCAGAAGCCGTTCAAGAACTGCCCATGCATCCCGAAAAATGCACTGTTTGGTGTGGTTTGTACGCTGGTGGAATCATTGGACCGTATTTTTTCAAAGATGCTGTTGGACGCAACGTTACGGTGAATGGCGATCGCTATCGTTCGTGCTAACAAACTTTTTGTTGCCAAAAATGGAAGAACTGAACTTGGTTGACATGTGGTTTCAACAAGATGGCGCTACATGCCACACAGCTCGCGATTCTATGGCCATTTTGAGGGAAAACTTCGGAGAACAATTCATCTCAAGAAATGGACCGGTAAGTTGGCCACCAAGATCATGCGATTTGACGCCTTTAGACTATTTTTTGTGGGGCTACGTCAAGTCTAAAGTCTACAGAAATAAGCCAGCAACTATTCCAGCTTTGGAAGACAACATTTCCGAAGAAATTCGGGCTATTCCGGCCGAAATGCTCGAAAAAGTTGCCCAAAATTAGACTTTCCGAATGGACCACCTAAGACGCAGCCGCGGTCAACATTTAAATGAAATTATCTTCAAAAAGTAAATGTCATGGACCAATCTAACGTTTCAAATAAAGAACCGATGAGATTTTGCAAATTTTATGCGTTTTTTTTAAAAAAAAAGTTATCAAGCTCTTAAAAAATCACCCGTTACTTATGATGATGGCAATAACGAAGGCGATGGCTTTGGTTGGCTAGCAAACAGACGGACAAGCGACGAAAGTCAAGCGAACGTCAGCCGACGATCGCGAAAGTGATATTTTAAAAGAAAAAATGTACATATGTATATGTATGTACTATATAATTGTATGTGCGCGTGTGTGTAGGGACCAGGACAATGGGATGACCAAGTGGTAAGTAGAGCTACATACATATGTATGTATGTATATTGAAGTTTTTCTGCAAGTAGCAGCCAAAGATACACGTATTTGTACATATGTACAGTTGCTGCCCAAAATACGTAACCATGCACATCCACTCGGCGTTGCTGTGCATACCTGCAAGCTTAGCAGTCTATTTAAAAACGTTGTTGAAAAATTTTCTGAGATAGGGAAATTTTTGTGATCAATTGTTTAGATCGTTAAGTTCGTCCATTTTGAAGTTAAACAACCAAATAATTTACAATTCTCTGGTGGAGCTTATAAGGAAGAAGCTCTTGTGCAGAGTGATCACGGCAGCAGAGGAAGAGGGAGGCTCCCACTGCGATGTATACACTAAGTAGAGCAGGACTTGGCTTCACTTAGCATTTCCAATTGTCGTCAGTTGCCACAAAAGATAAACGACTGGTGTGCTTTGTTGAACTCCACTCGCAGCCCTGCCCTGAGCCACTCATTTCGACTATAAGACTTCTGTAGTGTCTTCCAGGCTGAGGTCTCATCTATAATGGAGGCTATAAAAAAACCTTGTACTGATCTAAAAAGGTAAAGATGTGTTCATCTTTAGTGAAAGCCAGGCAGCAATTAAAGCTGCGAGTCAAGTCAAAAATTGTGCTGGAATGAAGCCGATCTAAGTAAGGGGCTAAGTAGAACAGTCTAAACCTCATTTGGGTTCCCGATCATAGGGCCATAGAGGGTAACTATATGGTGGATGGACTTATGAGGTGGATACGACCAAGCAGATTATTCCGGACAAAGAACGTATTGATCTGCCCTTCGCCACTTGCAAGCTACTTTTAGGAGCCTGAGATGGATTCAAACTACGACCTGTCGAATTTCTAGCCACACTTGGCCTAGTTGGGATCAAAAAGGTCTCGAAGTGTATACTCTCTAAAAATGGAGGATATATCACACACAATTGGTGCTATAACAGGCCACCCGGTATTATCGAGAAGCAGATTGCGCTTTGTGGAGTTTCCTTTCTTTAATGACCTTGAAAAATTGGGAGATTTAACCCTGGGTGCCTGACGAGTTTCCTCGATGCCTCAGAATGGTTAAGCAAAGGGGAGTGAAAACTCTTAGTTGGCATAACAACGGGCCTTCATTTCGTGGCCTGTCTTTGTCTCTGCGTAGCAATGACAGTCCACACCTTTCTGTCTACCTATCTTCCTACCAATTTAACTGTAAAAATAGTAGATTGTGTGTGGTTGAGTCCAGAGATGAAATTTATGAAAATTATGAAATATAGAACGCCAGAAGCTAGTTATCTTCAGAGTTGACAAAACCTATAAGGAAGTGGGCTGCCTTTACCGAAATTACTCACAGAGACGACCATAAATTACCACAAAGAAGATTGGTAGAAGAATAAAATAGATACAACGGTCTTTGTTCTAACAGTTCCTTCTAGGCTCAAGTTTGAAGGTAAACCAGGTCAGTATATCTCAAATATCCCGAGTCGACTTTAAAAAGAAGGAAAAAAATCCGTACATTAACAAACCCAGTCTTCAGAACAGGATGGAGAACAGGATGTTGAGGTATACATTCAGGTACATAATAGGAAGAAGTTTTTCTTCAGCGGGGCGTGGGATCCACAAATAACTTTCTTCCAAAAATATTCAGAAAGCACTATGTCCTCTCCTTACCAACACCATTGGCAAGATTGTCGCAGAATAATGGCGCTCATTGTGGTCCTGTTTTTGCATTAACCTTTCTTTTTTGTTGGTAATGCATTTTGATTTAAAGCTAAGTTGGTATTTTAGTACGTTAAATAGTATGCCTACAAACAGAATTATTACTTCTTTATTTTAAAAACATAAAGTATCAAATATACGAATTGTCTTCAACTAGTTTGTTTACTTATTTTTGACAGCTGCTGTACATATAGTTGTCAAGTTCCTACTTCTGGCAGTGAGCAGGTTATGGCGGCGCTAGATGCATTGTAGGACAACGTCTGACTTGTCACATGCTGAGCGGCCACAAAAATATTACTTACTTACGTGCATACATACATTCATGCATACATATATACATTTGCAGGAGGTGGCATTTGTTGTTGCCGGCGGCGGAAATCACAAGCAAAACACCTACACTTGTATGTACATATGTATGTACATATCAACACATTGGCAGCCATTGTTGTTGTTGGCTTACCAAAACAACTTTTTTTGATTTTTATTTGTGTTTCTAATTAAAAATACATACTCTTATTCAAATTAAATATTTTTGCATGCAGCACTCGGAAATTTATTTACATAATTACATATATATTGTATGTAAGAAATAATATGTATACATACATATGTATACGTTCTTCTTTTGCACAGCACTTGAAAGAAAATTATTATTTTTTCTCTGCGCCCATTGAAATTATTAAAATTTTCAGAAATTTTTCGACGCCAGCATTTTTTCGCTTTTCATTAAAATATGCAAAATATCCGTGTTGAAAATCACAAATTAACATGCAACACATACGGACAAACATACAAACATGGAAAAAAATATTATAGCTAATGAAGAGCGAAGGAAAGAAAATGCATTAAATATAAGTACTTATGTATATTATTATATAGTATACATACATAGTATATACATGTGTATATGTATAATGACTACATAACTATGTACATGTGTACAGCTGTATAAAAAGTCATGTATAAATATGAATGCAGCAATTTGCATTAAATAATACGAAACAAATTCATTCCCATTCAGTTCGGTCTAGCGCTCGTCAAACCAATTCAGATGCTGTATGGATTGGACAAGCAAATTTACATTCAGTACATAAATAGTGTGTACAGTTGGCGAAAAAAGTAAGTTGTCATAGATGAAGTAGAAGCTTACAAACTTTGTTTTATTAAATAAATAGTATATGTATGTATGTATGTACATTAAAGTGGTCCAAAAATGTATGTAAAAAAATAAGGTCGGATTTTTAATGCCGCCACCCCCTAGGATTGCTATATACCGAAAAAAAATATACCCATATTTTTTTTATTTTGAATTAAAAAAAATTAAGGTAGTGCTCAAAGCGCTCAAAGTTTTCCATGTATTTTATATGGAGAAAAAACATCTTTTCGTAGAAATAGAGTAGAATTCTTGAAAATCAATATTTTTCGATCGGAAAACTTTACTTATCTTCAGGAGATTCCCAGTAATAATACTCAATTTTTCTTTAACAATTTTTTCATGGTAACTATATTTTATAGGTCCTAAGCCCTTAGAAAATGCAATGTGGGACCAATAAAAAATCTTTAATCATAAAAAATGGTTAAATAAACAATTGGATATTAGTCTCCTGAAGAGAACGATAGTTTTCCGGCAAGAATGATAGAATACAAGATTGCGCCGATCAGAGAGGATTTTTGAGAATAACTTTTGGGTGACGTCACACTGGTGCAATTGCGAGAGAGAAATGCCAAAACGTGAGCAAGAATGGAAGAAGAAGAAAAAATGTTGCAAGGAAAACGTAAACAAGTTGCACAAGTGTGACGTCATGCAAACAACGATTCTGTCAAACTCGTTAAGAGATGAATAGCGGTCCGAGATCGGCGCAACCTTTGTATTCTCTCAATCGTGGTTTTCCGGTCGAAAGGTATTGCTTTTAAAGAGTTTTATACCATTTCTACGAAAAATTGTTTTTTCTCCCTAAATATTTTTTGAAAAAATAGGGGTATATTTTTTTCGATATAGATCAATCCTAGGGTGTGCCGGCATTAAAACTCCGACTTTATTTTTTTGGACCACTCTAATGTACATATGTAAAAAAATGAGTTTTTAGTCTGACTGTAAATTCCGAAGGAATGAGAAAAATTATATTTTTTTTTTCGAAACTGCTTGTTCAGCGAACCTCTCTTTTGGTACGAGCTAATATATGTATGTATATGTAATTCTTGAAAAACAGATTTTTTAAGAGATTCTTTTTCAACTTTCTTCTTGTTAATCCTTGTAATCATTCATAATATGGTATCAGAAAAGATAGATTGTTGATTGAAATAGTAGTGCGTGGACATGACTTAAGGTCAAAGTCTTGGCTGGTATAAGTTCTAATAAAAGTTTCGAAGCTTCCAAGCTGGTCCAACCAACGGCCTTATAGTTTCTTTCGAAGTTGCTCTGGTGTTTTGTAATTTATTCTCCTCTCGTGGACTGTTTGATCACATGGCCATTTTCCACTCCCAATATGATTGAAGCTGAGTACAGTGGAAATGGGCTTCGCGTAAACCCAACCAAAACTACATTTGCTATATTCACTAGAAGGAGAAGATGGGATTGTTTAATTCTGATCACACTTAAAGGAATGACAAATGCGATTTCTTCTTTAGTAAACTATACAAGCTAGCATAAGATCCCCAAAGCGTTCGCGATATTTTAGTAATATAAACAGGTCTTTAGCCTAACGAGTAGTCTGTCAACAAGGGGGATTCTTTGGATCTGTACCTCTATGAGAATACCCACTATTAGTTATGCGTCAGTGCTATGCTGTAGCAGAATGTCAATAAATGCATTAAATATATACTTGCTCAACTTCAAAGAAGAACCGCCATCCTTTTCAATGCCTCAGAACAGTACGCCCCTATTACCCTTGTTGCGGTATTCTACAATGTTCAGGTGATTGACACCGAGTGCTGGCTTAATATCAACACTGAGACTATATTTGCACATTGTTAAATGGTGCCGAAACTACAAACCGGATTCTGACTTGGTCACTTCACTTTTCTCTTGGAGAATATGCTTCGTTGGATGTGGACCACGTGCTGGAAAATATCTGAAGAGCTAGGAGCTTAGGCGTCTGTAGGGCCAGCCAAGTTGCATTCGAGGTTTTGGCTAGCTATCCAACTATTTAAAGTCTAGTTCGGTAATGCAAAACTCAGCTAAAATATATTGGAAATATAACGAATTTGTTTTACTGTGGTTGGCAGATCACTTGGGACCCCTATTGTGAGTATCGACTAGTAGTAGATAAACGACTATTATCCGATTATCGCTTTTCCATGGTATTGTGAATGTCGATTTCTCGCTGAATAAGCGACTGTGATTAGTTTTTAGTCGCTCATCTTTCCTAAACTGATTATTTCTAGAAGGATGTGCGCCTATTATTCATTCACACTGACTTATTGAAAGAGACAACGACGTTCACAATACCATAGAAAAGCGGTAATCGAATATTAGTCGTTTATCTACTACCAGTCGACACTCGCAATAAGGGTTCTAGCCATCTGTGTGGAGAGAGCTCAGTGCAGTATTTCTTGGCCCTCAACAAATTAAAGCTCTAGCACCTTCGACCATGGAAGCCACCGTCAGGCACTGAGTGAATAATTAAATATTGAGCACAGCAATGACTCAGAGACCTAGAAGGGCTGGCTACAGATGGACGAAACTTATATTGCGCTCCATCTTAGAAGGTCTTTCTAGGGATTTGCGTTTCAACTAATCTTTTTGCGTACTGGCAACTTATTTTTGAACTATATCAGTTAAATGCAGCGGTAATTCCACAAGCACAAAACAGAAATGTATGTATAATGTATTTCAGTACACGTCTTTTCTCAAATCCATACAAATGAACATGCAATTTCTCAGAAATATCACTTTAAATGGTGTTACACTATAAAGAACCGATCAAGTTAAATACCTAGGTTTAATTCTGGATAGGAAATTAAATTGGGGATCTAACATCGATCCTCAAGCCACAGCAGTTTTATACTAGTGCACCGGAATTATCGGCAAAAATTGGTGTCTGCTGCTCAAGATCGTAGCATGAATCTATACCGCGGTGAATCTAGATGCTCTAGGAACACTTCTGCATAAAAAAGAAAATAAAAAAATGTCGCTTACGTCCTTTTGGCGGTTAGGGATCGATATGCTCTCAATAAAAAGGTAATGAAAGGGACAAGGTTCAAGGGCTGGCTTCTCTACTGATAACAGGAGTCATGAAGACAATAGACACTAAAGCGCTCCACTGAGTACTTGTACTTCATCCGACGGATCTGTACGTAAGAAAGATGGCATGTAACACAGCCAGGCTTAGGCTAGGCTTAACGCGACCATGAAATGGACTCATCCCACCCACCTGCACTGCCAACACCAAGTTCATGACCCGTATTCCCTCCATTGAGGGAATGGTCGTTAGATACAGTCAGGGAAAGAGGATCAATCCATGTCTATACGGGTGGATCAAAACTCGACAATAGAGTTTGGGGTGGGGTTTATTTGGAACAATTAGGTGAATCATTCAGCTGACGCCTTCCAGACTAAAGCAGCGGAACTGACGGTTATCACTGGTACAGTGTGATACGATTCTGATGTCTACATTTTCATTGACTACAGCCAATCGGCCATTAAATCTCTGGAAAAAATGTCGCTGTCAATGCCGCCGCTCTGAGACATTCCGCACACACATTGGCTGGGTAGCTGGCCATTGCGCTATTCAGGGAAATTGCAAGGCTGACGAACTCGCGCGTCATGGAAGGGCATTGACTTATATAGATATAAGGGATACTCTTGGCGTCGCTCTTCAAACATGTAAATTTCTACAGAATCAAAAATTCATAGAAATAACCAATGAAAGATGGCGAAGAGAACCGACCAGCCATATTGCCAAAACACTCTGGCTAGCCATAGATGTTCAACGTACTATTTAAGACTCTACTTAATCTAAGGAGGTAGGACATTCGCATAGTAACTTATTTTTCTCGTCCACTGTACGTGCGTTCTTATTGAGCTTCATGAAAATACATAAATGTACAGATGTAATTAAAATTAAGCGATTAAAAATCCTTTCCTATGATTTTGCACTCATCCAATGTTGGCATTTTTGATTGAGTTGCAATTCACATACACGTGCCAATTGTATGTATGTGTGCTTACGTTTTACACATATGTATGTTTGTATCAACAATGTAGATTCTATATACATAAGTAGATGTATGCTTAATTCGTGGGTGGACCGCAACAGCTGTTGCATATGCATATTCGAGTACATACATATTTATGTACATACCTATGTATACTCGTATGTATCTTGGCGTGTTGGCTTGCTGCAACATTGCTAATGTCGTCGCATTGCCTCAAATTTTCGTCAAGATTAATATCTGTCGGCTCTCATGTGAATGCACTTGTATTTACAAATATACATATGTATGTATGCATGTACTAAGTATAGCATACTTTACAATAATACATGCACTTTTAATACTCACATGCATAATCAAAACAATTAGATCTCAAAAGTTTAATACATACTTAACAACAGACAATACGATACAAATCTTCCTGGGACTGTCAGCATTTTTAATTTTCATGCTTGTTTTTGTTTCTATTTCAAAAAATTCGACGCGACATAATGATTTTTGAATTTCGCAATCCAATTTTTTTCAAATTTCTTTGAACTTAACATAATAATTACTTTCTACTACGGGTTTCTAAAGTTTTTTTTTATGAAAAAAAGAGCACAAGACATCTCATGTTTGCAACAGAAATATATGCCCGTTCCACTAACCTCATTTAAAATTTTGATTTAAGTTGAAAAACAAACACTTGCTTTAATGGGTTCAGCGCCAAAGGCAACAAAGGTGATTGGTCCGTATCGCACCGGTTCCAGTTTGTTTGGAAATGTTCCGTTCGTGAACTGGTTTGTTTTTTAGCAACTGTCACCATGACTTTTTTCCACCTGACTCCATAAAGTCGTAACACTCTGAAAAATTCTGCAGGAATGGCCTGCGGAGTGTCGTTAGCGTCATCCTTGGGAGGGCTGGACACTCGCACAGGAATTGTTCGACTGCTTGTTTTAAACCGGGGCCATCACAACTGCGACAGAACCTGTTGAAGGACAATCCAATCCTTTCGGCATGTAGCCCAATGGGCCATTACCCTGTGCACTCTGCAGTAAGTTTGTAGGTATCTTTTTTGCTCATTCCTAAGAGAGCTTTGGTTTTAAGTGGGTCGTAGGATAGCCAGAATGGCGAGGGACACATTCCTTGCTAGTTCGTCCGCTGCCTCGATTTCGTAATTGTTTCTATGTCCCGGAACCCATATTTGGGTAATTTCGTATTGATCAGAGATATAGGCAAACTCTCTCCTACAGTCTTCCACTAGTTGAGATCTAATAGAGGTACAAGTCATATATGTGTGTAACTGTTTTACTTTCTTAGAGGGAAGAACGCATGTCAAGCTTGTAGAAAATTGGGTAATATATTGTCAAAACTGCTAAATAATAGCGGCATTGTACAAATTTAACACCAGACACGCGTATACAAGTTCACGCGATTGTTTTCTTTATCAGAATTTTTTTTAGCGTTGGGAGCACTCTATAAATTGCCGCATACCCAGGCGGACTAGGTTGCTTGCAAAATGTACTTATGGCACCGTTCTTTTTGCACTCAGAAATAGTTTCATTACCGATTATCCGGATATTCAAAAAATTCGGATGGAACACCTAGCCCTACGAAACTCCGTTCAGGACTGCCATCTTGGTGCTAATCAGGTAATTTTGCTCTGATATCGTGATTAACTGTAGATTTTTCTTAATTGGAAAACGTTCGATAGTTACGATCGAAGATTCTTTTTGGAGTATATATACAGATTTTTCACCTCAAAGACACTTTAAAGAAATACTTAAACGACATATTGGATTCTTCTCAAATTTGTTTGTGCTTACACATGGTGATATTATAAAATAATTAGGGCTCGAAATCTCATGCAAATGCATGTTTTTATTGAGCATCTTCAAATGTAAATGGTTTAGTTATCCTTCCGAATCATGAAATTTCTTTTAAAATGGCATTCAATCGTTAGTGCATATTTTGCAAAAAATGCCTGTTTCTGCTTATTAATTGCGCATATTTTAGTATATTTTTACAATAAATGCATATGGTTTTGGCATATTTTTCTTTATTTACAACCACTTAAATTTAGTGCGAAATGTCTTGACAAACAAAATTGGCTAACATCTTTTCCCAAATATCCATCAGAATATCTTCTCGGATAGTCAAGCAGCGATATGACTAAAATGAGTAAAACAATCTACCTTTTTGTCGCTTAAAAATATATGTATTTCAGAACGATTGTTTCGACACGTGCATGGTGTTCTCAAGCATGCATCTGCGCTGGATTAGCAATTGGCCAGCGTCTATATGTAGCTTTAAAATAATATATTAAATTTTGCATTTATGTAAGTACTGTAATTTTAAACTTTTTAGTAAGAGTATGCGGAGACTGTCATATTTTGTATTTTACCTTTAATTTTATTTGTATTTGCTATGTTCCGGTTCGGTGCTCACATTGCGCGTGATAATGGCGCATTTGGGCGGATTGCCCATAGTAGTAATTACCTATAAAATAATTGCTTAAGAGCTTTTTCGAGTATTTTCGTATTTAAATCTTCAAAATTCTAATTATTCGGGTGTCTTCGCAACAGCAACAAAGAGAAAGCGTTTGTGTATGTGTGTTCGCGTTGAAAATATTTTAGAATAATTTACTTAGCTTTAGTACAGCCGCTATGGTGTAGACATTAGCAGTGCGCGCTACCACTCCGCAGGGCCTGGGCTCAGTCAAAGGAAGATCGCAAAAAAAATATAGAAAAATGGTTTTTCTTAACAGCGGCAATGGTAAATCTCCGAGTGTTTTTCTGCCTTGAAAAACAGCTTCTTATAAAAATACAATCACCGTTCGGAGTCGGCGTAAAATTGTAGATCCCTCCCTTTTGTGTGACAACATCATGGCGCACGGCACAAATCGGAGGAGAAGCTCGGCCAAACACTAACATATGTGTAAGCGCCAATCTACTATTTTTATTACAGTACATATCGAACGCCCTATCTCAGAATTTTATTGAAAAACACCCTATCTCATAATTGGGTTAACGAACGCCCTATCTCAGAATTCGGCTCAAAATAGCCCTATCTCACTTCAAAATGTATTGAAAATGTGCTGATATAGAGCGTTTTTGAATCGGCAGCTGAGATAGGGCGTTTTCCACTGTTGAAATTTCGAAAAAAAAACTTGTATACTTTAATTTAAAAAATGTTTAATTTATTGCATTTTCTTCTATTTGCATGCACTGTGCATCGTTCACTCAATTTTACATCCCTCGCACTGAAAATAAAATTTCGTACAATTTACGAAATCTTACGGTTATTTTACGAAATATGTACATTCGTAAATTACTGAACAAATCTCTGTACGAATAATTTTGTATATTGTACGAAGGTTTTAAAATTTACGAAATCTACAATTCTGTATTCGTACAATTTACTTAATACTTTCGTAAATAGAACAAATGCAGATTTTTCTTTTTTTAATTCGTACAACAGACGAATATTTTCGTACAATATACTAAATTACCGTCAGTTTAATATTTCATCATATTTTTAGAATATAATTTTAAAAGTTTTAAGAAGCTTTTGCTGGATAAAAATGAAATATTAAGTTAAATGTTAAAGCTGTGGATAAATGCTTTTAAGCATACCATGTTCTTAACATCACCCACGCTGAGCTTTGCTCTGCAATGTGGGACTTCATAAATAGGCAATTTCATCAGTTATCTATCAACGGCAAGCCCAAGCCAGGAACAGACACACTACTTAACGACATTTTAAGTAAGTTCATGTATGGTTTTTCACTGAAACTTGCCTTTTAGGCGCCTTATAATTTTCTTTTAATTTATAGTCGAGAAAGGAAACAAAATATTGCAAAACATTTTGTTAAAGAAAAACGCTTAAAATTAGAAATAAAAGCAAAATAAAGGTGATGTGTTATAATTCGTCTTATGTTTTTTACAGTGTATTGAATGAAAGCAATCGGATGTTCTATGAAACAACAGCAGATTTTAGGAAAATAATTTCGTTAAATATACGAACTACTTTGTGCATTTTACAAAAATTTCGTAAAAAAATAAAGAAATAGTACGAAATTCTTTAGTAAGTAGTACGAAATTCGTTCGTAAATAGTACGAATACGTTCGTAAAATGTACTAGGATCTGATGTGTCATATTTTCGTAGTATGTACGAAAACGGTTTTATACAATCAACGAAAACTTTCGTGGCTCAAAATCACGAAAACTTTCGTAAAATGTATGCAAATTTTCGTTATATTTACGCAGACTTTATTTTCAGTGCGGACAATAAGTGCAATTCAAGACCTTTAATTCGAGTCAAAGCCCTAGGCCCCCTGGGAGCCTAGTTATAACCATATAGTAGTATAAACCAAGCTTCGAAACTGCTGTACTAGGTTTTACTCCGAAATTAGAAAAAAATTGCGTAAAATGTCGAATGTCGAATTTCGAAGTTTAACTGACTTGTTGTTCGAGGGATATAAAAATGTGTGAAGGATGCACAGATGCATGCAAATCATAAAAAATGCAATATATAATGCATTTTTCAAATTGAGGGGTTTAAATTTTTTTTCCTTTTTTAAACAGTGGAATCGTGTTTCTCGTCTTAAAATCTATAATATTAGTATAATAAAAAATACAAAAAAAGTTTTTTTTTTATATCCATTGGATTTTGCATGTTTTTTTCAAAGAACTCTAGTTTTGACAAATTTTTTTAAGGTCAAGAAGTGATTGTAGCTGAATGGCAATATTTTTCCTTGAAAGGAAATTACATTAGATTTCAAAGCCATTTTGTTGCATTTCAAAATATTGCTTCTGTCGAAAGCGCTACGATAAAAAATTTTTGATTTTTATTTCGCCCCGAAAATTGAACTCATATATATGTGCATGTAAAAACATACTTGCCTCATGACAAATATTAAACTACTAATGAGTTCATATGTGATCTTTTTTTTTTGTTTTAATACACTAAAATAACGTAATCCATGAAAATCAGCCAAATGGGTTAATATGCGCCAGTAAACATGTAGATATGTATCTTTTCTGAAATATTTTTAAACCTTCCTTAGCAAAATATGTTCGCGACCTAGACAATTTTATTTATTTTTAAACACATATACATACCTAAATACAAATAATGCTGCCCAAAATAAGCAGCTGTATTGTAGTCGACGCCACAAAATGCCAAAATGTTGTGCATCATTAACTCTTTTAATTCTTTTTTGTTGCGGTAAACTATAATTTTTGCAAGATTTTAGCTTTGAGCGTATTACTTTTGCGGCATTCATTCAAAAACTTTTACATGTATATGCGGACAGTTTGCCGGCGCGGTTACATACTTGCATACATACATATCGTACATTTACTGAAAGACAATCATAACTCAAACAATGCGATTTTTCAACATAAGCGTTCAAAGTTGTTAATAAATTATCACCAGGGCTCGGATTTTGAAGCGATATCTGAAGCTTCGGAGGCGTTTCCGAGATAAAAGTATGTATAGTTCAATTCGTATGTCCCAGAGTCAACAAGTTAAAGGCTATTCGGCAATTTTTTCATCACTTTTGATTTGATTATAATTTTTTTTGACATGTAAATGCATTTTATGTTTAGGTTTTCACACATTTTAGATTATTATAGGTAATTTTTTTGTTTTATATATTTTTTTTATTGTTTAAATCTATTGCCATGCTTGGTTTGCAGACAAACCGGTGCCATTTTCAATGTAATTTTTCATAAATTTCCTTATAAAACACGATTAGTATTAGGTTCTATCTTCTTAATTTAAATATCCGTGTAAAACCCCTTCGAAAACCCTTATAGAGATCTGTAAAAAAATTTAAGATCACCTCGCTAACCGCCACTTTTATCGCTGAAGTTCTGGAAATCAGGATTAAACGAAACAAATAAACAAAACAGTTCGGGCGAAACCGAACATTAAATACCCGGCGCACGTTTAAATACATTTTTTTTCACCTTTTTAAAAACTACCGTTACATGGTAAGCAGGGGTGGTTTTACTCTACTTCAAACATATTCGATACTATGTTCAGTTAGACCAATTTCCAAAAATGTATAATATTCTTTTTTTTTACCCAAGAGGTCATTTTTAATATTCACCCTCATTGCGAGAGTCGTGTCATATCGAAAAGTTCACGTCATTGCCTAAAATTTCCACTCGACTAGTATATTAAAGCGGAAAACTTGGCAGCACTGTATAGTTTTCGACGATTTTCGTCGTTTACTTATTTATTGGCCTAATTTACGACTTACGCAATGCGGCAGATTAATTCTTAAGAGACTTTAAAAAAGTGGGAGGTTATTAAGTCGTTTGAATATTTTGTTTTATATATGTTACTGCATAACTTTTGACCATGTTAACCGATTTCTATAACTTTTTTTTTAAGAAGGGTTGTGCTCAGAGGTGGTCCCATAAAAATTTGGTTTAGATCCGATCATTGGATCATGAAGAAGATAACGGTACTTTTAAATTTTTATATGAGAATTGAAGTCTGTTTTGTATTTAACCGACTTTCAAAAAAGGAGGAGGTTATCAGTACGTCGGAATATATATATATGTTTTTTATGTATGTTACCGCATAACTTTGGAGCACGTCAACCTATTTCGATAGTTCTTTTTGCTTCGGAAAGGTAGTGTCCCAGAGGTAGTCCCATACCAATCTGGTTTAGATCCGATCATTAGATCGGATAGATCTCATATAAATAAATAAATAAATAAATATATATATATATATATATATATTTATATGAGAATTGAAGTCGGTTTTTTGTTTGCTAAAAATTACTTGTTTACTTAATGAATGAATAAGCATCTGTGCCTACTGATTTATCGCAGTATATGTACATATATCTGCCAAATACCGTTACATGGGAGGTAGGCGTGGTTATTGTGCGATTTCGCCCATTTCAATACCATCCGCCCTTGGCTCAAAAGAAATTCGTTCAGATATCTAAAATTTTACTCGAGTTATCGTCTGCACAGACGGACGGACGGACATACAGTTGCGACATTATAGATTTCTCTTTTCATTCTCAGCATTTTGGTATATATATAAGTCTAGATTTATTTCGATTTATTTACAGATATTAAAAATCTCTGCTGATAAGTGATTTGTAGATGATTGGAATGGAAAGTAACAAAAGTATTTTAAAACCAGATTTTATTTTTTTAATTCCTAAAATTTTAATTTTTTCAAATTTATTTTCCAGTTTTAGGTTATTTTTAAGAATTATTAAGAGCATTTTGTAATTTTTTAGGATCATTTTTTTTTCTTTAGTTTTATACAAAAATCTGAGCACTGATTATCACTATGAAGAAAATGGGGATAAATATAATTTTAAATAAAAATTATTGCGCAATATATATGAAGCCATGATCTAGCGCGAAACTCTGCATTATTATCTCAAAAATTACATTATTTGAGTTGTGACAGTCTTTTGATAACTAAGCTGTAGCTGCATAAAGGCATTTCAATTTTATGTGCCGTTAAAGATTAGGTTTTCTATTAAATTGCATTGCATAGCACACGTAGAATGCGGCAGAAAGCATATTTTTTTTTTTAATAAAAATAACACATTTTGGTTAACACTTGCGTAAATTCTTTAAATTAGCAACTATTTAATTAAGCCTAAATTAAGTTTGCATTAAGTTAAATACATCTGTAAGTGAATAAAAATAAAAATCAATAATTGTGACGTGTTCGTTGCAGGTGTGCACATTTGCTTGTAGGCCAATGTTTATGCAAACGCACGAACCAATTTCAGTAGCGAAATGTTTAAAAAGCAAATACAGTAAATAAAATTAAAATACAAACACACACAAACAACTTAAAATTTATAACTAAATTACTAAATTAATTGATGTACATAAAGGGGGAAAAAATTGAAGCGGCAAATATAATTAAAGCAAAAAGCAGCAAAAAAATATTTAAATATAAATTCTGCAACGAAATAATTTTTTGGAAGCGCGTTTATTACTGCGAGTATTTATGTTTGGGCGCATGCGTATTGAAACTCATTTAGAACACCGATTTTTTTTCTGGTGCTATTCCGTACCAAATTTGTATGCTTTATTTATTTCTGTATGTCATGTTTGTGAGTTTTACAAAGTTTTTAATATGCTCCGAAATGTGTAAGTGTAACATTTATTTTCGCACTTTTCTTTGTATGAAACAAAATAAGTATCTATCGATAAGATTTTTGGTAGTTTTCTTTTGGCAGCTTAATTGAGTCAATATTCAATGACAATTTCTTTTTACAAATATTGACTAAAATTGTTTGCGTGTATTTGTGCTGTAACTGTAATTGGTTCTTACGTTTAACGCATATGTACATATACATATCTATACATATATATACATCATAACAAATGACAATTTTTAAAAGCTTACACCACTTACATACAAAACAAAATGACACATTTAAGAATGCAGTTTAAAAGAATAAATTCAAAACATGTTAAAAGTTTTGGGCTTAATTAGAAAATAATTGCTAATTTAAGATTTTCGGCGCATCCTTCTTGACTAGCTTTCACGCTTTGCTATTCTTAGATATTTTTTCTTAGAAAATTTTCACTTCTAAAAGTTTGTTTGTAAAGTTTTTAATCTACCTTTATGGCGAAGCTGCCGTTGGGTATATCCTTTCCGCCGAATTTCACATTGATATCATAATCGCCTGGATCCTTGAGCGCATAGAAAATATCGAAGAAGCCATCCTTCTCCAAGATATCAATATCAACGATTTCGCTATGGTCAAAATATGTACATAGATACATTATAGGCACACTACACATTTCTATTAATCCTCGTCTCAGGTACTTACCATCCGGACTTGTGGTCTGTAATCTTGCACGTCACCGCGCCGTCGCCTGCGTCACGCGCGTCCACTGTCAAGTGGCTCTTGCTGCCAGATGCTTGTATTTTCGGCGCCTTCTCGACTAGCTTACATTTTTTCGCCTCACCCGTGGGGAATGCTTCGAGTTTGAATGGCGACCCCTCAATATCCTTATCGCCATACTTAATGCTGACATGATAGGTGCCACATTCATCGGGAACGAATGAAACCACATATGTGCCGCTGCCGACCTCTTCCAAGCGTGGCGCCAACTTTTTACCCTTCGGGTTCTTGATCGCAATATTGATGTCATCTTGACCGGCTGTTTTTGTGTCGATCTCGAATTCGGCTGGTAGTGAGGCGGGTGTTTTCTTTTTCTCATTGACGCCCTTAACTTTCACTTTGGTCGCCTCTGATTTGGGGAATACGGTCATCACGAATGGGCTATATGCAATTAATAAAATTAGTTCCATTTATATAGATACATATATGTAGATTTCAACAATATCAACGTTACCTGCATGGCACTTCTTCGTCGGCAAACATAACTTGGCACGTTAGCACCGAGCCCTGCTTTGGTGGTACATAGTGCACAGCATATATACCATTACCCTTATCCTCAACGTGCAGATTATCCACTGGCACACCTTCTGAGTTGGTCAACTTAACCGCTATGCGGCCGGGCCCAGCTTCGGAGACGTCTACATTGAAATACGTTGGTACACTTTCGCGCACTTCACCATGCTCAATGCCGGGTCCGTATACTTTCACCTTGCGCGGATCTACTGTCTCTTCGACCAGCACACGGAATGGTGAGCCAGGTATGTGCTTGTCTGCAAATCGTATTGTTATATCGTACTCGCCGGGGTCTGTGGCTAAATACTCGACATCGCAACTGCCGTCACGATTATCTGTGCAGGTCATTTTTGCTTCGGATGGTCCTTCAATGGCCAGTGAGAGCCCGCCATTGCCGGCACCGCGTGTCTCTACAGTGAATTTGTTTTGCTGATTGGTCAGACCCTTCTCCAGTCCAGGGCCGTAAGCTTTGCAACGCGAGGGATCACAACCACTCTTTACATGCACCACAAACGGCGAACCGGGTACGGGAATGTTGTCGTAAAGCAACTCAATGGTGTGACGACCGGCCTCGAAGGGAGTGTAGGCAATGCGGAAGATATCATCAGAAGGTCCGGAAACGATCTTGCTAGGCAGCACTTTACCCTTGGGATCAAAGATGGCACAAGAGAGTTTTGTCGAGTCGATGTTGCTACCAACTTTGCTCATATCGACCATAAAGTCCGTGGGGGCATTCATGATGACGCCTGTTAAGTGAAAGAAGGCGAGAGTCAAATGGTTGCTTATTGAACGAGCGAGCTTAAAACCCAGAATTGCAATGCAAAATAATAACAAGTAAATGCGATTAGTGTAGAAGTGAAAATAGCGGCGTTTACCCACCAAGCTACGCAAAAATCACCGGTACTGCGATCTCATGAAAGTTTTTAAAGATGACGTTGGAATTTTTGTGTAGCTTCGGTAGTAAACGAAATAAGATTCAGTACGACCCAAATACTTTTTTCGAACAGGCTTGGTAAAAAGTTTGGCAAGAATTTTGCTATGTGTTCGAAAGCCCATAGATTGCATATCAGTTCTCGGGGGCTTACATGCTTTCAAAACATTTATTTAAAGTTACTGTTAGATTTGTTATTAGTTGCAAATAAGGAACGAACATAATAAACGCTTAGACTAAGAAAACTGGTGTGGCTTAGAGGACCAGTTGCTGTGGCACACAAAAGCAGTTGGTTAATTTGGTAGGCATTTTTTTTAAATATCGGTTTCATAAAGTTCAACATTGCGTTGGCCATTTTGCTGATCGTACTTGTTTGAGTCACGCATGCGCTTGCGGGTTGGCTGACAACAGTAACGGCGAAGCATCAGGAATACATCGAAAGAAAACAGTTCGATGCCTTGTAAATTTGTATATCCTACCATGTGGCTGTATGCCTATGCCACTGACGCGTGTATTACTCAAGTTGGGCAGTGGCATTATAACCGGCTGGAATGGTGAACCGTTAATGTGGCGTTCGTTGAATGTAATATTCACTGTATAATCGCCAGCTTCGGTGGGCAGGTAAGCCACATTGCATGTGCCATCGCCATTGTCCCGACAGTTGATAGCTGCTTCACAGGGACCCTCCACGGTTACGCCCAATCCACCCTGACCCGCGCCACGTGTATCAATTATAAACTCTGCTGGTTGTGCGACTAATCCCCGTTCTAGTCCAGGTCCAAACGCACGCACTTTATTTGAATCACTGCCACTGAGACATTGCAAACGGAATGGTCGCGGCGCGATCGGTGTGCCACCGAAGCATATGCTCAAGAGGTATTCGCCCAATTGTGTGGGCGTGAAATTGACCAGAAATCCTTCGGCGGTTGGTATGACGTGCGCGCGTATGCGACTCCCGGATGGACTGGTAATGGTGACTGCAAGATCCGCTTTCGGCAGACCACGCGTAATGATGCGGAACTGCTGGAGGCTATTCAATGGTGCAGCTTGTACGTGAATGAGTTTGTAACGAAAGTTTTTGGGCTTAGATGATGACCTTGTATTGTACTTGTAAGTTGTTGTATACTATGTTTTAAATTGACTGAACCATTTCTTTTTTGGTGGTAGACAATTTAACTCAGATATGCATTGGTGAAAATGAGAGAACGAAAGAAAAACGAAAAAAAAAAACGCTGGTACTTACTTGGTTCGAGCCCGTCGACTTTGATTTTGGATACATCCAACGACTGTTCCACCAGCACTTTCTGCCCGAGTGGCACTGGCTGTCCGCCATAAGTCATGGTGGTTGTGTAGGCGCCTTTTGTAGGTGGAATAACCTCCACTGTGTATGTGTTGTCCTCGTTGTCGATGATACGACATGGCACTTCCACTTTAGTCTCCTCGTGTACGATCTTCACCTTCAGCTCTGCATCACCAGCATCGCGTGCGTCCACATTGAAATGTGTGGCTGCATTGGGACGTACTCCAGGCTGCAGCCAGGGACCGAATGCTTGAACTTTGTTGGCATCGATTGGTACGCCTACGTAGATACGATACGGTGCATTGGGAGTGGCCACACTACCGTAGTTGACTGAGAGAGGAATATGTTTACGTCAAATAAGAGTTTAAAAGCACATTTGAAATACTGTACCCACCTTCCACCGTATGGGGTACGCCTGTAGTTGGCGTATATGTACAAGTCTTTGTACCATCGGCGTTATTTTTGATATCTACTGGTATCTTCTTTCCATACACATCCTCAACAAGAACTTCCAAAGGTGCTGAGCCTGCCTTGCTAGTGTCTACTGTAAAGCTCTGCGGTTTTCCAATTGTCACGCCATTTTTCTCCAATCCAGGACCATATGTCTTCACCAGCTCAGGGTGGAAGTCTGTGCGCGGCAATATTTGCGCTATGAATGGTGACTTGGGTATGTCTTCATTATCACACAAAATATGCACTGCATATTCGCCTACAGCGGTCGGATGGTATTTGACCAATGCAGAACCATCACCGTTATCATGGCACTCGATCTCTGCTTGCGATGGACCAGCAACAGTAAAGCCGAGTGCGCCAGTCTCACCGTTGGTTTCCACAACAAAAGCAGCGGGGTAGCCAATAATACCGCCACTTAAACCTGGGCCGTAAGCGACAATTGAAGACTCCTTCTTAGGGCCAACTTTAATCTCGAACGGTGACTTGGGCACCTCTTGGCCGCCAAAAGTGACCATGGCAACATAACGACCCTCCTTAGTTGGATAATAATGACACTCGTAGGTGGTGCCATCGATTTTGGTCAAAGCAACATTTTGTGTAGTGCCGCCTGGGCCAATTACACGAACTTCAGGTACGCCTTCGCCTGCACCTTCCGTGTAGATCTTGAAGTCGGCATCATCACCCACACGCACGCCATTCGCTTGCAGACCGCGACCTGAAGCACGAACCTTACGTGCATCCGACAGCGGTGCTACCTTTACCGGGAAGGGGCTATTCGGTATGGGATTGCCGGCATAGAAGACATTCACCGAATGCAGACCTTGAGTCGAAGCAACATATTCACAACGCCAAACATCGTTCTCCAATTGACGTACTTTGGCCGCTACAGATGTCTTATGATTGGCGGGATCAATAATGATCACTTCGGGTACGCCGCGACCAGCCTCCTTTGCGTTAATGTCGAAGAAAGTGGATTTGGTGAGTGTAACACCAGACGGCTGTATACCGGGACCAGTGACTTTTACCTTAGACGCGTCACCGGCATGACCCTCCACCTTAACAGGGAACGGACTCTTCGGTATGTCACGACCGGAGAACTTCACAACCACTTTGTGCTCGCCCTCAGCTTTGGGAATATACGAAATGGAGTATGTCAAGTTTTTGTCGTTGTTGAAGCGTACATCGGCCTTCTCGATTTGCCCTGAGGGCGAAATGATGTCCACATCAACAGCACCTGAGGATGTAATTCAGTTGGAAAATTTACATTTATGTATTTAGTTTTAAGTTACATATACATATATTTATGTATGTATGTGTGTACATTTTACCTTTGCCTGCGGAGAATGTCTCTACTGTAAAGTTGGCTGGTGCACCTACAACAGGACCAATTGGTTCAATACCCGGGCCATAAGCACGTACTCTGTTTAAAAATAATTAGCAGCTTAATTTGGTGCTGATCAAAGTTAATA
>NW_023458558.1:57283183-57289666 GCF_013731165.1 Rhagoletis pomonella
TGCAGGGTAGGAAGTGACGAAAACGTTTAAGTGGGTATGTGAAAATGTTGATTGTATTTATGTGTAGATTTACGCATTGTAAGAAAAAAAATGTCCATAACACATAAGTATAATTTATCGCCATTATGCAATGAGAACGTGGAGCTTATAAAGAAATGACAAAACACTGTTTGAATGAAAAGTGAAATTACATACAAACTTCCAGGGCCAGAAATTTTAAAGAATATGCATTTTATATTCATGTCTTATATAGAAAATAATGCACTTGCAATTGGATAACAATTGAAAATGAAAACAGTCGTTAAATTAAATTTTAAATTGGGTTGTATGCATTGCATTGCCTCTGTCAGTCAACCTACGAGAAGTGAGTATGAGACAGAGTGATGGAAAAAGTACTCGTCATGTGTAATTTTATATAAATATTAATACAGACAGTTTTATATACATATATATGTAGTTATGCTTGTTTGTATGTACATTAAGATGGTAAAAGAAATTGTAAAATGTTAAGCTCTCTCTAGGATCTATCTAAATGAAATAAAAAAATACCCGTGTTTTTCTGTTAAAAAAAAGATATTTATAACGGCAAACGCTTTTTCGTAGAATAGAAGAAGTTTTTCGATCGGGAAATTCTTTCTCTCTTCAGGAGACTTCCAATAATAACACACAATTATTTATTTTACCATCTTTTAATACTAACGATTTCTTAAGGGTCCCCCATTGGACTTATTTTGGGGTTTCCGGGAGACCTATAAAAAATAGAGTATAATAAAAAAGGGTTGAAATGAGCTTTGAGGCAGTTTAACCAAAAAAAAGGTTATTGAGTTTTTCGATTTACAAAACTCCTAAGAGGTGAGACTTCAACATTTTAAACTCTTTTTCTCCCGCATGTATTTTTGGACCGCCCTAACGTACATATGTATACATATGTGCAATTGTAGTCACTTTGTGATATCATCGGCTTGACCGTGAAGTCATTTGCCGCCAGTGCTCAACTGTGTATGACGCAAGAGTGATATCGTTTAATTCTAATGCTTCGTTAAATTCAAACATACAAAGTGGTTTGGCGGTAAGGCAAGATGCGGCAAGCAGCATAAAAGTCGCACACAAACACAACATGCCCGCACGTAGTCGCAAAACGAATTTTTGGTTTCAATTCATTTGTTTTAGTCGTTTTTTTTTATTTTATTAAGCTTTAAACTCGTTTAGAAACTTGATTCTCAGCCCTACCTAACGGGCTGTACTGCATAATCAAAATGTTTGTGCGTATTTGTTACGCTTAACGCGCAGACGCGCCCCTTGCTCTCCTCTCTGACGCAACCCAACTCACTGTTGCTCCACATACTCTGGTTTTCAATGAATTTGTTGAACTCGTATGACAGGTAAAAAGCTTGTAGAGTTCTTCCAGACACACGAATTTCAACACTTTAACTGCTCCGCGCATAAAATATGTGTGAATGCATTTACATATACATATATGTATGTATGTATGCGCGCATGCGCAAATCTCCCGTCAACTTTACTTACTCAACCTATGGCGCTTTCTTTTCTACTGAAAAATGTTGCCTTTTCTGTGCCCTCTAGGCACAAATACAAAGGAGAGAACAATGAAAAGGCAACATTTTTTTTTGTAGAAAAGAATCCGCCATTAGTAATTAAATATTTATGTATATGTGTGTGTGTATAAAAAATTAAATTTATTTTTTTGTACTCACCGATATTGACGATTTTGATGTGCTCCTGTTCGAGGAATTGCAACGCCACCGAAACGTTTTCCAATTTCTGACTGCGGAATGTTGGACGTTTATTATATTTGGGCATACGTTTCTGCGATAGCACCTCAATTAGCGCAATCAAGCGTAAACCATCGGACAGATCGGTTTCCAAATTGCTGATGCTGCGATCGATCGTCTTCAGATGTTCGTTGGCCCAACGTGTGAACGTATTCTGTTGGATCTTCTTCCATTGTGCGTCTTCGGCGAGATCACGTTCGGTTTCCATGTCTTCGTCGAAGTTCTCGTCGTACGGTTCTTGGTGTTGGTAATATTCGGATGGCTATTTTTTTTTTTTTTTTTTGAGTTTGGAAAGTGTTAATAATTCGATTAGAACTTATTTTATATTTATGGGAAGATTTATTCGTAGTTATTTTTTCGTTAATGATTTGTAAAGTTAAATTAGTTATTGTAATGCAGTGTTTGCATGATGGCAATTAGCGATCCATAACGAGCGAAAGGGGAAATGATAGATAAAAGCAGTTATGGGAAAATAATCGCAAGTATATATGCGCGATTATGTATGTAGGTGAAAGATAATATGGAAATACATGAAAAAATCAGATTACAACTTTAATAGGCCTAATATTCTTTTTACCGAACATTTAGTTACCCAAAAAATGGCACTACTTTACTTCTTGTAACCGCATTTCTAAATACTGCGGCAACGTTTTAGTTTATTCAGCATTTCAGCAATGAAGTTTTGCAGAAATTCGGGTGTTTCCTATTGCATCTGGAAATATTTTGTTACCTGTAACAAAATTGACCAGTCACAAGAGCGCGCAGGATACGAAAACGGTTAAAAAATCGACAAGAACTTTATTTATCGGTAACAAAATTTTTGTTACCAATGCAGAATAGGTCTGTAAATGTAAGGTTAAAACATTCAAGAAAAGTTACATACATGTGGGTAAAAGTTTTCCATCAAAATTAAGATAAGATATTAAACAAAGTAAAAGTTGTAGAACCAGTCATTACACATTCGAAAGGTGCCACAGTAAAATCTAAATAAATAATATGACATTTATCTCGCGCACCCAATGGACAAAAATGCTATTTTATATTAAGCTATAATTTATTTATTTATTATGCCTCATTTGTTCAGAAATGCTATTGTTTACTTTTCACTAAAGATTTGAATGCGTCGCCATAAAAAATTAGGCTACATATAGCTTTTGTATAGTCAATGAGCTATTGAGAACAGAAAAGAGCCAACGGAAGTTAAAAATTCTTTCTTAGTTTCATTGAGGCTTTAGCGAGTCATTGACCCACCACCCGACTATGACGTCACGAGGTACGAATACATGGAAGCTGAAGGTCTGACAGCAGAGTACGACGCCGAGCAGCTGATATGAAGTTTATGTTGGTTGATATGCTAAATCGTTTGACTTCTTTAATGTTCCGCTCGATAGGTTAACAAGAACTACAGATCTAATACTTATGCGGAGGAACAGTTTCATATAACAATACTTGGAATCAAAAGAGGGCTCTATTCAAGTGGCTGGGAATGTATAAAGTAGTTCTCCTACGCCTTCTAGCTTACTACTGACGTTCATTTGAGACGAAATATTTCGGTGGAAACTATAAATAAGAACAAATTTTATGATACGCTTGGACGAGGTACACAAAAGCATATACACGTACTTAAAAAAAAATAATTAACCAATTAGGTCTTTTAAGGAATGTAGGCCTTAATGTGTAATAATATTTCGTCTTTTTTTTCTAAGAGGTTTACATTTACTTCCATCAAATGAAGGCTTAATACAAATGCAGATAGAGAAATTACTTAAGAATTTAATCGCATTAAAACTCAGTTTCTGACAGCTCGTATATCCAGTGAACATACATATGTACAGTGGCGGAAAAAGAAATACGGTGGCAATATTTTAACAAGTTTTAACTATTTTTCTTTTGCTTATTTAATGTTTATTATTTTATTTATAAAAGTCTGTTTTATTTATAAAAGTTATCAAACAAACACGTCCGCTGCAGTTAAGTGTATCGCTGCCTTGAAAAAGCTTCTCATAAAACCATTTACCGCTTGTTTTATTTATCTATTTGTTTTATAACATCAGGACGCGGGCCACAAATTGGAGGAGAAGCTCAGACTTAGTAAAAGTGTAAGTGCCAAAATGTTATTATTATTATTATCGGTTTTAGTTAGATAATTGGCTACACTTTTATACAAAAAATAACAAATATTTAATAAACACAATAAAAGTTGCCAAAACTTGTTAAAATGCCGCGTCTCTTTTTATTTTTCCGCCACTGTAGATATCCATAAGTAAGCATATATGTAAATGAGTGTAATGCTTTAATAACAAACTCTAAAACCGGCTAGGTATCTGTTGGTTTCCATTAACCACGTCACCAACGGTAAAACGACTAAAACAGACAGATCTGCAGCCCACGAAAATATGTAAATGTGTTTGAATATATATGTATACATATGTACGTATATTTGACTGTATGAGAGGTGTGTAAGCATGACTTTATATGTAGCTACATATGTTAGTAGGTAAGTTGCAAAATAAATGTGTCACTTTGTATGAGCAAGCGAAAATGTAGTACATATGCAGTGTATGTTTGTAAGTAAACATTCCGGATCCGCCCAAGCATCAGCAGCCGAAACGGATTGGATTGGATCGAATAGGAAAGCAAGCGGCAGTCGAAAAGCTAAGATTGAGAAATATTCGTAATCACAATGTTGCATCTGGAAGCATGTCATGTTGGCTGCCAGCCGACAGCCACGCTCTAGATTTTCACGCGCACACATACATACGCATGTAGAGTCTTAAGCGCCTGCAGCTTTAAATATTTGCTTGGTGGTGCCATTATCAAGGCAATGCATGTAATGAGCTTCCTATCTACAAGATGCATACATAGCGTAGGAAATGATAATAATACATATATGCAGACATTTGTTCGTAGACTTGTAGATATGTATGTACATTCGGATACATATATGCATCTAAGCCAGCCTAGGCTAGTCTAAGCATATCACACACTCGACGTGCAACGGGAAAACCAGAACTAGAAAATGTCGACGCGCACGCCGCGCTGGTGTTATCTTCTTGCCTCTTTCCATTGTCGTCGTCGTCGTCGTTATCGTTGTTGGGACACTGCGCGTGCCACATCAGCTGCCATGAAAGCCTACATATGTACATACATATGTATATGTGGGAAAACATGTACGTAGCAGGCAAGGCAAATGGCCCAAACAGCTACTGCCACTTCTGCCAACTTGTTGTATTAGCCACAATGCGGCAACGTCACGACTGGCAGTCATAAAAGTGCCAACAAACAAGGAGAACCGCAAGAAATGCAGAAGGCAAAATGCTCTGAAGTAAAGATATTAAGTAAATGAAGTGGTGTGTTGAGGAGGCCGCAGGGGAGGTGGTAAAAGAGCGTCAGCATAGCCGGCAAGAATTCTGCTGACTGCCTCTTTTTTTGGCCTACTATGAGTGCGTTTTTAAGTGTGCGCTCACTGATCGTGTCTGCGCGTATATATGTACGTATGTACATACATGCGTGTGTGTACGAGTGTGCGTAAATGTGTTGAAGTTGGCTGCTGAAGGGGCTGATTTGTTATTACACACCTTCCTACATACATACATACATACAGACTGACTGACTGATCGGCTGACTGCCTGGCGTGTGAAGTTCATTAACATTTTCATTAGTTGCGAAATGTTAATTTAGTAGCTCAGCAGCAAAAATATTAAAATAGCGCTTGGAAGCGGTTATACGACACCGGAGAACTGCTGCCTTTCTTGCCAGACCTTCTAGCGTGAGTGGCGCGGCGCTGCGCGGTGGCTGGGCTGGGAGAGGGCGGCAGCACGATCAGTGTAGTTTTAGCATTTTGCACTAATCAACAAAGTTTAATAAGCTTCTTTATTAGCTATTTCTTAATTTTTTAAATTAAGCATTTTTTCGCAGGCTTGTTTTTTTGTTTACAACCAGCACACACACCTGTTGATAGTAATCGCGGTTATTGCTGTTGTTGTAGCCGATTATTTGCGGCTGTTGCTGTGGATAATTCGCCAGTGACGACTCGTAGTATCCTTCGGCGTTGGGGGGCTGTTGTGGATTTGTAGCTTTTGTGCTGTAGTTGTTGTTGTTGTTGTTGTTGTTGTTGTATTGATTTTGTTCACCGTAGGCGTTTGCAGTCGCGTTTAAATTTGCGTTCGACACGTAATTACTCTGCGTTTGCTGTTGCAGCGGTTGTCGCCCGTAATTTGTGTTAGCACTCGCGTTTTTGTTGTTGTTGTGGTTTTTCTGATTTAAATAAATCGTCGCCGATGACGTTTGACCGAAATTATTATTGTTACTACTACTACTAATACCAACAGTTGCGGGCGTTGGTTTTGTTGTTGTTTTTGTCGCACTGTTATTGTTAGCTTTGAAATTTACAGAGTTTTGTAGTTGTTGTTGTTGCTGTTGATTTGTTGTCAGTTGCAATTGACGCACTGTTTCCTTTTGTTCTTTTTGCTGCTGCTGTTGATTTGCTTTTTGTCTGCTCAACAATTCGCAATCCGTTATATCCGTCTGCGCACGCGGTCCACCTTCAACTGAATTTTTATTTCTGCTAACGTATGAATTTACTGGCTTTGATGCGCTTGCTGTCGCGTTCGCTCCACTCGTCGGCGACAATTTCTGCTCCAATGTTCCTCCTACCATATTTCTCCCTGTCGCATTATTTGCTCCCATC
>NW_023458558.1:57289676-57312298 GCF_013731165.1 Rhagoletis pomonella
AACAAAGCTACATTTTGTTTCTCTCTTTCCTATCTCTCAATAAAATGCGAATGAGCAACTGCAAAACGTGGTTAAACTGACATTCAAAACTAATTGAAATCGCTTCTCACAACATTGGAATGTGCCTATCTCATGATAATCACACTGTTTCGCTGTGAGCATTGTTTTTGTGTCTATCGTTTTGTCTGGCTGGTTCTATGCTGCTTGTTGTTTAATAGGGGTATTCTCGAAATCTTGCAAAGCCGTTGCACGTAGTACGGATTGCCCGGATTGCATAGCTTGCGAACACACAACAACAAAATACATGGGAAACAGCATTTCCTATCGCTGCAAAGTAGGTATGCAACGTCCGGACCCATGCACATATTTTGCAAAAAACTATAGAAAGATAAATGCGACTCTGTGCTAGCTCCTACATATTTCTCTCATCTCGCTACATTTTTTTTCTATACCTTGTTGCTGTATTTGTTACAGAATTTCGCTGCTTGCAACCTATGCATCATTTGCAATGGGGTGCTCTCGTACTCTTCCGAATTCGGAAGAGTATTTTTGAATTTCGTGCAATCCGTGCAACGTGCAAGACTTCAAGAATACCCCTAATGTAATTCTACAATGCATTTTGTATGCAAGTGAAATGGTTGACTGACTGCACTGCAAGGAAAATGCTTCGATTGCATTGCGGCCGCAAGTGTCATTGTCGTCTGCTCTTACTACTCCACCGTAAACAAGAGCCCCCAGCAACTGCATTGTCATGCACACTTTTGTTGTCGTTATCGAGACGACAGCGACGTTGCGTCGATGCTAACGTTGACTTTGTTTTAGAAATGCAAGTATTGCACAAATGCATGCATTGCTGTGTGTGTGGTATGTACTGGGCAGCGCGCCGATAGCGGCAGCTCTGTTGCATGCGCACTCTCTATTAATTCGATTTCTTATTGCGTGGCACGCGACGCTTGTTGCAGGTTTGACGTGGTGGTCGTTTTAGTGTGTTTGTAAACAGCGTTTTTTGTATTATTTTTTCGTTAAGTCATTTTATTTTGCTTTAGCGAGTTGTTTTTATTTTAGAAGTAATTTCATAATTATTTTCGCTAAAATATACGGCTACATTCTCTAATGTTTATTTGTTGTATTTGTTGCCGGCTAAACGCAATCTTAGGACAAACTAGGTTTTCCTAGGCTAAACTGGTTCTACCTAGATCAAATATATCCGTCCAACGCGGAAGCAAGTTGAACGTGACAAAATTGTGGACTGCGTGGCTGGAATTGGACTGATGAGGGTTATTGTTTTGAAGTGCTGAAAGGCCCCTGTTCTAGTTTAGCCTAGGCAAAACTAGTTTGTCCTAAGATCGGGTTTGGCCGGTAACATATATACACCCAATTTTAAAATTATAAGCTCATATAACAGCATAGTTATTTCTTTAACAAAAATTCAAGTTTCAAACTTTGCGAAATATTAAAAAAATAAACAGCTTGTCGTAAAAACTGCAAATTTTTTAATAATTTTTTTTTGTAAGATTTTTAGTTTGCAGTAAGTTTGAAGTTGCTAGATCTTACCTTTAATTTTTTGGTAATTTTTTTGTTGAAGGTGTTGCACGTTTACTTCCATAGAAAAAATTGCTAAGTTTTCTCCATATAAGCAAAAAACGCAAACAAAAAATAAAAATTGTCAAAAATCAACCGGATTTTTTGGCAACTTCATTCTTGCACTATGCAAAAATTGAAAGGGCTATGAAAACTCTGATTAAAAAGTTTGAAATTTTGATGAAAATGTGCCGAATTTTCCTTAATTTTTGCCAAAGTTTAAAATTTTACTTTACATGATTTTGGCAGCAGACGAGCTACATATCAAGCCCTAACCGCCAAAAAGATGTAATCGACATTGTTTTCAATATTCGATTTTTGTTGCAGAAATGCATCTAGATGTTCTAGGAACATTTCTGAATCAAAAACAAAAAGAAAATTTTTAAAAACTTGGCAAATTGGAAATTGGATTTTTTTTACTTTTTTTATTTTCTTACTTCATATAAGAATACATACATGTTTGCATATTCTGCTGTAGGTGGTCGCATATTCGAACTCCGTCTAGGATTGTCAGAAAAATATCGATGAATCGATGCTTCAATGCATTGAAAAATTTCTACTCGATTCATAAATAGTCGATTTATCGATGGTTTTTGAAAACTGACATCTCTAGTACATTGAAGTGAATTTGACCAGATAATTTAAATCGCTTCAAAAATTCCGTTTGAATTTAATTACAGTAATTAATTTGAAATTTTGTACAATTTTACAAATAACATATTTTGTTGTGAAATAATATCTGAAAAATCCTATGCAAATCGATGCATTGCTTCGATGTATCGAAGAATATCGATATACATTTCGATGCATCGAATCAATGAAATACATCGATGTATTTTTGCCACTAATATCCCCGATTCTGTCAGAGAAAACTTCAAAATGATAATATAAAATTTCGATTTTCATTTTATTTGTTCTGAATTCCAAAAAGTATTTGTTAAGTAAAGTGTATTCAAAGTAAAATTTGTATGGGGATATTTAAATAGAAACTTGTTCAAAGAAAACAAACTCCCGATTACGTCTGCGTGACTCCTGCGTTACTTGTCAACTAGTTTCAAGTTAGTTTTTTCTAATGAACTAAAAGTTATATCTATATTTTATCTAAAATAATTATTTTTGTCCGATTTCAAAAATTTTTAATATGGCGCTTAAGAAGCGTGAGCGCAATGGGCATACCAAATTTGGTTCAGATCGGTCAAGTAGTTTTTGAGATACACATACATATACGATATAAGTAGGTCGCTGCCACCCCCATTTTTCAAAAATTTCTATAAAAAACACTTTTTTGTTAAGAGCGATTGTATATATCAATTTTGAATACATATTGATGAATTTCCTAGCCTAACTGCTAAAAAATCTGAAAGTCCAGTACATAAACAATATAAATTCAAGGCCGTATTTAAGAAAAGTCGCCTAAGTTCGATAATTTTTATGCGATTGCAATAAGTGAGCTATCAGTTTATTTAAAAATAGATTTCATTTTAGATAGTAATACATATTTTGAAATTGTAAAAATTATCGAAGGTAAACATTTAAAAAGTTTAGAGAAATATGGGTTTTTTTTATTTTAGCCGATAAAAAATCCCAACAAGCCAAGTCTGACAATAGATTATTATATACCATTGTAAAAGCCTCTTCTCAAATCATAATCGATATTTGAAATCCAATCAAAAATAGTCATTAAAAAACTCATAAATCTACAAAATGGTATTTTCTTACCTAAATCGACAAAAAAAAAATTTTAAAAAATTTATAAAAATAGGCACTAATATTTCTCATAAAAACAAATAAAATTAGGGGGTAGGGTCTTAAAATTTCAAAAAAAAAAACATATTCGAAGGGCACCTTAATATACATATATACCCTGCAGGAACACGCCAACTAGTGCGTAAAATATCTAGTTTCGTACTAGATCTTTATCGCCAAAAACGAACCAGTCTGATAGTAACTAGATCCTCTCCAGCCCAAAATCGGCGAAATGTGGGACTTTTAAAAAACTATTTTGTTTCACTTTTTCCATTAGAAACCTATATCTAAAGTGACGAATTTAGAACTGGTTCGAAACCATAGAAAAAGGGATGCAGCGGGGGGGGGGGCTTTTCCGTTCCGGCTTTTCCGTTCTAATACGCTTCCATTCTGCACTTCCCAGATGCTTTTTCTTAGCTTGTAATACAAAACAGAAATTTGTGTTAACATTTTAACATCTTGGGACCTTCTGGAATCTGTCCAATAACAGCAAGCAAACATTCATTCAAACAAACTTAATTTCAAATTGAAAACACACGTCTTTGAAAATAATTTAAAATTGCACACACGGAAGAACGGAAAAGATTGAAAAATCATGATATTCTTTTCTTTCGCCTGTCGATTTTAGAACTGGTTCGAAACCAGTACTGGCTCTTAAAGTACTAGAAACGCACCAGTTCAGAACCAGATATTTTCCCCATAGGGTATGTTTAATTGGATAGTAGAAATAACACACACAAATACAGGTTAGTCACTTTAATGTTTTGCCAGAGCAATACATCTTGCTCAGCCTGAAAGTAGACTCCAAGAAGTTGCACTTCATAAAACGAATCTGTCGCGAAGCGCTAATAAGAGCGCTGTACATTCTTTTATTTTAAAGTTCTACTACTAATTTAATAAGAAAAAAATAGTAATTGAAAATGACGTATAACATACACGGGCAGAAGGGCGATCCGTAATAAGTATCGAAGTGATGAATGCATATTTTGAGTCTGTTTAAATCAGCAAAAGGAGATTTATTTGTGCATACTACATATAAGAACACTGCAGTTTATGAAATATCGCTCAGTTACTTCAATAGCGTCATAACTCAAAAAAGCAAAACTATGCAAGCTTTGCAATTTTTGCACTACAAAGCAGAACAGGTAGTGGCAGGTTCGGCATGCTTAACTAAATTTTTGTATTTTTTGCATTATGACATTTTCGAAGTAAATGCGCGATATAAATTGTATTGTATAGATATACATACATAAATATGTAAAACATATGTATTTACATAATGGTATCTTCAACGTTACCCAGTAGGAAAATGAAGCACGTAATAATGCCTTACCAGCAATTTACACTTAAGCCGGCGGACATTACCATTTTAACAAAGGCCTTATACAAGTAGCAATTTAAAATGTACGCTCGCATCTCTTTCGCAGTACCTATCTAAATCTAAAAAAAAAAAACATTTTTTGCAGAAGGAGTATTAGTTATTTATTTAAACAGTTTTTCAATAAAATAAAAGAACTCCTGGTACTATGTGCGCTCCGCGAGAAACATGATACGGTATAACAGAAGCCATGTAAATCCCAATTTCCAATTTTGTATAAAAAATTGAAAAATTCAACAAAGTTGAACAACGACAATTTTCTAGTCTGAGGGGTCTACTAAATACCGGTTATTTTTGAATTTTTTTTGTAGCTGACCATGTCACACATTTTCTTCCATAAAAAGTTACTAGACATGTATGTATGTATGTTCGAAATTTTTTTTTATGTTTACGTGTATTTTGCATCTCGCTTAGTTTCTAATAAATCGTACTTATATATATTTATCTCTATCAAAAGTTCCTTGTAAAGATGAATAGGAGGCATTCTTTTTTAAGTCGGACGGATTTCGTAAAAAAAATGATGTTATGTCTCCGATTCGCCTCAATTTTTTTTATGGGTTCTGTAAGTGAAATAAGCCAACATGTAAGTCTAGGCTGTAGAAGTTATAACAGATATTTCCGAGATCACCACATCTCCTCTCAGACTTATTTTTTCTAGATTTCACAATAACATTGACAAAAAGATAGGATTTGTCGTTAACAGCATTGGTTCCGCAAATTTTTTAATGAAAGAATCTTCTAGAAATGGGAATGACAATTTTAGGACGAAAGTTTAAAAATTTAGATTGTATTGTGGATTTCGGCAGAATAACTGTATTGCTGAACAAATGTCGGAAATCCGCAATGAAATCTGCGTTTTGTTAACTTTAGTCCTCAAATTTTCATGCCCATTTCTAGGGGTTTGTCGCCTTAAAGTAAAATCTCGCCACATAAATATTATTTCCGGACAGGTAGTCTATCGGAACCCGTAATAAAATTTACATTTTTGCAAACACACGACTTCTAACACCTTGTTAAATATATCTCATCCTAAGTTTTCGAAAACAAATTACAAAAAAGTGTTGATTCTCACAAAATAAAATATCTCGTCCCCCCAAAAAATAAAAATTTTAAAATAGTAAATACTTTAAAACAGACCTGTTAAATATTGATAATTAATCATAATGATTACTAATTAAGGCATGTTTTTTTTGGGTAAACGTTCAATGATTAAATACCATTATTTGCACCTTTTTTATGATTAATATTTAATTACTTAAAAAAAATTAATTAATTAATTTTAATTACATGATTATTTTGTTATTTTTGATTATTTTCAATTATTTTTGAAATTATATAAATTTTATAAAAAAAAAAGTTCAAAAAAGAAAAAAACTATATAAGGTTGGTCGAATGAATGGCCGTCCTAGTCACCAGTTCCGAGTCTATTCGATTTTTGAGTATGAGGCCTTATGTTGGACAGAAGGGCGGGAGTGTAAGGGACTTAAAATGGAGAAAATTAGCCTGTGGTTACAGAAGGTATGGAATAAATTAACTGACGAAGACCTGCGTGCCAAATTAACTTTTCTCTCAAAGTTTACACTGCTGGCAAATGTAAACAGGGATTAAAATTTAAAAACTAATTAATACAACTAAAGTAAAATCTGTGGAAAATTAACAATAAAATACTTTTTTCGCAAAATCTATAAAGGACCCTTTTATTTCTCAAAATAACCTGGGTAACAGTTATTCGTCGCCACGCTGTATATAGAAACATTAAGCCTGTTTCTTTCGCTTTACAACGACGTTAAAATGAAGTCCCTGCGTTGAGCAGAACCCTACATATAACGATTTGAAGAAGTAAAAAATTAGTCAGGATCACGAAAGAATCCAAACTTTGACAGATCATAGCTCCGAAGAAAAAAATCCTCAAATACGTTTTAGCTTATTTCATGTATAGAACCCCACAAAAATTTGATGCTAATCGAAATTGTGCCATCAAATTTGGTGTCCGATATGAAAAAGAATGTCCCATAGATAAAATGACATAAGTGGCATTTTAAATCGGCCGGATTTGGAAAAAATTCGAATGTAAATAGTTCTATTTTAATAAGAGCTTATTTATTATTTAAGGCTCAGGCACATATAGCTTTCGTTTTGCGTGCATTGACAGTCCCTTGATGGAATCAATCACTTTTTGCTAAAAAGCACACAAAAGCATGCAAAGCAAAAGGAATAAGGGCCGCGACGACTAAATGCTTATATTTTAAAAAATGCTTGAATGTTTTTTAATTGTAAAATTCAAATTCAAAAACTAAAACCATTCGCTAAAAGCATTCATTATAGCAAACACTTGCGCTACCTGCGTTGCTGTCAAAATGAAACAACGCCAAAGCGACGCGAAAGCTATATGTGACAGAGCCTTTAAACAGACATTGAAGTCGCATTACTTCAGGCCGAAAATAGATAGGCAACCGCAAGTAGGAAATATATGAATGAAAGCCCTTGGTTTAAACCTGTTAATGTTGTCTGTGCCAGACGAATGTTATTATTTATTTAAGTAATTTCTATTTAATTTATCTATAATCGATACCGATAGTTTAGCGACAAGACAATAAATTTTGAGTGATTTAAAAACACACACACACACGCACAAAAAATCAAACTTTTTAATGCGTGGTTTCTGTTTTTCATGATAAATATCTGTCTGCCATAAAACAATCAATTTGTTTATTGAAAATGAAATTAAAACGCTTGGTAAATAAACGATGCAAGCAAACTGTTTATGCAAATGAATCATGAATCCCAAAAACCGCCACGGAGCACTACGTGATAAAACAATGAGTAATAATTAAAAAAAAAATAACGTAAAGTTGATTTTTAAGCTAAGCTGTAGAAAAATAAATTTTAAAATTTGACATCATCGCATAAGAGGTTATTAAAAGCTGTTGATTTAATGCATACATATTACTCTATATATAAATATGTACATATGTATGGGTACGCATGCATTACTGTATTTTTATTTACATTTTTGTGTGTGTGTTTTTGGTTGATTTTAGCTACTAGGGCATCAAGTTTAGGGAGTATTCAAGCTAATTATATGGAATTCGCTTGAAATCAGACCAATATGACTCAGAAGACCAGCGGGTAATGCAGCTTTTTTTACAATAGATTTAAGCACTTTATATCCCATGTTTTTTCTTTGAAGCAAAAATTGTGTAATAAATGGAGAAAAAACGAATTCAACGTTAAGCGATTGTGAATTTCGTTGAAAAGCTCGAGCAAAAATATAAAGTATGATTTCATTGGCTAAAAACTTAATTTCTTACTCGTATGTACTTATGTTCATATGCATATGTAAGGGGGAAAAAAATGTTAAAATAATTCGGTTTCAAATCTCAATAAACGCAGCTTATTTTTACTGCTATGATTGCCAACTCGTTTAAAAATGAGCCCAAATTCATTTACTTTCCCGCGCTTGGGATCGTTTGAGACGCTCGAAAAGGAAACGGCTGTGCAAATCATTGGAATTTTCTTACAAAAATGTATGCATGCATGCATAAGTATTTATGTATAAATATGTACATTAAGGCGTATCACGACATATGAAAAAAAGTTCAGCATTTGCCAGTTTTATTTGAATACTTATGTAGAGAAAAAATTTTGGGAGTAAAATTTTATTTATCGCGTTTCTTTTCTATAACTTTTATATTTACTATCCGATTTTTTTTTCATGTCAACGGAAAGGCCTCGCTCACGGCTATAACTGAAAAAAGCCTAACCTTTGTTAGCAAGGTCGTCATCGTTTTGTGAGAGCTTTAGATTTATAGCATAAAAATAAAAATCTAAGGATAGTAATTCCAAAATTAGTGAAGGTATAAACTAAAACGGTTTTGAAGGCCAACACTGTTTTATGGGCAATTATAGCCCTGAGCGAAATATTTTTAGTGACATAATTATTTTAAAAATCGGATATAAAATAAGAAATTTATAGCAAAAAACGCAAAAAGCGGTTTTTAGCGGGTGCCTAAACAATTTTTTTTACAGCCAAATTTTTCTCTTGACATAAGAGTTTAAATAAAACTGACACAAGCTGAACTTTTTTTCTTTCAAATGTCGTGTTCCGGCTTAATGTACCAATGTATGCATGGATCACTTGTGACCAAGTGATCACAGCAAACAATTTGATTTTTTTGCAACAACTGTTGCGCGTGCCATTTTCGCGCTAGTGCACCTTGTCAATCAATATCGGTCCGTATTTGCTACAAATGCGGTCTATGGGACTTTTCTTTTTTACTTTCATTTTATATTTGCAGCTACTACTTGTTAAATAAGATTACATATATGCCAGCAGTTGTTCACCCTTATATGGTTATTTCATACAGACGACCCTGCACTTGAAGCTTCACGAATGTACACATATATCCATAAATGCAAGCAAATACGCACACTTGTTAGAAATAATTCGCTATTTGTATGCACATATGGACTATCACGAAAGTATGTACATATCTGAATATAAGCTTTTTTTTCTCAATAATTTTTCATGGTACACACCTTTCGTAGTCTATGTTCATACCTACTATGCGGTCATGTTGCAAAATTAATCATCGCGATTTCGATGAGCAGTCACCTGTTTTTGGTTTTAGTTGATCAGCTGCGCCAGCAGAAAGTAAGCACACAAGTAGTATGTATATAAATATATATTATATATATACTAAAGATAGGTGCAGGTATGTATGTATGTGTGTGTATGTGTAACCAGTTAAAAAAAAAAGATATCATCTACTTTTTTCTACCAAGAAAACATTTTAAAATTAAGTGGTGGTTAAATGTTTCGTCGAGTTTCTCCTCCTATTTGCGGTGTGAGTTTGTGCTCGTTTAACACCGCCTTAGAACAGCATGCACCTTTTGTTAGAAGCATTTTCATAGCGAAATAGATTTACCATTTAACTGTGAGCCAGAAGGCCTGCTTTCGTAGTCAAAATTTACAACATTTATTTTGGGAATAACTGTATTACTAATTAATTAGTGTTTTTTGGGCCATCTATTCCATAAGTTATATAGTACTAACTATTGATATGTTGATGGAAATGCAACGGGAGCAGCCATAAGACTTCGAAAACTGTCCAGCTGGAAAGCTAATCACTATGGTCATACCTTAATATTGTAAGCGCTTAACTTGCACAATGAACAATGGACCCAAGATTTTTCCGGAGCCATTGATTCTACTGCATCGAACTCTGACAGTTTCAAAAAGGAAAACAAGTTGGATGTGGAGTGTACTCTGGACAATAAGTAGTCAAAAGTTATTCCGCTTACCGGACCACCGACGCGTCTTTCTGGCCAAACTTGCGGCTACGCAATCGGTTGCAGCAATATCTACATATATTTTCTCAGACAGCCAGGTGACTCTAAAAGCCCTGAATTCTTTCACATGTAACTCGGAAACTATAGTGAGGTGCCGCAGATCCGTCAACGTGATGCCAGAGCATTTCACTCTTCACCTGCTATTGATGCCGGGACGCAGAGCTGTACCAGGCAACAATGTTGCATTGGTTGCAAGCTCAACATACAAGAATTTTCCTTCTCAGAAGAAAACGCAAGGTGGTTGAAACTCATGTGGCCAAAATGATTCCTAAAAAGATCAAGGCAGAGTAGACGGAATCTGTAAGGCGCTTACTTTGCTAATGTCCCGCATTGGAAATGAGTAGAGATCTGAGCGATTAAGCAGGCATAACGATAAAGCGATTGGTAAATTTTTCAACTCCACATACTGGTTTGTATCGAAGCGGGTTTACTTTTATCAAATTCGGCATCACCGACACCAAAAAACCCTATACAATTTTTTAGAAAATCTATAGTTATTAAAAATTTTAATATGCCGGGCAGTGGTGGGAGAAGCTATGTTTTACGCGAATAATTAGAAGCGCTGTTACGATTAGGTTTTTGGGCACGTGTGTCACGAATTTTATGTAAAATTAAAACTTTGATAGTTGAAAGCTGTCAAATGGACTATGCATTTTTCTAAAAATGAGACAATCTTTTTAAAAATGCCCCTGACTAAATTTTTAGACATGCTGATCCCGATTTTCATGTCGAATTAAAACTTTGAGCTGCCAAGTAATGGGCTGTTCATTCTTCTAAAAATTAGAAAATACTTTTTAAAACATTACTGATAAAGGGTTTATACACGCTAGTCACAAATTTTACGCCAAATAAAAACCTTAAGAGTTGCCAGCTGTCGAATGGGGTGCCATTTTTTCTAGAAACAAGGAAAGTTTATCAAGAATTAAACGTACTAGGTTTTAAGGCTCACTGATCTCGCGGTCTATATCACATTGAAATTTTTTCATTTGACAACTATCAAATAAACTGCCAATTTCATTCGAGTGACACAATATATTTGTTTATGAAAAAATTATGAAATAATAACAGTAATTGTCTACATTTATAAATCGGGGATAGATAGGGATATATGCCCTGCAGGGAGTGACGTTAGCTTATACCTAACTTTAGTCTGTTTACGCGAACACTAGTGCTAACTATTAACTGTGTCTTTTGTTCGAAAAAAGCTAACTACTTTTGTGGGGCGATGGCCGCAAAAAAGTCAGACCTGGATACCTCTGCATTACATGTCAACTAACTTGTAACTAACTACTTTTGGACATAAAATATCAATAAGAAAAACTAAATATTTTTTTGTTTTTTTACTTTTTTATTTACTTATTTATTTACTTTATTTTAATACATTTCATATTAGTTTACATATTCTGCTCTGGGTGGCCCCATATTCGAACACCGTCAGACATAACTTCAAAATGATAGTATAAAATTTCGATCTTCCTTTTATTTGTCCTGAATATGAAAAAGAATCTGCGAAGTTCAGAAAAAAAGTGTATTGAAAGTAATTTTTGTATGAGGATATTTAATAGAAACTTGTAAAGAAAACCAACTCCCGATTGCGTCTGCATGACTCCTGCACGACTTTACAATTCACTTTAAGTTGGTTTTGTCATAGCTAATTAAAAGTGAGGTATTAATCGAAATCTCGCCAAAAAGCTAACTATAAGTTGGTTAGTTTTAACAATTGATAATTTTTCACTGCAGGGTGTTAAGCCCTCAAAGAAAATATACAGATAATAGTAACCTTTATTTCTTTCCTAATCAACCTCAAGTTAGCTTATAGTTAGACGCATTTTCCGCAGGGAAACTTATAAAGTTATCGAGCTAAATATAAACAACAATATGTATGTATAAGTAGTCATACTAGCCCAGCGGGAAAATGTAGTGTATCGTAATCGAAAAAAATATTCAGTAAAATAGCCATTTTCCCATTCGAAAATGCATTTTTTCCCCAGTGCGATGTCCTAAGAAAAATGGGCAATTCAATTATTTATTAAGCATGTAAAGCACTACTACTTTTTCCACTGGGAGTATGCCCATTGCATAGTTACATGTACAAATGTGTGTTTACATCATCAGACGGCTGCAAATTATATTGAATTGGGCAAATGTCCTTCGACTGTATAGCTAAACGTCATAAACAGCCGCAAAACGAATGCGAAATATTGATGTAAGCAAATATTTTGCATATGCAGGTATTTATGAATTTAATTTTTTTTTTTACATTTAAGGCTTGACAAATTTATTTACATACATACTAGGAATGCTAATCCCGGGATTCCGGGATCGTGGATCTTGGCAAATAATCCCGGGATTTTCGGGATTCGTAATTTGGACTAATGGCAATAATAGAAACTACTTTTCTTGACCAGCATTGGCTATATTTATTTTTTTATTTAATAATTAATATTTTTTATAAATGCCTAGCTCATTATACATATAACACCGCGCGATAGTAAAATTTACACACAAAAATTAATATATTCGCGAAATCGTGGGCCAAATATTGCAATAATTTTGTTTTAGTTTTTCACTTTGACGTCAGTAATTCAAAAATTTTTGTAAAATGTGCTTAGCGCAGAAGTATGCGTATCAAATTAAAGAGCAAATTCTGTAGTATTTAATCAAATTAAATGTTTTGGTGCATAATTGTCCTTTTAAAATTTTATATTTGAAAGTTCGCAATATATGTTTCGAATTTCGTCCTTCTAAGTTTATCAGCTAAAAAAAAATACCTATTCGTCCTTGTGAAACCAAACAATTTTATTTTTTTTTAATTCTAAAAGAATTTCATCTTTTATTTGGTGCCTATATTTTGATTCTACATTGCATTAAATTTTTAAATTACTTTTGGAATTATTTCTTATCTTTAAAATTACATAGTCCTTTAAAATAAAGCCCGACGTCGCAGAGAAAAAATAAAAAAGCCACTTTAAATAAAAAAGTGGGTTTCAAACCCATTTACTGATTTTTTTTTATGGTACGAGAGGTAGAAGCAATTTTTTCGATTTAAGCTGTTGAAAAGTAATGAATATCTAAATCCCGCGACTAATTCCGGGATCCCGGGATTGTGATAACGACATCCCGAAAATCCCGGGATCGTAAAAAGCGAAAAAGTTAACATCCCTAATACATACATAAATACGCATACGTATTTTCTCTATAAGAAAATAAATTTCGGCAAATGGCGCCTAATGACTTATATGATGAGGTGCAGTAATGCATAAAGCTTATTTAAATTTATTACCATACATACATACATAAACTATAATTAAGTATGTATTTATTTTCGCCTCATCTTTGGCGCTGATTTCAAGTGATTAATTAATTATGTGTGGCATGAGTTTGCAAAACAATCACTCTGCTGGGCGATTAGCCAGCTAATTGAGCAGGAAATTGATAAAATGCGCAGTGCATGCGAAATGTGGATATAAGGAAGTTAGGGGGATTTATGAGAATCATATGTTTAAGTGGATTAAATTTTGGATTAATAGACAGGTTAAAATTTCTATACATAACTAAGTATATTTACATAGCAAGAACTGCAATATGTAGGGTGAGTTCCTAGCAACGTAAATACATATTTACATATAGTAGAGTACTGAATGCACGGGGATAAAGGAATTACACGTATAAACGTTTAATATTAATTTTTTTTTTTATGTCCACATAAGTCATAGCCCTTCCATATTTCCAGAATGCTTCTCGAATAAGATCTCTTGGCAATGACACATAAAGAATTTTCCCAAAACCACCTTTTACCAAGTCCCAACAACTGTAGGCCTTCACTCTTAACATTAGTAATTATTGTTATATGTAAATACTATGATTGCTGCTACACTAAGAAATAAGAAATAAATGTTGTAAGAAAATAAAAAGAAATGATTGCAGTCTAACTGTAGCATTTAATTTAGGCTAAATTTGTGATTTACAAAGGAAAAATAAATAAAATAAAAATTGAAAAAAAATTTTGAGAATTAATACAAAAAAAAAATAAATACGTTTCTTAAAATTAAATTAAATAAAAAAAGGGGTTTCTTTGTAGACATAAAAAATCGTAAAATTAAAAGAAAATCTGAAGAAAAAAAAATTAATTTAATAACGAAAAAAGCTAAAACAAGTTTCTAAACACTAGATGCATTTAAGATAAATATTCTTCTTAAAATAACTAAATCTAAAAATTAAAATTAAAATAAATTAAGAAAGAAAAACCCGTTAAATTAAAAAGAAAAACTAATAAAATAAGTTTTTGCAAATTAAATAAGATAAAAAATATAGATCTAAAAATTAAACTAAAATTTAATTAAAAAAGAAAAGAAAAATTAATAAAAAAAAAAATCCGCTGCCCAACAACTCGAACTCGAATCTCTAATGACGTGCCTATGCTTTGTTCACTCGGTAATTGCGACGGTTGGGGCGATGCGATCTAAAATATACAAGTGCCCTCTTTCAAAATAGAATTTGGAACTAATTTGCCATCTATCTTTCATTTGTCTTACGAAAGACTTCTTACTATCTTAGCAAGAATTGCCGTTTTAAATTTTGTATCCGCTTAAATGTAACGACTGTGTAGAGTGGCGTTGAGCACAATTTGCAGCTCCGTTCAAATTGGGAGCAATCTCTCAGCGCCGTTCGAGATCAAATCTGATTTTAGTTAAATCGACTCAATTTCGTTCGATTTATTAAAGTCCTTTAAGCTAGGATAACTATTGACTGCTTGTTAAACTTTTTTGCTTTTCCAATGTATTGTAAGCATTTACATATCACTTTTTTCAAGTGCACACTTACATGCATATATACCTAGGTAAGTATGCAATTATTATTAATTAAAATTCATTTAATACGAAAAAAGTGCTGCAAGAAAAATATGTTTTCTCAACGCCAGCTGTTTGGGGCGCCAACTTCGCTCAGTCATCAATTTTGACAAGTAGAATTTTGTGTTCGTTGATACATACATACATGTGCACCTATGTATGTATGTATAATAATAATACTTAATAATATTTTTGCGCTAACACTTTTGCTAAGTGTATGGCCAGGCTTCTCCTCCAATTTGTGGCATGCGTCTTGATGTTCTTGCACAAATGGAGGGACCTACAGTTTTAAGCCGCCTCCGAACGGCAATTGGATTTTATAAGAAGCTTTTTCATGGCAGCAATACCCTCGGAAGTTTGTCATTGGCTGCCGAGGGGCGACAGCTATTTAAAAAAAAACTCTTCTAATTCAGATGTTGCTTGGACCAGGATTCGAACGCAGGTTCTGCGGTGTATGTATGCACATTTATATGAAGGTAAGTATATCTGATGGAACAATGTTCAATTGCTGTTAGAATGGCACAAACCTTTCGAAACGTATGCGTATTCCTTTCTATGAATGTATGTATGTATGCAGATATGGTCTTATGTATGAGTGGGTTTAGACATGGCAATGCAAGTTCCTGCAATTACTTTTTTAAATTCTTAAATTTGACTGACTCCTCGAAATTAATTGCATTGCCACGTCTAACAGCACTTTATGAAAGCTTGATGATGTTACATATGTTTGCCGCAGCTATAGAGATGAAAATCACTCACATTTTTCGCCGACATTTTGACGTATTCAAATGTGTTTTTATTTATCTTCTAAATATAAACTTTTTTCAAATGCTGCTGTTGTTGCTATTGCCGTTATTTTTCGTGGTTTTTTCTTTAATACGATTTTTTTTTGAAGGTGTTTCTGCTTGATTGCAACACAGGCAAATTGCCGCCTGTCAGGTAAAACACGTAGTTGTATTTAAAAATTTGTTTTTTTAGACACAAAGTGGATTGGGTTTTTTAGTAGGTGTATGCACGAAAGGTATTGGAATAAAATTTTGAAAAAAAAAATTAAAACCACTAAGCACACACAAGCAAGGTCAGTGCCGAATTTTAGTAGGCAGTTGCAAAATTTTAGAAATTTATTTTTTTTGCCAAAAATTAATTTCTCTGTTATTTCGTCGTCACGGCACTTTTATTTTGAGCTACTCAATTTTGAAAAATATAATTCGAAATCTATTATTTTCTTTGCTCTTTGTTTTTTTTTGGTTAGCTAATTGCTTGTGAATTTAACGTTATGTTCGCGACAATATCGCCAGTCAACTGAATTGCATACAAAATTGCTGTGAAACTTTTATGCGAAATTCTTTTTCTCATTCTGTTTTGCAATACGTTTTCTTGTTGATTTCAGAATTCTCTACATCAAACTATTCATTCTGCTGCAGATCAGCCGTTTGCCGCTTCAAAGCGAGATGAGCTCGAATGAGTGATTGTGTGTGTGAGATTTTTTAGTCGCTTTTATTTACGAATATTTTATGCTTTTATTTTATTTCCCCCATATATAAATGTAAAAGTATATACATACATACATACATATACATATGTATACTTTTATTTTTTATGCTTTTCTTCGTCGACTTTGCTTTGCTGTTTTTGGTTTGTTTTGGCAATGCAACTGCGGTTTGTTTCTTATTTATTTATTCATTTAGTATTTAGTCATTTAGTCACAAATTTGGCAATGCATAAGTCAGCTGTTTCAAGCTTTTGGTATTTTTTTTATTCTCTCCTTTGTTTGCATTGTGTGTGCTTTTCGTCTTTCGCTGTCATTATTGTGCACAGCTGATTTCTTTCTGCCTCTTTGCCGCCATTCGCATCTTTCATCTTATTAGCCATGTTTTTATATGTATAGTATGTATGTATGTGAACAAGCGAGAACTCACATACAAGCATACAAAAGTAAATCTTTCAGCTGGTTGTAGGGCTTTATAAAGCACATATCGTCTATGTTTTTGCAAAACCGCCCATCGACCAGTTGCAATATCGCCTAAATCGCCGTTGTGGCAAAAATGAGATTTGGTAACTCTGAAGTCCAGACATCGAGATTTATGCATAAAAATCGTTAAATCGTTATTAAGACAACAGATTTGTAAACTAATAGCAATAGAAAATACCGTTTATCAAGGCAATGCCTTCAAAGAATAAACCGTTTTTACGTCTACTGTAAGCTTTGAGTGCCGTAAAATAGGTGGTTTTGCAATTTGGGCGACGGACGGTTTTGCAAAAATATCGACGATATGTGTATTTACTCGGGGTTCTACACTCCAAACACTCAATTGACTCCAATTCATTTACATATTTATGTATTGTTAAAATTTTTCTCGGATTCATTCCGTATATCTGTGGTCATATGCAATAACCGCCTATGTCGACTTGAGAAAGAATTGAATTATATATGCTATCGTATTCTGCAACTACTATGTGAAACTCCCATCTAGCCAGCTAGGCTATTTAAAAAGCTATAGTCGAAAATATTTTGGTTTCCCTTACATTCCAAATGTTTAAAGCGTTTTTTCTCGAATTGACTTTTTTCGACTTAGACGGTTATTGCATATGACCACAGATATTAAGTAAGTGTATTATGACGAGTAGTGTTTTTTTGATTAAAAAAGTCTATCCGAAATAAACAAACCACCGCTTAAGTTTTTACAAATAGGCCTGAAACACATCGGAGAAGTGAAAAAGTTGTGTTTTCGATTTCTTTCGAGAAAATATGTCATCTTGGGCAGTTAGTTGAAACCGATATGTGCAGGTTCCGTTTGCTTTCAAGATTGGGTGTTGGTTGGCTATAAGACGGCTGGGTCTAAATAAAAAAAAAAGCATTCAGTGGAAGAACTTAGTATTATTTCAACGTCCACAAAAATTCCTATCTCTTTAAAGCCTTAAAACATCATCCCGGTCTTTTGCGTTTCCTATCAGCTCTTTGAGCGGTCCAAATTTTTGAAAAATGAAACGATACATTCGAAAAAAAATAAGCAAATGTACTTCACGCCATTGGTTATACGGCCTCAGTGATTTCTTAAAATGATCAACATACCCCTATTTTAGTCCACGAAGAGTGCGACAGAATCATGGGCCAAATTGAAGGGAAGTAAGTACAAAAGTATTTAGTTATTTATGTTGTAGTAAGTACCAAAGGATTATTTACTGAAGTATTTTGGGTGTTACTAAATACCGAGTTTGCTAGTATTTACTTATTTTCACAGCGCTTGGATTTTATTTTTATTCTCTCATGGCCCTAGGTATATATGTACATAAGTACACTCTAAAAGATCTGTTTAAAAATGTGAATATAAATCGAGTATATTTTTGTTTATTTTTAAAATTTTTTGGTAAATTTACATGATGAGTATGTATTTTTCTCGGCTCTACACAATTCTACGGGTGAAATCAAACAGCAGATATGTATTTTGTAGCTTGTACACACATTCGTAGTAAATTTACGCACACCACAGCAGCTATATTACACTCTAAAATGTCCGAAATTTAAACAAACTATTCGTTGAATAATCGAGCATGCAATATCGAGAAAAATTAGGTAGGAAATCAGTAACCTACCTTTTAGCTAGGAAATCTACACAATTTTTTTTTAGAGTGTATGTGAGCAACTCTCACGAGTTGTTTGTTTAGTATCACTCTCTTCTCTCGGCAAAAAAAAAAACGCTTAAGCATATGTCTTGCATTTATTTCAATCAATGGAGTTCCAGAGATAAGTACAATAAAAAATAAATCAAGTATTTGAACAATTTTTGCCTTGAAACGTTTTATTAGGCAAAAAGTACCGAAATTACTAATTTTTCGTTGTCACTCGAAAAAATCATAATTGTCTTTTTTAAATAACTTTGGGAAGCTTTCAAATAGAATATCAATATTAGAGGCAATGGAAGTTGGCATCAAATACAAAAACACAGTAAAGTTTCAAGAGTGTACCACCAAAATAAAAAAAAGCAGCATGCGTACATATCTACACGCCAGAGCAACATCTGACTGAAAAAGAAAACACAATTGACCGATTGTTAAAGCTTCGCTTATTACAGCGTCCGTCTATGAGAGCTTTCACTGTATATGTATGTGCATAAGAATACTGTAATACAGCTTTTAAGTTAAGGCGTGCTAGTAAACGTATAGTTGACTGCACATGGTGCTACGGAGCGTATACATTACATACGCCTCTACGGGTATAGGAGCACGACTGGTTATTTTTACCTTTTTTAACCGACTTCCAAAAAAGGAGGAGGTTATCAGTTCGTCGGAATATTTTTTTTTGTTTTTTTTTATGTATGTTACCGCATAACTTTGAACCACGTCAACCGATTTCGAAAATTCTTTTTGCATCGGAAAGGTAGTGTCTCAGAGGTGGTCCCATACTAATCTGGTTAAGATCCGATTAGCGGATCATGAGATATATATATATATATATTTTTTTTTTTTATATGAGAGTTGAAGTTGGTTTTTTTTTGCTAAAAATTACTTGTTAGTACATCTTTTTAAAATTTTCATTTACATAAATTAAATTCCGCGTTGGAATATTGTTTTATAACTAAACTGAAGATAATGCATTTTATAAGATAAGTGTGCCTCCATTTTCAAAAATGTAACAACTCGTCAGTTTGCTCAAATAAGCGGATACTTCGTATAATTGATCCCCTCAAATTCTGGGCAAATGAGCCAGTAATGAGTTCAGCTATTTACCTATTATATTCTTGGGTATATTTTAGGGGAATTCAGTATTTTGGCTCTCAATTTTGCTATTACCACTTCATTTCCCATTTATTACCTTTTGCTACTGGGATATTTGCGCTTGTATGACCCTTACGACTTGCCCTTTGTGGTACAACTTTACATTGCTTCACTTTATTCACAATTATACTATATTATAATATCTTTTTATTGTATATGAATTTTATCTTCTTTTTAGCTGTCAAATTATGAGCAGAAGCGCATTATGTTTGCCACTTTATGAATTCATTTAATGCGACTGATTCAGCTTTTGTGTGCTACCAACCGTTCTGCCTCTGTATTATATATGTACATACATATATGTACATATTTACAACAAATTTAAATTCATAAGGTGCAAAAGTGCGTAGCAGCTGTGGGAAAAATACTCTTACAGTGACTACAATAAGTTCGCAAAGGTTTCAGTTCTGATACGTCAGTGATTTTCTCTCTTTTTTTTTTTACTTGTACAGTAACATTAAATGTAACGTTATTCCTTTCAACTGCCATTAGTGAGTAAACGACGGTAGTATTTTAAGGTATTGGGATATGTCATTTAGTTAGTGTTTGAAAGCCGAAAATTTCGTGAAATTCGATAAAAAAAATTATTTTCGGCGCATCCATAGCTTGTGCTATTGATAATTCTTCCGATTTAGCCACCACCGACTATTTCCCGTTTCAAAATTTAAATGAATGGCTTTACGGTGAAATATTGCTCAAACAACGCCTATTTTGAAGATCTTTGTGAGTTAAAATTAATTAATATTGAGAAATATAAATAAAGTTAAAATATGACACATAGACTTAAATAGATAACTGGACTTTCATTTCAGGTATGGCTACAAATATTTTTCGGATAAAGTCAAAATTGATAGAAAAGAAAAACCCCTTTCAATAACATCTAAAACACGAAATTCGGCTAAAGCTAAATTTTCACTAGCCAACACTTGTAATGACAATGTGGGGCATCAAAAAATTTTCGGGCCACTACGTTCATAAAAATAGTCATTATATCTGTTTCCATAATGCCTAGGGGAAATTCGGCATAAGACTTGGCTCAATTATTCAAGTTTTGATATAAGCGTCATTAAAATGTTTGTCAAAATTATATTAGAAGTGTCATTATTTTATCTTGAGGTATACTAACAAAAATATTTGCACTACGACCTTTGTGGCTGAGTGGTTTGAGGCGCATACTACCACTTTGTAAGACCTGACGTCGATCCCTGGTCCAAGCAACATATTATATAAGAAAAAGTTTTTTCTAACAGATAATGGTAGACCTCCGAGTATATTTCTGCCATGAAGCAGGTGCGTAAAACTGTAGGTCCCTCTATTTAGGATGGTCCAAAATAAGTAAAGTCGGAATTTTAAATTTCTCACCTCTTAGGGTTGCTCTATATCGAAAAAAATATAGCCCTATTTTTTTTTTGAAATCAAAAAATATTTATAGGTCGCTCAAAGCACTCAAAGTTTTCCATGTAACCCTACTGCATTCTCAATTTTCTATCACATAACTGCTTCGTCTTTGATTTTTATTGAGTTAGAAGGTAGTATGTCTTTATTATAAAATAATAATACTTTTAATTTTTGGTACTTCATCACGACAAATAATTTTGTGGAAACCCTTACTCTAAATAGTTCATATTTTTTACATTTTCAAAATCGTCCTAAGAGTCCTATTTTCCAGTGTGCTTTTAACCAGATTTTTGCAATTTATCCGAAATTTTAAATTTTGAAGGTGGAGTACGAGTCAAACGGACCTCAGATTCGGCTTCAGCGATTCGAATTACATGTCGATAGGTGGGATCTGGTTAAAAGCACACACCACTTTTTCTCCTCCCACAAATGATATTTGGCTTTGTTGCTTTCGGGTTCAGCAGGGGCCAATTCTGCTGGTTCTATCAAACTGTGAAGTGAAAATGAAAAATTCTATGTCAGTGAAAATTTAATTTTTTCCCTTTATCGTTTCGTTATATCATTTTAAGCGAATCTCGATCATTAAAGGCTTTTCCATTAACATCTAGCAAGTAATTATTTGGTAAATTATTCTTTCTTTCTTTTCACAGTCACAAAACTTTGTGAACAAATGTTTTCACAGAGAAAAATTTTTGACAAATCATTTTTTTTTACATTTGAAAACAGAATCGTTCGCTTCATTTTCACAGAATAGGAATTGGCACCCGGCAAGTCTAAAGCCTCATATATATGAATTTTCAGATGAATTTTTCCCTGCTTGCCTTGGAAATAACCGCGAATCTGACGTGTTGGAGGCTAACAGACCTCGGATAGAGATTTGGTCCAATATACAGAAACATTTTTTTGTGTAAACTTGTGTTATTTATAAAAAAATTTAAATTAGAAGCATGTTTTAGAGAATTTCATGTGGTGTGATTATAAAATTTGATCTTTTCGACACTTCCCTATCTCTCTCTCCCTCTCTCTCTCTCTTCGCGATGCATGTTACGTATACGCCAGAGTAAACCTGACTTTCTTGTAGAATCTTCAATTATTTCAGAAATAATTAAATATAATAAAATAAATGAGTTAATTTTAGAGTTTGGGTTTTCTCATTTGTACTGGTAAGTATATCTGAATAACCAAATTAAAAATAGTATGTAAGACATCTTTCTAAGCAAACAAATGCGCTGTAGATACACTTGAATTAAATCAAATTGACAACAACGTTATAACGATGTGTTGGTGTATTTCTATATTTTGATTTCTAATGATACTAGGCATATTTATATATGTGCTTAAGTATGCAGAACAGATGCGCTAATCACTTGCAATTAGCTTGCAATGCCATGCAAATCAAAACTAAAATTAAAATTAAAAGTCCAATCATTTGTGATTTTGAACCCATACAATTTGGTGAACTGTTATTTTCTGCTTGGCAGATACTCAAGTGACGTATGCAATGATGTTTTCGCTGTTCACGGTGCAACACTTTGGTAGAG
>NW_023458558.1:57312398-57315282 GCF_013731165.1 Rhagoletis pomonella
GTATGCAATGATGTTTTCGCTGTTCACGGTGCAACACTTTGGTAGAGAGTACTCGATAAAAGACTCAGGTGCGCACATACCTAGAAACGTGTGAGTGACTGATGGTTAGAAATTGCAAAGGACTGCGCTCCTGTATTTTTATGTAGGTACTCGCTCAACATCTATGAAGTTAATAATATTCTAATGAAGACCTTACCGATATAAATTATAGGAAAAAATAATGCTGCGAACGCAGCTTTGAGACTGTGTGACATACTCGAGTCAAATTGGACAATATTAGTTTACAAGCCCTTACAAACTTCTTTGTACCAAAGCTAAAATTGTTCCAAAAAAGTATAACCTACGCCTATTAACTTCAGATAGCACGATAGTAAGAAGTTTATATTTGTTGAACAGTATCGCCTACTCATAACGAGATGATTTTTCATATGGTTTAAGCCACAACGCTGGATATAAGTACATACATATTAATCGCCCTACGGTCTTATCACACCGTACTCCCTTTGCGGTAAATTTTTGCATAATTTAAAAAGTAAATCATAAAATTAACTTCAACTGCAATTTGAAAATTACTCATTATGAAACAGTACAAGTTTCAAAGACATTTTTTTTTAATATTGTAAGAATTATATTGAACAACTTTATTTAGCTTGAGGCCCTCTGTAATGAAAATTTTTGTGAAAAAAGCACAATTTACATTTTTGGTATACTTAGAATAAAAAAATGTTATAATCACTTCATAAATTCCTTAAATGAAAATTAAAACACTGAGAAAGAAGGTAACCCATAACTCAGTAACAAACTAAAGTGTAATATTAAGTTCAGACAGAAATTAAATTGAGTCAATTAACCGCTTAATTCAGCTAACGCTTTTTGGTGTTCACACACAGTCAGCTGCTCGATTAGCTCCAGTGATACAATCGTACCCCTATTTAGTTTGAGAGTACATTTGGTACAAACACAAGATTTTACACCTGCGTTCAACTAATTAGAAACGAATTATGTTTATATTTTAATTTTTAGTAATTTTCATTTGAAATCAATCTGTAACAAAAACCAAAAAAGCTTGCAAAAATTGCAACCTCAAAAAATTGTCATGAAAATTTACAAATTTTTAATCAGAATATTTAGAAAATTTTCGGGTATTCAGTTCTGTAGCCCATTCAATTGTAGTCTAAGAAAGTGCAAGTCTCAAGTCGCTAAAAATTACCGTTGATTTTTTAGATTTTTTTTTTTTTTGTGGAGGGTGTTGCGCATTTTCTTCCATATAACACATGATCAAAATTTTTAAACATAAATTGCAGACAATATCATTTTGAATTTCGTTTCTAATTAGTGGAACGCAGGTGTAGGTAGATTTAATCAAATAACTTTTCAGTTGATCAGTTCATATTTTTATTCACATCTCAATGCATTTCCTGATGTGGGTGACTTGTCCAATAGCCTCCCTCATTTGTGGAGGGGCATACAACTGATACAAACTAGTGGTCAAAGTAACGTAAATATAGTTGAATACGCCAGAAAGGCAAAACGTCATATCGAAGAACTCGGAGGAAAATGATTACCCTTTTCGAATATATAATTTTGTCTCTAACTGCCCGAAGAGAATCTTTTTATAGCCAAAATTGTTTAATGTGCGTCCAGAAGGTATCGAAAGAAATTGTTATCCTCTTATTTTTTAATCTATACTTATAAAAATACATATTTACTTTTTGAGCACATTTATCTACTTTTGCGTAAATGTTGCTGTTAGTCGGCCAGAATGAGTAGAAATGTAGCGGCTATATGATATACATAAGGGGTATTCTCTGAGTCTTGCAAAGCCCTTGCATGGTGCACAGATTGCACGGATTACACGGTTAAAACCGGTTTTCGTATGGGACAGCTTTGCAAACCGTGCAATCCGTGCACCGTGCAAGGGCTTTGCAAGACTCAGAGAATACGCCTATAGTATATTGAAACGAGCAAAATTTGGTACGTTAACTCACAACCTAATAATGCATATATTAACCTAATTTCGAGCTGATATCTTTATATTTAAACTGTATACAAAAAAAAAAAAAAAAATCAGAAAACATGGAAAAATCGTGGTGTATACAAATGAAAAAAAAATTATATGTATAAAAACAACTAATGTACACATATGATTTTGCATTTGCATATTTCGATGCATTTGTAAATTCACAACAAAAAAATGCAAATGTTTGCCATGGCAGCAAGCATAAAATTGGCAAATGCAAATCAAAAAACCATTTTCAAAATATCTAAACAGCCCTCGCATCTCACAGCCGGCATAAATATACCGGCATTTTCGAATATTTCAAAATCGTATTGTTAAATACAATATGAGTCAGAGAGATTAAAAAGAGTGTTGTTGAATGTGCTCTTAATTCTTTACTTCTCTTTGGCTGCGCTCATTTTCAATTCTCTTAGTTTTGAAAAATTTTATTATTGTTTTTCATTTTATTTATGTACATACATAATATAGAGAGGACTCACCTTAATTCTTAGTTACAAAACTATATACCAATTAAAGTTATTAAATTGGGAACTTTTTCAAAAACCTGGGTTTTAATAAACACAGAAATCAATTAATTGATGTACTCGTTTTTTTATTTAAATTCGATTCAGCTTTTAGTGAGTCATCTACCGACCTTTGTACAAATATGAATTTCGAAAGAAAATTAGTTCGGCCCTTCCTATGTTAAGCTATGTACATACATATATGCAAGTAAAGTCATACTATATAGATTTCAATATAGATATGTATGTAAACGAATACTTTTGAGTGCGCGTACGCTTTGCGTTAAGTTTTAACATTTTTAAAATTTTTCGACATCTTATCTTATAACTTAGTTTTTACTAATGGACAATGCATTTGCTC
>NW_023458558.1:57315382-57316492 GCF_013731165.1 Rhagoletis pomonella
GAGCAAATGCATTGTCCATTAGTAAAAACTAAGTTATAAGATAAGATTTCGAAAAATTTTAAAAATGTTAAAACTTAACGCAAAGCGTAAGCGCACTCAAACGATTTCGAATGCATACATATCTATATTGAAATCTATATAGTATGACTTTACTTGCATATATGTACATATCAATAGCTTAACATAGCAAGGGCCGAACTAATTTTCTTTCGAAATTCATATTTATACATAGGTCGGTAGATAACTCACTAAAAGCCTAATCGAATTAAAAAAAAAAACCGACTACATCAATTAATTGATTTCTGTGTTTATTAAAACCCAGGTTTTTTAAAAAAATTCCCAATTTAATAACTTTAGTTTGTATATAGTTTTGTAACTAAGAATTAAGGTGAGTCCTCTCTATATTATGTATGTACATAAATAAAATGAAAAACCATAATAAAATTTTTCAAAACTAAGAGAATCGAAAACAAGTAAGAAAGTCTAAGTTCGGGCGGAGCCGAACATTAAATACCCGGCGCAAGTATTAAAGATATGTTTTCCACCTTGCCGTAAGCTACCGCTACATGATAAGCCGGGGTGTATACATTTTAAGTAAATTAGTGTCCTTAAATTTCGACATATTGAAATTTCGAGCATTTCTGAATTTTATTGTTATATGAAAAGCGGCCGTAATTTAAGACCGATTTCAACAATTTTCAACGGTTTGCGTTTATGTGGCAAGCACAATAATCATACCGAGTTTGGTACAAATTGCTAGAACGGTTAGCGAGATACATATATGTAATCACAAGCGGGCGGTGCCACGGCCATTTTATCTTAAACGTATTTCTTGGTAAAGAATTGTTGCAACCATCAATTTTGAATAAATTAGCTTTGATATTTACTGATTTATCGAAGATTTTGTATTTCTCGAAATTACCGTTATATGGAATGTGGGCGTGGTTATTGTCCGATTTTAAAAAGTTTCGGCCATTTGGTATGCTGTACCAGGACCAACAACTGTGCCAAGCTTGGAAGAAATTTGTGCAGCGGTTACCAAGATATACACATGTAACCATAAGTGGGCGTGGCTACGCCCATTTGCCAAAATTTTAAAATATTCTTATT
>NW_023458558.1:57316502-57318711 GCF_013731165.1 Rhagoletis pomonella
TGGTGCAGCGGTTACCAAGATATACACATGTAACCATAGGTGGGCGTCGCTACGCCCATTTGCCAAAATTTTAAAATATTCTTATTTTTCGTCTAAAACTCATTGTAAATATCAATTTTGAGTGAATAATCTTCAGTAGTTACTAAAATATCGCAGTTTTCGTATTTCTGAAAATTACCGTTATATGGGAGGTAGGCGTGGTTATTGTCCGATTTCGCCTATTTTCAATACCATCCGTCCTACGCCCAAAAGAAGTTCACGTACCAAGTTTCATTAAGATATCTCAATTTTTACTCGAGTTATCGTGTGCACAGACGGACAGACGGACGGACGGACGGACGGACGGACGGACGGACGGACAGACAGTCACCGCTTAATCGATTTCTCTTTTCATTCTGATCATTTATGTATACATTTGTCTATATCTATCTCGATTCGTTTTGCCTGTTACAAACAACCGTTATGTGAACAAAGTTATAATACCCTTGTGCACAAGTGCGCTCGGGTATAATGAGCGCAGCCAAAGAGAAGTAAAGAATTAAGAGCACATTCAACAACACTCTTTTTAATCTCTCTGACTCATATTGTATTTAACAATACGATTTTGAAATATTCGAAAATGCCGGTATAATTATGCCGGCTGTGAGATGCGAGGGCTGTTTAGATATTTTGCAAATGGTTTTTTTGATTTGCATTTGCCAATTTTATGCTTGCTGCCATGGCAAACATTTGCATTTTTTTGTTGTGAATTTACAAATGCATCGAAATATGCAAATGCAAAATCATATGTGTACATTAGGTGTTTTTTTTACATATAATTTTTTCTGATTTATTAATTTATTTATTTTTTGCATACAGTTTAAATATAAAGTTATCAGCCCAAAATTAGGTTAATATATGCAGTATTAGGTTGTGAGTTGACCTACCAAATTTTGTTCGTTTCAATATATAGTGTATATCATATAGCCGCTATATTCCTACGCAATCTGGCCGATTAACATCAACATTTACGTAAAAGCAGATAAATGTTCCCAAAAAGTAAATATGTATTTTTATAAGTGCATATTGAAAAAATAAGAGGATAACAGTTTCTTTCGATACAATCTGGACTCACATTAAACAATTTTTGCTATAAAAAATTCTCTTCGGGCAGTTAGAGACAAAATTATATATTCGAAAAGGGTAATCACTTTCCTCCGAGTTCTTCGATCTGACGCCTTTCTGGCGTATTCAACTATATTTACTTTACTTTGACCACTATTTTGTATCAGTTGTATGCCCCTCCACAAAGGAGGGAGGCTATTGGACAAGTCACCCACATCAGAAAATGCATCGCGATGTGAATAAAAATATGAACGGATCTACTGAAAAGTTATTTGATTAAATCTACCTACACCTGCTTTCCACTAATTAGAAACGAAATTCAAAATGATATTGTCTGCAAATTATGTTTAAAAATTTTTGATCAAGTGTTATATGGAAGAAAAGGCGCAACTCAACGGTAGTTTTTAGAGACTTGCACTTCCTTAGACTACAATTGAATGGGCTACAGAACTGAATACCCGAAAATTTTCTAAATATTCTGATTAAAAATTTGTAAATTTTCATGACAATTTTTTGAGGTTTGATTCCTTTTTTTTTTGTTGCAATGTTTGCAAGCTTTTTTGGGTTTTGTTACAGATTGATTTCAAATGAAAATTACTAAAAATTAAAATATAAACATAATTGCAATATCATTTTGAAGTTCGTTTCTAATTAGTTGAACGCAGGTGTAAAATCTTGTGTTTGTACCAAATGTACTCTCAAACTAAATAGGGGTACGATTGTATCACCTTCTCCATCACTGGAGCTAATCGAGCAGCTGACTGTGTGTGAACACCAAAAATCATTAGCTGAATTAAGCGGTTAATTGACTCAATTTAATTTCTGTCTGAACTTAATATTACACTTTAGTTTGTTACTGAGTTATGGGTTACCTTCTTTCTCAGTGTTTTTAATTCATTTAAGGAATTTATTCTTAGTATACCAAAAATTTTGATTGTTTTTTTTTCACCAAAAATTTTCATTAGAAACGGCTTAAGCTCATCGGCGATTTCAAGCATCCGTTGTTGGTTACCCCAGCAACGAGTACATGTGTGAGTGTCGGGTTGAATGTCGGGTGCTGAAGCTTGCCCGGCGACACTCAAGCATAAAGCGTCAACACCATTTG
>NW_023458558.1:57318811-57334180 GCF_013731165.1 Rhagoletis pomonella
TGGTATTCGTCGCATACTCCCGGATTTGTCGCATTTTCTGCAGGGTACGTACCCACATTTATATATGTATGTGAACTCTTATAATTGTGTGAACGTACGTCCCTGGCTGCCTGCTGCTTTGGGCCGCGCTATCGCATTCCATGAATGCCGCAGTTTTGCCGATATACAAGCAAATGATGTCATTCCCAAATAGAGCGAAACCTCTGGGGAGTTTTCGGGGATTCATATTTGAAGCTACCTTGTTTAGATTCACTCTCACTGATTCATCATGCATTCTGAATTGTAATTAATATTTTTTTATTTCGTTTTTTCGCTATTAATCACTTTACCTCCATGAGGAAAGCCAAATGTTGTACAAACTAATTTGAATATATTCGCGATTTACTTATGAAAGGGAAATTACTGCTGCTGATCGACTTTGTAAAAGCTGTTATGGCAATGTGGTCCTTCAAATACACACATACATACATTTCCTGTTGGATTATAATAGCTACGAGTAACTCTTATTGAAACTAGATAATTCACTAAGTACAATTGGTTTTAAATTTATATGACTCAATAATGAATCGAAAGGTTTTTAGACCATTGCCTCGCAAAATCTGAAATCGTATTTGAAGCATCTGCGACAGTGATGTTGCGGCGTAAGTTTTAGTATCGCCGTGCGAATACTTTTCGGGCGGTATTCTTTCACTATGACTACCAGAATAAACAGTTGCGGCTTTATGAGCCCAAGGAGATCCCTGGATCATCTCATATCTACCTTCGGCCAGTAAGGCTTTGCAGTTGCGCAAGTCATAGTTTTCGCCCAATGTTCGCAAGGAGCAGTTCACATGTGATGATGGAGATGCGTGTGTGTGGAGAAAGAGCTCATTGTCGGTCTAGTCACACAGTGATCCGTGTTATCAGGAATGAATTCGAAGCCTTCAAAAATACTAGTGTGTCCAATTCCTGAGAAAGCTAAGCGTCTAGTGCCCCTAAGTCTGCACGCAGCCCTTGCTGCAGCTCAATGCTTTCACGGCAGCTTTTCATCTCCGTCAGAAAACGCCAAGCGAACGACTGCCATTGAAAGCAGAGTCACATGTGGTACCGTATAGCTAATAGCGAACAAGGACGTTTAGGACCAATCCCAACTAGAGGAATGAACATTATCCTGCTTGCAATTTTCTGGATGGTGATACTGTCCAACGCCCTCGCTAAATTTCGGTTGCAAGACATATGATTGAGAGCTTAACTAGGTTGGTTTTACCCCAATCTTACCAAGGAATATGACGATTTCCCCCAGAAGCGCACAATTAAAAGCTCCTCGATGGCGGTAAATACTCATATAGGGAAGTATTTATATATAAAGGCTTCCTCCATTAACTCTTCGACCGTGTAAAAAAGGTCAGCCAGCCTCTCCAGGGATTGGAGCAGGAACTATGAAAGTCTGATTTATCCGAAATGCAAAGACGGGAAAGCTTTTGGTGGATATTGGTATAAACGTCATGGTAATAGGTCTTTAGCTAAGATTGGAGTCTGCCAACGGCACGACACCTTCAACTGAGCAGTTTTAATGCCGTCTGATCCCGATGGCTTGAAGAACTTGAATGAGTGTTTTATAGCCCAAATGAGGTGACGCATGTCCAGCAGGTCGCTCGAGGCCGGACCGCAATATCCTGTTCCAGTGATTGTGAGTTGCATGTAAAGTGCGTATCGAGGTAAATTTTAAGTGACTACTCACTCATAGCCTAATTTTCCGCCTTGTCCCTTAAACATCCCAAGCGAGCGCATCTAAATCTGTATGTTTCACGGCACCACTCTATTCTTAGCTTTCTTCATTTCGGACTTATAGATTGCCAATCCGTTTTTGTAAAGTGCCCAATCAGAGGAGTCTTTGTGAAAATTTCGGCAATTCTTGTTGGGATGTTAAAAGATCTTTTTCGTGTTTTAAAAACATAACTCTGTGGTTGGAATACATAAAAAGTACTTAAAAAGCTCACACTTAAAGGAACCTGAGACGAATGAAAATTCGTTAGTGCATCTGCTCCGCCTATGCTAAGTTTATTTAGTAGGGATATTTTAGAAAAGATTTATTTAAAAAATATCAAATAGTACATGCAATCGATAATGTTTCAAAAAATTTCAGCCAGTTATAAATCGCTTTCCATCAAAAAATTTGCCGAAGAAAATAAACTATAAAATTGCCTTTGCATTTTCATTAAATAATTCGTAAAATTAAAAGGTCACCAAATTTATGGCTCGCCCGGCGAGCTTGAATGGTGAAGGTCGGCCCTGCATGCACAGGCAATGCGCTTAAGTGGGTAAATTTTAGCGATAATTGACGAAATATTTATTTGCCATTTAACACGTTTTGCTGGTAACTAAGTAAAATCATTTACTATTAATCATTTGCAGTGGGTGCAATTTCCATATATACTCGCACACATGCACATGACCACTGTATGTCGATATGCAAAAATATTATTTTCGTTTTCACCTTTCCGTTTTGTTATAAAATTAGTCACAAATAATTTTTGCAGCGAAGCGTGCAAATGAGCCGTAAATTCACTTTTCATTTTTTTTGTGTATGTAGTATGTATAAAAAAATGTACTGTTGAATATGTACATACATAGATATGGTTGAATATTCGTAGGTGCATAAAAAAGCAACAAAAAAAACAAGATTTTCATGACTCAAATGTTTGGCGCTTGTAACATTTACCTACTGAGTGACTAAATAGTGATGTCATTCCTACAGTTGTCATTGTTGCCGGTACATCAAGTGCAGGTACGAGTACATATCCCTATGTACATATGTATGTAAAACATATTGTAAACTACAAAAAATTTGCATATTTAAGGTTGAGTTTTTGATGCCACAGTGTTATTAAAAATTATTTATTTATGTGCGTTATTGTCTCTTTGATATGTACATATGTATGTATGCATATGTATATATGTATGTTTGGTTACGTAGATAGATGTATTTTCTAGGGATTCTCCTAACCCTACAAATGTATGAAAATATGTGCTTTTAGATATGCTTATGTAAATATACATATATGTACATATGTATGCATGCAGGTGACTCTGGTATCAACTATTCAATATTACTGTTCGCGCTTGGCCCAGTATCAGTGAAGCGTGATTGATACAACCATGGCTCACTTGCCAGTTGACTTGTTTTATCTCGTATTTTACTAAATCCTACACGTGATGATGTGTACATATCACTAATTAAAGGTGAAAAGGTGCAAAGTGCATTTAGTTTTCAAAATTGAGTTTTTTGAAGCAGAATGGCAGGTAATACGAAATTACATAGATTTTTCGTCTCTCCTTAACAATTAAAAAAAAATTGACTTTTTCGCCATTAGATAAGATATTTTTTGTTTTTTGTTCTTTTACTTCATTTATCATTTTATATTTGTTTTTCTGTTTATGTTTTATGTTTATTTATGTTTGAAATAGGAAAGTAGGATGAACGAGCGTCATTCCAAGTAGAATTTAGATATGTTGATATTAAAAAAAAAATTTGGACATGATTTTTTTTTAAGAAATAAAAAGGGTAAGAACATGCTTTTCTACTGATACTTCATAAGTCAAAATCGGTATAGTTTTGGCCCAATTATTCAAGTTTTTCTTAAAACAAACTTTGAAAAAAATTTAAAGACAAGATTAAAAATTTCATTATTACGATTCCGTTAAAAAAAAATTTATAATATTTTTATGCAGATTGTTTAAACTTAAACTGTTTTGTCATCTGAGGGAATTTATTTCAAAAAATTTTGTAACTCGTATTATTTACGATATAGGGCAAAACACGGGAATTTCATGAAAATATTGGGGATGCTGACCAGTACTAACTCGCTAGTGGCAGTTAGAATTACGTCACTATAGCCACATTTGTATACCATTCAATTCTGAAGAAAAACTACCATTGACTATGATTATAAGATAAAATTCCTCTGAGCTATAGAATTTTGAAGAAAAACAATCAAAGTTTACGTGTATTTTGAAAGGGAAGTCTTTGGACGCCTTGGTCCAGCACTTTATATTAATATTAAGGACTCAGATTTTCAGGGAACTTGTCTTTAGATATTTGCCACAAAATTTCGAGGAGAGAATCAATCAAAAAGTCGCCGAAAAAGAAGCACCTAATATATACATATTCATATGCTTGCATATACTTATTCATACACTTTGTACACACATAGATACGTACATATGTTGCCATTTATGATCTAATCAGCTGCTATTTGCGCATTTTTGTGTACTAGCAGATTTTTGCGGCAATAACATTCATGTACTACATGGGTAAATATTTATGTACAATCATGCTTTCGTATACATATACATATACATACATAAACAAATGTATGTACACTAAGTTAAATCAGATAAGGCCATATCGGCCACAGAATTTGGCAAAGCTCCAAATTTACCTATGACAAAAGAATTTCTTTGCGCTCAGCAGAGTATGCATGGTATAATATGTATGTAATTTTTAATTTTATAGTCTCAAATATGTACTCACATACATATACACACATACATATAAGCACCTGTGTTTGCTGTTTAAATTAGAAATTTCTCCTCAACGCTCAATTAATGGCATACAATTATTATATAGTTTTATTACACTAGATTCGTTTATTTTGGCAAGAACAATTTCACCGTTTGATTTTAACATTTTGAAGTATCGTAAATTACACTGTACGACAATTTTCAAACCAGTCTGGATTTTGCTAATATTTTATGAAAGAATAAGAAGAAGAATATACAGTAAAATTTCATGGGAAATATTTTCGTAGAACATTTTAACCCATTAGCTCCCGTCTGAAAGGGTAGGTTTGAGCCTTAATTCAAAAAATGCGAAAGGAAAGCGAATTTTTAAGTTCGCTAGAGGATTGTAATGCCCTAGAAAATTGTTATTTTTATTATACTTGTTTTTGGAACTCCATTGATTGATATAAATGCAACAAGAATGCTGTAGCGTTTTTTTTTTTGCCGAAAGAAAAAACAACTCCATTTATACTTCCTGCATTGATGCGTTGACAGACAAAAACCTGAGCGTTGTTATGTGTTAATTCCGACAAAAATAAAATGTACCTTCACATGCGAGTTATTATAACTAATAACTAAATATTATGGAGAGTTTGTTTTGGCATTTGCAGTATTTTATCTATACATAAGTATATAAAAATCTGAATTGTAAGCCGATCTAGTTTCCATTATATTTAATTGAGGCCAGTTGCATTAAATATTTATATATTTATGGATACAGTTTTAATAAAAATGTGTTCAGCAGTGTATTAATTCCACAAAAGGCTTCTACGAATTCCATGCCTAATTTGAAATGTTTCCCACCCGACTTTTTGAAGATAATCGTACTTATGTCGGTACTATTTTGTGGTTATACTCACGTATGCTGACATGCATGCTTATGAATAATAAGCACAAACACCAGTGTAATTGCCTTATAACACTCACCTTTCTCTAGAATGCGAACTCTTAACAAAAAAGTTTTCTTTGTTAACCACAGCTTCGATATTGCCTGTGGGAAATTCTAAATACAATGAAGAAAAAATCCTGTTAAACAAAATTGCACGCCATCACCTTTCTCATTTACAAATTACACATAAACATATTGCGACAATACATACATACATGCATACTTTCGTACGTACATACATATTTAAAAAGTATATATGTTTATTCTTTTGTGTTTGGAACTGTATGCTCTTTGGAAATTGGTAATTTGCGCAGCTAACACAAATTGAATAGCCACGCAATTGCAGAAAATGGAAATGTAACAAAAAGGTGTCAATAAACTGCGAAATGAAAGATTGTAGGTGAATGTGCAATTTCGCTAAATAAGCTGGTTCTTAACAACGCTAATAAAAATGTATAAACAAGTATTTAGGTGTATGCAAATATTTGAAGAAGAGACATTTATCCGCCGGCGAATATGTGTATGTAAATTTACGATGGTAGTTTGATAAGTCAGTGGCTTTTTAATAAATATTTTTTTCTGCAAAAAAATCTTTTTTTTTTTTAACAGCGAAGCATTTGAGCCAGAATGATATCTTAACTTGCAGTATGCTTGTGAGAGTTCTCAGGCCCATTCGAATAAGATACAGAAGTAGTTCCGAGAATTCTTACACTTACTCTGAAGCTCTGATACGCAGAAAGTTTTGACGGACCACAGAAACGCTGTGGACTATATAGGCTCAGTTCGGCTCCACGTTGCCATTAAATACCGCTACTCTCGGCAATCAAGAAAGGCTGAACCAGTTGAGCGTGCATAATTATTTCAAAAGAGTTATGCAGTTTTCCACAAGCGTGGCCCTTTTGTCTTTCTCCAAAGACATTCTCATGCGCAGATTTCAATGGCAAAGCTCGCCGACTGAAATATGGTTGAAAGCTTGGTCCAAAAACATTGGCCCCAGCATTGCCATCGCCGAGCTTGAATCCACCAATATACAACACTTAGAAGCCTTCTCTAATCCTTATTATCAGTTCTCTGCAGGTATCTCTTTCAGTTGTATGCCCTGTGAAAGATAATTTCGGTAGCATTTTTTCAGTGAGTTTGATTACGGCATCGTACGTTGGTCGTATCCACTCTTTATACTAGCTAAGTTGCTAATCCGCAAAGCACTCTAGCAAGTCTCCTTTTCAATTAGTATGGTTAGGATGTTATTATTCCCTGTATTTCCGTTAGACAAGTACGCATGGCTCCTATAATGGCTACACAGACCAATCGGTAAAACTTTTCAAGTACAGCGCCAGAACCAGTTTGCTTGAATTTTGGCTACGAGGCCAGTGCCTCAGGATATCGGTTTCCATGAAGGTTTTGTCAGGTAAAAATACCTTAGGAGGCTTGTTGGTAATAACTACAAGAAAAGTCAATCTTCGTCTCTACTATTTCGGCTAAGTCAAACTGACTTTCTGTGTTAGCTTTAAGACCGACTGCAATCTAGAGGCAAAGGTGTCTTCATTCCAGCCCACGACGTATATGACTCTATCAGCTGCATAGCCGCTCTTTAAGCCTTCTAAGAGCAAATCATCCACAACTATTTAGGACTCATAACAAGCATCGAAAGCATTTTTACGCAACTTAATCAGCTTCAAATTTCTTTTAGAATAGGTCAGAGCTATGATGGCCGACTACTAGATATTTTTAGTCTTAGAGTTTCAGAGAAAGCGGCTTCTTTTCAGCTAACGTTGCTTCGATAAGAACTGCGTATATAATCAGAGTCCAATCTTATCTTGGATAACATTCGAAAAATTACGCAAGGCGGACGTCTATAAGAAATAGCTCTGTAATAACATTGCAGACATCCGTAGGGTAAGCTCGCATTGTGTCTGTTGTGCCTGTGCCTAGTTTTAGGTGATTATACTGGCAATTAAAAGCACTCCTACCGTTATTTCAGGGTTCACTCAAAGGTGGCATTGCTCAGCCCATCGGCCTCGCTCTTTTCATGATGTTTTGCACCACAGATAGAAGTAACGCGGTTACTAAAATTAAAACATTATCAGGGTAGGTCAGTACTTTCACTTTCCTAGGTTGAGCTTGAGTGGCACTGAGTTGATAGTGGTAGGCCATTAGTAAGAAATAAGTAGATAATTTCATCGTTAACCATTAGATAAGTTGTGGGTGTTGGTTGATCTTTCCGACATGGTGGTGAGATAATTTATTTTGGACCGAATGACGGAAATTCCTACCAAAATAAATCAGTTAACTATTAACTTTTATAATCCTCCAAGTCAAGTTCGTCGAAGGATTTGTGGATTAGTTCAATACCGAGTGAAGCCGCCAGAGCATACTGCATAGATTAAAATAATCTCCCGAAGTTTTTAATAACCCCAACTAGTTCTAATAAACGAGTAATATTTTATTAGTTGCCCACTTCTCGGATGTAAATGGTAGAACGTAGAAGTCTTCATGTCAGCATTGAATCACTCTTGCCAACAAGTGCTACTTAAGTCCTCTCTTGCCGTACAAAAATTCCACTCTATAAGTTACTCATCCCGCCCGCTCTGGTGCATGAGGCAAAAGCAAGGATGAGGTGGCTGTTGGAGTGATCGTGAGAGAGATTATGCGGAAGATTTTGGGCAAGGCGAATTTGTTTTTGCTTTTACTGATTTAACAGCACACCCGCCAAAAGCAAATACATGAAAAGCCTCCTCGGCGATGGAATCACCTTGAAGGACTTGGCTTTACTGCTTCACTTAGCCTATCCGATTGGCAGAGAAGCGAAGCGATTGGCGCAATTTTTAGAACTCGCTTAGTCGGTTACAGCGCCAATCAAGAAGCAAAAGTTTTACATTTCTTCAATTGTCTGTCAAAAATTCTCTGCAGACTAGAACAAGTTTGACGCAATCGTCAGTGTGCTGAAAAATTTAATTTTCAGCTAATTGACTGACTAGTATGCTGGCACAATTGAAACTTTATAATAAAATGTAAATTGCAACCTCCAATCTAATTGTTCCAGCAAGACCCGTTTTGCGAAGTCTTTCCTTTACTCCATTGAGTGACAATTAATATTAATTAGATACTTAATTAAACGTTAATCGGTCGACGCCTTTCTTGGCTTAAAAGCACTTTTTAATTTCTCCAACACACACATACGTTTATTCATATCTCTATATGTTTGCTTTTAGACAAAGATGCTTTTAAAAGCGGACAAGATCAACATTGCTACTGGCTTTTCCAAGCGCACTTTTCACATTAAAGCTACATATTCACTTAGAGTATTTAACCCATCTCTCTACTTATTATTTGCTGATGGATGGAAGTGGATATTGTCAGCAATGTGGTAAATGCCTGCGCATCATATCAGCAATTGACATGCTGTGCGCATGCGCGCCAACATGTTCATGCCGCACGTTCTTACAACGTGTTTTTGCACAAACGCGGTTGTCTGCGTTTACATACAGAGTATATACATACATATGTATATGCTTACATATTGAATGAAGCTTTCGCTATTAGAGAGCACCTTTGTCACCTGCAGCACCTCTGCGCCAACCCAGCTTGCGTTGCCTTCATCTTTGTCCACGACTCGACACTTTGCTGCTGTCAGTTGCAAACGCCTTTGGCATTTGTTGCGCAGTGACACATCTTTCGCACCGTAATGGCTTTTAGTTGGTCCACTCTAGACGGTTATCGTGCGTTTCCCCTACTTTTTGAATAACTCTCAGCTGCTGCTAGTTAGCCTTGTTGCTCCATGTGAACCTATGTATGTACATATGAACAGCAGTAAGTCAAGTTGTGTTTACTTAACCGCAAATTTCACATTTCGCATTTGCGCATGCGCATACGCACATGCGGTAAGTAAATATCTACTCGCTTGAAAAAAATAAATAAGCAGCAAAAAAGAAAGCTGCTTTAATCATCTCAAGCACTAGGAACGGCAGCAAAAGCAGAAGTACTTGTGTGCATTTCGAAGAGATTTTTTTTAGTCAGACTCATCAGTATTCATTGTGGCTTACTTGTATGGCGTGTCACCGGCCGCCTGCTTAGTGTTCGTCCGTCCGCCAGTAAGAGTTAGCATTCTTTCAAAATGCCGGTCTACCCACTTTACTGCGCACTACATCTCTTCTTGTTCGTTCGTTTGCTTGGCGTACAATCGTGGCGTTGCACCATCACCGGCAGCAACTTTAGCAACAGCATCAGCATCAGCATCAAAGTCAATTGCTTTGCTCCCATTATCGCAGAGTCACCAACTCAACGCTTATAGCTAGCCTGAGGTGGCACGAGAACGCCAGCATCCCGGCACACTATTCTACAAATCACAGTTCCACACAGTCGACATTAAGTCGTTCGTCATGGTATGACATGTGGCAAGAGTTGGAAATCTAAGCATAAGTGTTGTTGTTATTGCTGCTTATATACATATGTATGAATGTGTATACTTGCATGTAATACTTACATTTTCCTCAGCTATTTTTATTTACTTAAACTTTTCTATCTCTGAAATACAAGTGTAAGCTGCTGCTTTTTCTGCCTTTTCATTGCTATTACTTACTCGTTTTACTTAGCGGTATTGTTTTTTTGTTTTTTTTTTTTTAGTTTAGCTGGCGCTTTGGCCGTTTAAAATGTCATTGCATTGAATTTTTTAATATATGTTTCAGGTTTCTAATTTACCGGAATTAAGTTGTACGTGATTTAGTTAAAATATTACGAATCGGCTTACTGCAATGGAATAAAGAAACTGCTTCGATGCGCTAGGCTATCGCTTAGTATGCGACGGAGTTTTTGAGCACGATTTAGATCAAATGATTTGTAAAAAAAAGTTAGGCAACTTTCGAGCAGCTTGCTTGAATATACATACATATGTATTTCTTATTTAAATTTGATAAAACGGAGTCAGGCCTGTAGCGACTCGCATGTGGTTAGTGAGCAAGATTGTTTTGTATTCCCATCATGCTATTAAACTTCCTTCATATACATACATGCGTATGCACATATGTATGGAACGCAGTTAAGAAATTGATACCAGCACCGTATCGGTCATTGGTCTTACAGAATTTCCTCCAGCCGACATCTTTTCAAATTAAACTTACAACGCTTCCGTTTCCTGCAAGAGAAGAAAGGAAGTCAGACGCTGTCAGAAAAAGATGATCCACCGATTTTTTCCCGAAGAGTTCAATGCAAGGGTGGAGCTGGTGTAAACAAAATAGTTAGAATACTGCTTGCTAACTCAAGTGGTACAGTGTTAAATCATAGACAGACGACAAAGTTAAGCCGGAATAACGGCGCAGTTGCTCTGATAAAAATTGTACCTTAACAGATGGCAGTAATGCGAATTAAAGAGCCGAGAAATCGTGGGTTCGAGTACCACAGCCAGTAGAATATTTCTTTAATTTTTTTTATTCATTCAATTATTACTTTAATTATTTTAATGTACTTACTGCTCTGGACTTTTTAATTAAAATAAAACTCTAAAAACTTAAATTAACTAATAATAAAATAAATAATAATTAATCTATATCTATACAGACAATAAAACTGTAAAAGGTCGATATCTGTACATTATAGATATTAAACAAATATTGTATGGAGGGTTAATTAAAGAATTTTAGAATTTTTGTTTTTTCTGCCTGTATGTTTGTACGCGAATCACTCAAATACTAATGCATTGAACCCTGTACTGGAATATTCACAGACTCCCGCCCGTAAATGTCATGAGTCAATTTATCCACCATCCATCGCAGGCGAAGAGTTTCAGCTGCCGCAAAGACCCATGTAAATCTGGCGATACAAAGGTGTCGGTAATGTAGTAGACTGGGCTCATACTTATCCAGACTCGGCCCCAACATACTCACGACATGTCCCGCCTGTGAAGGTTCCCTTCACCATACCAACCACCTTTTCACTTGTTCACTCAAGCCCATTCAGCTGACACTCCTCTCTCTTTGGTTGAACACTACTACGAATGATAACTACGAATGATAAAGTACTTAAATCGACCTTAATAGTGCCGCTACAACAACAACATTTACGTTCCTTTGACAAATTATGGCAACATTCTTGATCACCTGTCGAAAAAATTGAAATCAGTCCCTCTCTAAGCATCCTAAGTTGTAGTTTCTCAGTGTTGGACAGACTCAGTTTACGTACTCTAAATATGGCTGATTATGATAATTCGCATTTCTTGTAGTTGTATCACTAATTAGTCCAATATGACGACATGCGGTTCTAACCGACTTCAGGAAAGTTTAAGTTCAATACGTACGATATTCGTTCATTCGTATCTGAGCTTAGATAGACTCCGCAGAAACACAATTTTGGTGAATGGCGAATCGGTGTGAGTATGGGAAGAAATATAGCGCACCTAAAAGCATAATTTAGAAAGATGCCTTCATAATAGGAATAGAAGTAGAATCTGCTCTGAACTGGTGATCAGCAGATCTTTTAAGTTATGTACTATTAAAATGCAATGTCTCTTCAAGTAGAAATTGAAGCAGAAAGTAACCGGCAGTAGAGGGCAATATGTTTAATAGGCGTATAAAACGGAATATGGACATATTGAGCTTAGTCGGCCTTTGTAAGACCACTATGAACTTCTTCAGAGTACGTGAGACTATTTAACCTAACCTAATCTAACAAAGAGTTACTTGTAGAATGACATGTCAACTAACTCGAAGTTTCCTTAAGTTGAGAAATTAGTTTGGACAGCGAAGGGTTAATCGTTAACTTAAGGTTAATTTTTTAATGAACATTAAAGTTAAGTAAAAACCTTTTACTTAACATTTTAACGAATAACACTGCGGAAGCGACCAATACAGATCGATAGTACACGACTAGGATAGCAAAACTCTAAAAGCGTTTTGAAAAGTTAGCTCGTTTTCAAAAGTTATATAAAGGTTTTTGTCTTTCGAAAGACTGTGGTTTGTTGAAAGACAATTGCCAGAATTGGCCAGTTAGTGGTTTTGTTTTTCTTTTAGCAAACAGTTTCTAAAAATTAAATTAAATTTAAAAAATTAGTTTCTTTTTTTAAAATAATGCGACTGTTGAAGCAGTGCCTCCAAAATGTTATAAATTCTTATTTTTATATCTGATTTCAAACTGAACGAAAAAAGTGAGTGATGCCACAAGAAAAGGGCCGCAACAGGGGCCATACTTAATTTATTCATGTCATAATTTTTAACACTGGGAGGAAATATTTATTAACATATTTAACGATCTTTAGTTAAGTGCCTGTTAGAGCCAATTTAATGAATGTTTCTGAGTGTGGCTATAAAGTCTTTTTGAAAGCTTAAATGAAATCATTTAATAGAAATAAAATCATTTCAATAATGCACCAACCCACAATCATTTAGATTGACTTAGAAAGCACTCCAAAAATAGCAAGTGATTGCTAAACTTAACTTTCAACTCATAAAAAATTTTAAAATCGCAAAATATGTAGGTGACGTATCAAACATTCCAAAGAATTTATGTATGAGGCAAAAGTTGGCGTCATCATTTGTTATATACAAAAAATGTACGTGCATTCTTAATTTATTCTGGTATTTCACTTAACATTTTCCAAAAGCTCGCCTACGAATAGAAGCTTAGAAAGAAACCAACAACAATAAGAACACAAAACAATAGTCACAATTCAAAAATGGTTGACAGGCGTCTCGTAAAGCGTGACTCAATGGCTTAATCAGCCGAATCGAGATACTTACTGACGCTTATAATGTTTTTTTTTTTTATTGTTTATTAAAGCTGTTGATCAAAAACATTTGTTGTTTTTTTTACTGATGTGGTGACAGCACTTGTGAATCGTGATAAAACAGTTGATGGGCATACATATATACATGCGAGTATATAATAAGAGTGCTTTTTAACCCAGTAACCTTGATTTTTCACTTACCTATATACACAGAGTTACATACCTACCTACATATGTACATACTACACCATATACTTATTTACATATTAATTTATATTTCAATAAATACGTGCTGTTTTATGAGTTATTTGTTGTAGTGGTAATAACAATTATTAATTTACAAAAAAATATTTACGTACAACAAAGGCAAAGTATAGCTTAGAATCTCACTTATTATTTGCATCCGACCGTATTATTGCATAAGTTATTCACCAAATTGTTAAAAGCAGTTTTCTCACTTTCCGTTTCGCGTCAGCCTTTCGATAAGAAATGCTCTTGAAAATCAGTTATGTAAAAATAAACCACAATTAAATTTATACACTTGGGAAGAAGGTTGTGCATACGTACATACATATGTACGTATATATTTATTTACTTCGTACGTATATAAGTTCGCCTTCCATACGTAGACTAATGTATGTACATTAGGGTGGGTCAAATTGTTCGGAAGAAAGTTTTTCAGCAAACCGCATGATATTTGCGGGTTCTATAGATAATTCTAAGAGAAAATGTAGAAGAAACTATGAATCTGTAATCGGTAAAAAAATGCCAGTTTTATAAAGTGTTCAGCTTACAGCTATTGGATAAAAAGGCATATATTTTATTTTATAGCATTTTTCATCGATTTACTTTAATACCATTCAAAAATACATCCCTTATCAAAATTAGTTATTTTTTGTAAAGATATAATATAGTTTACTCTTTAACAAAAATTTGATAAATTCAAGCAATTTTGTCCAATATTTTAAAACAAATTCAACAAACTTTTGTAAAAATTTCGAGCATTTTAGTTTGATTTCTTAGAAAGACTTTGAGTATGCAGTTTTTAAGTCCATTTAATAAAGATCAATTATCTAGGACTTACGGTTGATTATTGCAATTTTTTTCCAGACGGTGTTGGGCCTATTCTTCCTTACAAAACAATTTTTTGTATAGAAAAAATCTGCAAGTTTTTCAACAAAAAAATGCCAAAAATAATAATAATATCATGAGAAGATAATTTTTCATTTAAAAATGCGCAGGCCCTAAACTCATTTCCGACCCATGGTTTCCTCTACACTTCCGCTCAGAATTATGTGCAGAATCAGAAAATACCATACGAGTTAGTAAAAAACAATTGGCCCACCCTAATGTACATGTATGTCCCAGCAAAAAAGCACGATTACCGCAGAAATGGAAATGAAAATTCAAACTACGAGATGGGAATCGCTTACCCTTTCGCTTCAGGGCCGTAAGCCCTTACCGGCAACATTATCAACGAACACTGCAAAACATGATGTTTGTGTAACGGTAATTTCCACAGAAAGTAACGGTAGAAAAATAAATTTTGGGTATTCATTATATGTTTCTACTGACTACGGTGAAGCATTCTTCTTTGCACTCCCCGTAATGAATCGAGGAGAGAAATAAATAAAATATTGCAGGACACTCTACTATACATTACCAGCAACGCCCAAAAGAAGCGAAAAAATTCGAAGGCGTTATAAGGCAATGCCTTGTTGAACACGTTACCGCAAGGAGCGATTACCGTTTTTTAGCTGGGTATATTTAAAAATACAAACATTCAAGCATATACACACACGTGAACATGTGCATATAAACCGCATTCCTTCACAAACTTATCAGCTAATTTTTTTACTTTTATTTTATGTATAAAACAATTGTTTAATATGTCAATGTCAAAATTTTGCATGGAAACAAATGATTTCAGTTTAAGAAATCTTTTACGCTACTCATGTTTACATAAATAGTTATACATTCTGCAAAATAATTTCAAAGGCAATCACTTTTGTGTTTATAACGCTAACAAAAAAATAAATATCTACATAACGTCCCCTTATGCCAGAAACATGAATCTGCAAATTTATCAATTTTGAGTTAATGGGTTGACTTGATTAACCATTGGATATTCTAACTAATAAACAGTTTACCATAAGTACAGGGCACCACATATTTTGCTAATGTCAATTACATGAATGTAGAGTTAATTCTCATACAAAAAAAA
>NW_023458558.1:57334280-57354677 GCF_013731165.1 Rhagoletis pomonella
GTTTAAAAATAATTAGCAGCTTAATTTGGTGCTGATCAAAGTTAATAACGGGTGATTTTTTTGAGGTTAGGATTTTCATGCATTAGTATTTGACAGATCACGTGGGATTTCAGACATGGTGTCAAAGAGAAAGATGCTCAGTATGCTTTGACATTTCATCATGAATAGACTTACTAACGAGCAACGCTTGCAAATCATTGAATTTTATTACCAAAATCAGTTGGCAGAAAATCCGCTTTTTTATCGACAAATTTTGTTCAGCGATGAGGCTCATTTCTGGTTGAATGGCTTCGTAAATAAGCAAAATTGCCGCATTTGGAGTGAAGAGCAACCAGAAGCCGTTCAAGAACTGCCCATGCATCCCGAAAAATGCACTGTTTGGTGTGGTTTGTACGCTGGTGGAATCATTGGACCGTATTTTTTCAAAGATGCTGTTGGACGCAACGTTACGGTGAATGGCGATCGCTATCGTTCGATGCTAACAAACTTTTTGTTGCCAAAAATGGAAGAACTGAACTTGGTTGACATGTGGTTTCAACAAGATGGCGCTACATGCCACACAGCTCGCGATTCTATGGCCATTTTGAGGGAAAACTTCGGAGAACAATTCATCTCAAGAAATGGACCGGTAAGTTGGCCACCAAGATCATGCGATTTGACGCCTTTAGACTATTTTTTGTGGGGCTACGTCAAGTCTAAAGTCTACAGAAATAAGCCAGCAACTATTCCAGCTTTGGAAGACAACATTTCCGAAGAAATTCGGGCTATTCCGGCCGAAATGCTCGAAAAAAGTTGCCCAAAATTGGACTTTCCGAATGGACCACCTAAGACGCAGCCGCGGTCAACATTTAAATGAAATTATCTTCAAAAAGTAAATGTCATGGACCAATCTAACGTTTCAAATAAAGAACCGATGAGATTTTGCAAATTTTATGCGTTTTTTTTAAAAAAAAAGTTATCAAGCTCTTAAAAAATCACCCGTTATAATGGATTTTATTGTAGTTATTGTTGTAATTTAACACACAACTTTTTACGGTTAAGAATACAACTGCAAAGCAAGCAATAGATAGCTGCTGAGGTTTTAGCTAGCGGTTTTAAAGTTTTCTAAAATGTTATAAAACCAGAAATAAATCCAAAAAAAAAACGATCTAACCATGTGCGTTGATCCCTTTTTTTAAAGATTTGTTTGTGCTGTACAGCATTTATATTTTATGTTAAGTGTGTTATTTAAAAATTTACACACATATCTATGTATGTATGTGCATTAGTTTAATTGCATTTCCTTTATTTCTCTGTTAGTTCACCGCCCTATGTTGATTGAGTAGCGAATTTGTAGCAATGGGCGCGTCCAACAACCGGTGCTCTTTCGTTTACAGACACTTAACAGTATGCTGCTAATTTTTCGACTGATGGCACTAATGTGTGCATGCATGCTGATAATCTTCTAGCTTATCATAATTCATTTTTATTAAGTAAGAGTTATTATATTTATTATTTTACAATAAAGTATTTTCAAATAACAAGACCGGTCAACAAAAAATGTTTTTTTTGGGGTTCTGTTCTCATGCTTACATTCTCATTCCAAACATTAAAAAAACACTTGAATTTTAATTTTTAGTTCTTAAAGTGTGCTTTTGTCTGCTTTACGTCGATAAGTATAAGAAATACGAAAAATATTCACTTTTAGAATAAAAAATATAAAAAAAAACTGATATCCAGCAAAAACTTTTCTGACCATAATTTAAAGTTAAATTATAAAAAAAATTTTAAATTAGGAATTTTTCTAAAAAAAATGAAAAATTGCACTAGTTTTTATAAAAGCATGCTTTGATCAAAAAAATAATTTTTTCCCTTATTTTTGGCGTAGGAGAAACTAATATTTAACATGTAGAAGTGAGACCCAAAAATCGTGTTTATTGGTGCAATTCAAGTTATTTAGAAATTACCAAAGAAAAGAAAAAAAATATAAAGGTACTTAGAGAAAAAATTAGGTTAATACTTTTTGGAGAATGCATATAAACAAAAGACCGAAATGCTCAGAAGGATCAGAGGAATCAATTGCACATACCCAGCCAGCAAAAAAAATCCAAAAATGGATACGAAAAAGGAAAAAAGTGGATGAAATGCGCATTTTTGTCCGTTTATAGAATACATTTTTGGATATTTACTTTGACTATCCGTTTTCCCACTAAAGTGTGCGGCAGAAACGTGTGTACAGACGTGTACCGAAAATAGTTGTGAAACGGGTAGGAACGTTTATGACTGTTTTTATATATTTTTTTTATTGAATTTTGCGTTCAATACGCTTTCCTCCTGCACTTCACAGATGATTTTTCATGGTTTGCCTGACGGCATCGAACCTGGCACCTTCTGAAAGCTAACAAATACTTGCACGCTCCTCTGCTCGCTCAGCCACTGCCGGCTACGTACATATACAGGCGTTCAGTAAGTATGCTGTCTCAAGTAACTAGTCTAAAAAAGTCACTAATACATATATCATATGACTCTGAGCAGGCCACAAAAAAAATTTGAAAGAAAAGATAACTGCTTTCTGATTTGCTCTAATGCTCTAAAAATGGAGTAAGGGACTATTATTAACTATTTTAACAACAAATTCATTAGGAAATAAACCCACTCGGCCATTGCGATTGTTGGAGCAGCACTAACAAAATGACATACACTCTTTTTCAACTCCATTTGGAACATGCAATCAGTTGAATGTCCTCGATTGTTTTCTGATTGTTTGGTGAACTTTTTGCGACTTCCTCATAATGAATACCCAAATCGTTTCATATTCGCAATCAAATTTGCCTAGGGAATATATTCCGACACTTTGAGTCAATTATGCAGGTACAATATATTACTTAATTTTAATTTTTTATAGCCAATTATTACTTGCTTAAAACTAATTAATTCCACTATTAAAATTAGACGAAATAACTTTAACCCCCCCCATAAAAAATCGACCCACCCTAATGCACATATATATTAACAGTTTCTGTAAAGCTTATCTGTATAGCTTCTCTGTTGGTTTTACCTTGACTGTTAGTTAGCATTTTCTGCATTTACAAATAGCGCCTGCTGATATGCAATGCAAATAGCGCTCTCTCATACAGCTAAAATACATATACACCACGGCAATTGTTTAAAATAAGCAGCGCTGGCTATTTTCTTTTTTCATTAATTTAAACAATAATGGCATTAACAGGTTCTAGTCCATTTGATGGAGACAATTCTTCACATACATATTACCACTATATTTTATATGCAGTAAAAATTCGTATTTTTACCAAACAATAAGTATAATTATACAATCTACAAATACATTCGCGAGCTTGGCTACTTAAAAAAGTTCTTTAAAATGGAATATTACGTGCTCGTTAGATTGATTTTGGTGTTGAAGAGCGGTGAAAGGTGAATGTGCAGAAACAGATAAATGCAAATTGATTCTAAAAAAAAAAACATAAAAACTCTGCGCAAACAAGAAAGTTGAAAGGCACTAAACCATTTTTCTGGCTAGTAGAAAGACGTCGCAAAAGTATTTAAATAAAAAATAATGAAATAACTGGTACATGGCAGTCAAGCTGTTTTTCAAACAATAGAAACGAAACAATTTGCTTTATGTAGCCGCGTTTAGCTGTTAAAAAATGACAATATGCAAGCATTCCAGACTTACCGCGGTGGAGGAATGCTGAGTTTTGTGTTTTTTCATTGTTTTAAGTTTTCGCATTTTTGTTTTGTTTTGTTTTGTTTGGGATTTGGAACAAAAAATAATATCCGATAAGCAATTTTGAAATACATACGCGTAAAAAGATATACAAAGAAAAAAGAAAATACAAAAATTAGATTATAAAGTTTGATTTACAAGGAATTTGACGTGAGTAATATTAAAATTTCGATATGCGAAAAATCATTAATTAAAACACTTAATTTGTTAACACAAAAAAGTCAGTAATATGAAAAAGAGTGTGTATGTATATTCGGTATTACATTTGAGCATACATAAACGGAAAATATGCGCACGCACACAAATAGAGTAAAAGACAAGTAGAAAAACGTCGAAAGAAGTAAATTGAAATTTGAAAAAATCACGTGCCGGTTGCAGTTAATTCAGTTTTAGGAAGTGTACACGTTCAGAAAATGTATACACAGATAACAATTGTTTACTTATTTATGTAAATGAGTATTCTTTTTTTTTAATATGCATTTTCTCGTTAAGAACTCACCTATTTGGATTGGTCTTGGGACGTAGTGGTGCACCTTGCTTCAATTTGGAATTTGGATATTGTGACAAGTAGGTCATCATCGATTGCTCATCGACATTGGGATTAACCAATTCCTCAGGTTTGATAAGTTGACGTACATTTAACCAGTCATCGGCAAGGCCCATAGCTTCGGATGCATTTTGGACAGCATCTTTGGGATCCCACAGTTCCCAGTCGGGACAAAGGCCAGGCGCACAGGCATCCACCAAAGCACCCACCGCCTTACCGGTGGTCCAGTCATTGGTGAAATTGTTGATCGGCATTTCAGGTATTCTCGTGTGGATCCAATTGAGCAGTCTGAAAGTAGAGTGTAGAGTAATAGAAGTAAGTATTAGCCAGATGTGTAAATAAACAAGGATTATTACACTTATATACATATTAAAAAGTGTAAATTATAAATTCTTTATTTTGAAGGATTTTTATTTTTATTTTTATGAGCTGATTTTAACCGCTCTTTCGCCAATCATTCGAAACAATGGCAATTAGGCGTTCTAGTATTCTTAAGCCTACCATAAAAATAAATTTAACAATGTTAAATTGCATGATCGGAAGACATTCGATAGGTGCCTGCTTGAAGACTCAATGATCAACCAAAATTTCCTTCAATAGATTAGTTGTTGGGCCTACTGGTAACGCGACTATTGAAGGAATTTACTTCAATTTCTATTAATACCAAGAGTCTCTGTTTCATTGGACAAGCCGAAGTCATCTTAATTAAAAAAGACAGCTCGACGTAATTCAAATCAAGACAAAAATTCATTCCAAAATAAATAAACTGAATATTATACTGTTTACGCAAAAATGACAATAATTATGGGTAAATGTATGTTTTTCTTCGGAAGTGAAATAAGTACACAGAAATCGTTCGGGAAAATTTTAGTAAGACATTGCTTTAGCCAACTATTTAAGGAAGGATGCCACAATTGTACCCAATTACAATTATATGTATTATTTCTGGTTCCAAACTAAGTATTTGCGCCTTCGGGTGCACTGAGTTGGGAAATTACAACCTGAAAATCTGTCCAGCAATGCAAACTAACAAGGATAATCTCTGCCCTCACATGAAGATCAGAGCCAGATCTGAGTCTCCCTTGCTTTGGTCTCTCGTGGTGACTACGTCTTAATCATACTACAAGAGTTGCATTACGATGCCATGGAGTACGCGGAGGACATGGTAATTAAAGTTACTGGGAAAATTACTTGCAGATTTTACTATGGTTTCTTACTATTGTGACTATGAGGACCTATCCTTGATTCGGTCACGCTTGGAGGCACTATGCTTGAATGCTTCAATGAGGTAAAATACTTAGCAGTGATGCATTCTTGGAATTGCATTCTTGATAAAACACATGCTAAAGCCACACGGGCCATGTGGGCCTGCAGGAGCATTACTTGTAGAACATGGGGTCTAAATTCAAGTTTAATAGAGAGGTGTCATTCTCCATACGCTGGGGTCATGTGCATCAGTTCTAGCTTAGAACTTGTAAGGTCGCAGGAAGCACTGAAAAAGTAACATGGTGCTGGGTATCAGGCTGACTTTGTGCTAATGGAATCATTTCGTGGGCTTAGTTGGCGCTCGTCCAGTACTAGGGAGCTGTGAGGGGACCTTAGACAGGACAGACAATTCGGCAATCCTTGCGATAGAAACGCCATTATTTTATTAAATAGGTAGAACTTTTATCTAGTTACTAACTGTGTATCTATTTGGCTACAATCGTTTAATTAGTACTCGGGAGCGGTAGGGAATAAGCAGAAGAGATATCATATTTTTCTAACACAATCCTTTATGTTTTCACGTACACGGAAGCAGAATGCCAGTCTTGCATTGAAGAGACAGGAAGCGGAGAATTTAGAATACATTGTTTTTGTCCGGCCTGCCCATCCATGTAAATTTATGGGTTTTTTTTGAAGACGAACATATCTTGGGCATTCAGGAATAAGATCTTTTGCTTGAATACAAAAGGTCTTTTCCGGCCACAATGTTCTCGGTTCTGCGACACCCAATTTATTAACTAACTAATCAGTCTCTGTTGAAAGGAATATAGTTACGGTGACCATCCGTTCTGGTTTTTGCAGGACCGTACTGTTTTTCAAAGGTCGGTCCTGCGTAGTTTTTCAAATCTGAAAAACCTGAAAATGTACTGATTTTTCCCAAGTGTCCTGCATTTGTCCCGCATTTTATTCGTTATTTTAAAATTATCGGTCAAGGGATGGATTTTTTCAAAAAAGTGATTTTTGGTACTTTTCGTAGCTTTTCTTCAATATCTCATGAAAAAATCTCCCAATCAACGTAAGCGACTTACAGCTCGAAAATATATAACTTGTGGCGACTTCAATGAAAATTATCATTACCATTTGCATTTTGTCGTCAAAGTCGAAAAAAGTTAGATTTTCAATCAAATACGCAGTTTCATTTGAATATATTTTTTTCATTATTTTAAAAATTCGATAAAGAAGATATATCACTACAATAAATTTTGAGCCAAAGATAATGAAAAACGGATTAGAAATGTAGATGGTACGGAGCGCAATCTGCACAAATTATATATTTTTGAAAAGGGCACTTTGTAACTCGTCGTCTACGTCGATTCATGACGTCGATTTTGGACAAATAACTGCGAAAAGTACCAAAAAAACAAAAAAAAATTGTATTGTTTTCGTTTTGAACGACTCAAAATTTGCCTATAAAATAATATTTTAAAGATTTTCACTTTTCGTGTAAGCTATTGTAGTTATAATATGTTTTACTATACTATTGTAAATGTAAATGCATTCATGTAAAAAAAGATTAATATCGATGAAAAAACGTGATTAATTTTTAAAGTTTAAAATGTATTAATAAATTAGAATCATAAATACTCTTTTGATATTTTTATACTACGTTAATATATGTAGGCATATTTTTGAAAAATTGTCCTTCAATTTGAATCCATATTTATGGTCACCGTAAATATAGTTGAGCTTATAAGTGCATCAGAAAGCTGTGGAACTGTCACATTATGGGAACTAAGTCAAATATATATGGGTCGATATTTATCGGGAATTGTTGGGTATATCTGAAACCGCATGGGCAAAACTTGTAGGTACTGCTCGTTTAGCCTAAATACCTGCGGATTAGCTAAAGTTAAGTTAGAAATCCCACACCTTCTATGTAAAACTATTCACAAACTATAAAGCTAACAAAAGTTGCTGTCTGGATGTCTTGGTCTGCGGAAGTTAATAGTTCTATGGAGTAACTGCATTATCAATCCCTCATTAGGCGTTTCAGAATAATTTAGAAGTTGAGTACTTCTGGGACTGTACCTTACTCCCTTTCAAAAAGGATGTCACTGACAAAACACAATTGTTCTAGTGGACAGCAAAGGCTATAGAAAAACTATAATTTTCAATTTGCTGGTGTAAAAGCGTTTAAGGGTATGTTGTGGAGCAGACTTCTGGTATGAAAAGTTGGAATATCTAAATGGATTTGGCTACTAGTCGAATGTGAAGCAAAGCATTAAAATTAATATATATATGTCAGGATTTCATCAAAAAAGTGATAGAACCCCTAAGAGTGTTTACTTAAACTTGATGAGAATGGAGTAACGGTGCTTGCCGAGCAGGCGCGCATGGTTCGTTCAAACTTATTTGTTGTTTTGTTTTGTTTTATTGCATTACTCTGCGTTTATTTGGTTTCTTTCCGAGAGTTAAGAAATCAAATAAATAAAAAATAATTCAATAAAAAACGAATTAAAAACCTTATAAGTGTAGATACAATGCATTAAAAAGTTTGCTTTACAAAAACAAAACTCACCTTTGCTTCGGTGTCGGACCAGAACCATTCACTTGGCTTTCATCTTCGCCATCCCACTGCGGCATAGAGATGGAGTAATGTAAAATGAGCGTCCATATTAAACCGAGAATTAATTTTAGTTTACAATCGACGATGTCAGAAGAATCTGTAATATAAAAGATAACTGTCAATAATAACTATTCATAATATCAAACAAAAAGAAAGCACTTAATTGAAAAATGTTGTTGAACTACTACAATAAGTGAAACAACACAGACACACACATACAAATATATGTACATTAATACATAAACAGCATGGCGAATTTGTGATGGTCATCGTAAATATCTAAATTTTGATAGAATAAAAAGTTTGGACAATTTAACAAATTCTTTCCTTGTTTGTTGCGTTTTAAGTCCTTGTTGTTGTTGCTTGTTGGCAGAAAAGTGCTAATAGCTTTTCAATTATGATCCATTGTAAACAACCATAAATGTTGCTGCATTGATGATGTGCAAATGGTTGACAGCAATTTAAGTGCAATAAAATTTGCACCGTTCATATGACTTACTTCGACAAACTCGGGAGTGAGTGAACATTTTAAAGAATACGGTGAGTATGCAGATGCAGAAATGCGCGGGCAGTAGCAACACTATAAGCCATTAAATGCTGAGCAAACGAATTGGGTAAATGTCAGCGCATTTTATATAAGCAGAAGTGGAGAAAATTTTAAAAGACAAATAGTTTGGTTTTACAGTAAACAATTTTACCTCTGATTATTTCTCCTTTCTGTACCTAATTATCCTCATTGAATGGGGGCGCTTAGGATATACATACAAATGCATGTATGTATGTATGTACATTCGGGCGGGAAATTTTTTTATTTACTATACGCATATAGCATATGAAGATTCTACGTGTAACTGTAAACAAATTTTCCGAAGAAACTATGGGTCAAATTGCGAAAACAGTTTTTGAGGAAAATGTGAATATTTTCACTCTTGTGCCGTTTGCTGGAAATTTTAAGATAAAGATAAGTGCAAAATGGGATTCCTCATATTGAAAACTCTATGGAGCATGTTTTTATTCAAAATTTTAGCACTTCTTTAACGGCAAACACAAAATTGATTTTAGACCATTGTTTCTTCGGCTAGTTTGCTTGGAATTACACGAAATTCCTTCTGTGCTATACGCTAATACTCGAAAAAATCTGCCATAAAAATTGACCCGCCCTAATGTACATCCATACATAGTGCAAAATCGTATGGAATGTGCGAGGGAACTTGTTTTGATGCAGTCAAGTCATAAATGACCAAATACAACAACCGCTAGCACATCAACGGGTAAAGCGGTCGTGAAGGCATACGAGCCATAGTCATAACAACCAGTTACAAGTCAGAAAGTTGTACGGCCATCTACGTAATTGTGCATGTACATTAGACTGTGTCAAATAAAACGATTTTTTTTTGGTAAAAAAAAAATTGGTGGCAAAATTTTAGCCATCTCATTCTATTTATCTTCATTCTTTAGTTAGCGCTTGCAAGAATAAGAATTTTTAGTGAAAAAATAAAATTTCTTCTACAATTAAATTTAACAAATAAAAAATAACCTCGTAGCCCATTAAATTTTGGTATAATAAATGCAAGTTTGAAGCATACAGTCATAGAACACACTGTAAGGAAAAAAATTACCGACACCAGCCAAAATCACCGGTACTTCATATTTGCGCTTATTTCCCCAAAATTTAATAGACTATAAGTTTGTTTTAAATTTGTTATATTTAATAGTTTATTAAATAAAAAACATCGAAAACATCGAAATTTTTTGCATTAAAAGTTCTTATTTTTGCGAGCGCTAACTGAAAAATGACGACAGAGGTCGGAAATTTTGCCAAAATTATATTTTTGTGGCAACGAAATTTTCCAATGGGACCAAAAGTGAAAAAATAAACATTCGTTTTATTAGACACAGTCTAATGTACATATGTATGTTTGTTAGCAAGTGTGTGAGTGTGTGTACAAATAACCGGCACTGATTCGGCATGGATAAAATCACAACAGCTTGCCGTGAGCAACAAATATTGTGTTTAGTAAGCGGCAAGCAGCCGTCCAAGCAATTAGCCAATTATGGATGACTTGACCTTAAACTTGACTGAGTGACAGTTGGTCGCGTGTATTACCTGAATTATTGACTTTTTTTATTCTCCATTTTGTCTTACAGTTATTTTTTTTGTTTATGCAGAGCTAAGCTAAGACTTTATTTGTACATACATAGTTTTTCAAATATTTGTGTATTCTAATGTGGTTTTTGTTGGCAATTCTATTTTAGTAATAAACAAAACGTTTATTATTAGACCAGCTTGATGAAGTTTTGTGGAAATAAAATGGACAAAATAGCGATGCCATTTAAGGTTCACTGACCTTCATTTATGGTCTTGAATGCGCCAAATTTACGTACATATGTATGTAGAAACATATGGCGCTTTCGAAATAATTTGCAACGTGATTTAACAAAATTGTTCAACATGAAAGGGTATTCAGACCAAACTCGTTAATGTCGCAATTCGGTATTCGGTAGATTTCACAATTATTTTGGTGTTGTAAATTTACCGAATAAATCAATACCAACTTAGCGAGATTGCAGGTCTGATAATGTGAGTAAACACTCGTTAAAACATCAGCTGATTTCTTTCTGTCACTTGCGTGCTAGAATTTTGTGGCGCAAAAATAAATAACGAGAAGGAAGAGCGAAGTCAAAAGTGTTACCGAGCTAACGAATAACAATTTATTACATTAACGAGTTTGGCTGAATACCCTAATAGTTTGAAATTTTATCTCTTAAATTTAAACAACTTAGACTATCCCAGTGGACGCCACTTAAAAATATATCAATACTTTCCCGCAGGGTTCCGGCATGGAGCTCTGCCGTAGTCGACGGTTTTTTTCCCTATCCATTTTTCCGGCCACTAAAAGGCCTCAGCTGAACCAGTTAAAATGAATAAACATAGAGTAGCCTCAGAACCCTGCACAGGTAGAGCTTCGGCTGAACACGGCGAAGAAAAGTCCAAACCACCAACCATCTCTGAAACAGCTTGTCACCGTCGCGACGAGAAGGCCTGTTAGGCACAGGTAGTTTCGGTCTTCTGCAAATGCTGGAGGGAATGCTAAGCCCCCAGAGGGGAAGCAAACCTACAGGGTGCAACTAAACCCCACCCCCGAAGCTTGACAAACGAAAACGAAAACTAACAAAGCGTAATCCTGCCAGAGCGGGGCAGCGGAAGAGATAGCGCTCTACAGTCTCCACCTCCTCCTCGTCTCGGCAGCCACGACATAAAACTTTAGCAGGATAATTCATTCGCTTAGCAAGCGCTCACTGCTCTAAGAATGGAGCGATCAACACATATGAGAGTTTTAAATCTTTTCTCATTGGTACTGGGCCAGATCTGCTTAGTAGCGGAACAGGTTGGCTCCTTCTCCCATAATTCATTGGCCAATTGAATTAAAACACATTTCAGCCAGTGCTTACATGAAAACAGGGATGTATCGTGCACCGCGTTAACTGAGCGTAGGTCAGTTCACTCTTTACAGGCTCATGTGCCGCGCAATTTTTAAGTATTTCACTGTGCCCGGGTAGCCATACCAAGTTAATAGTGACTTTTGCGGTTAGCTCGTTTAAAGTTCTTCTACGTTTTCGAAGAAGTGTTGCTGCACTGTAGAGATATAATCGCTGTTTGGCTGTAAAAATAAATGGTAACGACCCATAGAGAGGGGTGTGAAAAGAAGATATCTTATATTTCCCCGCGTATATTACGATTTCGGTCTTGGTGGTATTGACCTTGACTACATTCTCCCTTGACTAGCGTTCTGCAAAAGTTCGCTTAGCGTTTGGAGATGCTTTCCCGTCGCAGTAAGTGCAATGTCGTCAGCATAAGCGCCTATGACATGAGAGCCGTTAATCTGCAGCCTCAGGATAATTGAATTTACCATAAGCTTCCAGAGTATGGGAGAGAGAACTTTTGCTTAAGGGGTACCTCTAGTTGCATACTTTGTTATGGACGCACCCCCCAACTCTGAGGAGATAGTTCTTCTCCCAAGAAGGAGTGTTATAAATTCCACCAATGGCCGTTCCAGCCACACTTCAAAAAGTTACTCCACGATGGTCTCTGGAAGAATATTGCCAAGAAAGCTTCCTAAAGTAAATTCATTAAGAATTTTAAGAAACAAATGGAGGTTAAGCTTTTTGACCTGAATTCATTGGGTTTGACATGGGAGACCCTGACTCCCTTAGGTATTAAGACTGCCCCAGCCTTGGCCCATTCTCTAGCAATGTGGCAAGGAGTAAGGCATGTATTGAAAATATTAGTGAAGAGTGACCCTAAGAGTTTTGGATATAATTAGGAGCAGCTGGAGTTTTTGACGGTTTCTCGAAAAATGGTTTTTCCCCCATTTTATCAATGTATCAATTTTGAGCAATTTAGATTCTCGGTTACGTAAATTACCTGCTTTAATATCCTTTCCCTGCCAAATTTCTACCAAATGACATCAAAACCTACCAAATGTTAATTGTTAAGGAGATGACTACACTATTAATTTCACTTATTGCCACATGGTTGGCGGTCACTGTACAAAAAAGATAGACAACTATAGCGCTAATTAAAAATTACTTTTAATCAATTTTCTTTTTATTTCCAGGATTTTCATGTTCTTTTTTTCAGATTTAAATTACAAATTGAGAAAGCGGTTGATTCAAAATCTTGAATCGCTAAATTGCGTTGTTTAGTGAATGCCAATTTTGTTTGCAAATGAACGTAAATAAATAAAAATGGGAGTTTTAATTAGTGCACAAGAAACAAAATAAGGCAAAAATAACAAATGAATTTAGCGACACTAAATAAACATTTTTTTAAACAAACATTTGTTTGGAGTGAAACTTTTCTGGTAAAATGTACTATATAAAAATGAAAACCAATTAATTATTGGTAATTAATAGTAATGCGATAAAATGCAAGTTCCGAAAATGGCACTGAAGTAATGCCAAGTGGATTTTAAGTGCAACAGATCGAGGATGCATATGGCTACATGTACATATGTACACATTAGAGTGGTTCAAAAAACACTTGTTTTTGGAAATTCATGCGCTACATCCAAATATTGTAATTTGTTATAAATAAAATTATAGTTTAAAAAACTTAAACCTCCCTATTATAATTGCCATTCGTACTGTCATCAGGTATGTAACTTGAGAATAGCAATCGCTGCATATTTTAGGCGCATCAATATTACATAGTTACATCCCGAGTTAATAAAAGGAAGGTAAAATAGAGACATGCATTTTTTGATTTTGAAAAAAAAAATTTTTTTTTGGAGGTCGCGCTAGTCGGTTTTTATAAAAACGCGTCGAAAGCATATTTTCGGGCACTAGGCCCATTATAACTGTCCAAGGCAAGTACATATCTATCTAATTAAGGAAACGTTCTACAATAATACCAGAGTAATTACATGCAAAAACAACATTTAAAAATAAAAAAAATAAGAACATCAGCGGTTTTATAAAGAACCGACCAGTGCGAACTCTACAAAAAAATTTTTTTTTTTCAAAATAGAGAACTACGTTTCTCTTTTTTTTATCACATAAAAAAATAATTTGAGGTAGCGTTTATGAGTTTCTAAATTTTTGTTTTGAACCACTCTAGTACACATATACATATATAAAAAACAGCAGAAAGTGTAAATGAATGAAATGAGATCATGTGTGCATTTACCTGTAAGAGAGTAAGACCCAATATGTACGCAAGCAGATGTATGTGAATATTATACTTGTACTTACATACATATATAAATATGTAGACGTATGTATAAATATACCAACTTGTACATATTTGCAAGTAGTCTTTCACATAAATGATTCAAAGCCATACTAGTCTTTATGTACGTATGTATGTATGTATGCCCATATGCATACGGTAAGCAAATATGTCTCACTGCCGTCTAGTCTAACCCAGCTTAGTCAAGTGACGCCAAAATCAAAAATAGAATCTAGTCATTGCAAGCAGCAGCTGATTACCAGGGTCAAAGGTTTCATATTACAGTAAGTGCGCGCTTTATTGCACAATGACAACAACAAAAACCAACGCATTCATTCATGCATATACATATATACATATATATATATATATGTATATATTCGAAGCTGAAACGAATAAAGCAGAATGTTCATTCAAATCAATTCTATAAGATTTGTATTTACACCATCGTGACTTCATTTTGATTTTGTAAATTCCTTAAATTCTTTTTCGGTTGCATGGTGAGAAGGTTCTACATACATATGTATATGTATATGTGCCTATGTTGCGTGCATTGGACCCGTTTACATTAAATGGTATTTACTGGGAAAATTCTTGTGTTCAGTGATTGAAGAATAGTAATATACAAAAGAGGAGGAAGTAGTCGTACTGAAACACTTAATTGGTTCGTTAAGCACGAAAGGCAGCAGAATAATGAATGAATTAATAAATGAATGAATGAGATAAAGGAAAACGACGAAGAAGTTGCTGCCGCAGAAGAAATTATATGCTACAACTTTGCGAAAAATAAACTGCAAATTGCAAACATCGGCAATTTTTTTTTACAAAGCAATGCATATTTAAAAGCAAAATAATTACTATGCATGAATTTATAAAGGTGTAAATATTTGCTGCTAGTAACGATAGGTATGTGCCGAACGTGTGCAAACGTTTAATAAGGTACATACATGTGTATGAATGTATGTAAATATGTAAAGCATCTGGGAAAACGCTCGCCGGTAAAGTGAAAATTCGTATAAACAAATATTGAGGGTGTTCGATTATTCGCTTTTTACAGAAACCGGGTTTCGAGTTATTCGAAAAATTGTCCTTTGAAAAAAACCGGTTCCCAACCGATTTGGTTTTACATATTTTCTTTACATTAACACTTACTGTTAATCAGAAGTCATGACGTAAATTACAATCTATACATATCTATGTATGTATGTCTGTACATTATAGATATTAAAGAAAAATTAATATAGGGGGTCTTTATTGGAGCAATATAAGCCAAATCAACAATTTTTAGAATTTTTGTCTGTCTGTATATTTGTATGCGCATCACTCGAAAAATATTGCATGAAATGGAATGCCGTTTTCACCGATGTATTACTAGAGGTCTAGCTTAAAAAATAGAAGGAAAAAAGAGAGTTGCCACCTGTTTGAAAATTGCAGTTTAAGTAAATTGATAGGATAAAGTAAATATTGCAATACGGCTGTCAAAAGAAAGAGGTTTAAGAATGCTTACAGCCGAAAAATAATTTTGTGGAGGTTGGCAAATTTTTGAAAATTTTAATTTAATTTAGTTGATAAGATAACTTAAATATTTCAATTCGAATATCAAACTGAAAAGGTTTAGCAAAGTTTGATGCCAAAAATATTTTTAAGGAGGTGGCAACCAGTTTCAAAATTGTATTTATTTAAATTGATAAAATAAATGAAATATTACAATACGGGTATCAAACCACACAAAAATACTTTTAAGACGTAGTGAAGCACGCCGGGTATTTGCTAGTATGAAATAAAAGAGGCAAAATGAGATGGATGTATTTTGAATTACAAGTAAACAAAAAAAATAGATGAAAAACACATTTTTAATAGAGTTCACCTATCTTAACGAGATTTCATTGGTAAAGCAGCAGTCCTTTATCGGAAAAAACTCAAGCATGTAGAACCCACTGCCTTGGAAATTACACTTTCCGCTGAACCAGACCGACTATAAAAATAGAGTCCATTATAGACAGGCCAATGATCGAAAATCTATCAACACCTTCGTCAACTGTAGCAGGTTGAACTGATCAGTTTAATTTGAATAAAATGCCCTGGCGACATAAACCACCTCTTCATATGCCTCTCACATCAGCTCATATAACATCCCTTCCCCTACGGCCTAGGCGAGAATAAAGACAACAACATGATCCTCTGATTTAGGCAAAGTTTAGTCAGCTGCTACAGCGATTTTCGTTCGGTTATCCTTTTGTTTTGTTTAGTTAATTTTCTATAGAGGAAAATTTTCCAGTATTAAGATATAAAATTGATAAAAATTTGATAGTTCCATTTTCAATAAAATAAAAATTTAGAAATTCTAGATTCTGGTTTATTTATATATAAAAAAAACAAGGTGAAAACTCAATTTATTCGGTTGCAAAAATCCGGTTTACTCGGTATTCGAAAAACAAATATTTAAGAAAACGCTTTACAAAAAAAAAAAAACTGTTGAAACCGGTTTGGAAAAACGGAGTCAATCACCCTAGCAAATACTTATTGCTCATAAATACTACTTTTGGGCATATGGACACCGTTAAGTTTTTAGTTTAACCAACTCGTAGAATGTCATAATTTTCGTTCCTGCTGACTTTGTTGCGTTGTTTGTACACTTATTATCATTCATTTGTTGTTGTAGTGATGAGTACGGTTTGTGTAAATACATATGTATATACATATGTTGGTAAATACTCGTATCTCATTGAAAATACAGAAGCGAATCTATCTAAATGTGTCACTGCACTTCTAAAAATAAAGAACAGTGCATACGAGCAATCGACATTGTTGACAATTAAATAAGTTTGTACAAGCATTTCTACGAGGGATGCCAACATTATTTTTTTAACTAAGAAACTCAAGCCAAGCCTCGTAAATCAGGTAACGGTTGGCTTGCCTCTTTGGATCTGGTTTGGTGGAACAGAAAGCCAAAGCGATGGCCTTGCGAATATAAATAGCTCAGGGAGCTCACTACAGCTTGGCCATTCAAGTAGATGCTTACGTCCCTTATTGATGTCACACTATTACAAGCCTGAAAGTCTAGATTTGATGTTGGTAGCGAGCTCATGGCAGTCCTTCCATCAAGCTGTGATCCATCCATGAAAACGTTCATTGCTCCGTTATTAATGTAGCTCTCTTTAGCAGATGCCACAAGACGAGAGTTCCATAAAATATAACAGGCTTAGCTATGATTTCAAAGAGCCAAGAATTTTTTTAAGAATCTTGAAGCAAAATGCAATGAACGCCTTATTTACTCTTTCCTTAAACTAAGGTTTCCAAAAAGGTTCCCTATCTAGGCTGAAGCCCAAGTGTTTAACCCATTCCAGTTGAATTACTCTAGTCGAGAGAAAAGTTGCGTCGGGAGTTTCTACCTCCAAGGTGAGTAAGACCTGTCATGCCTTACAATCAATGATGGAGACGCCATTGTCCATTTAGTCAACGGGGTTGAGTTAACCTTAGGTCGAATCATAGAGGGTGTCCAGAAAATTACACATAACTTCAAGGCCCACGTCAGTGATTGATAAATAAAAGGCACTCACCCGATAGCACCCGCTGTTCCAGCTTCTCTAAAAAGTCAGAGCAGCGGTGAGACGTCCACACTTTGCGACGTGCCCCTGTTCACACTCCGCTGCAAATAGGCGCTTCACCAATCAGAGGCGAAAGTTCTGTCATAGAGCAAGTTGTAAACGAGCCTTATAAGATTGGTTTCAACCAGTAGTTGATCTAGAGATTTAACTATTGGCTCCGGCAGGACGTTGTTAAAAGCCTACTCGATGCCACGGATGGCCCCTATTGTAAAGTCTTCGTGAGTGGAGGTGTCCTTTGCCCTCTTTACAATAGATTACAGGGCGATCTCCACAGACCTTAGTTGCAAGTATGCTGAGGTCTACAAAGATGATCTCGGGGAATCGCATTTCTTATGTGCGTTTTCATCTGTCTCTACAGCGTCCTCTACATAAGCGAAGGCAGATTGATAGGCCTGAAGTTCTTAGGTAAAACGTGGGAGGTCTTTCTTTCGGGCTCCATCCTCAAAAATCTCAAAGCGTTGGGGAGATATACCAGTTCCTCGCGCAATTTTCGTATACAGCAGCCATCCATTCACCTACCCGACACGACACCCCCACAGTCCATTGCAGTTGTGTCCGTCCGGTTCGCGGGGATTTGAAAGGTTTAATCATGTTTGCCTTCAATTCTAGGTGACGATTATCGAGAAGGTCGGATGTTGTAGTGCAATCCTCCTGCCTTGCTCCGACAAAGGAACTGGTTACAAAAAAATGGGCATCAAGGAAAGGCTAGTTAATCCCCACTGCTCATTTATAGTTACATACATATTTATGGTGCTTCTCTCAAGAATGCATTTAAATCTGGAATACTGGTGACACCTTTTTACGCAAGTCGATTTTCTAATTTTAGTAAAAATGCTTTAAAATTTGGGTGCATAGTACAATTACTCACGAAAAATTCCTCCTCTGGTATTCACGTCTACAAACGTCTTAATTTTAAATATTTTAACTTTTTATGTGACTCAGAAAATTCTAGTAAATGAAGAGAGTTTTTAAACGAAAAATTTCAAGTACTGCTGTGTATTAAGATGAGTAATAATGCAAAAAGAAACACGTTTGAGTTAGGGTGTAAAACATTTAAACGCAGACATTTTTACTAATAAATAAAAGCAAACAAAAAGGAAAAAATCAAAAATATTAAATCAGAAAATAATTAGAACTTTCAGTCTTCACCGGTATACGGTTATGCAAACATTTGTTTCTCTAATCAGCATTGCAGATTTCTGAAAATTTTTTCTTTGCTATTTTACAATCGCGACTCATTGCTCCCAGTTTAACACATACAGATTTACTCCAGTTTGGTTGCTATTCGATACACTCTTAAATTACGAGAGTAGTCAGCGAAACCACAATTAGACTAATTTGAACTCAACTTAACTTCTTAAGTGGCATTGGAACGGGTTTCTCTTTACTCTCCGTAATTATTCACTTTTAACGGCTGACAAAAACGATAGCAAAAGCGATAGCAAAAACTTGCGAATTTAGAAATTCTGTTTGTTTTGATATCGATGTGCGTGTGTGCAAATATATAAGTACACATGTATGTATGTGTTTTATTTGAGATTTCAAGAAGTATCCAGTTCGTTGGTTGCTAGCAGCGCTCTTATTTTTATTTTTGCATTTATTTAAATTTAACGAATTTTTAACTGCTCTGTATGTACATTAGGGTGGTCCTCCAATCAGATTTCCTAAGCCTCAACCCCTGCGCCGATACTGCTATAGTTGAAGATATCACATATAAATTTTGGTCCCGATTAGAAACGATATAAAACATGTCGCACAGGGGTCAAAGTTCAGACTCCTCTATATAGACACAAGAAATTAAAATTATAATTTTTTTCTAATACCCAACATCTAAACTACCGTATAACATATAAATTTTGGTCCCGATTGAAGACTGTTAAGGCATGTCCCACAGGGGTCAAAGTTCAGATTACCCTATGAAGACGTCTTAAACGACTATAATCCGGACCAAAATTTATATTTGATATCTTCGACAATGTTAGTATCGATTTTGGGTATTATTTAGATGAAAAAAAATTAATTTTAGCTGCGACCGTGTTACTACCGGTTGAGGGGTGAGACTAAACAAAAAATCGTAAATGTCTCATTATGGACCACCCTAATGTAATTTTTATAAACATATGTATGTGTATATATATTCAATTCTATGATGTGTGATTTATTGTTCTTGCTTCGTACTTGAAAATACTTTGTTATCGCTTTTAACTACTTCTTATACAGATGTACATATCGTCGTTTAAAGTACAAAGCCACGTATCGTCATTCTATAAAACCGCGTATCTGGAATTTGCTGTCAGAAGATGGATGCGCTCTTGGCTCAATCCTTATCCATTCGTCCTGAAATATACTAGTCAGAAATGTGATCTTTATATTTAAAAATCCCGTGTCACTGTGTAAAATAGTGTTACACAAACAAAATACATAGGAAAAAATTACCGAACACCGAGTTACCGGGTACCAAGCTCCGGTGTGGAGACCCATAATATCTACGATGCATGTTACTTGCCTATGTATCGGTGTGTATCACCACTTTGAAATATAAGTGTTTTTACTCTCTAGTAAATAATTTATACAACCTCACATACGCGCTTTTGCATTATCTTGATATGCGGTTTCGAATTTTGTTGATACGCGGTTTTGTACTTTAAACGACGATATGTACATATGTATGTAAGGATATATTTCTATGGTCGTTTATCTTTCGACAGTTTCTTGCGACAGTTTATCTTGTTGGATAGTTTTTCGGTTAATTTACTTAAATACATACATACATACATATGCACGTACATACATATATGTATAGGATAAACAAGAATGTGTCCAATAGTTTCTTATTTTTTCGGTATTATTTTGAACTTGGATACAAGAAGGTAGCAATTAAGTGTACATACATATGTATATATTTTTTAAAGTTGCGATCCAAATGCCCAATGACATCATCGTTAATATTAA
>NW_023458558.1:57354777-57359994 GCF_013731165.1 Rhagoletis pomonella
GAAGACTAGCACATTTCAGATTTTTGCGTGGAAGACTAGCACATTTCGTTATTTGCGTGGAAGACTAGCACATTTCAGATTTTTGCGTGGAAGACTAGCACATTTCAGATTTTCGCTTGGAAGAGTAGCATATTTCAGATTGTTAAGCCGCGAAAACTGCACGTCTCCGGTTTAAAGTAAATCATAAAAGCATAATATATATTGAAAATTCAAACGTTTATTCTATATTTCTTTAATTGTATTATGAAAATCATGAAATTCAGACGGTATATACCGTTTACTAATCATTTGTTGAATATCATCCACTTTTCTTTTTTTTTTAAAGGTATTTTTCCCTTGTAAGCTTTAGGCAATTCACAGTGTTTCATGGTTGACCATTGAACATTTTTTTTCATTAGGTTCAACTTCTCCTCGCTTTGCATAAAGTCGTATTTTACTGCCATGTCTACTTGATTTTTGCTATTTTTTATTGTAATTTTCCGTACATGTGATATCTTAATTTTTTGCCAATGTAAATATTTGGACAGTTCTTCGAAGGAAAATATTTCATTTGCGTTTGCGTTGTTGAAAATTTGTTGAGTTTTTTTAGTATTCTCCTGGGCTTTAAACTTGGGCCAATATGGATTTTTTTAAGAGAATTAACTTTATTTTAATTGAAGGTTTTTTAAGTAAATAAATAAACATAACATAAATAATATCACTTTGAAACGGGGTCCTCTTGATATGATACTGTATGTATATGTTTTTTCGTATTTATTTATAAATAAAGATTCCCTGAGAAAGACGCGAATGTCGAAAGGTGTAGGAGGAAAAATAAACGTTTATTTTACTTGTAATAACCGGCCAAAAGGCTCCATATACAACACTAAACTCTCAGCATGACCGAAGAAAAATAATTATAGTATAAACATACATATTTATGTAACTTTTTTTTTTAACGGCTGCTACAACCTTATATGAACTGCCTTGCGTATCCCTCTTCCACGCAAAAATCTGAAATGTGCTAGTCTTCCACGCAAATAACGAAATGTGCTAGTCTTCCACGCAAAAATCTGAAATGTGCTACTCTTCCACGCAAAAATCTGAAATGTGCTAGTCTTCCACGCAAAAATCTGAAATGTACTAGTCTTCCACGCAAATAACGAAATGTGCTACTCTTCCACGCAAAAATCTGAAATGTGCTACTTTTCGACGCGAATAATGAAATGTGCTAGTCTTCCACGCTAATAGTGAAATGTGCTAGGCTTCCACGCGAATAGTGAAATGTGCTACTCTTCGTAGGGACCGACGATATGACATATGGGCATTCCCATGGTGGCGCACGTGACAGTCGTACGATTTCAATGTGATACAAAAAAAATACCATTTGTTTTCTTTAACTTTTTTGGGCCATTGTATAGCACATAATTAGCTCTATATTTAACCGAAAAATGAAATCAATCGAACTGCTTGGTCCTGAAATATAAGCATTTAAAGAGAGTGTCGTTACGTGACAAAAAATGGAAGTTGATTTTTTCTTTTCTTACAAAATCGCAAAACTCTGCGAATTGTGGATGGCTATTTTCATGAAACCTATTTTAATATGATTTGGAGCAATTATAGTTGCTTTTAGAGTTTTTGAAGTAATGCAAATTGTTTCAATTCTCTTTTACAACCCCAGGTGTGAAACGTGACGTGACATAAATTTCCATCGTTATATTTTTGTTAATATTGCTTTTAAATGAATTTTCAATGCAAATAAAACATGTATTTTATGTAGAATATACTTTATATTTTGCCTTCAGCGCCAACTCAGGGTCAATTTATTGGAAATCTATGATTTATTATTTTTCAACCACATACGCCAAATTCGAACCAAATCTGACCATAAATACGGTTTTTCGAAATATCTCGTCCTTGGCACCACCTAGGAAGACCATTTTATGCAAACATGATTCTACTTACATAGCCAGTATATATTTTAAAAAGCAGACAAATCGGCTCGTACATACGTTAGATATAAAAATTTTATTTTTTTTGTCGTGGTGGACCTTCCGCTGGAAACACCCATATCTATAGTGAAATATTTGTTGTACATACTGAATAGCCTTAACATTGCTTATAAACAAAGTTAAATTCTTAGATATGCGAAAATAGCCAAATACAAATCAAAAAGTTAATGTTAATTTATGGAAACACTGTATAGACCCGAAATCGTTGGAGTTTGCACTACAAAAAAGTTATAAAATTCAATGCTAATTTATAATGAACAAAGTCAAAATTTTTTTATGGAATTAAGATTTGTTTTTTGGAATTATAAAACTTATCTCAGTGTTCAAACAGACAAACTTCCAAAATGTGCACTTGGCAATAAATGTTACGTAATTAGGCGCGTGGATTACAATTGTAGTCCACTCGTATTCAACTGTGGCTAAAAGTGGTAAATGTGGGCCTAGCCCCTCAATTTTATACTAAGTGAGCACTTTTGTATATCACCGATAGCTATTCAAGCGGGCAATGTCATCTTCCACCCAAGTTTTAATTGGTCCCTGCTTAAAGGTGTGTGGATTACATATGTAGTCCACGCGCCTAACGGAGGGTTAAAGAAGTCACATTAAAGGGAGTCGGCCAGCCTGAAACCCCGTTTAGTGGCGAACGGATCGGAGAGGTCCTTCCCTATTCTGATGGAGCTGGTGGTATTTCTCAACGTCATTTGTCACAGCCGTATGAGTTTTGAGGGGATGCCAAATTCAGACAAAGCGGCGTATAGGCAACTCCTTTTAGTGTTGTCAAAGCGGCTTTAAAGTCGACAAGAGTGTCGATCCTTTTCTCGCGGGTCTTTTCCAAGATTTGGTGTATTGTGAATACCTGGTCTATGGTTTGATTTGCTAGGTCTAAAGCCACACTGATAAGGTCCAATCAGTTCGTTGACGGTGGGCTTCAGTCTTTCGCACAGTACACTCGATAAGACTTGTAACCTATGCTTAGAACGCTGATCCTGTGGGGTAGTTGGCGCGAATGGCGGGGTCACCTTTCTTGTGTATTGGGAAGAACACACTTAAATTCCAGTCGTCGTTCATCTGACCATATTTTGCACAAGAGTTGATGCATGCATCTTATCAACTCCTCGCCGCCATACTTGAATAGCTCAGCTGGCAGGCTGTCAGCTGCAGCAGCTTTGTTGGTTTTCAGCCGCGTTATTGCTATTTGTACCTCGTCATAGTCAGGCGGTGGAACGTCGACTCCGTCGTTATCGACTGCGGGCTCGGGTTCTTCTTCTCTACAACTTTCCGTGCTGCTGCCATTTAGTAGGGCGGAAAAGTGTTCCCTCCATAATTTAAGTACGCTCTGGACTTCGGTTACTAGGTCGCCATTGTTGTTCTTACAGGAGTACGCCCTGTATATTTACTACATTAGTAGTATTAGGCAACTTCACCGAATATTTTTTGAAAATTTATCGTTTTAGAAATGTATATTTTAACAGCCGGTTTCACCAGAAAATTAAATGGAAAATTAATTTTTATTTTCTGTATAAAATTCAAGTATTAAAATAATTTTTCACTTAAATGGCTTTCGCGAAATTGGCTGAAAGTGATGTGTGATTCCAGTTAACCAATTTTAGATTTTCAAAAAATGAATTCTTTTCTTTTAAGTATATTTTTGTTTAAAATTAACTTCAACAAAAAAGGCTAAATTTTTTTTTAAATTTTAAAAATACGGAACCGTTTTTTTTTTTACTTTGACTAAAATTTATCACAAATGCTTTAAGTAAATGTCCTGTAAGTTTCACTTGGGATCTCCAAAGGTCGTGCGAATAAAAAGTTAAACGTTACCTTGGGGAGCTACTTCGTAAAGCGATACGAAAGAGCAATCCGATGCGATAGGCAAGTACAGCATAAGTAAGGGTGATCATTATGTCTGACGATAATGCACTGACTACAGATGGGCAAAGTAAGTGATTTTTTAAGTAACACTGGGTTCAAGACCTGATCAAAGCAACATCGCAAGAGAATTTATAAAAAAGTTTTTTTTTTTAACTGCGGTCCCCTCTCGAAAAACCTCCTAGAGTATTTCGGCCATAAAAACAGCTTCTCATAAAAATACAATCGTCTTTCGGAGTCGGCGTATCTCTGTAGGGGAGGGACTGAGACAACATCAAGGCGTACGCCACAAATCGGAGGAGAAGCTTGGCCAAACACTAGCATATGTGTAAGCGTTAACATGCGCGCTGGCGTGACTTGACTTCGATTACAAAATTGCAAAACTCTTCGAATTTGGCAAGACAATTTGTGTAAAAGATGTTTTAGCAATATTGAGAATGTTTAAGGTTAATTTTCCAAATTGTTAATTGTCGAAATCTTTTCTGCTTTATGTTAATTCAGCTGTTTTAGCAATATTGAGAATGCTTAAGGTTAATTTTCCAAATTGTTAATTGTCGAAATCTTTTCTGCTTTATGTTAATTCAGCTGAATTATCTAACGTGACGTTACCTGGCGTTACGTTACTAAAATTTCCACTGAAAAAGTTGTGTTAATAATCTTCTAGAAAGAATTTTTAACGGGAAGAAAACATGAATTTTATGCCGAAATTTTTGTTTAGACCTCAGCGCCACCAGCGGTTCCGTTATTTGCAGATCTATGTCTTATTACATTTCAACTAAACATGCAAATGTGAAACAAATCAGAGCATAAAAACGGATTTCCAAAATATATATCTCGACTAGGGATATTAATTTTTCAGCTTTTTTCCGATCCCGGGATTTTCGGGATGGCGTTGTCACAATCCCGGGATGCTGAGATTTAGATATTCATTACTTTTCAACAACTTAAATCGAAAAAATTGCTTCTATGTATATTGTTTGAGAAGCTCTCCTACCATGAAATAAATAATAATAAATGTGTTTGAAACCTACTTTTTTATTTAAAGTGGCGTTTTTATTTTTTTTCTCTGACCGCAGGATTTATTTTGAAGGACTTTGTAATTTCAAAGATATGATTACTTCCAAAAATTGTTAAAAAAATTCCACAAATTTAACATATAATTTTTTTCAAAAAAAAATATTGCGAAATTTCAAGGATAAAATTTTAAAAGGACATTTTCAATACTTACCAGCCCTTCTGCACCAGAAAATTGAATCTATTTAATTTTGCAGGATGTCCTCTTTAATTTTATACCCATACTTCTTCTCTAAGCACATTTCCCTGAATTTTTTAAATCATTTTTAAATTACTGACCTCA
>NW_023458558.1:57360094-57364787 GCF_013731165.1 Rhagoletis pomonella
TACATATAAATGAGCTAACCGTAATAAATATCACAAACAGCTGATATCGGTGTAGTACGAAGGGAAAGCAATGGACATACATACAAACTTATGCACATAGTTACTCGCATTAACTTACATAACAAATTAGTGTCATTAGCGTGAAAAAGCACTTAAGATGTTCGTTCTTAATGGCAAAGAAGGTGTTAAGTAATAATGACGATAATGTTTACGATGATTTAGGCGTTGGTAATGAGAATACGTTTTTCGTTGAGTTGACACAATATAAAAGCGAAAGGCAGTTATATTTAATAGGTTAGTTGCAAAGTGGCAAATTAGGTGAAGGTCGCATGGAAAACTTAATATGAGGATTTTAACTAAATCGGACGGAAAATTTAAGATTTTAAGAAAGTTTTCCCGTTATTACCCACATACTTATGTACAATGTACATACATAGATAAGCATCTACATTTATTCATGGTAAGGCATATACATCCACAAGTATGTACTCAGTCAGAAAAAGTAGCAACGAAGTGGCCTTCTGTGAACCCTTATTTCGCATCTTTTGAAGCGATAGGCTTTCCGTGCTCGATTCTTTACTCCTTTTCATTTTGTATGGAATGGGCAGAGTTTCCAGGCCTTCTGATTCAGCTTTCCTTAGGACGGAGAAATTCAAATGGAATAATAATGGAAGAGTTTGAACTTAACTTTGCTGTAGACACACACCTATGCCTCCATCCCAGACACTAACAAAATGATTGAGCTACTCTTTGGCTTCAAACTTACCGCTTCATAGAAAGCAATGTATACTCCAAAAACTCTCAGTTCTATTCGGTCCAAATTGAGAACAGAGTCGGCAGAGATGGCATATATTCGGGACAACTAGTAATAAAGTAGTCGTTCCGCCTGCCAGACTGTTGCAGTGTATGGCAAAGCGAACATGCGGCTGAAGAGGAAGCAGTGGACTGTCTACGAATAAGGGCGACTAGTTACTTGCTTTCATTGGGAAGACGGGGCAGTAGACAACTTGTTGGACTGCTGTATGGTCATTTTACGTGGCACAAACACCTGACTATGACATAACAACTTCATTTTCCCATTATGTCTTGAAGAAAAAGAGACGGTGGAACACTAATTCTGCTTTTGCCCCGCCTTTGCAAGAATAAGGTATGATGCATTTGGCTGCGATGTGTTGAGAGACAAAAACTTGAGCTCTTTGACGCCCTACATTACATTACATTTTTCAAGAATTTTTCATTATAGTTTTTCTTAGTGTTACCTCATATTGCTGGCATTAACTGGCCGTCTCCACAAGATAAAGTTTATATCTTCATACATATGTCAGAGTTTGCCAATGGTGATCGCTCATTGCTCTCCAAGAGCAGTATATATCAGAGCTTATATCTTGCCATCTATTGCCATCTATTGCCGGCAATTTGCTAGTTTGACAGCTACATTTTCATTTGCACGGAATCTTCGTGTCGGACATTATTGATTTTTTAGTATTAAAGCAAAAACTAAGTCGGTTTCCATTGCAATATTTGTTATTATGTACTTCGCTATGAAATAGCATATTTTTTAAATTTTTTAAGCGATTCGTCAAAAATACTTGCTAGAAGGCATCTTACAAATGCTTATATCAAGATATAAAAAGCCCACACACAAATATTGCCACTGATTATAACTTATATCTAGCAACCAAAATGACAGCTGGATAGCAATAAACTTTATCCTGTGGAGACGGCCTTCACGTTAATGACACTAATTTGTTATGTAAGTTAATGCGAGTAACTATGTGTATAAGTTTGTATGTATGTATGTGCATGGCTTTCGCTTCGTACTATACCAATATCAGCTGTTTGTGATATTTATTACGGTTAGCTCATTTATATGTATAGCTAATACTCCACCCACTCACGTCTGACACAATTTTGCTTCATTTTCGTTTTCTGATGTACTTAGTCTTAAGGGGTATCTTTAACTACTAATAATGTTGTTGTTTCAAGTAAGAATTTAAAGAAAATTTTGAGTCAATGAAAACTTCTAAAAATTCTACAATATGCATGTAATTTCATATCTGGTTACACAGGCCTTTCATGCGTTTCCCCTTAAAAACGAATAAGCAATTTCGGTAGGTATTGGGCAGGGTTGGGCATGCTGCACTACATTTTTAGTGTGCTGAGCATTTCATTACCACTATTAGAGTAGTGGTAGTAAAATTTTAAATGCATTAGCACCAAGTCCATAGTGGTAGTGGCAGATTGGTTTCACTATCATTATGCATTATATGGTAGTGCATTTCACTACCACTATATGGTTGGTTGTTTTAAATTTTTGAAAAAAAACCTGTTGTATAGAAATGGGTATTTAAATCACAGATCCCCAAATTTTCCTAAATTTGTAAACTAGTGTAATTAGTCAATGATAGTGAAATTGTGTTTTAAAATAAACGAAGTGAAATACTTCGATTGAAGTGTAAACGTAAGCACTGATCAATCTAATTTTAAATAGATCTCTCAAGGAAACTTTTTAAAATCCATTTTATATATTCCGAAAAGCTTATTTGGCATCCTTAATAAAAATGATTGAAAATCGACCATTTACTCTTATATTACTCACTACATAACACTGTAGTGAAAATCTCAAGTCTTGAAATGACACAAAAAAACGCCGAAGCACGTGAACTTAATATTAAGTGGAAGATTACTAATCTACATACCATTTCTCCAGATCAATATTTTTTTTTATATGAAATAGGGACGGGAACTAACGTTACTCATACGCCATATCGTACTTGGCTTTACTCGTACATACTCGTATATGGCGTATGAGTAACATTTTCCTTGTTAAAGTTTGAATTTTTTAGATCCGCAAAGCATGCTTAAAATAAAAATATCTGTCCCTACATTCTAATTAAGCAAGGCTGTGGAGTTCTTCTCGCTTGACGCTGTAACTGTCAACGCCATTTTCACCCCTCCACTTCCTCGGCTGCAAGCAGAGTGTACGTGATCGCGATACTGGTTATCAAATCGGACCACATAACTTTTCTAGTAAACTCTCGTTCTGACCATAAGTGCCGATATTTGAAAAATTGGATAATATAGTAGAAGCATAACTTAAGTTAGCTTACTTTTTTCCTCACATTGTGTTAAACTATCGGGTATTAACGGAATTATTTAGTATGTAAGTACTTTTTATTCTGGGTTAAGCCTCTATTTAATAACAACCAACAACATTTCACGTATGTACCTATATATGTAGTGTGTGTTTAGTAGTAGTATTTACTCATACATAGCTATAGTCTTTATTTGCTTTATGCATTCTCATGCAGACTTGATTCTCTGTTGTGTGCTAAGTACTTATTGTCAATCTCCTCATCGATCATTCAATTCATTGTGAGCACTTGTAACTCAACAAATGTTACATCTGATAAAATTCAATGCAGATAACGCTAGTTTGATGGAAGAATGTCGCAACTAAATTACATTTGCTTTGAGTTGAATATGCGAAAATGGCCAACTGAGCTTCTTTTATGTTGACTAAAAGCATATCTGTCAATTCTATCTGGTAGGAAGATAATTTGTACACGAGTATTCTGCAACTTTAATCTTTTCCACTTTGTTAACCACAACTAGAAAGTAATCACTCTTTTACCAACTTCAGGAAGCATATTATGATGTATATTCAAACAAGTTTTCGTCAGCACTTGCCAAATTTAGTTTGGATTGTGCCATCATCCGTGTCAAAAACAAGTAATTTTTAGCAAAAAAAAACCGACTTGAACTCCCATATAAAAAAAAATATATATATATATATATATCATGATCCGCTGATCGGATCTTAACCAGATTAGTATGGGACCACCTCTGAGACACTACCTTTCCGATGCAAAATCGAAAGGTTGACGTGGTCCAAAGTTATGCGGTAACATACATAAAAAAAAATATGCCGACGAACTGATAACCTCCTCCTTTTTTGGAAGTCGGTTAAAAATAACCGACATCAGTCCAGAAGCATATTTTATATTTTGTTTGGTGCTAGCTTAATCCATTGAATGTAGTTCTACGATTGGCTAAAAATGGTAAATTAGTTTTTACCGGATTTATAACTTTTTTCGAAATACGACGTTCTTCCAGCAAACAAGCTATATATATAGTTATATATGTAGACACATAATACTGAAATAAATGAAGTAGAAGAGGAAATTCACAAATAATCAACGATGGAGTGAGGCTGAAAAATGTATTTGAATCCAGATTAACAAAGAAAAGAAGACAAGTAAAAAGAGCAAATAAAGCGAAAAGCGGCAAGAGACAACTGAGCGGAAGGTTCAATGAGTGTAAGCACAAACATAACCCATATTTTTGCATTTTATTTATTATCAAAAACACAAATAAATTCCAATGAGCGCCAATGTCTGCCATCGTTGACATATCGGAAAACTAACAATATGCGATGAGAAGATGTGCAATGGAAACGGAGTTGTATTAAAAGCGGAAAGCGGATGCGGATGTCAGTGTGTAATTGTAAGGGTGTGCATATGTTAGTTGGATAAGCGTATGCGCTGAACCTTCGCCTGTGTATTGTGCGCCGTACAGTGGTGCAGCCCCATATATTTTTTGAAAAAAAAAAATTAGAAAGAGTCGGTGTAGAACCTCAATTTTTAGTATACCACATTTATGGACATAAATCAGGAAAAATGTGAAAAATAAA
>NW_023458558.1:57364887-57398676 GCF_013731165.1 Rhagoletis pomonella
TTTATTTTTCACATTTTTCCTGATTTATGTCCATAAATGTGGTATACGAAAAATTTAGGTTCTACACCGACTCTTTCTAATTTTTTTTTTCAAAAAATATATGGGGCTGCACCACTGTGCGGCGCACAATACACAGGCAAAGGTTCAGCGCATACGCTTATCCAACTAACATATGCACACCCTTACAATTACACACTGACATCCGCATCCGCTTTCCGCTTTTAATACAACTCCGTTTCCATTGCACATCTTCTCATCGCATATTGTTAGTTTTCCGATATGTCAACGATGGCAGACATTGGCGCTCATTGGAATTTATTTGTGTTTTTGATAATAAATAAAATGCAAAAATATGGGTTATGTTTGTGCTTACACTCATTGAACCTTCCGCTCAGTTGTATCTTGCCGCTTTTCGCTTTATTTGCTCTTTTTACTTGTCTTCTTTTCTTTGTTAATCTGGATTCAAATACATTTTGCAGCATCACTCCATCGTTGATTATTTGTGAATTTCCTCTTCTACTTCATTTATTTCTGTATTATGTGTCTACATATATAACTATATATAGCTTGTTTGCTGGAAGAACGTCGTATTTCGAAAAAAGTTATAAATCCGGTAAAACAAATTTACCATTTTTAGCCAATCGTAGAACTACATTCAATGGATTAAGCCAGCACCAAACAAAATATAAAATATGCTTCTGGGCTGATGTCGGTTATTTTTTTCGACACGGATGATGGCACAATCCAAACTAAATTTGGCAAGTGCTGACGAAAACTTGTTTGAATATACATCATAATATGCTTCCTTAAGTTGGTAAAAGAGTGATTACACTTTCTAGTTGTGGTTAACAAAGTGGAAAAGATTAAAGTTGCAGAATACTCTTATACAAATTATCTTCCTGCCAGATACAATTGACAGATATGCTTTTAGCCAACATAAAAGAAGCTCAGTTGGCCATTTTCGCATATTCAACTCAAAGCAAATGTAATTTAGTTGCGACATTCTTCCATCAAATGTGCGTAATGTGCATTGAAAGTTATGAGATGTAACATTTGTTGAGTTACAAGTGCTCACAATGAATTGAATGATCGATGAGGAGATTGACAATAAGTACTTAGCACACAACAGAGAATCAAGCCTGCATGCGAATGCATAAAGCAAATATAGACTATAGCTATGTATGAGTAAATACTACTACTAAACAAAGGCCTGTATATGTACATACGTGATATGTTGGTGGTTGTTATTAAATAGAGGCTTAACCCAAAATAAAAAGTATCTACATACTAAATAATTACGTTAATACCCGATAGATTCACACAATGTGAGGAAAAAAGTAAGCTAACTTAAGTTAAGCTTCTACTATATTATCCAATTTTTCGAATATCGACACTTACGTTCAGTTTACTAGAAAAGTTTTATATTTAATAACCGAACAAAGCAAAGCTAAAGTATTCATTTTATATTAAAATGTATTTTAAATAAATGTAGTATTTCTTTAGAAAAACAATAAAAGTGCTAAAGTATGCTTTAAATAAAATGCACCATTCTGGTAATCTGGCAATTTTTTGCTAGTGCCAATTTGAATAAAACTAAGGGTATTTTTGAAAAGTGTAGTCTGGAGTATGCCCTTGGCATTCCTATCTATTTTTTGGTTATGGAAAGTGAAATATGAGCGTTTTTTAAAAACCTTGGCTGGATCAAAAGTTTTTAATCTAAAAATCTACAATTAATTAAGTGAAAGTGAACTAAGAACACAAAAAAGCTATTTTATACTTGAACATCGTTATTTGACTTTTCCAAGGTTTTATACCAAGAGCCATCGTATGGGGAATACACAGACTTTTGGATCAAAATTTCATAAAACACTTCGAAAAATGTGAAACACTTCACTTTTTTTGGTATTTATTTAATAGTTAATATAAAATCTGAGCAGGGCTTGTCTAAATAGCATCAAGCAAAGTATTTTGGTTTAAAGATATTATCTAATGTACAAAATGTTTATAAGAAAGTGAGATTACCAGCACAGCGGGCCATCTGAACAAAAACTTAGCAAATACTTTTACTTAAAATATCAGACCTCGATTTATTCCAAAAAAAAATTCAAGAGTAGTATCTGAAATTTTAAGGAATAGCAATTGCTCGTTTTTATTATTCATACGGCGCTTAATCTATGTTGGCCTTCCATAGGACCCGTTACGATGCGTGGAGTTGACGAAGCAGAGCAATAGTCATATGTTTTTAACTCAAAGTAAAATTTTTACTCCAAACAGGTGTATAAAAATAACGCTAATGAGGTTAAGTACATAAGAAGGACTTATGGAAATTCAAATCTAACGCTAGTAAAACTAAATAACACTAAGAAAAATTAGAAAAGTAATTTACGTGACGAAGTTTTTTTTTACTATTTTTGGTACCTTGTTACCCAACCCTGGTAGGGCAAATTGCACTAAATCATAATTTTTCACTACCACTCGGGCTTTGGTGGCAGTGCATTTCAAATTTCGCTAGTACTATATGGTTAGTGGTAGTGGATTTTAATGATAGTGAAATATAATTTTCAATAGAAATCATCTATCTGGTTAGTCACTATCATTGACTAATTACCAGGGAACGGATTTTATGGAAATTGCTTTTTTTTCTGCTAAAGAGATAGAGTATATTCGATTAAGAATGTCCACGATTTAGCTTTCCCTAATTCCATATATACACATTTGATGTTGCCTTTTTTTGCCTTTTTTAAGATATTTGCCTTTTTTTTGCCTTTTTTAAGATATTTGCCTTTTTTTGCCTTTTCTACCTTTAAAAAAGTGCTTATAGCATTTACAATTTTTTTTTTAAGATTAAAAAATATACACATGCCCATGCGGCTTATAGAAGCGCAGGGACCTCTTGCTAAATTGGTGTTGGAAAAATTCAAAGCCGTTTTCTCAGCTAACGTAGGCTTGGAGACAATAAGGGGAGTGGATAAAACTGTAAAGGGCGAGGAAAACGCCCTTATTCCTGATAATATGAACGTTTCAAACGTTTTAAATTGTGCTCCACTTGTATCAACTTCCGTCGAGCGCACATTTAGTACATTCAAGGCTTTTCTTCGCGAAAATCGAATGAAAATGCTGCCAGAAACCTTCAAAATGCATCTTGTGGTTCAATGTTACTACAACTAAACAGATTAAAGTTTTATGAGTTAGAAACTCGAAGGGATAAAATAGTCAAAGATTCAAAGTTCAAATCTATTTTCTATATTTACTTGTAATATAAATATTTCTAAAATAAATGTATTTTTTGATTGTCCTTCGAATTTTCTGTCTTTATTATTGCCTTATTTTGCCTTTTTTTTGCCTTTTTTGCAATACCTAGTGCGTTTTCCTGCCTTTTACGCTATTTTGTTTTGCCTTTTTTTGCTTTTTGCGATACCTAGTGCTTTTTCCTGCCTTTTTCGCTATTTTATTTTGCCTTTTCCAGCCTATTTCGTTATTTTATTTTGCCTTTTTTATAGGGTTTTAGGTCCTAAAAATCCGTTCCCTGCTAATTACACTAGTTTACAAATTTAGGAAAATTAGGTGGTCTGTGATTTTAATACTCATTTTCTTACAATAGGTTTGTTCAGAAATGTGGTGAAATGCATTAGCATATAGTGCATAGTGGTAGTGAAACCAACTTGTCACTATCACTATGGACTTGGTGCTAATAAATTTCAAATTTCACTACTACTACTCGAATAGTGGTAATGAAATGCTCTGCACATTAAAAATTTATTGTAGCACGCCCAACCCTGCCTAATACCTATCGAAATTGCTTATTCGTTTTTAAGGGGAAACCCATGAAAGGTTGTGTAACGAGAGATGTAATTACATGCATATTGTAGAATTTTTACTCAAAAATTTATTTAAGTTTTTACTTGAAATAACAACATTATTAGTAGTTAAAGATACCCCTTAAGACTAAGTACATCAGAAAATGAGAATGAAGCAAAATTGTGTTAGACGTGAGTGGGTGGAGTATTAGCTATACATATAAATGAGCTAATCGTAATAAATATCACAAACAGCTGATATCGGTATAGTACGAAGCGAAAGCCATGCACATACATACAAACTTATACACATAGTTATTCGCATTAACTTACATAACAAATTAGTGTCATTAGCGTGAAGGCCGTCGCCACAGGATAAAGTTTATTGCTATCCAGCTGTCATTTTGGTTGCTAGATATAAGTTATAATCAGTGGCAATATTTGTATGTGGACTTTTTATATCTTGATATAAGCATTAGTAAGATGCCTTCTAACAAGTATTTTTGACGAATTTAATCGCTTAAAAAATTTAGAAAATATGCCATTTCATAGTGGAGTACATAATAACAAATATTGCAATGGAAACCGGCTTAGCTTTTGCTTTAATATTAAAAAATCTATAATGTCCGCCACGAAGATTCCGTGCAAATTAAAATGTAGCTGTCAAACTAGCAAATTGCTTTCTATGAAGCGGTAAATTTGAAGTCAAAAAGTAACTCAATTTATTTGTTAGTGTCTGGGATGGAGAAGTATGTCTACAGCAAAATTAAGTTCAAACTCTTTCATTAGCCTATCGCTTCAAAAGATTCGAAATAAGGGTTCTTCATTTCTACTTTTTCTGACTGGGTACATACTTGTGTATGTATGTATATGCCTTACCATGAATAAATGTAGATGCTTATCTATGTACAATGTACATATGTATATGGGTAATAACGGGAAAACTTTATTAAAATCTTAAATTTTTCGTCCGATTTAGTTAAAATCCTCATATTAAGTTTTCCATTCGACCTTCACCTAATTTGTCTCTTTGCAACTAACCTACTAAAAATATAACTGCCTTTCGCTTTTATATTGTGTCAACTCAACGAAAAACGTATTCTCATTACCAACGCCTAAATCATCGTAAACATTATCGTCATTATTACTTAACACCTTCTTTGCCATTAAGAACGAACATCTTAAGTGCTTTTTCACGCTAATGTTACTAATTTGTTATGTAAGTTAATGCGAGTAACTATGTGCATAAGTTTGTATGTATGTCCATTGCTTTCCCTTCGTACTACACCGATATCAGCTGTTTGTGATATTTATTACGGTTAGCTCATTTATATGTATAGCTAATACCCCACCCACTCACGTCTAACACAATTTTCCTTAATTTTCGTTCACTTTCGGTTAAATGGCGCAAGCAAGAAGTGTTATTAAAGCAGTTGCCAATTCTTGGAGGTTTGAATGAAATTTGATAAAGATTGGCGTAATTACCTTGAACCAACGGTTTGCTTTTCGCTTTTAAGGAGTTAAGCACATGCCAATTAGTGGCATTTGATTGGTAATTAAGACTCCGAGGATTCGGTATATTGATCACTAAAGATACGGAATGGTAGGTAACCTTTATAATAAAGTTAATTAATCTTTTCTTTTAAAACCATTTGGCCATTTGCGTAGACAGCAAGGAGCTAGCGAAGAAAGTTCACCTCATTGTGAATAGGCGCTGCTGACTTCCGAAGACCCTTAAACAGAATGCGTCAGAATGGTTCAAATCAAAATACTCTCTCTTTCAGTTACGCAGTTACAGAGGAACTAAATGACTTGCTTTAACTCAAAGAAACTAAATTTTAGTCTACTTTTTAAAAATCAAATAATTTCAAAGAAAAATGGTGAAAATGAAAAAAATTCCTTAGTTAATTTTGCTTTTAAACATGCGATCTTTATCAAACTAGCTAAACTAAAATCTGCGTAGCATCCTTGTGTGCGAAGTTATTAAACCTTAAAACTTTTTTTATCGGTTTCAGGGGATTTAATCTTCGATTCGAAACTCAATGCGATTCGAAAGGCGACATGGACTAATACAAATTTATAGTACCAAATATTCGAATCCGAAATAGATATCGTCGATGTTTTTGCAAAACCGCCCATCGACTAATCGCAATATTTACTCAGCACTTGTCAAAAAGTATCGAGTTCTTGATATTACTCAGTATTCAAGAAAAGTATCGAAATTCTGTATTCGGTACTCGTATCGTTCTATCCCTATCTATACTTGCTTTGGAGGAGGCAACAGACCTTTCTCACCATCAGCATAGTCATCAAATTGAATAGTACATTCTATGTAAATATAATGGATTTGCTTTATTTCAAATCCAAATGCATATTATATTATATTGAAATGAAAAGAATAATAAGTCAAGGTTTTTCTTCACTTAACTTTAATGTTCATTAAATGTCTTTACTGAATAATTAATTGGCAGTGAGGGTGATTTTTTTTTTTGGTGGGAGCACCTTAAGTAAGCACTAAGTGACTCTAAGCCCATAATACCAAATAATTTGTCGTTGGAATTGAAACGCTTTCAATTTCAATGCGCATAATCAATTTTGTGTATCTAATACGTGTCTCTTGCAGTTAATTCCCAAGTTGATCCGGATCAACGTTGCTGTCTGTTTATGCTTTTACTCTACTTTTTGTTTCATAAGCCTGCGCTGAGTGGAACTAGAGCAACTTAGAGCACTATTTTCTGACCAACTTTTTTAATAGAGTAACTTAGAGCAAGCAGCTGTTTTGAGAATTTCTGCTTGAAAAGTGTTTCATCAAATTCCTGATCTGAGTTGCTCTAAATTGCTCTATTTTTTTTTTTGACAGCTGCTCGATTGTGCTCTAACTTGACCTGTTCTGCACTTCTTTCGGTCTCATTAAATGCAACTATTGTTTGGACGTATTTCAATTTCAACTAACTCTCCAGAGAAGCGCCCACAACCGTCCGTCGCACACAAACAAATTACCTGGCACGCTTTCAACTATCTGAAATGCTTATTTTCGCAAGTTATGGCTACTTTTTTGCTTGCAACAGCTCTGAAGCTTGGCGTTTCACAAACTGTAGCACAACTACATATGTATGTACATTAGACTGCATCACCAAAAAGGTTACGGTTTTTACGCCGGGACTACAAAATGTATTAGCTTTTAAGATTTCCACTTAATTATTTCAAAAAAATATTAAGATTTACGTGAGCTGGACCGAGTTGAAAATACCTCCGAAAATGCAGTTTTTAATGAATACAAATAGGCTCTTAAAGGATTTTTTGAAAAAAATCCACTCAGATTACAAAACCGTTTAAGCTTAAAAAATCTACATAAAAATATTCAAAAATTTTTTCCAGCGGAATCTTAATGATATTTTTGGTGCAGTTTTTGAACTTTTTTCAAACAGACTTGTGAGATATCGGTGGAAAGGTATTTTTTCACTCTTTCTTATTTCTTTACAAAAACTTATTTACATCCCAATTTTTTCTTTATCAAATACCAACGCTCGTTTTTCTTACGTTTCTTTCATGCTTTGAAAGAGCTTACTTGCAAAGAAATAAGAAGGGTGAGAAAATACCTTTCCAATGATACTTCGTAAGTCAAAATGGGTAAAGTTCTGGCTGAGTTATTCAAGTTTTTTTTTAAACCGGTATTTGAAAAAATATAAAGAACAGCATCAAAAATCTTATGATTATGATTTTGTTGAAAAATTAGTTTAAATATTTTTTTGCAAATTTTTTGAACTTAAACTTTAATTCGTCTAAGATGCTGATGGCCTTAGTTGCTAATGCAGATATTTAGATTGTAAGGTTTAATTGTAATATTTTTTACAACTTTTAATAAACAATAAATAATAAAATTTTGTTTATCAAATGAGAAATATTTTGGTGAGAGTCTTAAAATGTAATAGATTTTACAATTCCAGTGGAAAAACACCACCGATTTTTTTTTGTATGGGGAGTGATGCAGTCTAATGTACATACATACATATGTAAATATGTCTTACAAGAAATAACAACAAAAATCGCTAAGGTAAAGGCAATCAAAAAGTGTGCAAGGATGGTATGCTAAACGAAAAACTTCCATGGCAGCGCCACTCCTCACACTGAGTGCATAGTGGTTGCAATACCAATGAAGTTACCGTTTCTCCATTTTTATATGAATTGATGCCTTTATTGCTCCGCTTGTATAATGGCTATTGGTTTTGTAATACGCCTTGGTTGCCTAGTGGCTAATAGCTGTAAAAACACTTACACTAACAATAATTACATTATCATAGCTTTACAGCATTCCGACACATTTTCTGCCTTCTTACTTGCTACATATATTTCTAATGCACATGACACTACTGTTTCGGCCGCAATGACACTCGGCACACACATACCGGAAGTGTGCATGCCACACTATGTATTCGTTCCACTTTTCCGCTTGTGCGGCAAGAGCCAAAGTGGTCAACAAAGCGGTATCCTGCTACACTTTCAGACAGCCGCTACTTGGGCAGCTGAATGCATACATATGTATGTATATACATACATTAGGGCGGGTCAATTTATATGGGAGATTTTTTTCGACTATGCCCGTATAGCAATTTTGCCAAAGAAACAAGGGGTATTAAATCAATTTGTAGTTTGCCAAATTGCGAAAATAAGTTTCTTTGCTTTTTCTGTAAAGTCGTAAAGGCGTGCTAAAATTTTTTAGGTATGAGAAATCCATGTCTGCATTTATTTTTTCTTAAAGCTTGCGCCAGTGGGCGCAACAGTGAAAGCTTTCGCATTTTCTTCGAAACCTTTTTCGCAATTTGGCAAGCTCCAAATTGGTTTTAGACCCATAGTTTCTTCGGCAAATTTGCCTAGAGTTACACGTATAATCCTCCCATGCTATACGCGCATAGTCAAAAAAATTTACTCGTTCTATCATACATAAAGTGGTGGTCCACGAAATAAGAACACTTACATTTTCGCATTTACATCTCATCTACCTGATACAATTTTTTGTTATTTTTTTTTTAATAAAACTTATTCTATAATATACCACATATGTTAGACTCGCGAAAGTTCAGCAAAGTAAAAAAAAAAAACAATCCATAAAAATTTTCAACTTTTTATTCAGAATCTTTAGAAAATTTTACAACTTTTTGCACATTATTCTACTAAATATTTCTGGGCTGTAAAACTGCATCACCAAAAAGTTTCTAAAGATTCTGAACATTTTTGAAAATTGTAAAAAATGTAAAGTGTTCTCATTACGTTGATCACCACTGCACATACTACGTAAATAATTTTGTCTGGTACGTACAATGTGCATTTTTTTCAGTTCTTTTTTCCTTTTAGTCGGATATACGTCAACTCTGTTGGATTTCCTTTTCCTATGCTGCTTGCCAGCCACATAATCAAAAGATTTCACGTCTGACTTGCACATTATGGTAATTTATCAAGCGTTGTGCGCGAAAAAGCCAACTCGGCGTGTTCAAAGAGTCATGCATATACATACCTACTGGGTACAAATGCATAACTGCATACATAAATACATACATTTGCTCTTTGGAAAAAATTTAAACGTATTAAAAAATTTGTATTTTAAATTTTCAAACATTTCAAGAGGAGAGCAGTTTCCGTGACTTTATGCCTAGGAAAATTTACGAATTTAAGTTTATATGTTTTTGGAAAATTTCTAAATCCGGCTCAAAGGGCAAACACTCTAGATTGGGAAGTTTTCAGAAAAAAATTCTAGCTCACGATAGTCTGCCCTACCTTACCAAATGACCCACATTTATTTCTGGGAAAGGACTGTCATCCCACAATTTTTTTGAAGTATTAACAATTTAGACATCGATCCTAGCAAAATTTTTAACAGTATAGAATCTTTGAAAATCAATATTTTCTTAACGGCAAACTGTGTTTCGCTTTAGGAAACTTCAAGGAATAATACCCAATTGTTTATCTAAGAATTTCCTAATATTAACTGCTTTTTATGGAACCCCCAAAAACCCCGAAAAAATGCAATGGAGAACCGATAAAAAAAATGTGTATTATTAAAAGGCGTAATAATAAGGAATTTATTATAAGAAGTCTCCTGAAGATAAACAGAGTTTTCCGATCGAAGTATAATGACTTTCGCAGAAAACTTTGAGCGGTTTGAGCGCCCTGTATTTTTTTCTTTTAATAAAGCAATCAATATAGAAAATTACTAGGGGCTGAGAGCATTAAAATTCCGCTTTTACATTTCTGTAATAAATTTTTTTACCTGTCTAATATACATACATGTGATGTAGTGGTGGAAGTACGCACTACCATTGAGCAGGTCCCAGGATCTGGCTCAGTTTCAGATTAACATAAAAATCCGCCGAGTGTATTTCTGCCTTGAAAAAGCTTCTTATAAAAGCCACTTGCCAATCGGAGGCGGCCTAAAATCTTAAGTCTCTCCATATGTGTTAATAACATTAGGGCGCGCACCAAAAATTGGAGAACCTCGGTCAAAAACTTTGTAAAAGCGTAAGCTCCAAAATACTATACTATATATTACGAAGTATTTAAAGTTTCAAGTTATTTTTATATATGTATTTATGTATTTTCATGCAGTTGAAAGTAGACTTGAGTTAGCGAAAGCAGAACAATTCTGCATAACTCAAGCAAGAGTAGTAACAATAAAACGCGAACGGAAGATATTTATCAATTTATATATGTCTATGTTGCCGTAGTATCTGCCTTATTTACAGTAACAAAATTTAGTGAAACATTTCTTTTTGTTTTACTTTATTTTCAGATTCGTAGTGTATGCAAATTGTGGAAGATGAACACAATCGTTTTGGGGATTCGCACTTAATCGTCAGAGTTTCTAACGGATTTTCTTTTAATCGTCCCGCTGAAAATGTCCAAGCACTCCGATATTGACAACCTACGAAATGACATTTACGAAAATCTGCCCTGCCAGGCAATGTACAATGAAGCTGTTCGCAAAATACAACAACAGAAATCTTCCCAATCGACTACCAACGACACAGTCGCCGCAGCCGTGGCTAATAATCCACTGTCACAACAACTTCTATTAAATAACATCAGCAACCAAAATGCTGCCAATTCCAATCCCAGTACAAACGCCACCAGTTTGACAAGCAACGCCAAGCAACGCCAACAGTCTTCGCCCTTATCCCTGCAGCAGCAAACTAACAACAAACACTATGCAACCAATAATATGTCCAAAGAGATGCTCTACGCTACACCGCTACGCAAATCGGATCGTTTTAAAAGCGGTGAACGCATGCGCTTTAACAGTTCCGGCGCACGCCCACATTCCGGCGGTACCAATCATGATGCTCACGATACCAAGTTGTCCAACCTAATGGAATACAAACAACTCAATTCGAAAGATTTGTCGCGTTTGTGTAGTCGTAATGGCAACGCCATACCCGTTACCGATCTCGATGACGACATGGCTTTGGATGGCTGTTCGTCTAGTGCGCTGGTCGGCGGTTCACATTACTCGAATCAGCCTGCCTCTTTGCCACCTCTGCCCAAGTCCAGTACGCCCAGTCATCAATTGGAGGACCGACGCATTCTCAATTTCTTAAAGGACACGACACAATTACAAAAAAAGCTAGAAGTTTCCGGGCGCGATTGTCCTAATGCCGGCTTCTCCAATTTGGCACGCGAAGAACACTTTGCCAATTTGATGCAACAAAATTTCCCCATTGAAACGACGCGTAGCAATGGTGGCGCTAGAGCAGATGCCAGTGAAGAGCACAGCCTTAGTACCACCGCTGATACAAGTGAGTCAGTATTAACGGAAACTGCTGATAATTTGGAAGTGCTAATGCAAAAGAAGCTTTCGCCTGACAAAGAAGTGACTGGTATTGTGTCTAGCAGTGGTTCTCAAAGTCAAACATTGACCGCGCGGCATTGTCAACCAGTGTATATACACCGCGAATGGGTGCTAAAGAAGATAGCACTATGCTTGGAGCAACGCACCGCAGGCAAGAAGAACATACCAAGTCTACTGAGCGCTAGCAATGCAGGCAAGAGCGAAGCTGTTGGAGGTTTTATGGCTGCGCGTGCAAAGGCCGCTGCTATATCTAGTTCTTCTTACAACGGTTGTCTTGTGTTGGGCTCTAACGGCTCAGGGAAGACTTCCATCTGTCAAGCCATAATGAATGGCAACTCTGGCACCAAAGGCATACTAAATCGCAAATTACTCGGCTGCTATCTTATCGAATCACAGAACCCCGAATGTCATAGCCTTTCGTTATTTATACGCAAAGTGGTGCTACAAATACTAAGTCATTCATCGATTATCACCAAGGATGAATGTCAACGCGTAATTGATGAAGGTTTCTCATTTCTGCAAGAGGAGGCGCAGCAACAGGAATCGAAACTCGACGAAGCTATGAACAATATAACATTGAACGAGAACGTCGAGGATATTTTAATTGCCGAGCTGCGACGTGGAGCCAGTGATAGTGACGCTGCTGATAAACCGGAGCATTTTCAGGAGCGACGCACTTCAACCAGCAACAAGAAGTCAACTAATGCATGCATTATGCGCCAAAAGTCTGAACCGACACCAGTAGATGACAATGCTGCTTCGGGCGAAGAAAAAAGATATAACAATTATGGCACACATCCGCCGGCAACAGGCAACAAAAGCAATGTGAGAGAATGCAACGAAGATAAAGACAACGATACCGAGAAAGAAAAGCGCAACGAAGCGGAAAAAGAGAAAAGTTCACCTTCGACGTCTTCGAAGTGTAGTCCAGGAAAGAAGTCTAAAATTCCAGTAAAACTCGGGCGCCCAAGCGCTGTTGCTTCGCCGGTCAAGGTTATTTCCGCCATCACTCCCAAAAACGGCATTTCTGCTATACAGCACGGGGGAGGTGAGGACATTGCTGACATGGTAAGCGAAGAACTAAAGAACGAGATAGAGGCGGCTATAAATGAGGATAATGTTGACGGAAGCAAGCGCATAGAGGAAAAGCCGATATCCGATAAAGACGACGACGAAGACGAAGACAAACCAGAGGCAGATAAGAACCTGCAAGTAGTTCTCAAAGAATCTAAGCCAATGAATGAAAAAGAACACATCGATGAGGAAGATAAAGAAAATTTCGGCAACCTCATAGAATTCGAACAGCAAAGCAACAGGGACATAGCGGATAATTATCTACATCCTAGTGGTTTATCCGTTAATATGAATACTTTACCTCCACCATTACCAAAGCCAAAAAGTTGTCGCACAGTAATCGCAGATGGATACTATGAGATGTTAATTTCAAACCCAGAAATACTGGAGTGTTTAAGCGTTGACAACATCGAGAAGAATCCAGATGAATGTTTCAAAAAGGCGCTACTATTTCCACTACTTGAGCTTACACCACCCAAAACAGCGCTGCTGCTATTGATCGACTCCATAGATGAGAACTACATAAACGAAGGTAATCTGATTACAACCTTGAAAGGTGGACGCGGTACGACGACCAACCACAAAAGTCGCAACGTCGCAGAACTGTTATCCAATCACATACATCTCTTCCCCAAATGGCTGTTCCTCGTCTGCACCACCAAAAAACAGACTAAGCAAATTACGCGCATGTTTACGGGCTTCAAGAAGATCACATTGGATGACTTGCGGAAATCACATGTTGTGAAGGATGTACAAGAGTACATCATTAATAGGTTGAACTCAGACTTTAAAGATAGTATTATGCTCACAAAGGAAATAATTGAGTCCCTACATCAATTATATATTAAATCCAATGGCTGTATACTCTATTTGGAGAAAGTATTGAATGGTATCAAGGAGAATTTCTTCAGTTTTCGCGAGATCAAATTGATACCATGCACGCTAAATGGCTTATATTTGTACATTTGTCAGAAGTCGTTTAACAAAAAGCAGTACATGAAAATTCGGCCACTTCTAAATGTACTACTCGCTTCATCTGGTTATGTGGATAAGCTTTTCCTCTTTAATTGCCTACGTACACACAACTATGCCATCGATACGGACGAGTTTGAGAAACGTTTACATCTGATGAAGAACGTTGTTTCTTATGATGCCGACCAACAACGGCTGAAGATTTTCCACAACTCCTTTTCCGACTGGTTGGTCGACGTGAAGTTCGCCACCAAAAAGTTTATATGTGATGTTAACGAGGGCCACGTTATGGTATCAATGTACTACTTGCTGGTCGCCGACACACTGTGCGCCAACAATGTGCGAAAATTCGTATACCATCTCATCAAGTCGGGCGAATATCTCACCAGTCGCAATGTGAATTTAGATATAATACTCATGTTACTCGAATCGCGGCTCAATTTGAATGATGCGTTCTATACGAACCATTTGAACTGCTGCTCACAGTGTGAAAATGATTTTAAACACGATCCCAATTTTCTGCCTAAAACGCGAAGTATGATTGAGAAATTTTTGGGCAGCGATTTGACTGACGAATTTTCACAGTTTTTGTGCGACTTCTTCAAGCCAAGCTTACCAACAGATGCGAAAATACTAAAGTTGTTAATCGAGACGGGCATCAATAATGCAGAAGCACAGGTGGGTCTTATTTCTTTAAGAAAATTTGGCATTTCATATATTAACACTAACTTAGATGTATCGTCCCTAAAAACTAAAACCTCGGCACTATGTCCACTCTTTGAGAACATCAGGTTTTGGCGAAGTGTTAGTCGGTAGATGAATGTAAACTTGGAAAGTTTCATTTAAAAACTTAAATGCAAATGAGGCTGCTCCTTAAAAGATATGCATTGAACGATATTTACTGCAGCGCTAAGGCCAACGCCTATGTGAATGATGTAGTACTAGGTACCATTATCTTATATTATTAACCAGTAGACCACGGGCCCAAGATGGTCTGAGGTGTCGGAGTGGCTATGTATGTATTTGTTAAAAGTGGAAATGCTCTATAATTTCGCAGGGCTAGGTATCAAAGAACCCTAGAAAATCTCTGCTGATGGAATTTATTGTAAAAATTAAAGACCTTGCCATTAGGTCTAAACTCGCTCTTTGTTAAATAATGTTTCGTCTCAGAGTTAAAATATAAGGGCCCATCAGTTAATTAAAAATTTAAGTATGGCCCCAGTTGCGGCCCTTTTTCGTGGCATCACTCAATTTTTTCTTTTAGTTTGATATCAAATGTAAAGGTAAGTATTTATATTATTTTACGCGAGCTGGCTTAATAGGGGTGCATTCGAGAGCTCCTAAGTCGAAACATCTGGCACAGGTTTTTTTATTTAATATTTTTTCTGCTTTATTGAATATTCTTTAATTTTTATATTTGATTCTTTCAAAAAGTAAATATATATTTTTTAATTACATTTTATTCTTAGAAACTTATATTATCTTTTTTTAATCTAAAATATTTTAATTGAAAATTTAGATTTTATTGTTTTAAAAAGATTTTTTTTTAATTTAGTTTAATTTTTATAAACCTCTTTTATCTCTCTTTTATTTAATTTTTTTCTTATTTTTAGATTTTATTGTTTTAAAAAGGTAAATAATTTTTATTTCAATTCCTTTAATTTTTTAAACTAATCTCATTTGTTTTTATTCTTTATTTAATTTCATTTTTTTATCTATTTTATTTTCTGGTAATATAGAGATTTTATTGCAATGAAAAGAAAACTATTTTTTAAAATCATTAAGTTTTTATAAACTTATTTAATTTTCTTTTATGTTTTAAATTTTTGTGTTCTAAAAATCAAAATTTTTTGATTTTATTTAATTTTTAGGTAGGTATTTTCTGTCTTTCCAAAAACCAATTAGCAATCTGCTTACGAATAGGTTATTCTATTTGTCTTTTGGCGATAAGTTTTTCTAGAATTAGATGAAATTAAAACTAAATATTTCTTTTTAAAACAACAAAAACTAAAACTTAAAACAAATTAAATTTAAAAAGAAGTTAATTAGAAAAAAAGGAAAAATTAAATAAAATAAGTTTCTAAAAATTTAATGAAATTCAAAAAAATATATATATATACTTCTTTTCAAAGCAAAATTTAAAAATAAAAGAAGGTTGAATAAAAAATAGATAGAATAGGGGTTTAAAAGTTAAAAAAAACAAAAGAAAAATATCTTTGCATTACAATTATAAAATCTTAAAATTAAATTAAACAGAGAGAAAAAATATTACACTGCCATTGCAACTCTCGGAGCAGGGAGAGAGAAATTGAAATTTATTGCAAAAACAAAAAAAAAATCATAATCATTGGTTAAAAAGTGTAGCAAAGGGTTTTCTTTGCTTAAATTTAAAAGTTCGTTAAATGTTTTTAATGAATCATTATCTGACTCTGAGACGAAATTTTTTCAAATGATTAAACTACTCTGAGTGCGGCAGTATAATTTTAGTATGTCACGCGATGATGCCACTGGTTTATTATTCAATGCAGCCTCCGAACGGCAGATATTTTTTAGGAGAAGCATTTTCACATTTAAACGACACTCAAAAGCCTATCCATTACCCTCCTGAGAGCTGAACGCTATCAGTAACAAAAATTTATAATATATCGCTATTGCTTGTGACAAAAAATTAAATCCGGTACTACCGGATGACAGTACGCGGCTCTAACGCTCGGCCAAAGAGGTCAAAAAATAAAACCAGAGACCAGATTTTACCCTCTTAATAAGCCTCTGAGAGACTGATTAGCCTTTGCTCCTAGGCCTAGGAAGGCTCACTGATTACTGTGTGTGTGTTAGTATCCGAGTAACCATGCATTGTAAGTTTTAGACCCATGCGCATTGGAAAACGACTTTTGTCTCCTTCCAGAAACTGGAACATGACACCTATCACAGTACTCAATTTTATAAATCGCATTGTATCCACATAAATCTAGCTAGATAACAGCACTAGTATACCTACCAATAATTAGAATAAATTTCCGGTCTCGCAGTAGTTGTGAAATTCAGTATTCAGAGTTTGATAGTCTTGCGTGCCAACATCTAGATGGGTATTCATGTGTTTTTTTTTTCTTTTTTACAGAACTCTTGCGAATCATCACTCATGTCCCCCGAACTCTCAGAAAAATCGCAAAACATAGACTTTGAACTAGCTGACTTGTTGATCTCAAGTGAGAAATCATGCATAGTGGAAACACAACGGCCCACCAGCCCATCGGAAAAGAGCGAACCACATCAAGAAAGTCAAGACGAGAATGCCTCAAGCACACTTCACCAACTCTCCGATTCCAACCGCATTGAGTTGCACAAAGGCAAAGCACTCATACACATTTTAGCCAATGATGGCAATCACCAGCTGCTCGAACGTGCCCTCAACGCCTGTAAAGGGCCCATCGATCTCGAAATTGAAGACTATAACGGACAGACTGCACTGAATATTGCTGCACGTAATGGTCATTTAGACGTCGTTAAGCTATTACTAAGTTTCTCGCAACCTTGTAACGACGGCACTGGCCGAATGAAGCGTGTCGATGTCAATCACGCTGACCGCGATGGTTGGACGCCTTTACGTTCTGCTTCATGGGGTGGCCATACAGAGGTCGTAAAATTGTTGATCTCACATCCAGCGTGTAAAATTGATCTGGCTGACAAGGAGGGACGAACTGCGTTGCGCGCGGCCGCATGGAGCGGACACGAAGACATACTGAAAATACTAATAGAGTCGGGTGCCGATGTAAACTCTGTCGACAGGCAGGGTCGTACCTCCTTGATCGCCGCCTCCTATATGGGTCACTATGATATTGTTGAAATACTGCTGGAGAATGGTGCCAATGTTAACCACTTAGATTTAGATGGACGCAGTGCTCTCTGCGTGGCTGCTCTATGCGGCTCCTCAGGCTATAGTAAAGTTATATCTACATTATTGGAATATGGCGCCAACACTGATCAACTGGACAACGATGGCATGTCACCACTACTAGTGAGTTCTTTCGAAGGCAACGCCGAGGTTTGTGAGCTTTTACTAGAGAATGGCGCTGATCCCGATCTGGCGGATTTCATGGGCCGCACACCGCTCTGGGCCGCTTGCACTGCCGGGCACGCCAACGTGGTAAAGCTACTCCTCTTTTGGGGTTGCGGTATCGATTGCATGGACTCGGAGGGACGTACCGTACTTAGCATAGCTGCAGCGCAAGGAAATGTTGAGACTGTAAGACAGCTACTAGATCGCGGTTTAGACGAAACACATCGCGACAATGCCGGCTGGACACCATTGCACTATGCAGCATTCGAAGGCTTTCATGAAGTCTGTCTGCAGCTGTTGGAGTCGGGTGCCAAGATTGACGAATGCGACAATGAGGGAAAGACTGCACTGCATCTGGCGTCGCAAGAGGGTCGAACCAAGTGCGTACAAGTGCTCCTCGAAATACATCCAACATTCGTCGATCAGAAAGCACATGATGGCAAAACAGCATTCCGACTGGCATGCTTGGAGGGCCATCTAGAAACTCTACAGTATTTGCTGAAATTCTGTTGCGATGTAAACGCCAAGGATGCGGACTCGCGTACTACGCTCTACATATTGGCATTGGAGAATAAGCTGGATATAGTTAAGTACCTGTTGGAAGTGACCAATGTCGATGTTAATATACCAGATAGTGAAGGACGAACTGCGCTACATGTGGCCGCTTGGCAGGGACACGCTGAGATGGTTAAAATGCTTATAACAATGGGTGAGATATTTTATCGTTTATTTTTATCACATTGGTATGCATGCTTTGATAAATATTAAAATTGATTTTCAAAATTTCAGGTAACGCCGATGTGAATGCTATGGACCTGGAAGCTCGCACACCACTGCACTCTTGCGCCTGGCAAGGCAACCACGATGTCATGAGCATACTGCTATACTTTGGTGCAGTGGCGGATCATGCATGCAAACAAGGCGCCACCGCTTTGGGCATATCGGCACAGGAGGGACACGAAAAGTGTGTCATTGCTTTACTGAAGTACGGTGCTAATCCATATAAGTCAGACCATTGCGGACGTACGCCAATAAAATTGGCTGCCAAATCCAACCGCACAAACATACTAAAGATTTTTGACAACTTTACTAAGAGTGAGATATATGCAGACAAATGTATTTTAGTTGTAGCATTTAATTTATTATACCAAAACCTTATTTTCCCCATCTCCCTATTAGGCGATTCCAACAATCTAGTCGAACCAGCGAAGTTCCACCCGAATATGCTGCGTTCACCCGATCAGCCACCGGCGCTACCTGCGCACCAAAGTCTCGGTATAGGTGCACCATCTTATCCGCCACACGCTTCGGCTCCCTCAATTTGCTCGGCGGCAACCACAGCTACTGTTAATAACAGCATGAATAACAATAACAATTGCATGCAAGTTCCATCAAATATACTGAATGCATCAACTTCAACTCATAGCTCCAATAATTTCTATCAGAATACAATGCAATCGGACGCGAGCAGTTTACACAAGCGAAAAAGCGTCATCTCTAGTCAATCAACAGGCAGCAGCAATGATGTAAGTAAAATAAAAAGCACAAAGCAATATTCATTTCCATATTGGTCATTTATGTACGTTCGTTCCGCCTTGCAGCAAGCGCCTCTCACTTTCACACAGCAACTGCAACGTCAAACCAAACTCAATTCACGGAACAATCCATTCGTGCAAAATGCGCCAATCATCAGTTCGAAGCATGGTGCAGCCTCAACATCTGCCGCCGCTTCCGGTGCAATGCAGCAACAGCAGAAAGGGCATCACTCGCAGCGGCACTCACAATTGCTGCCTGATCTCAATGAACATCACTTTGGTGAGTTTAAAGCTGTGCTTTTTCCGCAGGGATTACAAAATCTGTTATATTTGAAGACTTCCGACAAAATATTTCGGAAAAATATCTGTGGTCATAAGCAATAATCGCTTAAGTCGAAAAACCTGAATTCGAGAAAAAACGCTTTAAAGATTTGGATGGCAAGGGTGCACCTTATGGGCAAACCAAAATATTTTCGTCTATAACTTTTTAAATATCCTCGCACATGGAATTCAATTCTTTCTTAAGTCGACTTAGGCGGTAATTGCTTATGATCACAGATATTATCTAAGATTTACGTGAGCTGGAGCGATTTAAAAATGCCTCCAAAAATTTAGTTTCTTATGAATAAAAATAGTTTCTTGAAGGATTTTGTGAAAAAAAATCCCCCCATATGACAAAATAGTTTAAGCTTAAAAAATCTGCATAAAAAATAAAAAGTGTTCAACGAAATCATAATAAAGAGTGAGATTTTTGATGCTGTTTTTCAAATTTTTTCCAAAGATTGGTTTAAGAAAAACTTGAATAACTGAGCCAAAACTATAGCAATTTAGACTTATGAGGTATCAGTGGAAATGTACTTTCTCAGCCTTTTTATTTCTTTGCAAAAGACCCAATTCTCATTCAAGTCCCCATTTTTTCATTTTCAAATATCAACACGTCTTAATTCTACTTGGAATGACGTTCGTTCATCTCACCTTTCTCTTTCATACCTTCAATGAGTTTAATTGTAAAGAAATAAGAAGGGTGATAAGTCTAAATCGGCTGTTTTGGCTGAGTATTCAAGATTTTCTTTTACCACTTTTTGAAAAAATTCCAATACAACAGCATAAAAAATCTCGTTCTTAAGAAACCCCTTTTTTTATTTATAAAAAACTCAATTTTCGGAGGAATTTTGAAATGGGTCAAGCTCACGTAAATCGTAATATTTTTCCGAAATATTTTAGTGCAAGTCTTTAAAATATCGTATTTATAATTCCAGTGGAAAAACAGTATCGATTTTTTTTTATGTATGGGGAGTGATGCAGTCTAATGTATGTATCTACAAACTTTACATTTCTGCTTTCCTTATATGCTCTGCAGTTTCTGGCATTGGTGCCAATGAGGCTGATCTCTACGATATGGAATGCATGTCCCCGCTCTATGCTACACCACCACATTCGCCCAGCAGTGAGTTAAGTTCACCCGGTCAGCTACCCTCACTAAATGCATTCGATGAAATTCCCGGCGCCTCGGGCAATGCCAGTGGCAATCACACAAACGGTTGCAGTTCAGGTGGAAAATCTGTGCTGCCAGATAACCACTTCGCACGCGATACTCATATGCGCATAATATTGGGTAATTTAAAGGAGAGCCAACCGAGTTCGTCAAGGTAAGAAAAAACATTTTTTTTGTTTAGTTAAATTTGACATATCCATCTCCATAAGGTTAGAATCATATTTGAGGGGGTGTAAAATTCCCAACTGCGACTAAAGTTTATGAAATGAGTTCCATTTTAGATGTGCATTGATTCATTAAGTTCTAAGCCTTGCCTTGATATTGTAAAGAATTCCACTCCATGCAGCTCGTAAAACAACTGCTGCCAGAGCTGCCATTCACAGTGTCGTAGATAAGCTATATTGCAAGAGAGTATTTCTGCACGCACAGTTTCTCACCGAGTCGAAGTTATTTGACCAACGGGATCATGCGATTTTAACCTCTGGAACATTTTGAGGCGCACTATCTCTCGGAAAAACCTAAAACCTTGGAGCACCTCAAAACAAACTAACTTTTGCATATTATGGCCGAGGCGATGACCAATAAATACCAAAAAGTGTTCCACACGCTGTTTGCAACCATACCTTGCCATGCCGATGTGTTTAATATTTTAAGCTACTTGCAGAAAAAAAGGCCTTGAGGGATTTACAAAATATTTGCATCTCTTCTTCTTCTTATTTTGCACTACAATCGTTTATCGGTTTGCGCCGATATCAAGAAACGTCACCGATTGCTTCATTCCCTTGCGAAGCTACGCCAGTTTTTTAACCCGAGTGCGGGCAGGTTCTTCTGTACTTGGTCATTTCATTGTGTTCGTGGGTGCCCTTATTTTCCTTTTACAGCCATAAGTGTGGAGTCGAAATATCTTTCATTTTTTACCTCCCTTTTATTAGCTCGGGATGTAACTATGTAATATTGATGCGCCTAAAAGATGCAGCGATTTCTATTCTCAAGTTACATACAGTACGAATGGAAATTATAATACCGAGGTTTTAGTTTTTTAAAATATAATTTTATCTTTATTAACCGTCCCTCGTGTTGCTCGACAAAAGGCAAGTGCACTTTCCTTCTGATTGTGGTGGTGAGTAAGTGCGCGGAAAAGAAAAAATTTTTTTTTGAATTGACGATTTTACTTGAACGTTTGCGGGCAAGACACGAGCCAATTTCACACATATGCAATGCTTGACATATTTATTTGATTGTCTCCGTAGCGCTTAAGGTTCTGTTTTTGTTTCCAAATGCAACCCTGCCTATCGTTTGACACTTTTCATGAACTTCCAGGAAGAAAAACTTCGGACTAAAACCTGCAACCTCTGACTGAGAGAGAGAACAAGCTACTCTCACAAAAGTGGTGTGTCTTACAGGTTTTTTCGCACCTGGAACGCTTTCCTACAAAAACAACCCGTAAATCGTGAATATCGTGAGCACCTGAAATGCAACTATTCATGACTGTTAATACTGAACAGTGATGCCAGACATTCTCTGTTAAAAATCCCACGAAAATGGAGAAAAAATCCCTCAATTACCCACATCTTGAAAATTTATCCCACATAATTCCCAACGAATTTAAACATATACATGTTTCAGTAGTAAAGCAGTAAAATTCATATAAAATAATAATAATAGTTTGGCGCTTACACATATGTGCTTTTTCTCCAATTTGTGGCGGTCCCCTTGATGTTGTCACACAAAGGGGAGGGACCTACAGTTTTACGCCGACTCCGAATGGCGAGTGTATTTTTATGAGAAGCTGTTTTTCATGGCAGGAATACACTCGGAGGTTTGCCATTGCCTGCCGAGGGCCGACCGCTGTTAAGAAAAAACCCCTTTTTCTGCATTTTTTCACTCATTCATTTTTTCACTTTCATTTTTTTGCTCACTCACTAAGGGCCTAAAAGAATTTTTTGGTGACTTTAAAATTGAAGCACATTCATGTGCTATTTAACATTTCATCAGATAATTTGTTCCGCTTTTTACATAAAACACCAGTTTCTTACTCAGCGCTTGAATTGGTTAACGTAAGAAAATTTTCAAAATTGTCCTTATACTTTTTAACAATTATATACCATTTCACTCCACATCACATCTTCAGAACGATTAATTACGTAAGAATGTCGAATATTCTTGAATTTTGATCAATTATGCAACAATAACTGCGTCAAAAGAAAATCCCTTATTTATATGAAATGTCCCTTTTTTCCCTTTTAATAATTTTTGATGCAAAATATCCCTCAAATAGGGAAATTACCCACAATCTGGCATCACTGATACTGAAACCTAGGCAGACAAAGTCCTTCAATACTTCAAATTTATAACTGCCGACGGCGACATGTGTTTTATGTCAGGAGTTACTTGATCTTGTTTTCGTTCAGCGTTCTATTGCTTGGTGTTGTGGTGGTTAAAGACGTCAATGTCATCTGTATATGACAGCCGTATCGTGCTTTTGCTGTTTATCGTGGTTGATATAGAGAGCGCGTAATATAACACCACATTGAAAGGGTCGTACAAAAATTAATCGTCCTGCTTAAAACTTCGTTTGGCCTCGAACGACACGGAAAGGTCTTTCCCCATTGCGATTGAGTCATAAGTTGTGCTCCGTGTCATTCTACATGTCCGTAGTAGTCTTGCAGGGATCCCAAATTTATATATGGCGATACAGAGTACTATCAAACACGGCTTTAAAATCGACGAGAAGGTCGTAGGTTTGGATTTGACGCATTGGTCAATGATGAATTTTCCTATTCCGAAGCCACTCTAATAAGGTCCAATCAGTTGGTTCAAGTCGGGTTACAGACTTGACATTAAAAGTAACATTGCTTATCCCACAGTAATTTGCGCAGCCAGACTGGGCCGGCTTTGAACATCTCAGCCGGTAAACCGTCGGTCGCGGGGCTCTTATTATTTTTAAGACGTTATATTGCTATCCGCACCTCGTTTTGGTCGAACGGAGGGATGTTGGTATCGTTTCTTTTCCATCAAACGCGCCACCGGTATCGCCATTAGAGATGGGCACGGAATATCGTGACCCTCGGTATTGATTTAAAATGGCCGGGAAAAGCACTTGTTATGTTTTATTGAGACGAAAAGCAAAGCAAAACCAAATAATCGTAAGATGCTAGATCTTTCATTATTATTATTTTTAATTAATTTGAAATAAATGTGTGTACATTTTTCTTAGTGAAAGATTTCGGGACCCACGGTGCAATTCATAAAAACGTTGCGATGGGCGGATCGGGGTTGAGTATTTAGTCCCATGCACATCTCTAGTGGGTATGTTCAATTATAACTACGGTGACCATCGGTTATTTATTTCAAAGGACAGTCCTTTTTCTCGTGATGTTGGCCTTTGGCTTTATTTATTTTAAGAGATGCTTCAGATTATGTTGTCTCATTTTTGAACAAGGCAATGCTGTGGCAGAGAAAGTTCTCGATGCTCTTTATCTTCTCCTCGTACCTCAAACTGCGGTAGAAAATATTAGAGGGGAAGCTAGTACGCGCTCCATTGAACAGTTTGCGTTGATAAAATCAACCTCTGAGCTAAAAAAAGAGAGATGATCTGAGCCATAGTTCGTTTCAAAATAGTTTGATTGACGGCATTTAGGGCAGAAGTGAACGACTATATATTAGTTCCCTTCCGGATCAATGCTGTTTCCAGGAATAACGCTTAGAACCATTCATCCTTAAATTGTTACATTCGAAGGGGTTCTGTTGCACTTTAGATTTTAAATCGAAGCCTTCCAACTAGGCGATGATGGAGTATCCTATTACAGGAAAGAAACCTTCCTTTTATCTCATAATTCAATATAAGTAACGAAAACTTCTCCTGTATTTTTATTTCTAAAACATGGACACCGTACTTATAACAGAAAACGGGTGTCTTTGATTCCTATACCAAAGCATATGTATATTTACATAAATAGTAATAGTACATAGTAATTTCAATACTATTATTTAAACAATTCTTCACTAATAAACATATTTTTTTCAGCAAAAGCAAACGCAGCGGAATTACAACAAATCCTGCAATGCGCCTAATACGCAGCCGTTTCGATTCAGCCGCACAGCTAATACGGCGCACCAACAATATGCTCTCATCCAACAGCAATCAGGGATCATCAAGCATTGGTGTGAAATCGGGCACGTTTCAATGGCGCAAGGAAAGTCAGATGTAAATTATAAAAAATTCGCGAATATTTAAAGAAAACTGAAATAAACATACATACATAAATACATAGTTATATAGTTGCACGAAGAAACATTTAAATGACCATAGAAAGTGCATACGAACTAAGGATCAACTATTTTTTGGTTGCACACTCAAACTTACGTAAATATACATGCATACATACAGACATACATGCATAGATATAACTAAATTTAAAACGAAATTAGTTATAAATACATATATACATACGTATGTACATCGTCTTTAGTTAATTATAAGCGATTACGACTACGATTTTATTTGTGATAATTAAATATTTAATTTGATGTTTAATTGTAATTTATTTGTTTTGTATGTTTATGCTTTTATGTTATTACTTTTAACTATACAATTACATAATTCGTAGCATAAGTCATTATTAAATTAAATACATAGATACATAAAAATACATAGTACTTGCATATATAAAGAAGTTCATATACTTACAGTTCATTCGAACTTAAATTCAGATGTCTTAGCGGCAGTGAGATTAGTAAACTATTGCTAAATTTAGAACGTATTAACTAAACATAATTTACTATTATATATTTCAATTAATTTCAACTTACATCTGTAGAAATATTTGAATGAGTACATTGCAAAAAAGAGGAAATAAAGTAGTAAAGTTGCACGCAAGAAATTATAAGTTTTAGATGTATTAAAATTAAAACACCAGGAAATTTGTTGCAAAAACCAAAACGAATGAGATTTTCGAAAATATCTACATACATACTACATACTTCATGAAGTTATTTAAGAATAAAAAAGTAAATGAACGAATAAAATGAGTTTAATGAAGTAATGAATTTAGGAGCGTACAAAAACACAGTTGAATTTCTCGTTTGAAGCAATATTTACACGTACATACATATGTTCATATATTAATTTAAATAAATATGTATTTAACTAAATACATGATATGTATTTTATGCGGATTTTACTAAAAAAAATACAAAATAAGTCCATTGAAATTGGCATCACTTGAGTAAATAGGTACAGAAGTGTATCGAGCTAGACCATATAGCGAAGGTAACAAAAGTATAGTAAACCACCTGAAAGAAGTGATGCCAGATATTCTCTGTAAAATTAGCGACGAATATCGGGAAGAAAATCCTCAATTACCCACGCCTTAAATAAAATAGTCTCACAAAAGCACCAAAGACTTCAAAGCATATCTACATATATTTCAATAGTAAAAAGATAAAATTCATGTCCTGACCTTAATATAGAAAGGTCCTTATTCATTTTTTTTTTTCGAAATTCAGCTTTGTGTAAAAGTCGGTAGATTAGTCACTAAAGTAGTATTCTTCTTTCTGTTTTGCCGAAGAAAAGGGGCGCGGAACACCTTTTGAAGATAAGTAAAACTTTTCTTTATTTTGTGGTTTGATTTGTCTACCAAAAGAAAAATAAAATTTATTTGTGATTTGATACGTATAATTTAACTCTGCCAATCAAAAATGATCAAAAAAATTAAATTAGGCCGCCAAACAAATAAGAAGGCGGCCTTAATACACGAGTTCAAAATTTCATCCCCCTAAACATATACCTCTTCAGGAATCGAGAAACATTTTATTTTATATTTTACGTTAGTTTTTTGTTTTTAATATTTCTCAATATCTCGAGCCGTAGTGACCTTGAAAATATCAGATATAACTTCAAAATATCTTGCAAACGCCAAAAATTTATAGCGGTCCGTTTTCTCAATGCAGGTATAAGCCACACATCTACATATATTCAGGTTCAAAAATTAGCCGATATCTCGAGAAGTTATGAACGTAGAATTCTCTGCTATGACACATTTTGTTTGCTAAAAATATGGGTATAAATATTATGACGGAGATAAAATCAAATACATTTTTTCTAAGAAATAATTAACTTTTAAAGTGAAATTACGGAATTTTTTCTCGTTTCTTTTTAATTTTTTCGGAATATCTAAAAAGTTATGAGCCCGATAGGAAAAACAACTTTCCTATTATATTCAGCGGGTTCGAAAGCATATTATACGATCTTATAAAACTTAAATTTGTTGAGGGATTTTACGTGCGCACGGATTGAAGAACGAGTAGCTTTAAGTTAAATTAAAATGGACTTCAGCGCGCCCTCAAAATTTTATTATTTTTTTACAATCAAGTTATGTACTTTCGTTTTTTAGGAAAAGTAACACAAATTTGCGTGAGTACTGAATAATATGAAAAAGAGCGATTTCTCGGACCACTATCTCATAAAGTAACTTGGGGTATGTCGAAAAAAGCTCGATGCGAAAAAATGTAAGTCAACAAATGTATTTTGTGGTTGAAAGAATTTTATATATACATACTAGTGGTAGATATAAAAGAAACGCCTTATTTCCACCAGTGTTGTCTATATTTCCTTTGTTTTTGTTCTTTTGCATATTAGTCAGTATTGAAATTGGAGGGATATCCACTTATGGCTTAAAGTCTTGATCAATGAAACGCAAATATCGACAGCTAGATGGATTTTTAGAGAGCCAGGTTATGTCAAAGAACTTTTTCTAGACCATCATTCATCACTTTTCCCGATAAATTCAAAAACATGTAATTTTTTGCTCTGCCCGGTAACAATCTAAACGACGACCTAATCCAGTTCATAACAGTGAAAAATCAACTTCATAATAAAGTTCAATTTTTTGTTGCTACAGTTACTAAATTCTCCACCTCCATGATTTTGACCCATAAGACCGCACGATATGAAGTTACCATTATCAAACAAAAATTTAATCCTTCTATTGAACATACATTTTAAAAATAATGAGCAGTATAACCTGATGTGTTAAATTACTTTTTTTTATTGGTTGGGACAATTGCAGCAACTCTCCTGTAGTTCGACTTTCATCTGACCATATTCTGCATAAGAGTTGATGCATGCACCTTGTAAATTGCTCGCCAGTAGGGTGGAAAAGTGTTGCCTCCATAATTTAAGTACATTCTGGACATCAGTCACTAGGTCGCCAATGTTTAAAAGTTCGCTTTGATCTTAAAACCTTCCGCAAGTCACCTAAGTAACTCCAGTAAAATTTTCGGGCGTTTTTCCTTACGGCCAGCATTTGAAGCCCTTCAACCTCCGGTATTTCGGCTTCCCTCTTCTTATTGCGGCAAATACGTCTCGCTTTCATCTTCTGTTTCCTTTAGCGGTCTCACATAGGCTGTGTTGCGCCTCTTATACTCGGTAGTTTTTCGACACTCCTCATCGCACCAGTTGTTTTTTTCGGGCTCAATGAACCAGAAATGTGGTTCTACTGCTCGTATATGTCGGTTTGTTGAAGAGTGCTCTTTGAGAGCAGGTGTGAAATTCAAGAGAATGCATTAGCCTGTTGTGATTGTTGTGATTGCAGCTATTCGACGTTAAGCTTTCCTTGCATTTTACGGGGAACATTTTTTGCTGCATAGAGGTGGGTGCTTTTCTTGGTTGCAACAGGATAGGCTTCCGAGTCGATGTTTGGCCCTCGGAATGAACGTACGTCTAGAACACTGGAAGCGTACCTTTCGTATATCTCAACATGATCGATTTGGTTTCTAATTTAAACTTTTTATGCTTGAACCAAGTAACTACTGCATTTTCGGGCCCCTTCGAAGTTGATCAGGCAGTGGGACCGAAATTCCCTTCCTCTGCCTTCTGGAAATTGAAATCGTCAACCACTTTTTTTGATGTCATTACGGAAGTAGCGCTCGTATGTGCACTCATAGCTGAGATCTTTGAATTTCTCGTCCTACTCTTGGACATGAAAAAAATAATAAAACAAAACAAGTTTTTTATCTAATAGCCGTCGCACCTCGGCAAGCAAAGACAAACCACCGAGTGTATTTCTGCTATGAAAAACAGCTTCTCATAAAAATACAATCGTCGCTCGGAGTCGGCGTGAAACTGTAGGTCCCTTCCCTTTATCGGAGGAGAAGCTCGGCCAAACAATAAAATTTTGTATGTGTAAGCGCCAGTCTACATATTATATTAAATAAAAATGCCGAAAGGTAAAATAATTAGCAAAAGCGCAATACATATTAATCGTTCAGCAATGACAGTGACACACTAAAACGGGAGTTATGTAAACTTTCTCACGCCAACTGGTTCACGCCAAACAATGCTTTTTTGATCTCTACTTTTATTTTCAAGCGCCTTTCATCAGCGTCACCTAAATATATGCTATATGCAAATTTTACAGCAGGTTACGTTTGCATAATTCTGCATCAACATGTAAGTATGTATTATGTACGTATGTAGCTTTTGTAGATAGGAAATGATTCGTTTTTGTCAAATTAAATTTATACCAAATAGTTGATGACCAGGGAACGGATTTTTAGGACTTAAAAACCTATAAAAAAGGCAAAATAAAATAATGAAATAGGCTGGAAAAGGCAAAATAAAATAGCGAAAAAGGCAGGAAAAGGCACTAGGTATTGCAAAAAAGGCAAAAAAAGGCAAAAAAAAGGCAAAACAAAATAGCGAAAAAGGCAGAAAAGGGCACTAGGTATTGCAAAAAAAAGCAAAATAAGGCAATAAGAAAAGACAGAAAATTCGAAGAACAATCAAAAAATACATTTATTTTAGAAATGTTTATATTACAAGTAAAAAGAGAAAAACTATGAACTAGTTTCATTATATGAAAAATTTGAACTTCGAATCTTTGACTATTTTATCCTTTCGAGTTTCTAACTCATAAAACTTTAATCTGTATAGTTGTAGTAACATTGAACCACAAGATGCATTTTGAAGTTTTCTGGCAGCATTTTCATTAGATTTTCGCGAAGAAAAGCCTTGAGTGTACTAAATGTGCGCTCGACGTAAGTTGATACAAGTGGAGCCCAATTTAAATATGGGACGTTTGAAACGTTCATATTATCAGGAATAAGGGCGCTTTCCTCGCCATCCAACAATTTTATCCACACCCCTTATTGTTTCTAAGCCTACGTTAGCTGAGAAAACGAATTTGAATTTTTCCAACACCAATTTGGCAAGAGGTCTCTGCGCTTCTACAAGCCGCATGGGCATGTGTATATTTTTTAATCTTAAAAAAAAATGTAAATGCTATAATCACTTTTTTAAAGTTAGAAAAGGCAAAAAAGGCAAATATCTTAAAAAAGGCAAATATCTTAAAAGAGGCAAAAAAAGGCAACATCAAATATGTATATATGGAATCAGGGAAAGCTAAATCGTGGACATTCTTTATCGAATATACTTTATCTCTTTAGCAGAAAAAAAGGCAATTTCCATAAAATCCGTTCCCTGTTGATGACACATCTCCAAGTATTCTCTAAAATATGGATTGCTTTAGTTTTGTTCATCCATGTATGCATTCAGATCTCATACGTGGTGGATTCCATATCAGTTCATCACACACATTTTGATATTAATTTGGGTGTGAATTTTATATTTACTACTTCTTCTTCTTCTTCTTATTTGGCGCTGTAACCGCCTAAGCGATTTTGGCCGAGTTCAGCAAAGAACTCCACTCGTTCTCTTCAGTGCCAACTGACGTCAATTGGAAACGCCAAGTGAAGCCAAGTCCTCCTCCACCTGATCTTTCCATCGCAGTGGGGGCCTCCCTCTTCCTCTGCCACCACCGGCGGGTTCCGAGTTGAATACTTTCAGAGCTGGAGCGTCGGTGTCCATTCGAACGACATGGCCAAGCCAGCGGAGCCGCTGTATTTAAATTCGCTGGATTATGTCCATGTCGTTGTAAAGCTCATACAGCTCATCGTTCCATCGTCCGCCGTACTCGCCGTCGCCAACGCGTAAAGGCCCATAAATCTTCCGCAAAATCTTTCTCCCGAACACTCCAAGAGCCGCCTCATCGGATGTTGTCATTGTCCATGCTTCTGCGCCATATACCAGCACGGGCATGATGAGTGACTTATAGAGCGTGGTTTTCGTACGTCGAGAGAGGGCTTTACTCCTGAATTGGATTTCCATGCTGAATTATTATCAGTGTTAATTCTAGTTCCCAAGTAAACGAAATTCTCTTTCTCCAAATTGTAACTGTCAACAGTAGCGTGGGTGCTAAGGCGCGAATGTGCTGACTGTTTGTTTAATGACAGGAGATACTTCGTCTTGTCCTCGTTTACCACCAGACCCATGCGCTTTGCTTCCTTATCCAACTTGGAAAAGGCAGAACAGACTTCGCGGTTTTTGTTACCGATGATATCGATGTCATCGGCATAAGTCAGATTTTGCACGCTCTTGTAGTAAATTGTTCCTGAGCGGTTCAGTTCTGCAGCTCTTATTATCTTCTCCAACATCAGATTAAACAAGTCACATTAAAGGGAGTCGGCCAGCCTGAAACCCCGTTTAGTGGCGAACGGATCGGAGAGGTCCTTCCCTATTCTGATGGAGGTGGTGGTATTTCTCAACGTCATTTAACACAGCCGTATGAGTTTTGAGGGGATGCCAAATTCAGACATAGCGGCGTATAGGCAACTCCTTTTAGTGTTGTCAAAGCGGCTTTAAAGTCGACAAATAGTTGGAGAGTGTCGATCCTTTTCTCGCGGGTCTTTTTCAAGATTTGGTGTATTGTGAATACCTGGTCTATGGTTTGATTTGCTAGGTCTAAAGCCACACTGATAAGGTCCAATCAGTTCGTTGACGGTGGGCTTCAGTCTTTCGCACAGTACACTATGCTTAGAAGGCTGATCCCGCGGTAGTTGGCGCGAATGGCGGGGTCACCTTTCTTTTGTATTGGGCAGAACACACTTAAATTCCAGTCGTCGTTCATCTGACCATATTTTGCAAAAGAGTTGATGCATGCATCTTACAAACTCCTCGCCGCCGTACTTGAATAGCTCAGCTGGCAGGCTGTCAGCTGCAGCAGCTTTGTTGTTTTTCAGCCGCGTTATTGCTATTTGTCATAGTCAGGCGGTGGAACGTCGACTCCGTCGTTATCGACTGCGGGCTCGGGTTCTTCTTCTCCACAACTTTCTGTGCTGCAACCATTTAGTAGGGCGCAAAAGTGTTCCCTCCATAATTTAAGTACGCTCTGGACTTCGGTTACTAGGTCCCCATTGTTTTTCTTTCAGGAGTACGCCCTGTATATTTACTACTTTAGTAGTGTTAGGCAACTTCACCGAATATTTTTTGAAAATTTATCGTTTTACAAAGTTTTGTTTTAACAGCCGGTTTCACCGGCAAATTAAATGGAAATTTATTTTTTATTTTCTGCCCAATTCCATATAAAATTCAAGAATTAAAATCATTTTTCCCGGATCCCGGGATTTAGATATTCATTACTTTTCAACAACTTGAATCCAAAAAATTGCTTCTATGTATATTGTTTGAGAAGCTCTCCTACCATGAAATAAATAATAATAAATGTGTTTGAAACCTACTTTTTTATTTACACCCCTATTGCGAGTGTCGACTGGCAGTAGAATAGAAATTTGTCGATCGAGTCGATCATCTTTTATTTTGCTATTGTGTAACTTGATCGATAAAAATTTGTACTATTGTGAATGGTTGACAGAATTGTAAACAGCTGTTTGTTTGTTTACATTTGTTTCTTGAGTGTTTTATTTACATCATTTTTAAAATAATTGCTTTTATTATAAAATTTAAAAAATGGACACAGTTGAAATATGGTTTAGTGATGAGGAAGATGATGCGGAAGCTAATAGATTAGTAGAGTTGGCTAAAGCAAGGAGGGAATTGCGAGATTCGTCGGATCCCTTGGACTTGGAAGGTGTATGTACATGTGTGAGTTTTATGAATAGAAGTTGCGTTCCCGATGCTTCACGGTTTTTAGGCTTTACATGATTTGCAGGAAAAGCTGTTTTCCTCATTAATAAACTTTATGGAAGTTTAAGAAATACGGTACGGTTAAGTTTTTTGTACAATGATGATGGGTTTTTGTGTCCAAAAGCGTGACCCGAGTTTAAAAACTTTAACATAACAACATAACAAGTGTATTGAAAGAATTAAACTTTAATTTAAAATAAAGATTTCAAATTTCCGAGCACTAGTCAATTAATAAATTATGCAGTTTTTTTGTATAAACTTTTGATGTTGGTCCTGCGCAAAAACACTGTGGATGGCGTAGCCGGAGTTATATGCACAAGAAACATTGTATATGTATCTTTTCCAATATAAGCGGAAAATTCCTTTGCCTATGTCTTCACTTTCCTGCATCAGTACGACCAACCGCGCAAGTTGCCTTTTGTTGCTTATAATTTTTGATCTGTAATTCAGACATACATACATGCATATGTATATTTCACAATTTTTTACAACTTCCAGTTCAATTGACTTACTTTTTATCCATTATAGTACCACTTTCTTATGTAAATTTTATAAACGCAAACTCCAACGACTAAAAAACAGCAATAGAAGGATGAGCGATTAAAACGTATTCACAGTCACTAATTGAGCGACTAAGCGACACTCGCAATAGCATCGATAATCGATAATCGCTTAATAGTCGTTTATCTACTGCCAGTCGACATTCGCAATAGGGGTGTTAAAGTGGGGTTTTTATTTTTTCTCGCTGACCGCAGGATTTATTTTGAAGGACTTTGTAATTTCAAAGGTATGTTTAATTCCAAAAATTGTTAAAAAAATTCCACAAATTTAACATATAATTTTTTTCAAAAAAAAATATTGCGAAATTTCAAGGATAAAATTTTAAAAGGACATTTTCAATACTTACCAGCCCTTCTGCACCAGAAAATTGAATCTGTTTAATTTTAAAGGATGTCCTCATTAATTTTATACCCATACTTCTTCTCTAGGCACATTTCCCTGAATTTTTTAAATCATTTTTAAATTACTGACCTCA
>NW_023458558.1:57398776-57425323 GCF_013731165.1 Rhagoletis pomonella
ATATCAGCTGTTTGTGATATTTATTACGGTTAGCTCATTTATATGTATAGCTAATACTCCACCCACTCACGTCTGACACAATTTTCCTTAATTTTCGTTCACTTTCGGTTAAATGGCGCAAGCGAAGAAGTGTTATTAAAGCAGTTGCCAATTCTTGGAGGTTTGAATCAAATTTGATAAAGATTGGCGTAATTACCTTCAACCAACGGTTTGCTTTTCGCTTTTAAGAAGTTAAGCACATGCCAATTAGTGGCATTTGATTGGTAATTAAGACTCCGAGGATTCGTTATATTGATCACTAAAGATACGGAATGGTAGGTAACCTTTATAATAAAGTTAATTAATCTTTTCTTTTAAAACCATTTGGCCATTTGTGTAGACAGCAAGGAGTTACCGAAGAAAGTTCACCCCATTGTGAAAAGGCGCTGCTGACTTCCGAAGACCCTTAAACAGAATGCGTCGGAATGGCTCAATTCAAAATACCCTCTCTTTCAGTAACGCAGTTACACCGGAACTAAATGCCTTACTTTAACTCAAAGAAGCTAAATTTTAGTCTACTTTTTAAGAATCAATTACTTTCCAAGAAAAATGGTGAAAATGAAAAAAAATTCCTAAGTTAATTTCGGTTTTAAACGTGAGATCTTTATCAAACTAGCTAAAACTAAAATCTGCGTAGCATCCTTGTGTGCGAAGTTATTAAACCTTAAAACTTTTTTTATCGGTTTCAGGGGATTTAATCTTCGATTCGAAACTCAATGCGATTCGAAAGGCGACATGGACTAATACAAATTTATAGTACCAAATATTCGAATCCGAAATAGATATTGTCGATGTTTTTTCAAAACCGCCCATCGACTTATCGCAATATTTACTCAGCACTTGTCAAAAAGTATCGAATTCTTGATATTACTCAGTATTCAAGAAAAGTATCGAAATTCTGTAATCGGGTCTCGTATCGTTCTATCCCTATCTATACTTGCTTTGGAGGAGGCCACAGACCTTTCTCACCATCAGCATTAGTCCTCAACTTGAATAGTACATTCTATGTAAATATAATGGATTTGCTTTATTTCAAATCCAAATGCATATTATATTATATTGAATTGAAAAGAATAATAAGTCAAGGTTTTTCTTCACTTAACTTTAATGTTCATTAAATGTCTTTACTGAATAATTAATTGGCAGTGAGGGGGATTTTTTGTTTTGTTGGAAGCACCTTAAGTAATCATTAAGTGACTCTAAGCCCATAATACCAAATAATTTGTCGTTCAATTTCAATTCGCATAATCAATTTTGTGTATCTAATACGTGTCTCTTGCAGTTAATTCCCAAGTTGATCCGGATCAACGTTGCTGTCTGTTTATGCTTTTACTCTACTTTTTGGTTCATAAGCCTGCGCTGAGTGGAACTAGAGCAACTTAGAGCACTATTTTCTGACCAACTTTTTTAATAGAATAACTTAGAGCAAGCAGCTGTTTTGAGAATTTCTGCCTGAAAAGTGTTTCATGAGATTCCTGATCTGAGTTGCTCTAAATTGCTCTATTGTTTTTTTTGACAGCTGCTCGATTGTGCTCTAACTTGACCTGTTCTGCACTTTTTTCGGTCTCATTAAATGCACCTAGTGTTTGGACGTATTTCAATTTCAACTAACTCTCCAGAGAAGCGCCCATAACCGTCCGTCGCACACAAACAAATTACCTGGCACGCTTTCACCTATCTGAAATGCTTATTTTCGCAAGTTATGGCTACTTTTTTGCTTGCAACAGCTCTGAAGCTTGGCGTTTCACAAACTGTGCCACAACTACATATGTATGTACATTAGACTGCATCACCAAAAAAGTTACGGTTTTTACGCCGGGACTACAAAATGTATTAGCTTTTAAGATTTCCACTTAATTATTTCAAAAAAATATTAAGATTTACGTGAGCTGGACCGAGTTGAAAATACCTCCGAAAATGCAGTTTTTTATGAATACAAATAGGCTCTTAAAGGATTTTTTGAAAAACACCACTCAGATTACAAAACCGTTTAAGCTTAAAAAATCTACATAAAAATATTCAAAAATTTTTTCCAGCGGAATCTTAATGATATTTTTGGTGCAGTTTTTGAACTTTTTTCAAAGATTGGTTTAAGAAAAACTTGAATAACTGGGCCAAAAATATTCCGAAACAGACTTGTGAGATATCGGTGGAAAGGTATTTTTTCACTCTTTTTTATTTCTTTACAAAAACTTATTTACATCCCAATTTTTTCTTTATCAAATACCAACGCTCGTTTTTCTTAAGTTTCTTTCATGCTTTGAAAGAGGTTATTTGCAAAGAACTAAGAAGGGTGAGAAAATACCTTTCCAATGATACCTCGTAAGTCAAAATGGGTAAAGTTCTGGCTGAGTTATTCAAGTTTTTTTTAAACCGGTATTTGAAAAAATATAAAGAACAGCATCAAAAATCTTATGATTATGACTTTGTTGAAAAATTAGTTTAAATATTTTTATGCAAATTTTTTGAACTTAAACTTTAATTCGTCTAAGATGCTGATGGCCTTAGTTGCTAATGCAGATATTTAGATTGTAAGGTTTAATTGTAATATTTTATACAACTTTTAATAAACAATAAATAATAAAATTTTGTTTATCAAATGAGAAATATTTTGGTGAGAGTCTTACAATTCCAGTGGAAAAACACCACCGATTTATTTTTTTGTATGGGGAGTGATGCATTCTAACGTACATACATACATATGTATGTCTTACAAGAAAAAACAACAAAATTCGCTAAGGTAAAGGCAATCAAAAAGTGCGCAAGGATGGTATGCTAAACGAAAAACTTCCATGGCAGCGCCACTACTCACACTGAGTGCATAGTGGTTGCAATACCAATGAAGTTACCGTTTCTCCATTTTTTATATGAATTGATGCTTTTATTGCTCCGCTTGTATAATGGCTATTGGTTTTGTAATACGCCTTGGTTGCCTAGTGGCTAATAGCTGTAAAAACACTTACACTAACAATAATTACATTATCATAGCTTTACAGCATTCCGACACATTTTCTGCCTTCTTACTTGCTACATACATTTCTAATGCACATGACACTACAGTTTCGGACGCAATGACACTCGGCACACACATACCGGAAGTGTGCATGCCACACTATGTATTCGTTCCACTTTTCCGCTTGTGCAGCAAGAGCCAAAGTGGTCAACAAAGCGGTATCCTGCTACACTTTCAGACAGCCGCTACTTGGGCAGCTGAATGCATACATATGTATGTATATACATACATTAGGGCGGGTCAATTTATATGGGAGATTTTTTTCGACTATGCCCGTATAGGTTTCTACGTGTAAATAATTCTAAGCAATTTTGCCAAAGAATCAAGGGGTATTAAATCAATTTTTAGTTTGCCAAATTGCGAAAATAAGTTTCTTTGCTTTTTCTGTAAAGTCGTAAAGGCGTGCTAAAATTTTTTTGGTATGAGAAATCCATGTCTGCATTTATTTTTTCTTAAAGCTTGCACCAGAGGGCGCAACAGTCAAAATTTTCGCAATTTCTTCGAAACCTTTTTCGCAATTTGGCAAGCTCCAAATTGATTTTAGACCCATAGTTTCATCGGCAAATTTGCCTAAAGTTACACGTATAATCCTCCCATGCTATACGCGCATAGTCAAAAAAATTGACTCGTTCTATCATACATAAAGTGGTGGTCCACGTAATAAGAACACTTACATTTTCGCATTTACATCTCATCTGCCTGATACAATTTTTTGTTATTTTACTTTTAATAGAGCTGATTCTATAATATACCACATATGTTAGACTCGCGAAAGTTCAGCAAAGTAAAAAAAAATCCATAAAAATTTCCAATTTTTTATTCAGAATCTTTAGAAAATTTTACAACTTTTTGCACATTATTATACTAAAATTTTCTGGGCTGTAAAACTGCATCACCAAAAAGTTTCTAAAGATTCTGAACATTTTTGAACATTGTAAAAGATGTAAAGTGTTCTCATTACGTTGATCACCACTGCACACACTATGTAAATATTTTGTCTGGTACGTACAATGTGCATTTTTTTCAGTTTTTTTTTCCTTTTAGTCGGGTATACGTCAACTCTGTTGGATTTCCGTTTCCTATGCTGCTTGCCAGCCACATAATCAAAAGATTTCACGTCTGACTTGCACATTATGGTAATTTATCAAGCGTTGTGTGCGAAAAAGCCAACTCGGCGTGTTCAAAGAGTCATGCATATACATACCTACTGGGTACAAATGCATAACTGCATACATAAATACATACATTTGCTCTTTGGAAAAAATTTAAACGTATTAAAAAATTTGTATTTTAAATTTTCAAACATTTCAAGAGGAGAGCAGTTTCCGTGACTTTATGCCTAGGAAAATTTACGAATTTAAGTTTCTATGTTTTTGGAAAATTTCTAAATCCGGCTCAAAGGGCAAACACTCTAGATTGGGAAGTTTTCAGAAAAAAATTCTAGCTCACGATAGTCTGCCCTACCTTACCAAATGACCCACATTTATTTCTGGGAAAGGACTGTCATCACACAATTTTTTTGAAGCATTAACAATTTAGAGATCGATCCTAGCAAAATTTTTAACAGTAAAGAATCTTTGAAAATCAATATTTTCTAAACGGCAAACTGTGTTTCGCTTTGGGAAACTTCAAGGAATAATACCCAATTGTTTATCTAAGAATTTCCTAATATTAACCGCTTTTTATGGAACCCCCAAAAACCCCGAAAAAATGCAATGGAGAACCGATAAAAAAAATGTGTATTATTAAAAGGCGTAATAATAAGGAATTTATTATAGGAAGTCTCCTGAAGATAAACAGAGTTTTCCGATCGAAACATAATGACTTTCGCAGAAAACTTTGAGCGCTTTGAGCGCCCTGTATTTTTTTCTTTTAATAAAGCAATCAATATAGAAAATTACTAGGGGCTGAGAGCATTAAAATCCCGCGTTTACATTTCTGTAATAAATTTTTTAACCTGTCTAATATAAATACATGTGATGTAGTGGTGGAAGTGCGCACTACCATTGTGCAGGTCCCAGGATCTGGCCCAGTTTCCGATTAACATAAAAATCCAGACAATGGCAAACCACCGAGTGTATTTCTGCCTTGAAAAAGCTTCTCATAAAAGCCATTTGCCGATCGGAGGCGACGTAAAATGTTAAGTCCTTCCATATGTGTTTATAACATTAGGACGCGCACCAAAAATTGGAGAAGCTCGGTCAAAAACTTTGCAAAAGCATAAGCTCCAAAATACTATACTATATATTACGAAGTATTAAAAGTGTTAAGTTATTTTTATATATGTATGTATGTATTTTCATACAATCGAAAGTAGAGTTGATGCTTCGCGAGTCGAGTTTGCGAAAGCAGAAAAATTCTGCATAACTCAAGCAAGAGTAGTAACAATAAAACGCGAGCGGAAGATATTTATTAATTTATGTATGTCTATGTTGCCGTAGTATCTGCCTTATTTACAGTTACAACATTTAATGAAACATTTATTTTTGTTTTACTTTATTTTCAGATCGTAACATCTACTAGAAAGAGATTCGTAGTGTATGCAAATTGTGGAAGATGAACACAATCGTATTGGGGATTCGCACTTAATCGTCAGAGTTTCTAACGGTATCTTTTAATCGTCTCGCTGAAAATGTCCAAGCATTCCGATAATGACAACCTACGAAATGACATTTACGAAAATCTGCCCTGCCAGGCAATGTACAATGAATCTGTTCGCAAAATACAACAACAGAAATCTTCCCAATCGACTACCAACGACACAGTCGCCGCAGCAGTGGCTAATAATCCACTGTCACAACAACTTCTATTAAATAACATCAGCAATCAAAATGCTGCCAATTCCAATCCCAGTACAAACGCCACCAGTTTGACAAGCAACGCCAAGCAACGCCAACAGCCTTCGCCCTTATCCCTGCAGCAACAAACTAACAACAAACACTATGCAACCAATAATATGTCCAAAGAGATGCTCTACGCTACACCGCTACGCAAATCGGATCGTTTTAAAAGCGGTGAACGCATGCGCTTTAACAGTTCCGGCGCACGCCCACATTCCGGCGGTACCAATCATGATGCTCACGATACCAAGTTGTCCAACCTAATGGAATACAAACAACTCAATTCGAAAAATTTGTCGCGTTTGTGTAGTCGTAATGGCAACGCCATACCCGTTACCGATCTCGATGACGACATGGCTTTGGATGGCTGTTCGTCTAGTGCGCTGGTCGGCGGTTCACATTACTCGAATCAGCCTGCCTCTTTGCCACCTCTGCCCAAGTCCAGTACGCCCAGTCATCAATTGGAGGACCGACGCATTCTCAATTTCTTAAAGGACACGACACAATTACAAAAAAAGCTAGAAGTTTCCGGGCGCGATTGTCCCAATGCCGGCTTCTCCAATTTGGCACGCGAAGAACACTTTGCCAATTTGATGCAACAAAATTTCCCCATTGAAACGACGCGTAGCAATGGTGGCGCTAGAGCAGATGCCAGTGAAGAGCACAGCCTTAGTACCACCGCTGATACAAGTGAGTCAGTATTAACGGAAACTGCTGATAATTTGGAAGTGCTAATGCAAAAGAAGCTTTCGCCTGACAAAGAAGTGACTGGTATTGTGTCTAGCAGTGGTTCTCAAAGTCAAACATTGACCGCGCGGCATTGTCAACCAGTGTATATACACCGCGAATGGGTGCTAAAGAAGATAGCACTATGCTTGGAGCAACGCACCGCAGGCAAGAAGAACATACCAAGTCTACTGAGCGCTAGCAATGCAGGCAAGAGCGAAGCTGTTGGAGGATTTATGGCTGCGCGTGCAAAGGCCGCTGCTATATCTAGTTCTTCTTACAACGGTTGTCTTGTGTTGGGCTCTAACGGCTCAGGGAAGACTTCCATTTGTCAAGCCATAATGAATGGCAACTCTGGCACCAAAGGCATACTAAATCGCAAATTACTCGGCTGCTATCTTATCGAATCACAGAACCCGGAATGTCATAGCCTTTCGTTATTTATACGCAAAGTGGTGCTACAAATACTAAGTCATTCATCGATTATCACCAAGGATGAATGTCAACGCGTAATTGATGAAGGTTTCTCATTTCTGCAAGAGGAGGCGCAGCAACAGGAATCGAAACTCGACGAAGCTATGAACAATATAACATTGAACGAGAACGTCGAGGATATTTTAATTGCCGAGCTGCGACGTGGAGCCAGTGATAGTGACGCTGCTGATAAACCGGAGCATTTTCAGGAACGACGCACTTCAACCAGCAACAAGAAGTCAACTAATGCATGCATTATGCGCCAAAAGTCTGAACCGACACCAGTAGATGACAATGCTGCTTCGGGCGAAGAAAAAAGATATAACAATTATGGCACACATCCGCCGGCAACAGGCAACAAAAGCAATGTGAGAGAATGCAACGAAGATAAAGACAACGATACCGAGAAAGAAAAGCGCAACGAAGCGGAAAAAGAGAAAAGTTCACCTTCGACGTCTTCGAAGTGTAGTCCAGGAAAGAAGTCTAAAATTCCAGTAAAACTCGGGCGCCCAAGCGCTGTTGCTTCGCCGGTCAAGGTGATTTCCGCCATCACTCCCAAAAACGGCATTTCTGCTATACAGCACGGGGGAGGTGAGGACATTGCTGACATGGTAAGCGAAGAACTAAAGAACGAGATAGAGGCGGCTATAAATGAGGATAATGTTGACGGAAGCAAGCGCATAGAGGAAAAGCCGATATCCGATAAAGACGACGACGAAGACGAAGACAAACCAGAGGCAGATAAGAACCTGCAAGTAGTTCTCAAAGAATCTAAACTAATGAATGAAAAAGAACACATCGATGAGGAAGATAAAGAAAATTTCGGCAACCTCATAGAATTCGAACAGCAAAGCAACAGGGACGTAGCGGATAATTACCTACATCCTAGTGGTTTATCCGTTAATATGAATACTTTACCTCCACCATTACCAAAGCCAAAAAGTTGTCGCACAGTAATCGCAGATGGATACTATGAGATGTTAATTTCAAACCCAGAAATACTGGAGTGTTTAAGCGTTGACAACATCGAGAAGAATCCAGATGAATGTTTCAAAAAGGCGCTACTATTTCCACTACTTGAGCTTACACCACCCAAAACAGCGCTGCTGCTATTGATCGACTCCATAGATGAGAACTACATAAACGAAGGTAATCTGATTACAACCTTGAAGGGTGGACGCGGTACGACGACCAACCACAAAAGTCGCAACGTCGCAGAACTGTTATCCAATCACATACATCTCTTCCCCAAATGGCTCTTCCTCGTGTGCACAACCAAAAAACAGACTAAGCAAATTACGCGTATGTTTACGGGCTTCAAGAAGATCACATTGGATGACTTGCGGAAATCACATGTTGTGAAGGATGTGCAAGAGTACATCATTAATAGGTTAAACTCAGACTTTAAAGATAGTATTATGCTCACAAAGGAAATAATTGAGTCCCTACATCAATTATATATTAAATCCAATGGCTGTATACTCTATTTGGAGAAAGTATTGAATGGTATCAAGGAGAATTTCTTCAGTTTTCGCGAGATCAAATTGATACCATGCACGCTAAATGGCTTATATTTGTACATTTGTCAGAAGTCGTTTAACAAAAAGCAGTACATGAAAATACGGCCACTTCTAAATGTACTACTCGCTTCATCTGGTTATGTGGATAAGCTTTTCCTCTTTAATTGTCTACGTACACACAACTATGCCATCGATACGGACGAGTTTGAGAAACGTTTACATCTGATGAAAAACGTTGTTTCTTATGATGCCGACCAACAACGGCTGAAAATTTTCCACAACTCCTTTTCCGACTGGTTGGTCGACGTGAAGTTCGCCACCAAAAAGTTTATATGTGATGTCAACGAAGGCCACGTTATGGTATCAATGTACTACTTGCTGGTCGCCGACACACTGTGCGCCAACAATGTGCGAAAATTCGTATACCATCTCATCAAGTCGGGCGAATATCTCACCAGTCGCAATGTGAATTTAGATATAATACTCATGTTACTCGAATCGCGGCTCAATTTGAATGATGCGTTCTATACGAACCATTTGAACTGCTGCTCACAGTGTGAAAATGATTTTAAACATGATCCCAATTTTCTACCGAAAACGCGAAGTATGATTGAGAAATTTTTAGGCAGCGATTTGACTGACGAATTTTCACAGTTTTTGTGCGACTTCTTCAAGCCAAGCTTACCAACAGATGCGAAAATACTAAAGTTGTTAATCGAGACGGGCATCAATAATGCAGAAGCACAGGTGGGTCTAATTTCCTTAAGAAACTGTGGCATTTCATAGAATAATACTAACTTAGATGTATCGTCCCTAAAAACTAAAAACTCGGCACTATGTCCACTCCTCGAGAACATCAGGTTTTGGCGAAGTGTTAGTCGGTAGATGAATGTAAACTTGGAAAGTTTCATTTAAAAACTTAAATGCAAATGAGGCTGCTCCTTAAAAGATATCCATTGAACGATATTTTCAGCAGCGCTAAGGCCATGGCCTATGTGAATTTTGTAGTACTATGTACCGTTATCTTATATTATTAACCCAAGATGGTCTGAGGCTATGTATGTATTTGTTAAAAGTGGAAATGCTCCATAATTTTCTCAGCACTAGGTATCAGAGAACCCAGAAGATCTCTACTGATGGAGTTTATTGTAAGAATTAAAGACCTTTGATGACTTCACTAAACATTAGGTCTAAACTCGTTTTCTGTTAAATAATATTTCGTCTCAGAGTTAAAAGATAAGGGCACATTAGTTTATTAAAAATTTAAGTATAGCCCTAGTTACGGCCCTTCTTTGTTTCTTTTTTTTCTTTTAGTTTGATATCAAATATGATTATATTATTTTACGCGAGCTGGCTTAATAGGGGTGCATTCGAGAGCTCCGAGGCCGAAACATCTGGCACTGGTTTTTTTTTTAGTATTTTTTCTGTTTTATTGAATATTCTTTAATTTTTATATTTGATTCTTTCAAAAAGGAAATATATATTTTTTAATTTCATTTAATTTGTTAAAATTTATTTTATCTTTTTTAATGTAAAATTTTTGTTTTAAAATAATTTTTTTTTAAGTTAGTTTAATTTTAGTAAACTCCTTTTATCTCTATTCTATTTTAATTTTTTTTTTTATAATTTTTAGATTTTATTGTTTTAAAAAGCAAAATAAATATTTTTCATTTCCATTCATTTTTTTTAACTATTTTTTATTTCATTTTCTGGTAATATATACATTTTATTTTCATTTAGTTTTTAATTTTCTTTTCTTTAATTTTCTTTTAAGTTTCACATTTTTGTGTTGTAAAAATCAAATTTGTTTAATTTTATTCAATTTATAGATAGCTCTATTCCGTCTCTCGAAAAACTAATTAGCGATCTGCTTAGGAATAGGTTAATCTATTTGTCTTTTGCCTATAAGTTTTCCTAAAATTAGATGAAATTAAAAATAAATACTTATTTTTTAAACAAAGAAAAAACTGAAACATAAAATAAATTAAAAAGAAAACCATGAGATTAAAAGGAAAAATGAAATAAAAACTAAATAAAATAAGTTTAATTTTTAGAAATTTTAGTTAAATTCAAAAAAAAAAAATATGTATACTTCTTTTTAAAACAAAATTTAAAAATAAAAGAAGATTGAATAAAAAAAGATAAAATAGGGTTTTAAAAGTTAAATAAAACAAAAGAAAAATATCTTTGCATTACAATTATAAAATCTTAAAATTAAATTAAAAAGAGAGAAAAAATATTACACTGCCATTGCAACTCTCGGAGCAGGGAGAGAGAAATTGAAATTTATTGCAAAAACAAAAAAAATCATAATCATTCGTTAAAAAGTGTAGCAAAGGGTTTTCTTTGCTTAAATTTAAAAGTTCGTTAAATGTTTTTAATGAATCATTAACTGACTCTGAGATGAAATTTTTCCAAATGATTAAACTACTCTGAGTGCGGCAGTATAATTTTAGTATGTCTCGTGATTATGCCACTTATGTATTTAATGCCACCTCCGAACGGCAGATATTTTTTAGGAGAAGCATTTTTAAATTAAAACGACACTCAAAATCCTCCATTACTGTCCTGAGAGCCGAACGCTATCAGTAACAAAAATGTATAATATATCGCTATTGCTTGTGACAAGAAATTAAATCCGGAATCTACCGGATGACAGTACGCGGCTCTAACGCTCGCCCAAAGCGGTCAAAAAATAAAACCGGAGACCAGATTTTACCCTCTTAATAAGCCTCTGAGAGACTGATTAGCCTTTGCTCCTAGGCCTAGGAAGGCTCACTGATTACTGTGTGTGTGTTAATATCCGAGTAACCATGCATTGTAAGTTTTAGACCCATGCGCATTGGAAAACGACTTGTGTCTCCTTCCAGAAACTGGAACATGACACCTATCAAAGTACTCAATTTTATAAATCGCATTGTATCCACATAAATCTAGCTAGATAACAGCACTAGTATACCTACCAATAATTAGAATAAATTTCCGGTCTCGCAGTAGTTTTGAAATTCAGTATTATTCTAGTTGTTCCGTCTCTATTCAATCGGCGAGAGTTTGATAGTCTTGCGTGCCAACATCTAGATGGGTATTCATGTTTTTTTTTTTCTTCTTTACAGAACTCTTGCGAATCATCACTCATGTCCCCCGAACTCTCTGAAAAATCGCAAAACATAGACTTTGAATTAGCTGATTTGTTGATCTCAAGTGAGAAATCATGCATATTGGAAACACAACGGCCCACCAGCCCATCGGAAAAGAGCGAACCACATCAAGAAAGTCAAGATGAGAATGCTTCCAGCACACTTCACCAACTCTCCGATTCCAACCGCATTGAGTTGCACAAAGGCAAAGCACTCATACACATTTTAGCCAATGATGGCAATCACCAGCTGCTCGAACGTGCCCTCAACGCCTGTAAAGGGCCCATCGATCTCGAAATTGAAGACTATAACGGACAGACTGCACTGAATATTGCTGCACGTAATGGTCATTTAGACGTCGTTAAGCTATTACTAAGCTTCTCGCAACCTTGTAACGACGGCACTGGCCGAATGAAGCGTGTCGATGTCAATCACGCTGACCGCGATGGTTGGACGCCTTTACGTTCTGCTTCATGGGGTGGCCATACAGAGGTCGTAAAATTGTTGATCTCACATCCAGCGTGTAAAATTGATCTGGCTGACAAGGAGGGACGAACTGCGTTGCGCGCGGCCGCATGGAGCGGACACGAAGACATACTGAAAATACTAATAGAGTCGGGTGCCGATGTAAACTCTGTCGACAGGCAGGGTCGTACCTCCTTGATCGCCGCCTCCTATATGGGTCACTATGATATTGTTGAAATACTGCTGGAGAATGGTGCCAATGTTAACCACTTAGATTTAGATGGACGCAGTGCTCTCTGCGTGGCTGCTCTATGCGGCTCCTCAGGCTATAGTAAAGTTATATCAACATTATTGGAGTACGGCGCCAATACTGATCAACTGGACAACGATGGCATGTCACCACTACTAGTGAGTTCTTTCGAAGGCAACGCCGAGGTTTGTGAGCTTTTACTAGAGAATGGCGCTGATCCCGATCTGGCGGATTTCATGGGCCGCACACCGCTTTGGGCCGCTTGCACTGCCGGGCACGCCAACGTGGTAAAGCTACTCCTCTTTTGGGGTTGCGGTATCGATTGCATGGACTCGGAGGGACGTACCGTACTTAGCATAGCTGCGGCGCAAGGAAATGTTGAGACTGTAAGACAGCTACTAGATCGCGGTTTAGACGAAACACATCGCGACAATGCCGGCTGGACACCATTGCACTATGCAGCATTCGAAGGCTTTCATGAAGTCTGTCTGCAGCTGTTGGAGTCGGGCGCCAAGATTGACGAGTGCGACAATGAGGGAAAGACTGCACTGCACCTGGCGTCACAAGAGGGTCGAACCAAATGCGTACAAGTGCTCCTCGAAATACATCCAACATTCGTCGATCAGAAAGCACATGATGGCAAAACAGCATTCCGACTGGCCTGCTTGGAGGGCCATCTAGAAACTCTACAGTATTTGCTGAAATTCTGTTGTGATGTAAACGCCAAGGATGCGGATTCGCGTACTACGCTCTACATATTGGCATTGGAGAATAAGCTGGATATAGTTAAGTACCTGTTGGAAGTGACCAATGTCGATGTTAATATACCAGATAGTGAAGGACGAACTGCGCTACATGTGGCCGCTTGGCAGGGACACGCTGAGATGGTTAAAATGCTTATAACAATGGGTGAGATATTTTATAATTTATTTTTAGCACATTGGTATGCATGCTTTGATAAATATTAAAATTGATTTTCAAAATTTCAGGTAATGCTGATGTGAATGCTATGGACCTGGAAGCTCGCACACCATTGCACTCTTGCGCCTGGCAAGGCAACCACGATGTCATGAGTATACTGCTATACTTTGGTGCAGTGGCGGATCATGCATGCAAACAAGGCGCCACCGCTTTGGGCATATCGGCACAGGAGGGACACGAAAAGTGTGTTATTGCTTTACTGAAGTACGGTGCTAATCCGTATAAGTCAGACCATTGCGGACGTACGCCAATAAAATTGGCTGCCAAATCCAACCGCACAAACATACTAAAGATTTTTGACAACTTTACTAAGAGTGAGATATATGCAGACAAATGTATTTTATTTTTAGCATTTAATTTATTATATCTAAACCTTATTTTCCCCATCTCCCTATTAGGCGATTCCAACAATCTAGTCGAACCAGCGAAGTTCCACCCGAACATGCTGCGTTCACCCGATCAGCCACCGGCGCTACCTGCACACCAAAGTCTCGGTCTAGGTGCACCATCTTATCCGCCACACGCTTCGGCTCCCTCAATTTGCTCGGCGGCAACCACAGCTACTGTTAATAACAGCATGAATAACAATAACAACTGCATGCAAGTTCAATCAAATATACTGAATGCATCAACTTCAACTCATAGCTCCAATAATTTCTATCAGAATACAATGCAATCGGACGCGAGCAGTTTACACAAGCGAAAAAGCGTCATCTCTAGTCAATCAACAGGCAGCAGCAATGATGTGAGTAATATTAAAACCACAAAGCAATATTCATTTCCATATTGGTCAATTATGTACGTTCGTTCCGCCTTGCAGCAAGCGCCGCTCACTTTCACACAGCAACTGCAACGTCAAACCAAACTCAATTCACGGAACAATCCCTTCGTGCAAAATGCGCCAATCATCAGTTCGAAGCGTGGTGCAGCCTCAACATCGGCCGCCGCTTCCGGTGCAATGCAGCAACAGCAGAAAGGGCATCACTCGCAGCGGCACTCACAATTGCTGCCTGATCTCAATGAACATCACTTTGGTGAGTTTAAAGCTGTGCTTTTTCCGCAGGGATTACAAAATCCGTTATATTTGAAGACTTCCGGCAAAATATTTCGGAAAAATATCTGTGGTCATAAGCAATAATCGCTTAAGTCGAAAAACCTGAATTCGAGAAAAAACGCTTTAAAGACCAAAACCAAAATATTTTCGTCTATAACTTTTTAAATAGCCTCGCACATGGAATTCAATTCTTTCTTAAGTCGACTTAGGCGGTTATTGCTTATGATCACAGATATTATCTAAGATTTACGTGAGCTGGAGCGATTTAAAAATGCCTCCAAAAATTTAGTTTCTTATGTAAAAAAATCCACTCAGATGACAAAACAGTTTAAGCTTAAAAAATCTGCATAAAAAATAAAAAGTGTTCAACGGGATCATAATAAGTAGTGAGATCTTTGATGCTGTTTTTCAAATTTTTCTCCAAAGATTGGTTTAAGAAAAACTTGAATAACTGAGCCAAAACAATAGCAATTTAGACTTATGAGGTATCAATGGAAAGGTACTTTCTCAGCCTTTTTATTTCTTTGCCAAAGACCCAATTCTCATTCAAGTCCCAATTTTTTCATTTTCAAATATCAACACGTCTTAATTCTACTTGGAATGACGTTCGTTCATCTCACCTTTCTCTTTCATACCTTCAATGAGTTTAATTGCAAAGAAATAAAAAGGGTGATAAGTCTAAATCGGCTGTTTTGGCTGAGTATTTATGATTTTCTTTTACCACTCTTTGAAAAAATTCCAATACAACAGCATAAAAAATCTCGTTGTTATGATCCCGTTGAAAAATTTTTTTAATTGTTTAATGCAAATTTTTCAAGCTTAAACTGTTTTGCCATCTGAGGTGATTTTTTCAAAAATTCTTAAAAAAACCCCTTTTTTGATTTATAAAAAACTCAATTTTCGGAGGAATTTTGAAATGGGTCAAGCTCACGTAAATCGTAATATTTTTCCGAAATATTTTAGTGCAAGTCTTAAAATATCGTAGATTTTATAATTCCAGTGGAAAAACAGTATCGATTTTTTTTTTGTGTATGGGGAGTGATGCAGTCTAATGTATGTATCTACAAACTTTACATTTCTGCTTTCCTTATACGCTCTACAGTTTCTGGCATTGGTGCCAATGAGGCTGATCTCTACGATATGGAATGCATGTCCCCACTCTATGCTACACCACCACATTCGCCCAGCAGTGAGTTAAGTTCACCCGGTCAGCTACCCTCGCTAAATGCATTCGATGAAATTCCCGGCGCCTCGGGCAATGCCAGTGGAAATCACACAAACGGTTGCAGTTCAGGTGGAAAATCCGTGCTGCCAGATAACCACTTCGCACGCGATACTCATATGCGCATAATTTTGGGTAATTTAAAGGAGAGCCAACCGAGTTCGTCAAGGTAAGAAAAAACATTTTTTTTGTTTAGTTAAATTTGACATATCCATCTCTTCGCGACTTGCTCTTCTTAGAAAAAAGTAGATAAGCTTACAGGCATATTTGAGGGGGGTCTAAAATTCCCAACTGCGACTAAAGTTTATGAAATGAGTTCCATTTTAGATGTGCATTGATTCATGAAGTTCTAAACCTTATTTGATACACTATGCAGCTCGTAAAACAACTGCTGCCAGAGCTGCCATTCACAGTGTCGTAGATAAGCTATATTGCAAGAGAGTATTTCCGGACGCAAAATTTCTCACCGAGTCGAAGTTATTTGACCAACGGGATCATGTGATTTAGCACCTCTAGAACATTTCGAGGCGCACTATCTTTCGGATAAACCTAAAATCTTGAAGCTCCTCAAAACTAGCTTTTGCAAATTATGGACGAGGACCAACAAATACCAAAGGTGTTTGAAACTTTTCTCAAAAGATCAACGCCTTAAGACTTGCGCGAATTCCCGAAATTCATTCTTCGTTATAGACTTTCATGATGGGTCAAGTGGATTTTGTATTCATACTTTAATGGAATAAATGCTTAATTCCAAACAAAATAATAAAATTACCAATTTTGATTAGAAAATATCAAAACGGCAACGCTGTTCACAACCATACATTGTAATGCCGATGTGTTTAATATTTTAAGCTACTTGCAGAAAAAAAGTGGTTTGAAGGATTTACAAAATATTTGTATCGTTTATCGGTTTGCGCCGATATCAAGAAACTTCGCCGACTGCCTCTCTCCCTTGCGAAGCTACACCAGTTTTTTATCGCGAGTGCGGACAGGTTCTTCTGTACTTGGTCATTTCATTTTGTTCGTGGGCGCCCTTATTTCCCTTGGTCAGCCATGAGAGTAGAGTCGAAATATCTTTTCGCCGAACCATCATCTAGGGTGGCCAGATATTATAGTGACATAATCAGTACAGTTGGGATCAAAAATTAGTACAAAGTCAATATATACAACCAAATAACAGCGCATTAAGTTAACAAAAAATAACTAATAGACTTTTAAATACGTATAGTATTATCAATATAAAAATTCATTACTTTAAAACAAATCAAAGGTATTACGTATGTATGTACAGCTGTGCTCAGGAAAATAGTAGTAAAATGTATTGACAGGTTTTGAAAATTTTTTCTTTCCTTACTTAATTTAAATTTTTTATAAAAATATAACACCACCTCTCATAAGATTTATTTATGGCGAAACCAGCTACTCCTGTAAATCCTGTAAAACCTGCAAGTCGTGATTGCAAATCGGGTTGGGTTGAATCCAAACAGTCTGTTATTTTGCGAAATCCTAGGAAACGAAACAAGTGCAAGCTGATACCTTTTTAATAATGGTTCCAGTTTAATTAATTAATGCTAACACGTATGAGTTGTCAAAAACCATTGTTCTGAACATGTAAACCTCAATTACAATGTCAATTACACCAATTTACAAAAGTATTTATTAAATGTAAAAATCAGTACAAAATCAGTACAAACTCAAAAAATCAGTAGATTTTGCGTACTGATTTCGGGCTCTTAAAAATGAGTACAACAGAAAAAAATCAGCACATGTACTGATTAAATCAGCGCATCTGGCCACCCTACCATCATCATATCCAAGCGCAAAGGTATTTTTATGCGTTTAACTATGTCTTGCACAGTTCGTTATTTACATCTTATTCGGTACCCATCGACTACGTGAACACGACCATAGATCTTGCCTAGAATAGTTCTATGGAGTACCCCATAGCTAGCGCATTTTTGTTCGACATCGTCAAAGTTTTCGGGCCAAATAAAAACGAAGGGCATGGTGACGGATTTATAGTGCCCAAAGTAGCACCTGTTGTGAAAAGGTATTATGGGCACGGAATATCGTCACCTTCGGTACTGATTTTAAAATGGCCGGGAGGAGCGGTATCACGAAGGTCTTTCAAAATTTTGTAGGCGGGGGAGGGGACCAAAATCCTTTCAAGAAAGTCCCGATAAGACGCGGCATCTCCGGAAATTTATGAAATCTTCTTTAAAAACGTTGTATGAAAAAGCACTTTTTTATGTTTTATTGAGACGAAAAGCAAAGCAAAACCAAATAATCGTAAGATGCAAGATCTTTCATTATTATTATTATTTTTTTTTTTAATTAGTTTGAAATACATGTGTGTACACTTTTTTAGTGAAAGATTTCGTGACCCACGGTACAATTCTTAAAAAGCATCCGGATGGGCGGATCGGGATTGAATGTTTAATCCCGAGACCATCTCTAGTGGGCATGTTCACTTATAACTACGGTCACCATCCGTTATTTATTTCAGAGGATAGTCCTTTTTCTCGTGATGTTGGCCTTTGGCTTTATTTATTTTAAGAGAAGCTTCAGATTATGTTGTCTCATTTTTGGACAATCTTCTCCTCGTAATTCAAACTGCGGTAGAAAACATTAGAGGGGAAGCTAGTACGCGCTCCATTGAACAGTTTGCGTTGATAAAATCAACCTCTGAGCTAAAGTAGAGACAATCTGAGCCATAGCAGAATTGAACGACTATATATTAGTTCCCTTCCGGATCGATGCTGTTTCCAGGAATAATGCTTAGAACAATTCATCCTTGAATTGTTACATTCGAAGGGGTGCTGTTGCACTTTAGATTTTAAATCGAAGCCTTACGACTAGGCGATGATGGAGTATCCTATTACAGGAAAGAAACCTTCCTTTTATCTCATAATTCAATATGAGCAACGAAAAATTCTCCTGTATTTTTATTTCTAAAACATGGACACCGTACTTATAACAGAAAATGGGTGTCTTCGAGTCCTATACCAAAGTATATGTATATTTACATAAATAGTAATAGTACATAGTAATTTCAATGTTATTATTTTAGAAATTCTTCACTAATAAATATATTTTACAGCAAAAGCAAACGCAGCGGAATTACAACAAATCCTGCAATGCGGCTAATACGCAGCCGCTTCGATTCAGCCGCACAGCTAATACGGCGCACCAACAATATGCTCTCATCCAACAGCAATCAGGGATCATCAAGCATTGGTGTGAAATCGGGCACGTTTCAATGGCGCAAGGAAAGTCAGATGTAAATTATATAAAATGCGCGAATATTTAAACAAAACTGAAATAAACATACATACATAAATACATAGTAATATAGTTGCACGAAGAATCACTTAAATGATCATAGAAAGTGCATACGAACTAAGAATCAACTATTTTTTGGTTGCACACTCAAACTTACGTAAATATACATACATACATACAGACATACATGCATAGATATAACTAAATTTAAAACGAAATTAGTTATAAATACATACATACATACGTATGTACATCGTCTTTAGTTAATTATAAGCGATTACGACTACGATTTTATTTGTGATAATTAAATATTTAATTTGATGTTTAATTGTAATTTATTTGTTTTGTATGTTTATGCTTTTATGTTATAACTTTTAACTATACAATTACATAATTCGTAGCATAAGTCATTATTAAATTAAATACACAGATACATAAAAATACATAGTACTTGCATATAGAAAGAAGTTCATATACTTACAGTTCATTCGAAACTTAAATTCAGATGTCTTAGCGGCAGTGAGATTAGTAAACTATTGGTAAATTTAGAACGTATTAATTCAACATAATTTACTATTATACATATATTTCAACTTACATCTGTAGCAATATTTGAATGAGTACATTGCAAAAAAGAAGAAATAAAGTAGTAAAGTTGCACGCAAGAAATTATAAGTTTTAGATGTGTTAAAATGAAAACACAAGGAAATTTGTTGCAAAAACCAAAACGAATGAGATTTTCGAAAATATCTACATACATACATACTTCATGAAGTTATTTAAGAATAAAAAAGTAAATGAACGAATAAAATGAGTTTAATGAAGTAATGAATTTAGGAGCGTACAAAAACACAGTTGAATTTCTCGTTTGAAGCAATATTTACACGTACATATGTTCATATATTAATTTAAATAAATATGTATTTAACTAAATACATGATATGTATTTTATGCGGATTTTACTAAAAAAATACAAAATAAGTCCATTGAAATTGGCATCACTTGAGTAAATAGGTACAGAAGTGTATCGAGCTAGACCATATAGCGAAGGTAAAAAAAGTATAGTAAACCACCTGAAAGAAGTGATGCCAGATATTCTCTGCGACGAATTATCGGGAAGAAAATCCTCAATTACCCACGCCTTAAATAAAATAGTCTCACAAAAGCACCAAAGACTTCAAAGCATATCTACATATATTTCAATAGTAAAAAGATAAAATTCATGTCTTGACCTTAATATAGAAAGGTCCTTATTCATTTTTTTTTCGAAATTCAGCTTTGTGTAAAACTCGGTAGATTAGTCACTAAAGTAGTATTCTTCTTTCTGTTTTGCCGAAGAAAAGGGGCGCGGAACACCTTTTGAAGATAAGTAAAACTTTTCTTTATTTTGTGGTTTGATTTGTCTACCAAATGAAAAATAATATTTATTTGTGATTTGATACGTATAATTTAACTCTGTCAATCAAAAATGATCAAAAAAATTAAATTAGGCCGCCAAACAAATAAGAAGGCGGCCTTAATACACGAGTTCAAAATTTCATCCCCCTAAACATATACCTCTTCAGGAATGGAGAAACATTTTATTTTATATTTTACGTTAGTTTTTTGTTTTTAATATTTCTCAATATCTCGAGGCGAAGTGACCTTGAAAATTTCAGATATAACTTCAAAATATCTTGCAAACGCCAAAAATTTATAACGGTCCGTTTTCTCAATGCAGGTATTAGCCACACATCTACATATATTCAGCCGATATCTCGAGAAGTTATGAACGTAGAATTCTCTGCTATGACACATTTTGTTTGCTAAAAATATGACTATAAATATTAATACGGAGATAAAATCGAATACATTTTTTCCAAGAAATAATTAACTTTTAAAGTGAAATTACGGAATTTTTTCTCGTTTCTTTTTAATTTTTTCGGAATATCTAAAAAGTTATGAGCCCGATAGGAAAAACAACTTTCCTATTATATTCAGCGGGCTCGAAAGCATATTATAAGATCTTATAAAACTTAAATTTCCTAAGGGATTTCACGTGCACACGGATTGAAGAACGAGTAGCTTTAAGTTAAATTAAAATGGACTTCGGCGCGCCCTCAAAATTTTATTATTTTTTTAAAATCAAGTTATGTACTTTCGTTTTTTAGGAAAAGTAACACAAATTTGCGTGAGTACTGAATAATATGAAAAAGAGGGATTTCTATAGGGACCACTATCTCATAAAGTAACTTGGGGTATGTCGAAAAAAGCTCGATGCAAAAAAATGTAAGTCAATTGTGGTTGAAAGAATTTTATATATACATACTAGTGGTAGATATAAAAGAAACACCTTATTTCCACCAGTGATGTCTATATTTCCTTTGTTTTTGTTCTTTTGCATACTAGTCAGTATTGAAATTGGAGGGATATTCACTTATGGCTTAAAGTCTTGATCAACGAAATGCAAATATCGACAGCTACCTGGATTTTTAGAGAGTCAGGTCATGTCAAAGAACTTTTTCTAGACCACCATTCATCACTTTTCCCGATAAATTCAAAAACATGTAATTTTTTGCTCTGCCCGGTAACAATCTAAATAGACGACGACCTAATCCAATTCATAACAGTGAAAAATCAACTTCATAATAAAGTTCAATTTTTTGTTGCTACAGTTACTAAATTCTCCACCTCCATGATTTTGACCCATAAGACCGCACGATATGGAGCTACCATTATCAAACAAAAATTTAATCCTTCTCTTGAAAAATTTAGACATACATTTAAAAAATAATGAGCAGTGTAACCTGATGTGTTAAATTACTTTTTTTTGATTGGTTGGGACAATTGCAGCAACTCTCCTGTAGTTCGACTTTCATCTGACCATATTCTGCATAAGAGTTGATGCATGCACCTTGTAAATTGCTCGCCAGCAGCGTGGAAAAGTGTTGCCTCCATAATTTAAGTACATTCTGGAAATCAGTCACTAGGTCGCCAATGTTTAAAAGTTCGCCTTGATCTTAAAACCTTCCGCAAGTCAGCTAAATAACTCCAGTAGAATTTTCAGGCGTTTTTCCTGACGGCCAGCATTTGAAGCCCTTCGGGCTCAGGTATTTCGGCCTCCCTCTTATGTTCCCTTTAGCGGTCCCATATAGCCTGTGTGGCACCCGATTGCCGCGTGGTCCTGTTGGCGGCATCTTTTACCTGTACAGGTTTTCCACACTCCTCATCGCACTACTTTTTTTTTGGGGCTCGCTGAAATCCGACTACTTCTTCGGCGGCGGTACCTAATTAACCGGAAATGCTCGCATATGTCGCTTTGTTGAAGAGTGCTCTTTGAGAGCAGGTGTGAGAGTCAAGTAGCGAATGCATTGGCCGTCTGTTGTGATTGCAGCTTTTCGACGTTAAGTTTTCCTTGAATTTTTTTGAAATTTTTTTCTGCATAGAAGTGGGTGCTTATCTTGGCTGCAACAGGATAGTGGCCCGATTCGATGTTTGGATCTCGAAGTGTTCATACGTCTAGAACAGAGATGGGCAAAGTGGCTCCCAGGAGCCTTTTGCACTTAAGAGCCGGCTTGGCACATTTAGGTGGTAGATGAGGGGTAACATCAAGAGCCAGGATGAAGGGGGAAGAAGAGCGTATTCAAATTTCTTGTACTGCGACCCTCATTACTAATATATGATGCTTTTAATGTATTTTGTACACCCCTTTACCCTGAGAACTGATTTTGCACTTGCGGGCTCGTTGACGGCTTTAAGAGCCAAAAATCTGCCCATCCCTGGTCTAGAACTCTGGAGGCGTACCTTCCATTTATCACAACATGATCGATTTCTCGATCTGGAGATAGCCACGTATCTTTATGGATCTTTTTATGCTTAAACCAAGTACTGCATATTTCGGGCCCCGTCGAAGTTGATCAGGCTCAGTCCGTTGGCGGACGTTTCGTCGTAGATTCTGTGTTTTCCGGCAGTGGGGTCGAAATTCCCCTCTTTTCCCACCTGGAGATTGAAATCGTGAACCACGACTTTGATGTCGTTACGGAAGTAGCGCTCGTATGTGCACTCATAGCTGAGATCTTTGAATTTCTCATCCTTCTCTTCCGTCGGGTCGTCTCTTTCCCACCGCATATCCAACACCGAATTAACGTTTCTGTACGTGGCAGAATAGACGTCGCAGAGCCCCACACGGTCTTTCCCTTACCCCATCCTTGCGGTGATGTCTGCATGTGTCTTCACTAGGACAGCCGCGACAGTCTCATGCGAGACATTCTTGTCTTTTTCATTGGTAAACATTTTTACGTGGCGGGCCCCAAGCCCAGCGAAAACTTATTACTGGGATAACTCCATAACTTTTACCTGATAATGATATTGAATAAACATGAATTGGTGTAGTGGACAGCAGTGCGAGCTACCATTCCGCAGGGCTTGGGTTCAACCCGACATTAAAAAATAAAAAAATAAAAAACAAAAGTGTTTTTCTAATAGCGGTCGCCCCCTCAGCAAGCAAAGACAAACCACCGAGTGTATTTCTGCGATGAAAAACAGCTTCTCATAAAAATACAATCGTCGCTCGGAGTCGGCGTGAAACTGTAGGTCCCTTCCCTTTATCGGAGGAGAAGCTCGGCCAAACAATAAAATTTTGTATGTGTAAGCGCCAATCTACATATTATATTAAATAAAAATGCCGAAAGGTTAAATAATTAGCAAAAGCGCAATGCATATTAATCGTTCAGCAATGACAGTGACACACTAAAACGGGAGTTATGTAAACTTTCTCACGCCAACTGGTTCACGCCAAACAATGCTTTTTTGATCTCTACTTTTATTTTCAAGCGTCTTTCATCAGCGTCACCTAAGATAATCGCAATAAGCAAATTTTACAGCCGGTTACGTTTGCATAATTCTGCATCAACATGTAAGTATGTATTATGTACGTATGTAGCTTTTGTAGATAGGAAATGATTCGTTTTTGTCAAATTAAATTTATACCAAATAGTTGATGACCAGGGAACGGATTTTTAGGACCTAAAAACCTATAAAAAAGGAGCCCATTTTAAATATAGAACGTATGAAACGTTCATATTATCAGGAATAAGGGCGCTTTCCTCACCATCCAACAATTTTATCCACACCCCTTATTGTCTCTAAGCCTACGTTAGCTGAGAAAACGAATTTGAATTTTTCCAACACCAATTTGGCAAGAGGTCTCTGCGCTTCTAAAAGCCGCATGGGCATGTGTATATTTTTTAATCTTAAAAAAAAAATGTAAATGCTATAATCCCTTTTTTAAAGTTAGAAAAGGCAAAAAAGGCAAATATCTTAAAAAAGGCAAAAAAAAGGCAAATATCTTAAAAAAGGCAAAAAAGGCAACATCAAATGTGTATATATGGAATCAGGGAAAGCTAAATCGTGGACATTCTTTATCGAATATACTTTGTCTCTTTAGCAGAAAACAAGGCAGTTTCCATAAAATCCGTTCCCTGTTGATGACGCATGTCCAAGTATTCTCTAAAATATGGATTGCTTTAGTTTTATTCATCCATGTATGCATTCAGATCTCATACGTGGTGGATTCCATATCAGTTCATCACACACATTTTCATGACTTGATATTAATTTGGGTGTACTTTTTATATTTACTACTTCTTCTTCTTCTTCTTATTTGGCGCTGTAACCGCCTAAGCGATTTTGGCCGAGTTCAGCAAAGCACTCCAGTCGTTTCTCTTCTGTGCCAACTGACGACAACTGGAAACGCCAAGTGAAGCCAATTCCTTCTCCACCTGGTCTTTTCATCGCAGTGGGGGCCTCCCTCTTCCTCTGCTACCACCAGCGGGTTCCGAGTTGAATACTTTCAGAGCTGGAGCGTCGGCGTCCATTCGAACGACATGGCCAATCCTGCGGACCCACTGTATTTTAATTCGCTGGATTATGTCCATGTCGTTCTAAAGCTCATACAGACCATCGTTCCATCGTCTGCGGTACTCGCCGTCGCCAACGCGTAAAGGCCCATAAATCTTCCGAAAAATCTTTTTCCCGAACACTCCAAGAGCCGCCTCAGCGGCTGTTGTCATTGTCCATGCTTCTGCGCCATATACCAGCACGGGCATGATGAGTGACTTATAGAGCGTGGTTTTCGTATGTCGAGTGAGGACTTTACTCCTGAATTGGATTTCCATGCTGAATTATTATCGGTGTTAATGCTAGTTCCCAAGTAAACGAAATTCTCTTTCTCGAAATTGTAACTGTCAACAGTAGCGTGGGTGCTAAGGCGCGGATGTGCTGACTGTTTGTTTAATGACAGGAGATACTTCGTCTTGTCCTCGTTTACCACCAGACCCATTCGCTTTGCTTCCTTATCCAACTTGGAAAAGGCAGAACAGACTTCACGGTTTTTGTTGCCGATGATGTCGATGTCATCGGCATAAGCCAGCAATTGCACGCTCTTGTAGTAAATTGTTCCTGAGCGGTTCAGTTCTGCAGCTCTTATTATCTTCTCCAACATCAGATTAACCCTCCATTAGGCGCATGGGTTCTACTCACGCGGTTAGTCGCGTGGATTACAATAGTAGTCCAACTTCTTTGGCTGCTATAATATTTTATTTAAAAAAAAAATTATATTTGTTTCCAATAAATGTTTATTTATATTATTTAATACGTCTCAAACATATTTTGACTTTGGTTTTATCTAACTTTTATGAGAGAAATATTAAAACAGGCAATGCGTGTTGTTTTGAGCCGTTTAATAGAAGGTTCTTAAGAATTATTGCAAATTCAAAGTATGCAATAAAAATAGCTAAACGAATTTCACATTTTTATTTTAAATAATAGACTTAATACAAACTGAACAGTGAAGAAATATAAAAGCATATAAACGAGGAAATACAAGTCAAATATGGAGCATGTTTTTCTCTGCCAAATAAGCAATGCTCTCATCTCTCTTATGATTCTTACATGCATATTTATTTACCACGATTGAGAGAAAATGTATTCTATCATTTTTGAATATTTACTACGTGTTTGGCAAATATTTCTTGTGGACTTCGCCGAAAGCAATTTTCTGGCATGTCGGCTGGTGGAGGCTATAAATCTTTTCTATACAAAGTAGATGCCGTCCTAGACGATCAACTTCTCTTGACATATTAGTAATCGGTGTTCAGTTTGCGGTTTTACTAGCTCCCAAGCAATAATTTCCAAATTATAAAAAAACTAAGCTTATCTTCATCTTCTTCATCCATAGAGCTTTCTTCTGTTTCCAAATGTATCTTTTTTGCATCAGAAATTTCAATTTCCATGTAAAACAACATATCGTCGCTCCCAACGAAGAGTAGCACATCTCAAATTACCGTGGAAGACTAGCACGTTTCACTATTCGCGTCGAAGACTAGCACATTTCATTATTCGCGTCGAAAAGTAGCACATTTCAGATTCTCGCGTGGAAGACTAGCACATTTCACTAATCGCGTGGAAGACTAGCACATTTCAGATTTTTGCGTGGAAGACTAGCACATTTCGTTATTTGCGTGGAAGACTAGCACATTTCAGATTTTTGCGTGGAAGACTAGCAC
>NW_023458558.1:57425423-57436397 GCF_013731165.1 Rhagoletis pomonella
AGCAGGATCCCATTTTTAATACGGGCCTAACATTTGCGACATATTCTGCATTTGACTAGCTTCGAACAGGCTGAGCCAAATATTTTTGAAATACATTAAACATGAGCAATCATAAAAAACAGTCGCCACACAGTCCAGATATCCAAGCAATTAAAAAATAATAATAATAATGTCGCAGCACCTGTGAGTTTTGTTGAGCGTTGGAGGCCGTAAAATGGCGTAAAACCTGAGTGCCCAGTACACGTGTGACACAGATACGATGAGTCAATGAGCGATCGTCGAACGCTTAACCGCCAATTGAAAACGGCGCAAAGGAATTGTTTGGCTGACAGCCAACCTTCGGAACAAACGAAATTAGTTGGCAACAAAAATAGCACCTTAACGCATATGGACATACATACTAGGGCATTCAATCCCGGAGCATTTTAACAATCCCAGGATTTTGGAAGTCGAAAAATTCGAATGCCGAGATCCCGGGATTTTTCGGGATTTCGACTTCATCACAACTTTTGAATTTAGCAGTAGGTTCGCCTTTTTTTAAAACACACAGATTCATCGTCACAATTTTTGGTCTCAAAGGGAGCATAATGCACCTCAGTCAAAGACTCCGTAATTTAGCATCTAAATATTTTTAGAGTATTCTTAAATATCTATATTAATTGTAAAAAACATTTACTAATATTTCAGAAATTCTTTTTCACAAACCGCCATTAAGATAAAATGAGGAACAACTCTTTCACATTGTAAATTCTTGTTAAGTTTTGAATTGCTATCAGATTTGATTGAACAGTTCATGCATAAAAGGTTTAAACAAGTACACTTATTGAGTTAGGTTCTGAAATTCACTTCCGAGGGCAAATGGCTGAAGTTCACTTTGAATCAAAATTTTGGTTTTCTGTATTTCTCGTTTTTCAGGTCAAAGGAATTAATGTTCTTGTTTTCAAGATCCTTTCATTCTGAAAATGAATCAGTAAAACTCTCGGGAACCCGGAGCTGTAATCGCGGGATTTCGGAACATGGAAAAGCGTACGGGATTGAATGCACTAGTACATACATATACTATGTAGACAGTATGTATATACAAGCATACACAGAGCAGTCAAGTTAAGCGATAACAGCTGACCAAGTAAGAGTGTGCCACACAAAATAAAAAAAAGGTTAAATGAATAAAATAATAAATGAAAGCTATTTAAATAAACTCAGATAAATTTAGAAAATTTTCTTACTTTTTAATTTTCTATACGTCAGTAGACAACGATTTTACATCTAGAAGTATGACTATGCTTATCCCGCAGCAATCGTTGACAACATTTTCAGTTTAAATTATCAGGGCAATTCTGGCAATCGTCTTTCAACTCATTACAGTCTTTCGAAAGGCAAAGTTATTTCGTAAGACAATTATCATTACTTTCAAATATCTTGAAAGCTCTTTTCTGTCTTCCAAAAGACTAATTGAAGGATCTGTTAACGAGGACGCCTTAGCGTTAATTTGTTTGACTTTTAGAAATACGCTTTCTAAAAATTAAATTTAATGAAAGACATTAAAACCATAAAAACTTAAGGTTAAAAGAAAACTTAAAAAAAATACATAAAACAAAAAAGATGATAGAGAACTAAATTAAAAGAGAAAACGAAATTCAATTAAAACAAAAAAAAAATATTAAATGAATTTCTAAAATTAAATGAATTCTAAAAATATATATTGTCCAACAACAATAATATCTAAAAGTTAAATACAAAAATAAAAAAATGTTACTAAAAAAATGAAAAAAGTTTCACTGTCCGAGTATTCGAAGCTCGTTTCTCTCGAATGGCGCGCCAGGGCTTTGCTCTCTCGGCCATTGTGACTGTATTTGGTCTGTTCCTATGAACTTCGGACTAAAACCTGTGGAACTCTCAAACTACAATTTTACTCTCTCAAGTGAGAGTAAAAGAAGAACAGATCCAGAAGTGTACGGGAACCGGTGTTGCCAGATTTTTTTCCAAAAATTTAGATTTTCGGAAAAAACTGTAATCTTCAAAAACGACGACAGCTTTTAAAAGAATAAGGGTTGTTTTCTTTTAATTTTGTCAAATATAAATAACAAAAAAAAAACCATTTAAAACCAAATGGCCTAAACTAGGGCTGTGAGATTAATTGATTATTAAAAATTTTAATTAATCATAAAGTAATTAATTGGATTTTATAATTACTCAAAAGTTCAATTACTCGAGTAACCAAGATTTTGATTAACCAAATACAAAAATATATGAGTAATTTGATTTATGATTAATCAACATTATGAGTAAAATGAGTAATCAACATTTCAAAGTACTGTTTACATATAAAGCAGTTAAAGTTCCTTGATACTTTGAAAACAAAATTTCTGTTTTCAAAAATAATTTTTTCATGTACAGAATGTAAAAAAGAAAATAAGCATTTTCCAAAGCAAACTCATTTAGAGAGCCAAATAATTTTTTTTTTTTAGTAATCATATATCAAGTAATTCGATTAACCATCGTTTTGAGTAATCAAAATCTTAATTAATCGAGTAACTGATTAACCGGAAAACTGATTAACCACCTTGGTCGAGCAATCGAATAATTGCACAGTCCTAGCATAAACCGTTCAAATTATACTAAACTTAACAAAAATAAACTTTACTTTATTGAAAATTAGTTCCTTTAGTTTTCGTAAATTGCTTTGTTAATTTTTTTGAGCATTTCATTCGATCCCTCAGATTTAGTACATCCTGAAGCACTTTTTTAAGAAACTTTAGTTCTTAGAATACTAGAGAGTTCTGGGGTTTCAAGTTTATTTATTGTTCTATTCAAATTAATTTGGATACATATGCTTTTGACATTTGCTGTAGTGCTTGGAATGCAAGGGACAGCTGAAAGTATTTGTTTCAAAACAGACAGCGTGCTCCTTCGTCGTCCTCTTTATCTTAAAACTTTACTTCCAAAAAACCGAAAAAGAAATTTTAACTTATTATTTCAAATACGAACATTTAAAAAAAAAACAAGTTAATTTGGAGTTTATCTAAACAACTGTAAGCTAGTCTTAAAACTGTTATCTACAGTTAAAACTGCGAATCTGGCAACATATGTGGGCACGCAAAAAGCACTTTCTCCAAAAAAACCATCAGTCGGTTTGTTTACATGTCATTGGTACAAGAGTGATTTGGCTGAAAGATCTCTAAATAATTATTTAAATCTATACAATTAACAATTATTTTGTACATATTCAAATATTTCGTTGTTTACTTCCTTTTTTTTAAATAGGTTTTGCTTTCACCGCTTTCCGTTTTTGTGGACAAATGCAACCCTGCCCATCATTTGACATTTTTCTTGAATTTGTAGAAAGAAATACTCCGGAATAGATCCTGTAAACTTCTGAAAAGGAAAAGTTGCTCAGTTACTCTATCAGAAGTGTTCCCAGTTACAGGTTTTTTGTTTACACTGTAGTGATCGGACTTAAAAAAAAATGTGTGGTAGATTTAAAAAAAAAGTGGTAGATCTCAGGTTTTGGATCAAAATTTGTACAAAAGTTAAAATTAAATTGCAAACATTTTTATTAGAATCTGAAAAAATTAATTTCAGTATAATAAAGTGCAAGATTGAAGGTGCTAAAAATAGCGTTGAGTTTTGGCAATTTTTTTTTCCTTGACATTGTAAAGTAGTTCCATCCATATCATTTTTCAAACATATATTGAAAGGTTTCTGCAACATTGCGGAGTGCTGCCAGCTTTTCTTTTTATCACATCACGATGTAGCGATCAAATGTGGCACGTTCCAGAAACCCCTACTTGGGATTTGCCGAATTTTTAAAATTCTCAAGTAAAAGTAAACAACGCTTTGGAAACTTTAAATGCACTGAAATTTGCTAATACTTTCACCAAAATCGCAATTTTTTAACATTTTCGCTATTAATTCTTTTTATTAATCATATATTTTGCAATTTAACACAATAAAACCACGTTTCCTGTCGAAAAATTGAATATTGAGAAAGTTTACTATTCTACAGTTTATTTTATCTTCCCATTCAGCCTGTTGTTAGTGTTTAGTGTTGGACAAGTTTTGCTCTTAAATTTATGAAAATTATATCGAGCAAAAATAAAACTACTAAGAAACGCTAATATGTGGTAGATTTCAAACCTTGTGTGGTAGATGCTCAAAAAAGTGGCAGATCTACCTAAAATGTGGTAGAAGTTCGATCACTGGTGTACAGACTAACTGTTTTCTAAAATATTTTTTCACCGTTGACTTGGAATTTTCCATATAGTTATGCATATGTAACGGGTGATTTTTTTGAGGTTAGGATTTTCATGCATTAGTATTTGACAGATCACGTGGGATTTCAGACATGGTGTCAAAGAGAAAGATGCTCAGTATGCTTTGACATTTCATCATGAATAGACTTACTAACGAGCAACGCTTGCAAATCATGGTGAATGGGCCCTAGAAAAGTTGGCAGAAAATCCGCTTTTTTATCGACAAATTTTGTTCAGCGATGAGGCTCATTTCTGGTTGAATGGCTTCGTAAATAAGCAAAATTGCCGCATTTGGAGTGAAGAGCAACCAGAAGCCGTTCAAGAACTGCCCATGCATCCCGAAAAATGCACTGTTTGGTGTGGTTTGTACGCTGGTGGAATCATTGGACCGTATTTTTTCAAAGATGCTGTTGGACGCAACGTTACGGTGAATGGCGATCGCTATCGTTCGATGCTAACAAACTTTTTGTTGCCAAAAATGGAAGAACTGAACTTGGTTGACATGTGGTTTCAACAAGATGGCGCTACATGCCACACAGCTCGCGATTCTATGGCCATTTTGAGGGAAAACTTCGGAGAACAATTCATCTCAAGAAATGGACCGGTAAGTTGGCCACCAAGATCATGCGATTTGACGCCTTTAGACTATTTTTTGTGGGGCTACGTCAAGTCTAAAGTCTACAGAAATAAGCCAGCAACTATTCCAGCTTTGGAAGACAACATTTCCGAAGAAATTCGGGCTATTCCGGCCGAAATGCTCGAAAAAGTTGCCCAAAATTGGACTTTCCGAATGGACCACCTAAGACGCAGCCGCGGTCAACATTTAAATGAAATTATCTTCAAAAAGTAAATGTCATGGACCAATCTAACGTCTCAAATAAAGAACCGATGAGATTTTGCAAATTTTATGCGTTTTTTTTAAAAAAAAAGGTATCAAGCTCTTAAAAAATCACCCGTTATGTATGTATGTATTTTTGATGGCAATAAATTTTAATACCCATTATATACCAGTTACTGATGGATACAAATAGCGATAGCAAGTAATTTATCTTCGAACGTAAACGCCGATAATCTTCATTGCCCTTGGTTTATATGAACGTACTTTATAAAATGACCAATCATTTAGATAAACGTTTTCAAAGTGACAAAAATTGCTAATAAACGCTATAGCTTTAGACCATGAAGGTGTTTATTTTTTGCGTTGCTTTTTTGTTTGCCAATACACAAGCAATACTTCTTCAATATCCTAAAGACTATGTAAAAAGTTCGTACGAGGGTCGTATCATTGGTGGCCAAAACGCACCGGAAGGTTTCGCGCCATATCAAATTTCACTTCAAAGTTCCTCTGGTTATCATAGCTGTGGTGGTGCTATTATTGACAAGGATTGGATATTAACCGCTTCGCACTGTGTTAGCTATAAATCACCAAGTGATTTGATTATTGCAACAGGATCCAATCAATGGGAGAAGCCGAATGCCACATACGCAGTAAAATCAATTCATATGCATTGTCGATACAACACACCGTACTTGCATAATGATATAGCCTTATTGAAATTAAATTCATCGATCGAATTTAATGAAAAAACTCAGCCAATAGCATTGCCAACAGAGCAGATGAAGGAAGGCGATGAGGTAATTTTAACGGGCTGGGGCTCGACAGAGCTGTATGGTGATACTCCGGATGATCTGCAGATGATTTACTTAAAATATTTGCCTCATAAGAAGTGTAAGGCAGCTTTTAACGATTCCTCTGACGTGGATGTTGGACACATGTGTACCTATACGAAGTATGGAGAAGGTGCATGTCACGGTGACTCTGGTGGGCCTCTAGTGAGTGCCGGAAAATTGGTTGGCATTGTTAATTGGGGCTACCCTTGTGGCATTGGCTATCCAGATGCACATGCAAGTCCATATTTCTATGTGGATTTTATTCGACGTGTAATGGCAGAAAATACAAAGTGTGTAACATAATTAAGTAAAATATGCAATTATGCAATTTTTGGTTTAATGCGAAGTAATGTGTATAAAATAAATTATTTAACTTGTGATCGTTTAAAAACGAATACAACATCTTGACGAAGTGTGTTAATCGAATTTATGTACATAGATATTTATATATACATACACATGCAAATTTTTGTTTTTCCCCGTTTCGTACTAAAAACAAAATAAATGACTACGAAGGAATGGCTGCTATCCTTAGTATCAAAAATTCATACATACTTAGTTCAAAAAAAAATATTGTCAGAGCAATTCGGGCAACCGTTTTTCAACTCACCACAGTCTTTCCAAAGGCAAACGTCTTTCGTAAAGAGCCTGTCAGACGTGGCAATGCAATATATTTCGAAAAGGCCGTCAAATTGAGAAATTTCAGAAAGCAGTTGCATGAGCAGTCACACCTTGCATGTAAAGTGTCTTTCGAAAGTGTTTTTGTTTTTCTATTTCTGAAAGGCGAATAGCTAGTATAGCTAGCGTTAGTGGCAATATATTTCCGAAATCGATTTGCGCTCTCTCAATTGCAGTCACATCTTGCAACTCCCATTTCTGAAACTGATTTTCAAAATGCGGCAAAAAGGTCTTTCTGGCTGTTCACATATCGAAATAAAATTTCTCTTTCTCAATTTGACAGCAAATTTTTGTTTAAATTTGCGCATATTAAGATAGGTAACCAGTTTCCTCTCTAAGAAAAAAAAAACTACACACAAAGTGTTTAAAATTGAGTAAATATGAGGACTTAATATTTATTATTTGTAAAAAATATATATTTACTTTCAAAACATTTGTAATTTTAAACATTTAATATGTAAATTTATGTGTATATTTTAAAAAACTCATGTTCAAAATCAAATCTTGAACATCTTGTGCGTATATTTGCACAGATTCTGGTTGAAAAATAAACACTTTTCAGTAGTAGTTTTACATGCACTTTTTAGAGTGTAATTCAAGAATGCAAGGTGAAACTGCGCTCGATAACTCAGGTACATAAAAGGTATCAAAAGAGCAGGTGAATTGGCAGAGGCCGGAGCTTGTTGGGTTCAAACTGTAGGAGTGATACTACACTGGGCCAAAAGTAGCATGGTTTTTGCATCCAAGTAATTTTTTGAATTTTTCATGGTCAATACACCGATTGTAAGAAATGTGATTCAAGTTGAACATTTGAAGGCACATTTGTATGACTGGCTGTAGCGAACGTGCAGCGACGTTTGTTTTTATTTGTTGGCTTCCAGAAGGTTCGTGTTTGAATGAGGTCAGAGGCGAAATGTATTTTTTTTCTTAATTACGAAAAAGCATCTGTGAAGTGCAGAACACGATCAAACGACGCAGAAAATTTATTCAAGTTCAACATTTGAGGGTAAATTTACTGAACGCCTGTAGCTGAGTGTGAAGAGATGTTTGCTGTTATTTGCTAACTTTTAGACGATGATGGTCAGGGCCCACGTGTTAAAATAATAGCATAATAATTTTTGTTTTGTATCTCCGAATTATGGCAAGCATCTATAAAGTGAAGAAGATAATCGTATTCAAACGAAAAAATTGGCAACAAAAAATTTGTTTAATGTAAGCAAAAGTGTGGTTAATATTACGAAATCATTGTTGTAAAATATCAACCTTGGCATTGTCAATGTCAAACAAAAATCACCTTAATTCAATTTCAAGTTTGAATTTGGTAAAAGTAACCAATTTTTTGCAGATTTTTTCACAGTGTACAGAAGACCCTCTCAAGATACTCATATAATTAGTATTTACAGGTTTTTAAATATTCAAGTAAAAACTTAGGTATTTAGGAGTTGCTGGATACCCAATTGAAAAAATGTCGGTATTTACGAAATACTCAAGTAAAAAAAGTTCGGTATTTGGGAGCTGTTACAAAAAATGAAATTATTTAGCAGGCGCTTAAAAGCCTTGTTCAAAGTACTCAGGTACTAAAGTAAGGGTATGCAGTAGATGACTAAATACATAGAAACTAAATACTTTATAATTTTGGAAAAATGTGAACAATTAACACCTTACCTTGCACTCACCTAATTTCACCTCACCTCAAATCAACACACTCGCTTAAACCCACCACATCTGATCCTACCGAGCCTAAATTAACCACACTTTAATTCACCACAACTGAATTCATTACACCCGTTCTCATCACACATCACCTAAACTCACCACACCTCAAATATCCTCACCTAAATTTGGGAACTTTATAGGGAATTTAGAGATTTTCGGGATTCTCGGAACTAAATCAGCATTTTCAGCACTACTACATCGGGATTCCTGGGACTATTTCATGATTTTCGGAACTACTGTGCACCCGCGAAAACTCGAACACACGATAATTTGAACATGTGGAAGCTTGAACGTTTCATTTTACCTTGACCACTGTAACTCTCTGCGATAGAGAAGGAAAACTATCTTAATTATCAATAGTCTTAACTATTGATCTGTACCGATAGTATTGATGGACAATATCGATATATCGATACTATCGGCCATATTTAAAACGTAAGAAAATCATATTTTTAATAAACGATTGAGTTTTATCAAAATAATTGTACAATAGCCTGTGCATTTTCATTTATTTTTTTCAAAATTTTTTTGCAAAAAAAAATAGTTTGTCAACAGTTTTGGATTTAAGTCCAACTAGGCGAGTAGTTTTGCCTTAGCAATGGTGCTCGATTTGAAATATTTTACCCGATGTTTTGACGCGTCCCCACGAGCAGCAGCTTACTTACTAGACTAACATCACAGCCGATAGTGTCGATAGTTTTAAAACATAGATAATATTTTAAAATAGAAACCATCGATATATCGATAGTATCGTCGATATTTTTCCACCTCTACTCTGTGACGGATGTGGTATTCTGGCAGACGCATATTTTTCGTCATATTACTAGTTTATTTATATGACTAATTCATTGGCAGTATTTAAAATATTGATAGAATTTCCAGTTTATATCGAGAAAGAGTTTATTAATTAATATCTAACACATATATTTTGATAAGTAATATTGGTGTCTGAGAGACTATACGCCAGTAAATTTGGGTAAATTTTAGTTACGACAGTAGCAGAGGGTTAAAACTCGAACAATATATGATTGCTCGGGGAAACGGCTTCAATCTTGATCGACTTCGATTTAAATCGCCTTCTACGACAGAGCTTCTCACATGAAATAGGCTATCAATATTTCACGAAACTTACCTTCAACGAAATGAGCGGCTTTACATACATACATACACACATTTGCAGTAGGTATGTACTTGCTTCAATTGTTTTATCGTAAAAATTGTTTTCATTGAAGTATTAACAAATCTAAATAACAAACAATACTTTCATATTACAATACTTACTAAGCAGATTTCCGCTTACACAATACGTTAGTTTTGGGCCGAGCTTTTCCTCCGATTTATGCCGTGCGCCTTGATGTTATCATACAAAGGGGAGGGACTTATATTAACTGTTTTTCACAGCAGAAATACACTCGGGAGTTTGTCATTGCCTGCCGAGCTAGAGAAATTTGCAAGCTTCGCTCTGCTCGGAACGGCTTCCTGTGTGAACGTACCCTTACGCATTTACTGTTTTCATTTTAATAACTCCCGTACTTAACCTCAAAACAAAACTAGTAGTCTCGGTTATTATATTATATTTGTATTACAATATTTAGTCCCCTTTCAGAAACGTCAAGTCTTGCTTTCAAGTCTGCTCGTTCGTTGGCGAAGGAGGTGGGAAGAGAGGGGAAGAGTACAGATACCTCCGTACCGTCAATTCGTTTCAAGTTTTCTTGTTCTCTTTTGATCTTTTCGTTGCTTCCCATTTAAAGATCCAAGGACTTGAATTCAATAAAACTTGACGCGTGTGGAAGCAAAGAGAAAACACAAAAGAGAATGCGATAAAAATTGCTTTCAAGACTTGACGTGTCTGAAAGGGGACTTACATAGTTATGTACATACATATGCACAACAACAAATCTCAATTTTTGTCTTTTAACATTACTAGCTAGAAAGGGTAATTACTCTCTTCGCAGTGACAGTTCTTGCATGTTCCTGACGTTACACGCCGTATCCAATCTCTATAAAAATAAACACTCGCATATGCATCTGGGCTGCCCAGCGCACAAGGCATTCCCCAGTTGACCAATCCAACCAGTTCACCATCGCTAGTCAACGGACCACCAGAGTCCCCATTGCATGAACCCTCACCTTCCTTCGTTAATGTGCAAACATGGCCAACGTCCACCATCTCATCGCCATCATACTCGTCTAAGCAACGCCTGTGACTGATAGCACGTAGTGTTACTTTCTGTAATATTTCCGGAATTGGACCATTGGCAACAGTCCTTCCCCAACCGGTAAGTATAGTCTCTGCACCATCCTCTAATGGCTTCGTGGCAAGCGGTATGGCCTGTGTGTATTCATCGAAACGAATTGTGTCGTTGACATGTATGAGTGCTATGTCATTGTGATAATTCGGATTGTTGTAGTTGCAGTGTGTGTAATACTCGTCAGGGAAGTAAATGTCGCGAGGTTGCCGCCATTCTACTGTACCGGTAATAACACGCAAGTAGGGCGGATTGTAACCGTAGACGCAATGTGCTGCTGTTAGTACCCATTGCTTGTCGATGACGACGCCACCACACATAAGATCGCCAAACATACTCTGCAAAGACGCCTGATACGGAGCGAATCCGAGGTCAGCATTTTCACCGCCAACTACGCGCCCTTCAGG
>NW_023458558.1:57436497-57437873 GCF_013731165.1 Rhagoletis pomonella
GCGAATCCGAGGTCAGCATTTTCACCGCCAACTACGCGCCCTTCAGGCTGTGTGAAAGCTTCCTTGTATCGTGCCAGCAATCTGGGATTAGGCGTAATGAGACGTTTAGACAAGACCGTCGTTGAAATGCAGAGGATTATCGAAAGAATAGTTCCCCACTGCGTCATTTTTATATGCGTTTTTTTTCTAATGAACTAATTAAGTAATTGGATGTATGTATGTATATATGTAAATTAATTTTTAAATGTAAAAACAGTGTTTTACTAGTTAGGACTGAATATCATAACTGAACAGAAACCGAAGAATGACACCGTAGGTTCTTGAAATTTATCCAATTATTTTTGCATTTTTATTGCTTTCGGTGGTTATCGAATTCGTGCAGAAATCTAATCACTTACCCAATTAAACGTTATTATGATTATTAAAATTTCAACAGCGATTATATCCATATTCGAGATAAGGAGCACGAATAAGGCAAAAGTACGCTAAGCAATTTGCAGAAGCAAATTAAGTTCAAGCAACTCCGAATTTTATGTAGCAGTAGGCATGTCTTTCTTTTATACTTAGGGGTTCCACAAGACGTGCTAACCGCCATAAAATCTAAAGCTTAATATTTTTACGTAATGGTTAAAGTGGTTTTAGGTGGGCTAGTAATAAATATTTTTTGTGTAGTTTTAAATCTTCTAAATCTATTTTAATCATTATTTTACATACAAAATCGTTAAGCTTAAGATTTTACTACGGTTAACACGTCTTGTGAGTCCCTAACTGTTTGACCTCTCCTCAGCAGCGTTTAAAAGTAAATTTGAAGGGAATTATTTTACTCTGGGGGTTATGCCCCTTGGATGACGATGTTTACTTATACAAACTGAAACTTTATGATGAAGTATTAAAATTTTATTTTAAAGCTAACCGGAAATTAAAAACCGATTTGAAATTTTTTAAACTGATAATCAATTTATTTAAATTTTATGACTATTCAGGTAAAAAGGAATAAATAACTATATTGACTCACACTCAAAATTGTAGTGATGTTAGTATAATATTCGCAATGTTGTTCATCTGAAATTTTCGAAGTAAAAGTAGAGCTTATTACAAAAGCTTTATAATAAAAAAGAAGTACAAAACTAAAAATGAAGTACACTTCCAGATTTTCTTCTTTGGGAGTACATTGCAATAAAAATAGGAGTATGTATACTCTCAAAAGCAGTACGTCTGGCAACTCTAGTACTAATATAGGCAAGAAGAACCTATTTTAATTAATTTATCTCTTAATTATTTGACATGAAAAACATCCGTTTGGTATTTCAACAATTTAATTCATTATAAAATTTATGATATTAAATGAAAACTCAAAATTCTCTGACGAACCATTA
>NW_023458558.1:57437973-57462918 GCF_013731165.1 Rhagoletis pomonella
AATTTATGATATTAAATGAAAACTCAAAATTCTCTGACGAACCATTACTCACACTTTTTTTTACTAGTAATCTTTAGCAAAAAGTATGTGAATTTTTTGATAAGAGCTATGGAAAGGTACCAAATAAATAATAAATACCTTCAGCTGAATATTCTACGACACTTAAAGTATTGATTACAGTTGGAAAAGAAACACTTGCTTTAATGGGTTTAGCGCCGAGGGCACCGAAGGCTGGACACTCCAATAAAAAGTGACCTTGTTTACTAGACCTTTTCTGCATCTGTTATTATCCGCCATTGCCTATATTGTATTAAGTTCTTGGTTGTAAGCTTCTTTCTTCAATGGGGTTCATTCAAACCTTGTTACTAGATGCCTAAAGGCGAAATTTTTTTTGGTCTATTGAGGATTGCTTGAAGTGTTATCCATTATCATGTGTGTTAGCTATTTTTGTTCTTATGTCCAAATAAATCATTTTTCCTTCGTTTTCCTTACCTCTTTTGTGTGTTGGCCGTTAACATTCTTTTTATTTATTAAAAAATTAATTTTATTGCAATTAGGATATTGCTGGCGGTGTAATTGCACTACTTGCAAAATAACTTGTTTTTGTTCTTCGTCTTTAGTCAAAGTCCGATCATAATTTTTTATCAACGCTATACCTCGTTTAGAAATATCATTCACATATTTAATAGTGTTAAGCGTTTCTAATGTAACTAAATTTAAAGTGATTTCTTAGAGAGTTAAATGCCCTCAATAATATGCTTAGAAAAATTTTTATCTCAGACGGTTCAATAGTTATAACCAGGGAACGGATTGAGTATATTCGATTAAGAATGCCCACGATTTAGCTTTCCCTGATTCCATATAAACAAACTTGACCTTGCCTTTTCTTGCCTTTTTTAATATATTTGCCTTTTTTTTGCCTATTGTATCTTTAAAAAAGTAATTATAGCGAGGAGAAAGCCCTTATTCCTGATAATGTACAAATTGCAAACGTTCCATATTTAAATTGGCCACCATTTGTATCAACTCACGTCGAGCGCACGTTTAAATAGTACATTCAAAGCTGTGTTAAAGCCTGTTCTGTTACAAAAAAAAAAAATCAAGTTGATAATGAAGAAAATCGATGAATAAATAAAGATGTAATAAGTGGTTATATGAAAATGCGCAAAGATTTTTTGTATGAAAAATGAGCAGGAAAGAAGGTTACTCATACGCCATGTACACCTGAAATATCTCCATAGCATAAAAAATTAACTCGATTTTCGGCGAGCAATTCTATATAGGGATTGTATTGAATATTTTGCTTGTAAACCAGTGAAATTTTTCAGTTTTTGTCGTTTTTAGTGCCTTCTTTTGCCTTTTTTGCTATTGCTAGTGCCTTTTCTTGCCAATTTCGCTATTTGACTTTGCCTTTTTTTTATAGGTTTTTAGGTCCTAAAAGCCCGTTATAGCTTTTTAGTGAAAAAAAATTTTCATGTTAAGCAAAAATTTCTATCTCAAATGGTGGAATAGTTATAATATTTTTAATGAAAAAAAAACTTTCATGTTACCTCTTAACCACACCTTATAAAATTGGAATAAAATTCTTCCAAACGGGAGAATTTTCCTCTCTGTAGATAGGCTCTTTTAAGGCCGAAATATTACGGCATATCGGAGATCTAAAAACGTTTTTGATTGCAGCTGATCTTTCTTAAAAAAAATCATGATCCTTTTACTCATTGTGAATACAAATTTTTCTAAACTTTTTTAAATGTAACTTCATCAATTGCGCGATCGTCTTTATATGATAACTTTGCGAAAAACTTGGATATTTGTTTGAGATATTAATAATTTGTCGATTTGTGCATCCAAAAACATTTGTAACGGCAGTTACGGCGAAGTAGGCTATAAAATAATTTCGGACGGTTTAGTTTAGAAGTGGTAAATTTTTTGCATGTATGTACATATGAAAATATGTACACAATTCACCAGTATTTCAAGCCAGGCATAGCTTCTGTATCATTGTAATTGCAGATATATGTACATACATATTTCAACGTGAGAATTTATGAACTTTTAAGAGGGCCAATAAAAATAAGCGGGTATCTTTATGACGACTAGTTTATGATCCAAAATGTTGCTTAGCAGAATTGCGTGCACTCAGACTATTTTCTAAATTCATTGACGAAATTTGCCTATGAATTGTGAACGTTCATGTTTGTTTCCAATACTTAGAAAACGGCCTTTTTTATTTGTTTATTTATACATGTAACACAAACTTTTGAACGTTCGCTAAGTACAAATTTACTGTTGAGTCATGTTTTAAATTTATTAATTATTATAATTGCCAAAGTACGTGTGTAATTAATTAATTTGCTTCGTTACTAGTGCGATCTAATTTTCCAATTTTGCAAATTTTAAACGTTTTTCTTAAATTTAAAACTGCCATCATCGGCCCCGCTGTCTTGAGCACTGCGCCAGCGAACGCTCGATAAAGTCGCGATAGTAGATCACACTCGCATGCATATCTGGCTTTCCCATTGCACATGGCGCACCCCAATTAACCAGGCCTACCAATTTTCCTTCGTACACTATCGGCCCACCCGAGTCGCCATTGCAAGCACCCTCTCCCGATCTAGTAAACGTGCAAATATGTCCATAGCCAACACCTTCATGATTATCCCAACGTTGCAAGCATTCCTGCCTGGAAATAATAGTGAAATTTTGTATTTGTAACACATCTGTATTGGGCCAGTTGAGTTTGGGGCTTCCCCAGCCAGTCATTGTCACTTGATCGCCAGCTTTAAGTGTATTCGTATACATCTCAATGGGTTGTGTTACATTATTGAATTGTATAGTGGCATTGAGGCGTACAACAGCGATGTCATTCTGGTAAATTGGCATATCATGGCGACAGTGTATGTAGGCGAGTTCGGGCCGATATGTGGCACCCGGTTTGCTCCAAATATTTGTGCCCACAACCACGAGCAATGATTCAATTGGAAAATCCTGCATACAATGACCGGCGGTCAATATCCACCGATCCGAGATGATAGCACCGCCACAGACATGAGAGTCCCAAATAGTTTTTATCAACACTTGATAAGGTGCCGCACCCTCTTCGGCCGGGACACCACCAACGATGCGACCTTCAATTGACTTATCCATCTGGTTATTATCGTAACCTATATACTCCGGTAGTATGCGTATTGCTTGTGTGTGTTCGATAGCAACACAAAGTCCAATTATCAGCGCTAGAGCATTGCCTGGTTGTAACATCATTTACCCGCTTGTATACTTTTGCCAAGCGTGAACTGTAAACTAAACGCTTTTAGAGATACTATTAAAATTTTCCTTTATATTTATATCTATTTACATATGTATATAGGATGATAGGTTATAATGACTTTTAAGTATATTTCCAATGATCATACCAGGTGCATTGTCATGGACATACCATTTTAAAGTTTATGATGCAATAACTCTTACTTTGTGTGCGTGTGGTGTGGTGAAATGTTTTCACAAGTATAATCGAGTGCATTTGCTTACATGTATGCTAAGAATCCATATATTGATCAGCAACAATAAAATCAAGCGGCGTCACTTTAAAGTATACTTCTTTATTGTACTCATAATTGATAGCAAATTAAGACTAATTGGTCTAATACAAGTGCGCTTTTTTCTTCACCCTGCACTCATAAAATGGTCAAAGAAAGATTGCTGGCCAATTTAATTTTTATTTTTTGCCTGGCTGATAAAGAAAATTATTTACTGGAATAATTTTGAGTTAGAAACGCGTTTAGAACACAAAGAAGCCCCCATCTTTTGTAAACGAGCTGAAAAGAACGCTCCAACTCCGCTAACTATTTGGTGTCATTACTTTATAAAAAGTAAATAAATAAAGTTGACGTTTTTTAACTGCTGGCAAGCACAGCAGCATCGCTAAATGGGATCGTAATTATCCGCTATACCAGCGCTCTTTGACGTACATTGGCGCAAGTCTTGGTTAAAGATCTTTATAACTTAATATAATTTATTGTATTTAATTGTGGATATAATTTAGCAAGTCAAAGAAAAGTTACACCGAGGTATAGATACAAATTATTTTAACACAGAGTCAACATTAAAATCCAGATTGCGATGAATATTGGGAAAAGCAAGGCCATTGTGCGCTCATTCTCTGCCCATGCCTGGACATTAGACTGCGCCTTAGTAATATGGAGAACATTATTTTGGTCATAAAAACATGCCCTGCGAAAAATTTTTACAATCGGAAAATGGAAAGACGTCGAACGGCCCAAAAGTTCAGCATTTTCATGCAATTTTTCACAAAGTGGTCACAAATGCCTATAAGTCAGGGGGAAATTTAATATATTTTAATAGCACTTGATGTAGTTTTGAATTATTTTGCAAATTTATAACTAAATAAGGTAGCGAAGGGTGGTATAGACCACATAAGGAGAAATTTCTGAATAAAAAAAACGTAAATCTGAATTCTTGCTCATTTTTCAATGGATAACAAAGCTCTAGAAATATATAAAAAAAATTTAGTATGGAAATTACGAGCTCAAACGTCAAAAGTTCCCGGTTTTTGCAATATTTTAGAAGCTCTAGAAAAGAAACAAAAGGTGATACAACCTTCCTGGCTTAAATTAAAGCTAGATTTCTCGAATACTGTCTCTGAAAAGAGATCTTATATAATTGAGATCTGAAAATATTTTTACCATTATTTATTATCTTAAATTTTTATGCATATTTCCCTCCACAGGGGAGGGGGGGGTTCATCTGTTTTCGGATTCCATTTTCGTTCGCTTTTCGAACCGTTCTCCCACTAAAGTGTTCATCCGAAACGTATGTACACAAAACTATCGACAATGGTGGTTAAACGGATGAGATTTAAGCAGTTTTCCTGAGATTTATCTGATTAAATTTTTCGCTGAAAACGATTTCATTCCGAACTTCACAGAAACTTTTTCATAATTACATAGGCTAATACAATTCGCTCCCCTGATTATGATCGCGAATTACCCCAGTCCCACGTGCACATTCTCAATTCGATTTGACAGTTCTCTGTCTTTGTGTTTTGTTTTTGTTTTTCTTTGCTGCAAAATTTATGCAAAATGTAGATTCTTCCTAAAAACTTGTAAGTTTCTGTATTAAATTGGGGATATACACATTGATAAACTTTACTTTTCGTACTCAGAAAAAATGCAAGTTTAGATTTGTCAGCTACTTTCGATAAATTTCCGATAAAAATTAGAGACGGCACCGAAACAAATGAGTTAGGGTAATTGGAGTGCGAATTAGGAATGAGAGACCGAACTACGTTATTGGTGTGCCTGGGGTTGGCTGAAAAAAATCCTGGCCAGGATATTTTTAATTAAATTTCCAAAAATTATTATTATTAATTAATTTAGTACTCGTTTGTTTAATGAACAAATTCTTTATCAATCGAAGGTATTAAGCCTATAGAATGTAAAGCGCCACGGAGTCATGACTTCATTCCAATATAGTTTTATGAAAACTATGTAAAATAAAACTAGTTATCCGGTAAATTTCAAAATTGGGAACCGTTTTTTTCATATTGCAATTTTTTGATTAACTCGGCAACCGGGTTAAGGACAGAAGCCGAATAATCGAACATACTACTGGCAATGCTAAGGCTCTACTAAAATACTTCTCGCAACATATTTGTGCCCGATTTCAGCTACAGTCTTACGTCGGTTCCGAACTGCATATGGAAGCCTTTTCGTGGCAGAAATGCACTCGAAAATTTCTTCATTCTCCGCCTATGGGGTATTAAAAAATAGTTTTTTTTTTTAAGTTGATCGGTCCAGGAATCGCACCTGGTCCCTTCTGTGTTGTCAAATGCATCTCAAATCCCTAGAGCCCATCGGCGGTAAACCACGAATAGCAAAGTTAAATTTCCGAGCAATTTGTGGCCAAAACTACGCAATTGCTTCCTTTTACATACATACATAAACTCAAATGCTATCAACCAACTTAATTATCACGATATTATCAAGAAGCAATAAAATAATGAAAACTGGCGTAAACACATATCTTAATGCAGTGTTTGTGTGATTGTGTCAACATTGAACTTTATAAAGTTTTAAGTACTACCCAACTTTGGATCAGATGTTATTTTAATATCCAACAAATAACCAGCATTAAAATGTGGTCTTCCGCGGCAGTGAAAATATTCATCGCACATTTAGCTTTAACATTTTCATTTGGCTCGACGCTTCGTTTATACGGTGCTCCCTATGAAGGCGTACTCCATCGTAATACTCGCCCAACATTTTCTAAAAGTGATTCGCGCGCAACTGGACGCATTGTGGGCGGTGAAGTAGCGGCCGAAGCATCTGCACCCTGGCAGGTTTCATTACAAAACATCTATGGCAGTCACTTTTGTGGTGGTGCGATCATTAGTGATCAGTTCGTTGTGACGGCAGCTAGTTGTGTGAGCGGACTGCAAAGGAATTTGGTGAAAGTCATAACGAGCACGAACGAATGGATGGGCTTAGCATGGCAGTATGATGTCGAAAAAATCTACGTGCATTGCAATTTTGATAAACCACTATATTCAAATGACATCGCCTTACTTAAGTTGGCCACTTCCATCGAGTATGATGATCAGACGAAAAATATTACAGTAGCAGATGAAGATGAACTGGAAGAAGGTGAAACGCTGACCATGACTGGCTGGGGTAGTTCGGTGGAGGGCGAATGGTATGAAGATGAATTGAAGGTACTTAAAGTGCAGTATTTGCCTTACGAAAAATGTCGCGCTGCTTATGGCAATTCGGACGATGTGGATATGGGACATTTATGCACCAACTCGTCAGTGGGCGAAGGTGCCTGCCATGGTGATACGGGTGGGCCGCTTGTCGATTCCCAGGGTAGACTTGTGGGTATAGGTAATTGGGGAGTACCATGTGGGCGTGGCTTTCCAGATGTATTTGCTAGAATTTCTTATCATGTAGATTGGATTCGTACAACTATAAACGGTTGTAATCCTACATAAGTAATAAGTACTAATTTACGTGTATGTGTATGTGCATTTTAAATTGAATTCAGGGAAGTGACTATTAAATTAAATAAAGTGTGACCAACTTTCTCCATTTTGGTGGTTTCATTTGAAGTGATGTTTTATTTAAAAATAGTATATCGCGTGGAGCTATTGACTTCGTGATTAGGGCGTTCCACCATAGCCACTAATTGATTGATACTTACGAAAATTTATGGTCGTATTATGAGCTTTGATCGTCTACCACCAAAATCGATAGCCTGTTTGATAAGGTAAATAAAATAGCGGGGGAAATGTTCTGGTTTGATAAACAAGTACTTAGTAATTAAATACTGTATCATGTGAAGAGTCTAAATTCGGGCGAAGCCGAATATTAAATACCCAGCGCACGTATTGAATATAGTTTATTCACATTTCTAAAAACTACCTTCACATGCTAAGGAGGGTTGGCTTTACCCTTATTTAAAACATCTTCGACAATATACTCAGTTGGTTACCACGCCCATTTTCCAATACTCCATAATAATCTTATTTCTTTTTATGAGATTGATTCGAGTATCAACTTTGAGTAAATAAATAATAATAAGCAACGATGATTTATTGATGGCCGAGATTCGAAGGTATACGCAGTGTGCGAATGACTCCATAAGTGTTTGCGTAGTAGCCGTGAGGTTCATGTAAGGTTCAGGTAAGTAACAGAAGCCTGTGTCGGAAAGTAGGATGTTAGGATTGATTAGAGCGAATTTACTAGAGCCAAATGAAATTTTTTAGGTCAGAATTAAAGTATTTAAGCTACGTTGTAGACAAGCACGGTTTACACGTAGATACAGAAAAGGTAAAAGCGATGGTAAATATCGAGAGGCCCAAGAACGCAAAACAGGCTAGTTCTTTTATAGGTACGGTGTCGTGGTACCGTAGGTTCATTAAAGATTTCTCAGAGTTAGTTAGATCTCTCACCGAGCTAACGAAGAAGAACCGAAAGTTCGAACGAAACGAAGATTGCGAAAGAAGCTTTAGGGTGGCGTAGAAGCGTGGCGCCGGTTTTCAGCTACCCAGACTTCGAGAGGCCCTGCACAATCTAGACAGACGCATCTGATTTCGATATAGGACCAGTGTTGACCCAGAGATTTGAGGACGGTGAGAGTGATAGCCTATTTGAGTATGTCCTTGAATAAGAATGAGAAAAATTATTCAACGACAGAGGAACAGTGTCTAGCGTCCTGTGGACCGTTCAAAATTTGCGACCAAGAAGGTTTCAGATTAAATTACAATAGTGAGCAGGCAACAAAAAATTTAGAAGATGAAATAACTGCATTTTATAAAGCATCATCGGCATCGGACGAACCGTCATCGTCATCTAATTCACAACCAAATTCACATCAACAGCCCCTTTTCAGTTTCCTCAATAAAAAGATAGAGCAAAAGTCGAAATCAGTGAGAGCTGATGCCATCATAGCTGTTTACCAGTGCCTGGAGAGGCCAAGGTGCCGATCCACTAGAGTTCTGGAAGGTGGTAAATTACATGCAGTACAGTACAGTAATTACATGCAGTTTTATATGCATTTTAAGTACATAAAATTGTATACTTTTATTTTTTACAGTTAAATGAAAATGACATAAAACCAGTTAAAGCTTGTGTGGACCATTACTTTGCATTCCAGCAACCTCGGCAGAATCAGGGTTATATAGGAAGCCTACGGACACAGACACGATAATACACAATACTTCAAACCACCCTCAACAGCACAAAAATGCAGCCTATGGACATCTAGTAACCAGGCTTGAACGAAACCACTGGAAAAATAAGCTTGCAGCAAAGCACTTAGTAATATATACGCAATGGCAGAAAATAACGGATACAGATAGGGCCTAGTAAACAAGATAAGAAGAGAAACAAACACGAAGAAATCAAATAAGAAGGAAAATAATGAAAAGGCTTGGGTAGTCTTAACTTATACGGGCAAAACATCATATAAATTGGCTAAGGTATTCCAAAAGTATGACATTAATACAGCATTCAGAACGAAGGACAACGTCGGGAAGATATTACGAAATAGCGCAAACAAGGAGGACCCACTAGACAGGCAAGGTGTATATTAGTTGACTTGCGAATGTTAACATCGTTACCTAGGACAAACAAGATAACGCGAACATATAAGATACTACAACAAAAAATGCTTAAACCATCTACCACACCGGAATCGAACCTTGAAAACCATATGGCATAAACGCATTGTACGCCAATGAAAATAGGAAACAGTACAGCCGAAGTTCTCCATTAACAACACAAAAGAACAACGCCTAAACGTATTAGAAAATATAGAGATATACAAACAGAAGATGCTCGTCGGAAAAATAATAAATGAGCAAATAAACACCGCGTCTTATATATTATTCGAACCACTCAGACTACAATACGAAAAAAAAGAACAGGACAGAAACCCGGCGACTACCATAAACAATGAAATGCAGGTTCAAACTACAGAAACAAAGAGAAAGAAATTAACTGATTTTTACCTACCTGGGAATCCCTGCTACAATTAATCAAGAAGAGGTGAGCAGCTGATTTCTACATGAGGATGTATACACAGAACAAAACTACTGGTTGAACGAAAGAATACAGTCCGCTGAGACGTACCTAGCTAGGAACCACCGACGATTTAGCACCGCTAAATATGGATAAACAGAAACTATTCAGAACGAAAAATTATACTGACGGTGGCACAACGCCGAAACCGGTTTGTCCTCAAACTAAATTTGATAAGGGATGAGAGAAAATCGTTCCACATCACATCACAATCCTACCCTGTCGGAAACACCAACAACAAATATGAGAATATTCTCACAGTCTTGCAAGAATGAGAATATTCTCACAGTCTTGCACGGTGCCCGGATTGCACGGTTTGCAAAGCTGTCCCATATGAAAACCGGGTTTTTTCGTGCAATCCATGCATCGTTCAAGGGCTTTGCAAGAGTCCGAGAATACCCCTAACCCTATTTTCGTAATAAAATTCGTAAAATGATGAGCGAAGTGGGCTTTGGAAAAACGTGCATGGAAGTGTTTTGTAGCGCTATGCAATAATTTCTTTGGAAGAAATGACGACTATGTCGCGGTTGTTAACGAATTCTGAATGCTGTAATGTGTTTTAATATGCCCACAAAAATTCATTTACTTCATTCAGTGTTGAACAAGGCGAACACTTTCATCAAGAAATAGCTACAATTAAAAAAAGTTTCGGAGTAAAAAATATAATAACAATAATAATAAGGCCAAAACTTGGCACGGAGATATACAGAGGTGGCTACGCCCACTTTCCAAAAATGTATAATATTACTTTATTCAAAATCATTGTAAATATCAACTTTGAGATAATAAACTTCACTAGTTACTAAAATATCGCGGTTTTCGTATTTCTGAAAACTACCGTTTTATGGGAGATAGACGTGGTTATTGTCCGATTCTGCCAATTTTCAATGCCATCCGTGCTACGTTGAAAAGAAGTAAACGTACAAGGTTCGCTAAGATATCTAAATTTTTACTCCAGTTATCGTGTGCACAGACGGACAGACGGACGGACAGACAGTCGCCGCTTAATCGATTTATTTTTTCATTCGAATCATTTATGTATATCTATCTCGATTCGTTTTGCTTGTTACAAACAACCGTTAAGTGACAAAGTTATAATACCCTTGTGCACAAGTGCGCTCAGGTATAAAAATGTACAAAAGGCGCCCAAAGTGGCACGTCAAAATTGTTATTTTAATTCCTTGGATTATTTATAAAAATTTAAATTACGTTATTAAAATAAAAATGGGTCAAGTTTTGTATAACAAATAAAATTACTTTAACAGAATTTATTTAAATGTCAGTGACACAAAAGCACAAAGTTCCAGAGACTTTCCCATATGTATACAGTACCAAAAATTTAAATTTCATGCAAAACTAAGATTATTTTTAAAAAGCTTATACCATTTCGTATTTGGCCATAATACACTGGGTAAATTAAAAAACAAACGTACTTATGTTTTCCTTGAATACGAGCGCTGGATTATCGGTTCTTGATTAGCTGATTAAACTTTTCGATGGATTACAAAGAAACCTGCTTATTAACGACTAAATTAAACGATTTTATAAAATTATTATAATCTGAGAACTTTCCATCAAACGTTTGTAGTGACAGACGTGGCAGTTTCATAGAAATTGAGTGAAAATCGCAATGAGGTGAGTCAGCAACAGTCAAATTGGCTCTGTAACCGTCTAAGCAATTTTGGCCGAGTTCAACAAAGCACGCCAGTAGCTCTTCTTCTGTGCCAACTGACGCCAATTGGAAATGCCAAGTGAAGCCAAGTCCTTCTCCACTTGGTCTTTCCATCGCAGTGGGGATCTCTTTCTTCCTCTGCTACCACCAGCGGGTTCTGAGTTGAATACTTTCAGAGCTGCAGCGTCGGTGTCCATTCGAACGACATGACCAAGCCAGCGGAGCCGCTATTTTAATTCGCTGCTCTATGTCCACATCGTAGTAAAGCTCATACGGCCCATCGTGCCATCGTCTGCAGTACTCTCAGTCGCCAACGCGCAAATGCCCGTAAATCTTCCGCAAAATCTTTCTCTCGAATACTCCAAGAGCCGCCTCATCGGACGCTGTCATTGTCCATCCTTCTGCGCCATATATCAACACGGGCATAATGAGTGACTTATAGAGCGTGGTTCTCGTACGTCGAGAGGGGACTTTACTTCTTAACTGCTTACTCAGTCTAAAGTATCACTTGTTGGCAAAAATTTTTCTGCGTTGAATTTCGATGCTGCCGTTATTACCGATGTTAATGCTGGCTCCCAAGTAAGCAGCTTGTTCCAAGACAGACGCCAGCTTGCAACCGCACCTACTGGGAAACGGACGCTGTAGACTTCAGTGAGCCCTTCAACCAAATAAGTGGGTGTGGCCCTACGGAAGCTCCCTCTCTTTCTGCCATGACCCAAGGTTCCACTCGGATTGGTTACCGCATCTCGCACATGAATTTCTCACGTTGCCCAGAGTGCACGAAGGAGATGCAATAGTCAGGATTGATTGTCGCACGCTACGCTATGTCTGGATCCAGTTGCTCAATTTCGGTCTCAGCTGTCATAACTTGCTTAAATTGGGCCTCTATAAACAAAGTATACCAAACGCTAATTCGAAATTATTGCGAATGCGCGATTTGTTTCAAGCAGATTAGTGCGCTGCTGTTTAAGTGCTTCAAAACTGGATATGGTTGTGAAATAGCAGATCTATTGGCTGTTTCTCAGCTAACTACACTGTACAAAATTCAGCTCTAAGGGTCGGTTTCTCCATGTCTGGTTAAAGATTAAACCTTTAGTTTACAATGGATTTCAGTTACTGAAACTATACATATCAACTTAGCTCTTATATACTCATTGAATTAAAAATTATAAAAATGTAAGTTATACGTCGTTTATATGACCAAAATAATATGCATCTGACTCAATACTCAATATATTTAAACTCAGGCAAAAAAATGAGAGATTTTAATATTTTTTCTTTTTTTAGCATTCTTAAAAAATATTTAAACAAAATCCTTCTTAAGACTCTATCTATCGTCTCGCATTCATATTGTGATATATATTTCAAGTACCTAATTTCCTTAGTTAAGTTGAAGGCTTTTCAAAATCATTTCGACTGATACCCATTTTTGAATAATTAACTTAATTTATTAAATAATTTGTATTTAACTTTTAAACAGGTAAATATTCTAAATGTTAAGACTAAAGACTTCTGAACACTCTTTCGTCTGACACCAATATTTTAATATTTCATAAAACTTTTGTAATAAAATTAAATTCGACCGTGCCCCCTATAAAACGGGATTAATGTACTTAGCGATTCCAATGCCAAAGTGGGTAAGGAAGGGATCAAGCAACATGGCTGTCTCCAAATCAAAAAGCGAGAAACCAAATCGATCATGTTGTTATAGACGGGAGGCACGCTTCCAGTGTTCTAGACGTACGTACACTCCGTGGGCCAAACATCTACTCGGACCACTATCTTTATGCATCCAAGATACCGAACGGCAAAAAATGTGTTTCCAACAATAGCAGGAAAGCTCAAGGCCGAAAAACTGCAATCACAACAGACGTCCAATTTCTTCGCCACTCGACTCTCCCGCCTGCTCTCAGAGAGAACTCTTCAACAAACCGACATACGCGATCAGTGGAATCACATTTACCGCTCATTAAGGACCGCCGCCGAAGAAATAGTCAGATTTTAGCGAGCCTAAACGAAAAACTGGTACGATGAGAAAAATCAAGAATCTGCAGAGAAAAACGATGCTGCGTCCAAACCACGCTGCGATCGGGCGCAAAGCGAGCCATGTTGGACCGTTATAGGGAACTGAAGAGACAAGCGAGATGTCCAAATCCTACGTAAAACTATTGAATGGCAGCAGCACAGAAATTAGTGGAGAATACGAACCCAAGCCACTAGCCGTTGACGATTGAGTCGATGTCCCACCGCCTGACCATGACAATGTGCCAATAGCGATTAAACGACTAAAAAATAACAAAGCTGCTAGAGTTGACGGCCTGCCAGCAGCCGAGCTCTTCAAGTACGGTGGCGAGGAGGTGGTATGGTACATGCATCAACTCCTATGCAAAATATAGTCAGCGGAACGCACTGAAATTTAGGTATGCTTTGTCCACCCCACAAGAAAGGCGACCCCGCCGTGCGCACAAACTACTGCGGATTCAGCCTTCTAAGCATAGGTTACAAGGTCTTATCGATCGTGATATACTGAAACCAACCTTCAACGAACTGATTTAGCCTTATTAGTTTAGTTTTAGACCTGGAAAATCCACCATACACCAGGTATTCGCAATACGCCAAATCTTGGAAAATACTCGAGAGAACAGGATCGACAGGCGCAATCAAAGCCGCTTTCGACAGCACGAAAAGAAGTTGTCTATATGACGCGATGTCTTAATTTGGTATCTTCGCGAAAATAATATGGGCTATGTAAAATGCCGTTGAGCAATACCACCAGCTCCGTTAGAATTATGAAAAACCTCTCCGAGCCGTTTGCTACCAAAGTGAGTTTCAGTCAATGTTAATCCCTTTCATGTAATTTATTTAATGTGATGTTGGTGAAGATAATATAAGCTGCAGAAATGAAATGCTCGGGAACAATTTTTACAAGAGCGTGAAATTTGTGGCGTATACCAATGACATCCACATCAGCGGCAACAAGAACCCTTAAGTTCGTTCTGACTTTTCCAAGTTGGATAAGGAAACAAGTTGATTGGGTATGGTGGTCAATGAGGACAAGACAAAGTACCTTCTGTCCACAAATGACAGTCGGCGCATTCGCTCCTTGGTACCCACGTTACTGTTAACAGTTATAATTTCGAGAAAGTAGAGATTTCCATTTACTTGGGAACGAGCATTAACAGCGGTAATAATGTCAGCATGTTGGACTGAGTAGGCAATGCAGAAGTAAAGTACTCTCTCGAAGTATGAAAACCACTCTCTATAAGTCACTCAATATGCCCATGGTTGTATGTGGCAGTGCGATGGAAAGACCAAGTGGAGAAAGAGTGTGCACAGAAGAGAAACGACTGACGTGCTTTTTTGAACTCCGCCAAAATCTCTTAGGAGTTTTTTTTGTATCTGTATACAACTTTTTTCGATATTGTGTATTGAGCCCCAGCCTTGATTTCTTCAGTCTAAATATTGTATATAGAAAAACCCAAAATTGAATGATTTATGAGCGCTAGATAAATGATTTTAACTGTATATGTATAATCATACAAACATACAAATGTATGTGGGTAGAGGTAGGATCTAGTCTAGACGAAATAAAAATTTATTTGAAGTTTTCTATCCCTCAAGTTTCTCGCTTTGCAAGCAATAAAATATGTACGTGCAATAATACCAACTCTTAAGAATATAAATATTTGGCAGTAAAAAAAAAAATATAAATAATAGCTACTTGAAATTTGATTTTGAAAATGATTTAGTGTCCATATAAAATTTAGTCATAGCTGCATTAATTCATTCAAAGTTCAATCAGCAATAACATTACATACCAACACTAAATGTTTTCCAACGTACAAATGCTTGATCACCCACTAATTTATAGGCGTTATGACTAATCAAATTACTGTCCATTATTGCCTGATTTATTATTTACTTATACTTCATCGGATCTTAATCATTTTAGCAAACATATCACTGGCGTTTAGCTCTATCATTCGAGAATTGGCTATAATGAAGGGCCGCCCTCGTAAGCAGCGCCGAAAAATATTCGAAAACACTCTAAGAATGCTTCCGCCATCTAATATCAGTATCGCGAATACCAGTCACCTCTTATCAGCAGCAATATGCGTGCCAAATTTATGCTATAAAAGTGGAAGCACCCCACTGTGTAAATTCAAATTATTTTGAGCTACCGTAAGGTAAACAACACATTGCCATATAAAAGTTAAAGCGAACGAAATGTATAAAATCGTAATTATTCTACTGAGCGCTTTAGCGCTATGGACAAGTTGTGCGGCGCGTGATATTGGCCGTGTAACGAATAGCAACTCCATTGAAGGTCGCATCATTGGCGGCTATGCGATAGAAAAGGGTGTCGCCCCCTATCAGGCTTCCATACAGAACACATTCGGCGAACATGTGTGTGGCGGTTCTATTATCGCACCGCAATGGATTTTAACGGCTGGCCATTGCATGGATTGGCCCAAGAAATATCTGAAGATCATCACTGGCACTGTGGAGTGGAAGAACCCAGGCGCCGTTTACTTGGTGGATGACATCAAGGTGCATTGCCTCTACAATACGCCAATGTATCACAACGATATCGCGCTTGTACGCCTTACTGAACCAATTGTGTTTGACAACTATACCGCGGCAGTGCAATTGGCTACCAACAATACGCTGCAGGATGGCGATGACTTAGCGCTCACCGGTTGGGGCAGCCAGAAGGCGTGGGGTAATGCTATAAACAATCTGAATAAAGTTAGCTTGGAGTACTTGGATTACACTGAGTGCACAAAATCAGTAAAGAATTCTAAATTTCTTGGCGATGGACATATTTGCACATCCACCAAAAGTGGAAAAGGTGCCTGCAGCTACGACTCGGGCGGTCCATTGGTCGATGCCAATCAGGTGCAGGTTGGTGTTGTCAACGGTGGTGAGCCATGTGCCTTGGGCTATCCCGATACGTTTGCCAGTGTGTCTTACTTTCATGACTGGATAGTAAGTACCATAGAAGGTACAAGCGCATGCTGAGTTGGAGGTGATTTGGTGTTGGAGAAGCAGGTGTGGGTGGATAAAAGCCAACAATGATCAACTATTTAGGTTACAATTTAATTCTTCATGGATTGATTTAAAAGCTTGCATACTCGTACATATGCCAATATGTAAGTACATGTGTGTGATAAAAACTATAATGATCTACCTTAATGCAGAAGCGAATATGTAAACCCAATTTTTTATACTACATTAAGTTATGTACTGAAAACCAAAAATAAAGAAGCAGTATTTTTAGAATTTGCCAAAAAATATAAGAATGATTTTCTATTCAGTGTATTCCATAGGTAGTACTTGGTTGAAAATCCAGTGCGGCACATAGTAAGAAACTTTCTTTGGTTTTTTAGGTTTCAAATGTGCGTAGTTAGGTAGAGTGTGCGTATGAAATTAAATAGACATTTTTGTAGAATATAAACAGATTCAATTTTTTTTGTTGCATAAGGAAAATTGAAAATGTCCTTTTAAAATTTTATCCTTGAATATCCTTGAAATAATGCAATATTTATTTTTGGAAAAAATTATATGTTACGGACTTATATAAACTCGATAACATACTAGAATTCGTCTTGCTAACTTTATCAGCTTAATATATTACCTATTAGTCCTTGTGAATCGAAAGAAAGAAGAGGAAAAAGTTAATGAATCAAGTATGAATGAATGAAGTACAAACAACCTACTTAAATATTGCATACCTCTTGGCATCGAACATTTTTACCTTGCAAATATCGGCTATACTAAACAGCAGTGTGACCAGGTTTGTAAAGTGTTTGTTGTACAATTAAGTTAAGTATCCAGCGATACGAACCGAAGAGATTTTGGGTAATCCGTCAAGTATTCAAGGATAATCGTAACAATATTTTTGTTCTAGCCTCCAAATTTTAGGTCTAGCTTCGTGGCCTTTTTTTTGGGAATTCAATGTTAACATTTTATGAGTAATTTTCATCAACGCGTTTATACATAGCAATGCAAAAATTACATAATTTTTTGAAACTTTGAATTTTCGTGAATTCTTACAGCAAAACGTATGCAACTGTGTTATTTATGTTATAAAAGAAGTCGGCAAAATTAGAAGCTCTTTTTAATAAACCCTTTTAGGCAGGGGTGTTTAAGTAAGATCTTACCTTTGGAAACTTTATTAGAAAACAAAGGAATAATTGGGGTCAGCTTATCGCTGTGTGTCTGGTGGGGGGTTAAATTGGTATAGCGTCATCATTAAATATTTCGTAAAAATGTACCCCATCTTTCGCTTAAAGAGATCAGAAAAAGGCCTTTGGTCTTTGGGCAACAAAATTTAAAAATCTATTTAATGAGTACCGCTCACCTGAATTTTTAGAAGTGGCGTTGAATTTTTCAGAGCAAAGCCGCTTTTTTAACTAGTTTTTTCACTGCCTTTTAACTTTTTATAACCTTTCTTAAAGGCAATTTTGCTCATTTTGTGCGATTATCTGGTCACACGTATATAAAGTACAAGCGTTTCGTTAGCTTAATATAGAAAAAACTTATAATTTAATGAAAGGCATCGTAATCAATTAAAAAGTGAATTTTGGATTTTAGGTTAGTTACGACTTCTTATGTTTCAGCGACGAAGTGGGATGAGGTACTTTCTATTTATACATACATATTGACGTAACGGTTTGCTCATTCAAAAAGTAAATAGATACGATAAAAAAAGTCGTGTTAAGTTAATTGAATCGCCTCACATTTATTTATCTGCAATAATATTAGTTTTTTTTTATTTATTTATATACAGCAGTTATTTTTATAACTGCACCTCTCAATTACATATCAACTTTTCACTCCGTCGCCTCTGTTGTGGCACTCAAATGTGTGCGTATAAAATCATGATAGTATGCCACACTTGCATGCACATCTGGGTATCCCTTCGCACAGGGCAATCCCCAATTGACTAACGCCACCAAGGTGCCATTGTGCACCAAAGGACCGCCTGAATCGCCATGACAAGCGCCTTTACCGTTATCATTGAAAGTACACAGATGTCCTACATCAACATAGTTGGATAGATTGTCTGGATGTGACTTGCGGCATTCGTCATATGGCACCACACGTACAGTCAGCGTCTGCAAAATATCCGGTATGGACCCACCCAACGCCATTGTACCCCAACCGGTGAGCACGAGTTCGTCATCTTTTTTCAATGACTCATAACCGTACTTTACCGCCTGGGTGTGTTCATCAAACACGATCGTGTCATTCAAATGCAACAGTGCAATATCGTTGGCGTATGGTGGATGATTGTAGCTCGTGTGCATCACAATGCGATCGGGATAGTAATATTTGCCAGTGTTGTTTTTAAGATTTTGTGCACCTGTGAAAATTTGTAATTTTGTAGCTGATGCTCCTGAAACACAATGTGAGGCAGTGATGATCCAACGCTGGTCGATAATAGCACCACCACAGAAGTGACGACCCTTAAGGTTCTGCATGGAAATTTGGTATGGTGCGAATCCCTCAGGCGCCGCTTCACCGCCCACTATGCGAGGATTTGATTGCGGCGGATAGATGACTTCATCCTCGTCCTTTGTAATAGTGCGACCGCGAACCACTGCGAGGAGGGCGACTTGGACAAGCAGTAGACCAATTATTTTGTGTTGACACATTGCGTGGCGTGGTAGTAACTACCTGATAACGAAAACAGTTCAGTTTTTATACTAAAATTAGAGCTATGCCTTATATCTATTGTAAAATGTATTTAGTATACGGCAAGTCGGGAACCCTTGCGGAGAACTTATCATTACCTCGTCATTGACATTTATGCAAGCGAAGGTAAGACCTGCCGTGACAAAGCAAAGTTTGGTAAATTAGCATATTTGTCCGCAGTGCTGTATTCACTTATTCGCATATATATGGGACGTTCCATGTCAAACGGACCAAAGCGCTGTTCAAAATTCTATGAGATAAAAATTAACGTAAATCATGCCAAAAGACTAGCGAATTTATTTGATGCATCAAACAAACCGTGGCAGAAATGAAAATTCAGTATTACGTAAATGCTGCGACCCCTAGAAGACGCCATGTCCATAAAAGCGTAAATAAATTTGTCATTAAGTTTGTTAAAATAGTTCTGAGTTATTTGATCAAGACGGATTCCAATCCCTTTAGGGTCGCTGATCACGAATGTGGCATCATAATTTCGATATTCAAAATGGCGGATCCAACATGGCGGAAGATTTTTATAGAATTTGTCGGATTCACTTAGAATCGTTACTCGGGGGGCATATGGGTCGCTGATTACGAACCAGAAATAAGATTGGAAACATTCGAAATGGCGGACCCAATATGGCGGATAAAAAAAAGCAAAATCGATTGGATTCGTTTAAAACTTTACAGTTGGGGTTTTTTAAAGTCGCTGATTATGAATCTGAAATCAAATTAAAAAAATTCAAAATGGTGGATCCATATTGGATGTACCATTTATTTACGGAAAAGTTGAAATTGAAAGTAAGTACAGGGCGTATGAGTTACATTTTAATCTCGTCTAGGTAAGCTGCTAGCTCAGATAGTAGGCCGTGAGCTCTAACAGCTTTATAGTTTTTCAGCAGCCATTCGTACCTCGTCATAGTCACGTTTTGGGATATCGAATCCGTCGTCTTCTACTAAGGGCTCGTGTTCATATTCTCCCAGGTTTCAATGCTGACTTTGTTACCCAAGGGCAATTTGATTACGGAACCCCGTCGGTCGCTCGGTTTTAAGATTTATTTGCCTTGAATACAGAACTGGACCACATTATAGAGCACAAATATTTAAGACGTCGACTAGAGGAGGCGATACTGGTCACTGCTTATAGATGGAAAACATTTCGTTAATTTGAAAGTAATTAGGAAAACTAACACATTCCCACTTCCTTGTGACAGTGCCCACCTCTGACTATGATACTGCGTTTCTAAGGGATTAATAATTTTACCAAAATGTGTAAGAAAAGCTCCTCAAAGGCAAACTGCAGTGTAAAATGTATAGATTCCCATGCACATCGCCTTCCAAAGTCAATATCTAGTAGTAGTTACTTGAAGAGATCCAAATAGACTGTGTAATATCCAAGCAGTGTCTAAACTACCTTTAAACTAGTTTTTTTTTTGTGCAAATCTATTAAATAGTTTGTTAATTGTGCTTCTATGACTCAGCACCTCCTAGTGGGCAGCTGGTCAGCATTCGCATAATTTCATAATAGTTTTTAAATTTCAATTCTTATTATTTTTGGGGTAAAGCACTGCGACCTGAAGATCGATTGTGCCCCCTGTGTGTTTGTTAACACAACATCCGAGAGAAACTTTGGTATTGAGCCTAGGTCTCTGGATTTCACTACGCCCTCGGTTACTAAATATTTAACCAAGTGTCTTTTGGGTTTGCGCATCAGTGCCGGACGGGCGCCGTGCAGTTTTGACAGCCGTTCTGCAAAATCTACATCGCTGCAGGTGATAGTTCAGCCTGCAGTGCCCTGTCAGAATTCCTGTAATAATTCTTAAATAATTCTTGGATAAGATTATATAAGGCTTTATGGATTACGTGTGCCCAAAATTGATTTGAAATGCCCTGGAGCCTCTTCCTCCAGCCGGACCAGGGTAGAGAGTGCCCCCTTTCCTACGTCACAGGAGGCCTCTCGGCCAATTGAAGGGGTTTATGCTCATTTCTTCGTAAGTTTTTCGGTTACTCGTTCTCTTCAGAGGACCTAAAGTCGATTGGTGAAACCAAGAGTATTCAGCTTGTCAAGGCACTCCATCCCCAATTTAGATGTCACGTGATGAGCGCCTTAGTGCAAGATCGCACTGTTCTGATTTCGGTAGTTCCGCTTGATATTAAGTTTCCGCCTTAAAATTTTACATATGTTATATAGATTTCGAGAAATTCAACCTCAATTCAATTATACCTATCCCGGTACACCCTTCAGTCAATGAACCATCAGTGTTCAGGGCACTGTTTCTACTAATACTACTAAGAAATCCTGCTGCGACGATGTTGGTACCCGTCACCCTTAGTATAGCCAAGTTCACCTGAGTCTGTACACACATCAATTTGAAGAGGTGTGAGATCTAAAAGAACTTCCAAGGATCTGTTGGGCAAGTTCGCAAGGCTCGGCTAGATGATAAAAGTTGCTCGTAGTTGTCGAAGTGGAAAGTTCTGCAAATAACTCATACAAGTTAACGAACTAGTCGTCTTCGGATCAGGTTTTATCAGCTAATTTAACATGAAGAAAAAAATTTGAAAGTTAATTATTTTCTCTTTGAGGTGCTTAGGCGGTCTATTACAGTAAAATTGTTTGTGATTTTAGATGTTTTGGTTTCAAATTAACGGCTAGATAAAATCCCTAAACCATTTGTGATACATCATTGTATACCCTTCGCAGGAATCGTGGGTAAGACTTTAATTCGCTAACAACTATAAAAAAGATTGATGTGTAGGTAACATTTTTATATTTTATGTATGTATTTAATGTTTAATATAAGAGCGTATTTTGTTTAAAAGTTTTAATTTAATGATCTAATGCATATGTTGACTTAAATCTAAAATAACAATCGAGCATTGTTGCTGATTCTTGAACTCTGTAAATATTTTCGTATACTAAGTGGTATGCAACAACAAATTCATAAAAAATAACATTAAGCATTCGTTGACAAAATGGAGATCTTTATTACTGTTTCGCTGGTGGTAAGTACTGAGGAGCAGCCGGATTGATGGCATTCGAAGGTTGATCCTCGTATTGCGCAGCCGTATCCTGCTGCTGCTGAAGCAACGGTTGCTGACCCAATTGTTGTTCATCTTCGTCCTCTTCCTCCTCTGGCGCATCGAGCGAACCCACAACTGAAGTTACCGGCGCTAAACCTTCATCGGTAATGGTGGAAGTGCCGCCTAAACTGTCATATTGCGATTGAATTTGACGCTGTGCATTGGCGGCCTCCTCAGGTGTGCGATACTTGATGAAGAACACTTCGGGTTTGTTAATCTGCTGTGGCTCCTCCTGAATGGCCTCTTGTAAATCGGTAGCAGAAGTCTTCTTCGCCAGCACATAAACAACAGTTTTCTCCTCTTTGAGTGCCTTGGCCAGATTTACAGCAGCAACCTTGCTGGTCTGTGCTGGTGTTTTCACAAATAGAACATTATAATGTTTGCGTGGTTGTGCGGCTAAATGGTTCAATTCTTCGCGTAACTCATCTTCGTTATCTTCAGGTGCTGTGTGTATGAAGAAACTTTTAGTCACTATAGGTTTCTTAGCGACCTTGACACGTTGACGTGAACGGCGTTGTTGTTTGGCGATACTAATTGGTGCGAGTGGCAATCGGAAGCCAGCTGGTGCAGGGAAATTGGCTGGCATGGGTAGGGGTGCAAGCTTTTGTGGTGGCACGGGATACAATGGCTGCAGTGCTGGTAATGGTTGCCTTTGTTGTTGTAGCATGGGTAAATATTGCTGACTCGGTTGGGTGATTTGCATCGGATTGCCAATACTGCCTGGCATTTGTTGTTGCAGCAAGTGCATGATTAGCGGTTGTTGGAAACCAGGGTTGTAGGGTGGATGCTGCCATTGATTATTGTTATTGTAGCCGTTATGTAGAGAAATGTCGGCGTATGCCAGTGTTGCCAATGCCAGCGAAAGAGGCTGTATAGGGAAAATAAAGTCAGCAGATTTATCAGTTTGCTTGCTAATTTGCTTGTAAGGATCATAAATATATTCATACTAACTACATATCGACACCTGAGTGGAAGATCGAACTATCCGGACAGCCAGCTCGAAAACGCCCTATCTCAGAATACTTTTCAAGAATCGGCTGCTGAGGTATGACGTTTTTCAATAAAATTCTGAAATAGGGCGTTATTCAATCAAATTCTGATGTAGGGCATTCTTGAAAAATTTTCTGAGACAGGGCGTTTTGGAACTGGCTGCCAAGATAGGTCGATCTTCCACTCAGGTGACGATATGTACATATGCACGTATACACGTATATTTTAAATCCAAAATTAAGCTCCGATTTGCTATTATTTTGCATTTTTTTTTAAGTTTTATCTTTGGTTATAAGTAAAATGTCGATTAAACGGAACCGAAGTTCGTCATCCACTAATGTTTTAGAAAAGATTCTCGTAAGTTGGCTATGGTTTGAACTCAGTCATGTAAGGTCTTTTCAAATGGAATAAATTTTATGCAAAATGTAAGTGTTTTTTTTTGGCTCGATCACGCTCTTCACTCTTTATAATTATGTGCCAAAGTTTGGCATCTTACTATGTACTGTCTTATTTTTCTCTTCATAATATAAACTCTACACTCAATTTTAAAACCTTCAGCTTTTTTACATATTTTACATATTTTAATACACTTTTAAAAACTGTAGCACTTCAAATATACGTATATATTTTTTAATCACGTACCACAAAGATCTTCATATTAATGCTTAGTTTGCTGCTAAGTTAGGTTAAGTGAATTGTTGTCTTAAGGTAAAGACCACTCGAGTTTGACTGTTGATCAACTGCAGCCACTCCTTGCTTTTTATACTAATCAACAACATAGTCGCCAACATTCATTAAATATATGAATACTTAAACATTTTCCATTTGTTAGGTTATACGGTTGATGCGCTGGGATGAGCGAGCAGTAAATTGAATGTCACACCAAAGTGACAGTCCTCTTCTGTTTGGCTTCTCAGGCTAAATAAAGCATTTACCACTTCGAAAACATATGCGACACGCATTAAGCCACCAAGCATTGTTAAACATAAAATCATAATAACAATACCCCAAAAATTTGCATTATTTTTAATGATTACAATAACAATGCGTAGAGCATAAAAGATATTACAAATCCAATCTGCCGCCCAACAAATCACCTATTTAACAAATATTTCAATTGGAAATGCATAAATAAATGGATCAAACAAAAGCATCTAAATTATAAGGTTCGACTTATTGTACACACGGTCTGCATAATGATGCATTTTTTCGAACTTAAATTTGGCAATGATCTATTCAAAATTAGTATTTAGACATAAAATATTGCATGCCAACTTTTAAATTTTTAGGCTCGTATTTCAGAAAAAGTGAATGGAGCTTAGTGAAGGCAATACAAAAAAAAATTCGCAACGATGTGATACATATTGATGTATGCATATATCGCTGGCAAATCAGGGCACAATCCAAAATTTCATGTTTTTGAGTAATATAGCGAAATAAGTTTATAGATAACCATATTTTTCTGTGGCATATCGACATATGGGCGATTCCCGCGAAAAAAGAAACATTTTTGCCATAAATGGACTCGTTAGGTAGTGGCAGGGTCGAGATTAGGAATGTTAAAACAGGGATCCCGGGATGCCGGACTTTTTAAGGTCTCGAAAATCCCGGTATTCTTGGCAAGTTATCCCGGGATTTTCGGGATTTGTAATTTGCACTAATGGCAATAATAGAAACTCCTTTTCTTGACCAGTATTGGCTATATTTCTTTTTTATTTAATAATTAATATTTTTTTTATAAATGTCGAGCTCATTATACATATAACACCGCGCGACAGTAAACTTTAAACACAAATATCAATATATTCGCGAAACTATGGGGCAAATAAAGTAAAATTGCCGTTATAGTTTTTCACTCTGAGGTCAGTAATTTAAAAATGATTTAAAAAATTCAGGGAAATGTGC
>NW_023458558.1:57502918-57531492 GCF_013731165.1 Rhagoletis pomonella
GTATACCACATTTATGGACATAAATCAGGAAAAATGTGAAAAATAAAAAATTTAATATATGTACATACATTTTTTTTCGAAAGAAATTTTTTTTCGAATGAAAAGATTCCGATCTTTACTTTTTCTATAGCTAGAAGACTGAGAAAAACAAGTTTTTGTCCACAAAAAATGTCAAAGTGGCATTTATAAAGTACTAGTTTGCCCTCACCCGCTTCCCTGCCGTGTTACATTGGGTGCAATTTCTTTCCATTGAACTTGAGTTATTTGATCACAACAAAAAATAACAGATTTAAAAATTTTTATTTTTTTTTACCCCTTCAATATATTTAAAACTAAAACCTTCTCCAACTTTTTTCGGCTGACAACCATATGTGAAACATATTTTAATAAATTCCCTTAATTAAAGTTGAATTACATTTTTGAAGCCGGTGGCCACCCGTCTCGATGTAGTTAAGAAATAAAACCTTTTCAAAACTGTTTACATAAATACCCTTATTGTAACAATTCATTTAAGATATTAAATAACTTGGTGGCAGCCCTCTTCAGACACCTAAAAAAATTCCGAATGTTCATGCTAAATATTTCTTAACACTCTTTTGTTTATGACTTTAACTTGTGTATAATTTAGTTGAATTCCACTATTCAAACAAGTGGCAACCCTCTAGCAAATATTTTCAAACCACAACCTTCTTAAGACTATTTCGTTTGACACCCAAACTGTGATAATTTTTTTTAGATATTCCCTTAATTCAAGGTGAATCTGGCTTTTTAAACATATAGCAACCCTCCTTCATGTAGCTTAGAAATTAAGCCTTTCCCAATTCTTTTCGTTGATACCAATAATGTAATTATTTACTGAACTTATAAAATAATTTGCTTTTGAATTTTTAAATAGGTGGCAAACCCCTTCAAAATATTATCAGACTGCAACCTTCTTAAACCTCTTTCGTAATGGTATGAAAAATTCAGTTTGTATGGGACGTGCCCCGCCCCCATCGCCAAAAGGGCCAATTTTTGTTCTTGAGTATGGAATTGATCTAATATATCTCCATACCTACCTCCAATATTTTACCACAAATACTTCCAGAGGAATGCAGTAGGAAAAATTAAGTCTATATGAGAGGTGCCACTTTGGCCGAGTCCATAACAGCACGCTCGTCGTTACTCTTCTGTGCCAACTGACGCCAATTAAAAATGCCAAATAGGTTTTAGTTCAATGGAGTTCTTCTGTCTTCTGTAACTTTTATTTTGTAAATTTCGTAAAAAGTTAATACAATGAATTTTTCTTACTCAAATATTGCTGAATTTTTTCCGCCGAAATCCCATTGTGCGTTGCTACGATTTTAAATGCGTCATATAGAAATGTGTAATTCAACCATATGAAACACTGAGAGAGGTTTATGTTCGACGTAAAATGTATGGGTGTGGCCACACAAGCGCAGAAAATTTGCGTAGGTGTGCATGTATGAGGCATCGGTGTATGAGTGAGTGCGTCCGGCTGTGTATGGACGGGTTTTGTGTCACAGGATGTTGCAGTAAAGCGCCGAATAATAGCATATGGCTTTAGGGAAGAAGCGTTGTCTCCTAACTATGTAACACATTTCATTCTCTCCGCCGCAACTGCTGCAGCCCACCGTTGAGCTGTTGTTTGTTAAAGAATGTCAATATGCTTGTCGCATAAAAGGCAACTATACACCAAAATGCTAGAAAAACGAATGAAAAGAAAAGCAAAAGCATACGCTAAGTGCGGTGGGGTGGGTGCCCAAACAAAGGGAGCACAAGGAGTTTGATGCGTCACTTAAAACGGTTCACGCTTACACGCAGTCGAAAGCATGCCTGAGTGTAAGTATGTGTGATTGTGTAAATAAGCGTATGAATGAATGAAATGTAGGGTAACAACTTGACATGTGGAGACCCTATAAAATGACACAATAGACAAGAACGGTCGGGAAGAGGCGACAGATGTAAACACCAACACAAATACTTACCAAAGTAAGTATTTATTCGCAAAACAAGTTGGCATGTATTATGTGTGTGTGCGTGTTTATACCCTGCAGTGGAGTGCCAAAATAGTCAGTAAACTTTATACTTAGTAGAATAGCTACTTAGTAGAAACCTACTGGTACATTAACTGGTATGAGTTAAAGCAGCGGCCTACCAGTTCGACAATTTCAAACTACTTTCCTTTGTGTACTCAGCGACTTCTGAATTTGAATTGTCAAAGCCAAATTTAAAATGCAATTAATATTTTTTCTTACAAATATACGCTTTGGAGTCGCGTGACACTATCGCTTCTGGCTCTGTTATTGCAGTTTCATGTCCGCTGGTGAATTATTTAAATTTAAATACATATATGGGACGTCCCGTATTAAAGGGACCAAGGCTCTTCCCAAAATTCTATGGGATGGAAATTGACGTAAAGCACGTCAAAATATTCGTAAATTTATAATGCATCAAATAAATAAAACGTTGCAGAATTAGAAATTCAGTACTACGTAAGTGTTGCGACCGTTAGAAGACGTCGTGTCCCTAAACGCGCAAATTAATTTGTCATTCAATTTGATAAAATAGTTGTCAGTTATTAGGTCAAGACGGACTCTAATGCTTTTAGGGTCGCTGATGACGAATGTACCATCAGAATTTTAATATTCAAAATGGCGGATCCAATATGGTGGAAGATTTTTTTTTTAATTTACCGGATTGATTTAGAATTCGTTACTCGTGGGCTATCGGGGTCGCTGATTACGAATCTGTGTTCGGATTGGAAAAATTTAAAATGGCAGATCCAATATGGCGAACAAAAGATTCAAAATCGATTGAATTCGCTTAAAACTTCTTAACGCCGCTGAATATGAATCTGAAATCAGAATTTAAAAATTCTGATAGCCCACGACTAACAAATTCTAAATGAAATTCTGATGGTACATTCTTCATCAGCGACCCTATAAATATTATAATCCGTCTTGACCTAATAACTGACAACTGTTTTAACAAACTGAATGATATATTTATTTGCCCGTTTATGGACATGACGTCTTCTAACGGTCGCAGCATTTACGTAATACTGAATTTTCAATTCTGCCACATTTTATTTGATGCATTATAAAATTACGTATCTTTTGACGTGCTTTACGTTAATATTTACACCATAGAATTTTGGGCAGAGCTTTGGTCCGTTTGACATGGAATGCCCCATATGTATATTTTGCAGCATCCCCTAAATTGTTACGGTTTTCCACCAGTATTATAAGAGTTATTATATCTATATTTCTATATAGACCGCTTTAAAACTTGCTTCGATATTTGTTGAAAAAATTTTAAAATATTTGTATGCTAAGATTTTTCTATTAAATTTTATAATAAGAGAATTGCCCGGCATGAAGATTCTAGTTTTCTGGTCTGCCGGCCATTGACACGCTTTTAGCGGCGTGAGTATCAATTTCTTTCGTGAGAAATCGACAGACTGCCCATCAATAGGTATGATGCTACTGGTATTTCTACCGGTAGGTGCTGATGAAATTTCATAAAACCCCGAAGTTATAAAAATTGTTGTGAGTGTCCTCTTTGAGGGAGTGACAGAATGACACACAAAATTTTCTAGCCAGGGTTTGTAGTCAGGGCGCAATGAATTCATTTTCATGGTACTGCACCAATTGCTATCCCAAGTGAAATAGAGGACAACCAAGAGTTTCATTTCCGTTTTCCGCCGGATGCGTGTTTGAGACGCTTCAAATGTAGGTCTGGCTAGCGAGACTGGAAGTGGTCAGTTGATTTCGCTTCATTTTCATTGCGGCAGCTTCATCAGAGTGTACTTATTGGTATTCGCCATCGTTGGAGAATTGATGTAATAGGATACCAATTAAGTTCCGGTCGGCCTTCCATTTTTGTTTCCTACTTGTTATAAAAGTCGTTAGTTACGTCTATGGTGTATTCATGAATTTCTCATTATTAAACAATGATAGTATGTACACGGTTGTCTACCCCGTATTATTAGCCGACTTATTCCCTTCAATATTGCTGTTTTTGGGGACTCCGCAGCGAGCAACGTTTACGTGGCACAGTGTTGCAAAACTGGCACGACATTTCCATTTCCTTCTCTATAAATCTCATATCTGTTTGGAAGACACTCCAGTTATTCGGAAGACGAAAGAACTGGTTCATAAGCAGGTTCTCGAAAAACAGACCGATTCCGGAGCCTTGCTCAATTTTAGAAACATTAGTATAGATCTCCCCTGGGAGTTCTACATCCAATTTTTCTCCAGTTGGCAACGTAATAGCTGGCTGAGTAATGAAGTCGCAAACCGGAGTAATATAGTTACTGCTGGTCCTTATTAATTTTATACAGGATTTCTGCATGTCCGATATTGGTTAGTTTTCATGTATTGGCTCTTCTTAGTCCCAGGCTTCTTTGTGGCCGTACCATGGACAAAAATATGCAGCGGTTGCAGTAAAAATATCATCTAAGCCCCTCTAAAGCTACTCACTGCTCCCGATAAGCCAAGGCATGCGAGTCTTTGCACTTTTCCGATTACAAACTAAGACCGCATAAGTTGCTACAGGTGATATAAAGTGACAGTCACCATTGCTTTCCAAAAGTCCTTTTGCAAGTTTGGTATTCTGCAAGACCCTTCTTAGATCTCTCCTACTCTTTTCCTGTTACACAAGTTTCGAACCAAGAATATAACCAAGGTATTTTGCTTCAGATGAGAGACTTAATATAGCTCCCCCTATCTCGGCAAAGAAAAACTGGGAACTTTTGCTTTACTGGTAAGTAGACCAATTATGTATTGGAGGAGTTAACCTCCAATCCGTTCTGGTTAGCCGAACTACAGATGCCAACTAGTGCACCCTCCATTAGCTTAGAGATATGAGCTGAAAAGCCAATTGGTAGTATTCTGGTTCACAACTAGTTGCTTTCCCTGCAGGGTACTCACATATGTTTGTATGTAAGTGAACCTGTGTATGCTAAAGTATGCGTATTACTGTTTGAGTTTTGTGTAAGTCACAGTAGTCGTTTGTCTAAATTAGGTACATACATATGTACATACCTACATGTATATACTTCGCTTGCCTTGCAAAATTTGCGAGCGGTATCCACTTCCCTGTATGCATGCATGTTTGTAATCCACTATAATTACATACATACATACATACATAGCATGGAGTACCAATAGTTGCATGCGCAGCAGGCGTAAACTGTGGGCAACTAAGAGTTCAATGTGTAAGCTAAAATGCAAATATTCTCGGAAATGCAAATAGTAATGTGCATATTAAAATGCCAACGCGCGCAATAAAATAACAATTTCCATGCGTATACATAGACAGGCAAACATGTGTGTTTGTTAATGTCATGTGGGCTCACAAATGCATGCGAATTGCAGACGAACATATCTATTTCTATTGACATCGGACGCATTTTCATTGCACTCATTACGAAATTATTGCTTGCTTTATTTCTCGCGAGATTTCATTGAATTTTGTTTTTAATACTTTGTGCTAGATATTGTGTATAAGCTCACTCAGACGCATAAAAATAAGTTAATAAGCTGATACTCGTATGCATTAGGTTTGAAGGTTGGAAAATTTATAAACTTATTGACTGTAAACTGTGCTAAACACCATTTAATCGAGACAGAAGGATGATATTCAATATTCGTGGGTAAATAAAATATATTATATATATATTGGTACGTGGCGTATACGTAACCGAGGCAAATATGTAGTCTCTAGGGTAGCGACTAGAGATAGGCACGGGACTTAATATTAAATGACGATTCCGTCAATTAATTTTTAGATCCCGGCATTTTTAAGATTTGCAGCGGGTCCTGTGGCTCCCGATATCCAGCACCAAGAAAAGTGGCAACCCCCTTCAAAAATATTTTCGAAATAAAGCTTTTGCTGCTATTGTGGCTTATTAAAATTTTTATTTTTTATATTTTGTTTGTGCTTTTTACCACGATTAATTTTATTAGAAATGGAAAAAGCAAAAAAGTCTAAGCGGTAGAAGTTATAGCAGCTATAACGGACATTACCAGATCTCCTCATCAGACTTTCCTTTTTCTAGACTTCAGCAGGGATCGAACCCACGTCATCGATGTTCCAATTAAGAAACGTTAACCACTGAGTCTGTTTAGACAACCCTAATGTACATAGACAAAACATTTCCCGCGAAAAGTGCATAAAAATGGCGCGAAAATACGGTAATTATATTACAATCAGCATCTAGGAAGCTCCTCTCAGTGCTGGTCTGCTCATTAAATCGGCATGCTCTGTGTATTTCTATTTAATAATTTTATTGAATACCAAAGTAGTGCTTCGTTGAGCACTACCTTCGAAATAGGGCATGGAGCTGCAGACACGCACAATCTAGCCACTGGATACAATTAACACACAAATATTGTTTGAAGAAAATTTTAATAAAATTAAAATGTTTGGACATTAGTTTTCTCAGAAAACATTTACTACGTGGCGCAGGAAGCTTCCGTGCCAGCTGCCTTAGCATTATTTTCATTGAATTTTTTTTTCAAATTAGGTCAGCCTCAAGTACTTTGGAAAAGTGAATAATATTTAAAGTAAAGTACAAAGTGCATACTTCCGATATATGTATGTATGCATAAATATATTATTATTATTCAACTTGACGTCCAACAAAGCTATCATAAGGAATGGGTAATCAATGGAGGATAAATTCATAAGCTCTTTGATCCTTGTCAGCCGTCATTTTCAGGTCTCTACTACACGAAAAAATCGTACGTGGTTGTGTTAGATACCTGTTTTTTCTATTATCTATGGATTTTATAAACTGTAGTATAACAGCAATATAATATAGGGTATGCCAATCTGTCAAATCGGTTGCTTCAAATCGGTTGTAGCAAAAATACAGCATATTACAGTGAGCAGAACGTGCGGGGGAGCATGAATATAAAAAAAAATCCTATCATAATGTTTGTTGATGGCAGGATTGAGAAGAAATTTGAAAATATTTCCTCTCACCTGCGAGTACGTTCAGCATACTTGTTAAGGGTACCCATCTGCATCCTTGCAACATGCAACATGAGTTTCATAATGTCCCTTTTTTCATCATTATCATCATCATAATTATCAAGATATACGAGTACTATCAGCAACATCATAACTATGACGATAAATTTTTTAATGCTTCTGTATGCATTTGTGTGCATTTGTGAAGAGGAACTGCTGTACTCCTTTTTGCGTAATCATCACCGTTAACATCAGCTTTGCCATCATTGTCATCAACATGCCGTGACAATGCATACACATGCATTAAAGGCTTATGATGCATTTGTGTTGTTGTTTTTTTTTTTGGTGCTTGTCCTGTTTCATGCTTGAAAATCGCGTCGGAAATAGCGACACGAATGGCTGGCGAGCATTAAATGGGCGTTACGGTAAAACATTTTATGCATGTACATACATTCATACATATGTATACCGGTACGTAGGTGGCTTAAGGTGAACGAGGACCGCATTGCAACATCTCTGTGACACAATTTGTAAACTAACCGGTGCGAATTCGTGTGTATTCCTATTATATATATATATATATTAGTTCAAGGAGTTCGGTATTAAATAAAAGCTTTAATTTTGTTTTAGAAGAAATGCATTTCAAGGAACTGTTGTCTTTTTGTGGATCCTTAATTTTGCAAAAAGAAAAATTTTGATGTACATTTTTTAGCGCAACTCAAATCGCGCTATTAGTATCAGAATACCGACAACTGAGTGAAAGATCGACCTATATCGCGGCTGCCAGTTCGAAGCCACCCTATGTCAGAAAACTTTTCAAGAACGCTAGTTTGGTCATACATTTCTCTACTGCTTGGGTACTTTGCTCTTATGTATGTATGTACAACTGTACAGTTATAACTATACACATATAAGTACTTACTCAACTTGTCAGCCAGTATTCAACCGCTAATGAAACTGATTAAGCTATTTATAGTTAATGGATAAGCGTACACTGAGAGAAAAAAATATATTAAAATCAAATAGAAACGTAATTGATCTTACTACAAACGTCAACGACAGTACACTGGTATATAAGTATTCAATTCAATTACGCGCGTATTAAAATGACCGCGTTTGTTCTGAAAAAGTATCCGTTAAGTGAATAATCAAGATAAAACCCAAAAAAAAAAAATAAAAAATATTTAATTTGCATGTTGCCTGCAGTGGAATTTGAACCCTGACCCTCTCTGGATATCACAATTTGTTGTGGCAAGCATCTTTGCGCACTCAGCTCCAGACATATAAATGTGCTTTCAAATGTTGACTTTCTTACCCTTTGAAAGTTGAAATAAATAAAAAAAATAAACACCACCGATCCCCCATCCTTTTTTTGGGCCTGACTATAGACAAAAACCACATTTTTCACTGCAAATTATTTGACAAATTTTATACATACACATGCATTTCACTTGTATTATTTAATGCAGTGAATACATTTTTCATCGAACTTTAACTAATTTGGTTCCTTACTTTGATTTAAGAGTAATTGTTTTTGTACCTTCCATGAACACGAAATGGTATTGTAACTTTGGTCAGACGAGCCGAGTCGATTTAGTCATTCCGATCTGTCTGCTTGGGGAATACCGCTATCTCAGTTTTAGACCATACACCATACCACTGATTGTTTATATATGAGATTTTGCGTTATAACTCCTTCACGCAAGCAGCTAATACCAAGAAATTTTTAACAAACTATTCCCTTTCGAACCTTTGGAAGTTCTATTAAAAGATTTTCGAATAGAATGGAAATTTGAAAACAGCTCAGAAATGTATTTGGAAAGTAGACTTATGAGCCAGTGCAAGTGTCAGCAGCTGGATTTGATCAAGCAAATACAGAAGCCCTATCGTTTCCAAAGATATCCTAAAAGGCCCCCTTTATACGTATTTCGGCGGCTGCTACATTTAATCCATTGTGTGCTTTATATATTTTTTTTCATTTGAAGTAGTATGTATTTACATGTCTGTAACTACAAACTAGCCATGTAATACGGTTGTTAACATTACACAGGTATGAATGCTAATAAATAATGTTGAGGCAGTAGCGCAAGTCACCACTGCAACCTTACTTGGAGCGAGCCTACAGCACAGCACATTCTCTAGAGTAGTAAAATTAATTAGCACCAGACAACTAAGTGGGCAGTTTATGATGTCGTTAAGTGCAGTGAAATCGTGTTTGTACATACATACATACATATTTATGTACATATACAAGTGTACACTAAACAAAAATGTCTTCAAATAAGGAAACTGTGCTTCCCTTGATACGTATTTGTGTAAAGGCAAACGAAAGCAACCGAGAAACTAAAATTTAAGACCCAAGTCGAAGACTATCACGAGATACGAATTGCAATGCCCAACTGGAGGCGCTGACATCATATAACTAAGCTATCCTTGTACTGCGGCCCATTCGGGGTAAATCCACCACAAACCAGGTATTGTTGATGCACCAAATATTGGAAAAGGCGAGAGTAGCATAGACACACACCACCTCTACGATGTCTGGTATTTGGTATCTCCGCGGCACTTGTAAAACTGTGGAAAATGGCGTTGAGCAATATCACCTGCTCCGTCAGAATCGGGAAGGACATATCCGAGCTGTTCGATATCTAACGGGTTTTTAGACAGGGCGATTGCCGGCCCTGTAATATCTTTAATCTGATATTGGAGAATATAATAATAACTGCAGGACTATATCGTTAGAATTTTTTTTCAAGAGCGTATAAATAAGATAGAGGAGCAAAGCGCGGAGGTCTGCTGGTTAACGAGGACCAAACAAAGTACAAGTTTATCATCAAATAAACACGCAGCTCATGAGCGTCTAGGCGGTTTTTGAAGTATTCTAGAAAAATATTCTAGCGAGGAAACATACACATATACGTATATGTCGATGGCCCTCTGAAATAACAACACAACTAAAAAAAAAAATAGAAACAAAAGCGTTTTTACTGCTAAGGTCCTTACGCTTCTAATACTTGTCTAATCCACGTCTAATACTTAGTACTTACTTTAGTAATCCTTACTACCTATTTCGATAAGGATTAGAAATGGATTAGATAAGGATTAGAGACATGCGCCGCTTAACAGTACTAAAGGGTTTTTTTTTTTATAGTTTTGAGTTGTGACCATCGATGAAAAGTTCTTGACGAATGACTACCAGAGGCATGGAACGCAGTTTTGCTGCAAGAGTCTAGCAATCCAAAACATTTTTTTTAGTCAACTATGCAGAAAAAACCTCCAGCTGCATCGATGAACAATAGCTCATTAGAAGAAAATGTGGTTTCATTGTTACTATGGAAGCGTATTTAAACTGTAAACTTTAAAGCTGGAATATGTTTAGACACCAGATTTTTATGCAAAAAAATAAGCCTAAAAATACTTATTGTAAAACTAGTTATCTTATACCTATTTGCTACGTGTTTTTAGGCTTATTTTTTGCATAAAAGTCGGTTGTCTAATTATAACTTTTTTGAAGCAAATGAGCGAGGTGAAGCTTAGTGAATCAGAATACAGCGGATGCGTTGGCTGGGTCATGTCGAATAGATGCAAATGCCCAGCCCTGAAAGTATGCGTTAAGTTGCAAAGATCAAGAGGTGCCAGATGTCGAAAAGAAAAAAAAACGACTGCCGTGCTACTTTAAACTCAGTAATATCGCTTAAGCGGTTTTAGTGCCAACAAAAAAGAAGATGTTATTTACAGATGCTGTATTTATCTGAGTATGCGCTTTGAGTTGCAGTTTTCTCTTTCCTAATTTACATCTCAAATATGGCGAAAATGGCTTAAGAAATATTTGTTCATGCTAACAGTGAGTGTTGGTGTGAAATATAAATATCTAATACAGACATACAATATTACGAAAGTAAAAAAGTAAACAAGTAAAGTGTAAACTTTTACTTACAAAAACTATGCACGCAACAAAATAATATGAAGACAAAATGTATGAAAAGATATCAATGTTGTTAACAATAGCGTAATTTGAAATGCAATGAAATTTATGAGTTGAGTCGAGTTTTACAGAAACTTGGTAATGCGAACAAAACTCTCGGGAATAATCTCAAGAAGAACAGAATGAGAATGAAATTTCCGGGATCGTTTCCAATGAGAACAAAATAAAAACGAAGATATCGAGGATGTTTTCAAGAAGGATCAAATAAGAACAAATGTCTGTGGAATGCTCTGCTAGAGAAGAAAATGAGAACAAAAAGTTTGTAGCCTAACGTTAAGAATGAGAGAGGCATCTTCGTGCTCTGATGAAAAATCGTTTCTAAGCCAGAGGAAGTCTGGATCATTTCAACTTCCACATAGTATATTTGTAGGTTGAACTGTCTATTTATGGAAAAATTTTTCACTTTTTGTGTAAGGAGAGTTCGTGTCTTCGTTGACTCGATTTGCATAATTATCTTTCAGTTCTTCTTTGATTAATTTTAATACTCAAATATTTAAAATTATTAATTTTGTTTTCGCTTCCATTCTTCGCGAATAGTGCAGAAAAGACTTGTTCCCGTTTCGTTCTCTGTCAGAAAGTTCCTGAGACTTTAGTTCCCAAATTGTTCTTCGAGAGAAAGTTCCCCAGATTCTTGTTTCCGTTTAGTTCTTTTCCAAAACATTCCGGAGGTTTTTGCTGTTGTTTTAGAAGTGTTCCCGAAAGTATTTCTTCCATTCTTTGGAAACGTTCCACAGGGTTTTTTTCTTATATGATTCCCATTGAGAATGCTCTCGACAGTTTCATTCTCATTTTGGTTTTGGTTTTGAAGCGTTCTTAGAAACAAAACTACGAGAAGGACATTTAGTTTCGATCATACCATTTGCTCTGGGTCCCTGAAAAAAATGGAAAAAAAAATCAGGAAGGTCTCTCTCAATGGTTACTATAACATACAAATAATCCTATATACAAAAGCCAAATATTGTTCGAACTCAGTTAAAATTCCCCATATACAAAATTACTCAGAATGAAGAGAATAAATAGTTAGATTGAGCCATGTCTGTCTGTCTATTGAAAGATATGTAACACATACCGCCATGGCATGCGTGAACTTTTGCTATTTTATTTGAGTGCATTATCAAAATACTCGTATTACTAAACTCAACGCCAAATGGCGTGCACTTGATTTCTTGTTAACGATGTATAACACTTTAAAATTGATTCATAAGTGAAAGAGTTAGGAAGAAATTTTAATTTATAGGACGCGCGAAGGACGAAAATTTTTATAATCCCAAACTACTCTCAAAGTATGCTTTGAAACTAGTGCCGGTAATTACAATATTTTTTGTTTCTAACTAAGCAATGTACAGAACTTTTTGAAATCGGTAACAACGTCCACCTCTTCTATAATAGTATTTCTATAAAAAGTAAAAAATCAACTGGCGGACGTAAATTGCTCAAAATTTACATAAGAGGAACAAAATTTAATTTCAATAACATTTTGGAAATAAAGATATTATCTGAGTATCGGTCGATCTTGGTAACTAAGAAAGACTTAGACAAATTTATAAATTGGGAAATAAAGACGCTGACCTCCCTTGTAATGGTACTACTAAAACTGGAGTCAAATTGCTCAAAATTGATATATTTATGTACATATATGCATAATACCGTAATGGCACAGGTATTTTTTAATGCCAAACTTTGCGACTTAATGCGTAGCGAAAATTCGGCATAACTACGTAGAGTAACCTTTCACACTGAGAAAAAAGATTAGTTTCGACAACTAAAGATATTTAGTTCCCGAATTTTGACAATATTTGGGAACTGTTACCAAGGATTGGGAACTATTACCATGGGTTGGTAATTATAACTAAATATATTAAAGCTTCTAATATTCATCTAGGTTGTAACAAATCGTTAATTTAGTTGAAGGGTTTGGTTAATACTAATAAATATTTCTTTGAAGCATATTTCTACAAATTCCATTCAACTTAACGTATGGTTCATAAAAGGATGTTATTAAGCTCTGCTAATGCAGATAAGCTTTCTTTCAACACATGGTTTAGTCATAGTTACCAAATCTTAGTTGAGGCAATCACGATTTGGTTTGAGAGTGGAACATATTCGTGCTTGTGAGCCACCCCTAAAGAATGCTGAGCGCTCTCTGAGCAAATGTGTGTTTCACATACGAAGAGCGCCAGCTGAGCAATGCACACAGTCCCACTTATTGAATCGTTTGAATGCGCTAGTATGCCGACCATTGCGTTGTGCGTGGAAATCAGTGCTCCGCTACCGCTGTTCGTATATGGCTGAAACACTCATGTGGTCCCAGAGCGCTCAGTATACTTATAAGCTATGGCATGTCGATCGCTGCGCTAGGTAGAGAAACAAAAGTGTGTGCTATGACACGCACAGAATTGTTTGTTTCAGTTTTTCTATCACCGCGAGTTGTTTCGTTGCGCGCATAGTTATTTAAAAATATAAAGTTTGATGCCAACCGGGGGTTTTCAGTGGATATATAATTCATGTGAATTATAATTTGAAGGTGCTTATTTAGCCAAGGAAAAAGCAAAGCTGTATACTTCCAGCAGATATTGACCTGGGTTTTCGCCGACTGTTCCTGTTTCATCGTTGTTTTTTAGGAAATTGTTACCACCACATACATATGTATTATTTACTTTAGTAACTAACTTATGTAAATATGTACCTATATTTTATGCTCAATACAACAAACACAACACAACAAACATCGAGTAAATTTTTATTTGTGCCAAACTGAAACTTTTTTCCCAATAATAAACGGTTAGCTGATTCAAGTCTACAGCAAGTTCACAAAATTAATTGACAACTTGTATCAACCAAAGCATTGTTTATATTTGCTCAACAATGATTTTATTCAACTAACAATATTGTCCAATTAAGGCAGTCGTTTTGTAATTATTAACAAATGTACATTTGTCCCAACTAGAAGTCTTAAGTAAATTGCAGACTTTCGTGGACTATATATTTATTTCGCCATATCCAACTATGCCACTTGATCACTATAACCAAATCTTGGTTATTATAAATAAACCTTTTTCTGGGTGCAGCAATAAACCGTTGTGATAACAACTGTCTTGATTGACTATATCTCCATTGTAAATAGGTAAATCTATACAATTAATGATGAGTATGTATGTACATTAGGGTAGTGCATGCAAGTGAAAAAGTAAAATCGGTATTTTTATGCTTTCACCCTTTAGGATTGTTCTATACCGAAACCAAAAAATATTTACAAGTAGCTTAGAGAGCTCAAAGTTGTTCATGTATTTTATATGAAAAAAAAAATCAACTCTTCGTAGAAATATTTTTCAATCGAAAAACTGTTTCTATTCATGAGATACCCAGTAATAATACCCAGTTATTTACTTGAAACTTTTTTCATAGTAACTGTATTTTATATTATTTTATATGTGGGCCGAAAACCCCCAAAAATTCCAAACATGCAATGCAAAAAATCTTTAGTATTAAAAAATTGTGAAATAATCAATTGGGTATTGTTATTGGAAGTCTGCTGAGTTTTCCGTTCGAAAAATATTGATTTTCAGGAATCCTATAGCACTTCTACGACAAATGGTTTATTCCCCATATAAAATACATGGAAAACTTTGAGCGGATCGCTTGACCTCTAAATGTTTTCTGACTTCAAAATAAAAAATAGGGGTCTATTTTTTTCGGAAAAGAACAATCCGTAATGGTCAGAGTATAAAAATTCCGACATTACTTATTTTTGGACCACCCTAATGTACATACATATCTGCCACCAAATTAATTGACTTAGCTCTGATAAATGATATCCCCATCAACACACAATCATGGCACAGTGAAAAGAAATGCATGCTGAAATGCACAAAACACATTAAAAAAGTATGTATGTATGTACAAGTATGTACTACCGAAACTAAATAATAGTCTAGTGTGAACTTTGAGAGATGCTGCCAAGTAAAAAATAAGAGCAACTACTGACATTTGTTCCAACTTTCCCCAATGAATATGTTGCAGATGCAAATGCAAATGAAATCCATTGAAAATTTAAATGCAGGAAAAGAAGGAGGTACAAAATAGAATAGTATGGGAAATGGATTTATGAGCAATAAAAGATGCAAATCTGACATTGATGATGACAGCTCGCTATCGGGCTATAGACACACAGACGCTACGAAAAATGGATTTACAGGCATACACACATACATACACTGAGGGAAATAATGCATAGTAAAGTGGATTACTTTATATTTGATTGTCATTTAAAAATGTTCGTATTTAAAAATAATATGTTCATACCAAAATTTAGCACGCACGTATTTGAATGTCCATTTCTGTAAGTGTACATACCCTGCAGAAAAATTTAGAGCTAGTCAGGTTAAGCGCTAGTTCCGCCCGCATACAAATTTCTGAACTAGTGCAAATCATCTGCAGAGCGGGACAGTTGAAATTTGCGGAGTGCCAGTTACGCTGTGTGTGTGTGTGTAAATGAACAAATTGCCATTTCTCGTACGATATGAAAATATCTCTGCGGGAAGACCTCCGACTCTATTATCGTTGGTCGCGAGTTCAAATCGCGGTGGAGGCAGTTGTGATTTTCAGATTTAAGAAATTTAAATTGTTGCGTGCCGCTTAAGAATTTAAGAGGCAGATGTGTGTACATTTTAGATGTTAAAGAAAAATGTACGTAGGGGGTCTTTATTAGAAGAACAGAAGCGAAATCAACAATTTTTAGAATTTTTGTCTGTCTGTCTGTCCGTATGTTTGTACGCGCATCACTCGAAAACTAATATACAGAATTGCATGCAGTTTTCCCCGGTGCATTGCTAGAGGTATAACTTAAAATATAGAAAGAAAGAAAATTAAAGCGTTGCCACCTGTTTGAAAATTGCAGTTGAATTAAATTGATGAGATAAATTAAATATAGCAATATGTCCGCCAAAAGAACCTGTTTGAAAATTTTAATTCAATTTGATGGATAATATAAATTGAATATTGCAATATGGGTAACCAACTGAAGAGGTTTAGGAAAGTTTACTAACGAAATATTTCTTTGAGGAAGGTTGCCAACTTATTGAAAAATTGTATTATATTAAATTGATAAAATAAATGGATGCTAGTATGTAAAGAAAATAAAAAATTAAATAAAATGCAATCTGTGAAAAAAAATAAAAAATATCAAAAAATCAAATTATCAAAATTGTTTCTCACTAAAAACTTATTGTCGCAGATCTGTCCAAAATGGAACCAGTTCCGAACGAGTTCAAAAGTTCTGCAGAGGAGGGAAATTGGCACTTCGTAGGACAACGCCATTTTAAAAAAGACATTTGAAAGCATTGATTTGGGATAGATGAAGAGCCAGTACCGTCGCTTTTCGAGTTAGTTCGGCGCTAGTTCTGAACCAGTTTGATTTGGGGCAGGGTATGTATACTAAGCATGCAGAGTGGTGACAACACACATAGTACACGTTTTTCTGTACAAATGCACTAATCGCGTGCTTCAAACTAAACATTTGAAAGCGAATTTACATGTCTGGCTGTTGCTGAGTGCGCAAAGATACTTGCCACAATTTGTTGATTTCCAGAGAGGGTCAGGGTTCGAATTCGGTTTTTTTTTTGGTTTGTATCCTGATTATGTAAAAGCATCCGTGAAGTGCAAAACGAACCTGCGCCTAGTTGAATTGAATATTTATCACTGTACAGTACTTTCGTTGACATTTATAGTAAGATCAACTACGTTTCTGTTTGACTCTAGTATCTTATTTGCTCTCAGTGTAGATACATTTACATGCAATTCCATTGTGTGTATAATCGTAACAGTGTTGTAGATGCAAATTTGCATTGATTTAACTTGACTTAAACAGCGCAAGTAAATTTTTTATAATTTTTTTATAATTTTTCATGACAATTCTTTAGTTTTTCTTTTCTGCCATCAATTTACACAGCCAAGGGATATTGATTACCAACCCGGACAAAGTACATTAAACAAACTAAGCTAGCCAATCTGGTCACAGGCTCACTTTGACATCAATGCCATTATGGTTATTGGAATTGAATGTTGTTGTTGAAGTAGCTTCTGCTATTGGTGTTGATGGGCTGATCTCTGCAGCAGAATGAAGTGGTGCGTTGGTGTTTTATGCTGCCTTGACCTTAGAAGCAGAATAGTGATTATGTTGTTGTAGTTGTTGTTGTATACATTTATACTGTTGATGATGCTGCTGTTATTGGTGCACAGTCGGTGTTATTGACACTGATTGGATTAGGTTTGTTGACTCTGAAGTACGCTCAAATCAAATAGCACAAAAAAGTGTGTGTTGACGTTGGAAAACTTCCCCTTAATTATATTTAACTCGTATTTATTTTGCAGTGTTTATAGAGTGTTAAGAGTGTAAGGTATATGCAGCTAGGCATGTATAAAATAAAATAAAAAATGTAAAAACTCTCAAGTACACTTTTGAACGACCAGGCACTTGAAGTTGTTGAGTGTTATTTAAACTTGAGAGTTGCAATAGTTTAATTGAGTGCTCAGTGGTAGTGGATGTGGACGTGGGCCTACATAGTATTTAAGTATGTATATGCTTACTTTATTACGTACATACATACTTACGCACATATTTATAAGTATTTACATAAAGAAATGTGTGAATATTGCACTTCTTTTTATTTATAAATTGTCGCAATTTCGTTCCTTTTAAGTAGAGTAAACTTTACGCAACAGTTACAGCTTATTTTAGAGACTAAAAAATAATTTTAGAACTACATACTGTGCTTTATACGCACTTACGCTCGAACATACATATTTGAGCATGATAAGTTTAGTGCTGCCGCGCTCAATACTATGAAAACGTAGTTTTTTTTCGCAAGCAAAGTGGCTGTAAACCCCGAGTAAATAAAATAAATAATTAAATAAAAACTTAGTTTTTTTCTACGCAGGCTTTACCTTCCTCTTCTGACAACAGTGGGTAATAATTTCAGGACTGGAGCATTTTCATCCATTCGAACAAGCGTAACTGCTGTTGTAAGAAACTCTATGTCGTTGTAAAGCTAATACAGTTTATCGTTCCATCGCCTGCGGCGCTTGCTGTGTATGTACATAATAAGTGCTTACAAATAAAATTTTTACAAATAAAAAATTTAGTTCACATCCTAACATCCTACAATTTAATATTATTTGTAGGTAAATGCGAAAGTTTGTGTGTGAGTGAGTGGTTATGTTTGTCGCTCTTTCACGATTGAATGCCTTGAGAGGATTGTCACATGCTTGAGAGAGAAAACTCGGGCCCAGGACTAAAAAAACTAGTTGCTCCTATATATAAATTGTATTAATTTAAAAGCGTATGGCCCAAATCGCCGAAAACGAAAGCGTGGGCAACAATTCTTTTCTCAGGTTTCCCAGATTTTTGATTATATCTGGGTCATACATATTCTGAGGTATTAAACACTATGAATATTAACACGAATCTCCTTCTAACAAACATGAAAATTCACTTAATCCTCAGACACCTTTTAGTTAAAGAAAATTTAAAAAACCCCATTTTTGCATTATACTTGCTTCTCTTCGCTTGCCTTGTATTGCTTTAAATGCATTAAAAAAGTTTTCGACAAAATAATCAGTGATTAACTTTTTAAATGTGTATAAAGTCGGCAGCATTTTTTAATGTACATAATGTAACAGCCCAAAATGTCAAAAAGTTTTTTGGCGCGGGGTGCACCTGCCTAAAATATGGAAAAATATGGTTTTCTTCAAGCATTGTCGGACTTCTTTTACAATAAAATAAAGCAGATTCCTATACTCTTTATTATCGTTGTGTTTTCGGTGGAAATTTTTTTTAACGTAATAGTCTTTTTAACTGATTGAATTTTCGCTAAAATCATTTTTTATTTAGTTAGAGATGGGGCTAATTTTGAAAGCAACATTGTAAGCTATTCAATATGCTATTGGCCCATGGTCAAAAATGTATATTCTTTCTAACTTAAGTAGGCTCAGAGAATAAAAACTGCGTAGAAAAAAAACACGAGAATTTTATTGTTTCAAACACGAACGAGGCCAAAAGAAGCGAAATAAGAAGCTAAAAGAAGAAGAAGATTTTTTAATTTAATAATAAAAACTTATTGGAATTATTTCGAATATTTTTCTAGTACTATTATTATCCTTCAAAAGGCCCTCTCTTATGGTGCTATAAAATTTTTCCTTCAAAGGTTACGGCCACTTTAGCTGCCGTGTCCTCGAATCTAACATCGCTAAACCAAGCATATGCTCTCTAGCTCATTGCATCATCTCTCCGCCGTCATTCTCAACCCACTAATGAGTTAATTTTTTATTTTTATGTTCACAAAGTTTAGGCAATGATGTCCTCTATACATACAAACATATTTAAATAATATTCTCGTATACGAACGTTATTGCTATTGAAAACCGTTCCAGAGTACTGTTACCGACAGGGCTAGAACTACGGCAAGCCTAAATCGGAGTAAATGAAGTGAAAAAGCGAAGAAGAAAATAAAATTCTGTAGTATATATTTTTAGGTATAATGGCTTTTTTAGATGAAAAAAAAATAATGCATAACAGTAGCCTTTAATCGTGTCCTGCAACTATACTATTTAGCATCTATTAAGGAATAGCAACGTAAAAACTTTCCATGTTTCTTATATAACATTCTAAGCACTCGTTTTTTTTTTGGTGAACGTTAGCTCAATTTTTGTTTTTAAATAGGACTCCTGAAGGGGTTAAGAAAATTTATTCGTGGATAATTAGAGGGAGTCCTTAAACAAATGAAGCACCAATAAAAAAAAACATCTCAAAAAATTAACATTTGAATACTATTTCATGGCTATATCAATCTCTTTTTAAGAAAATTTCAAAAGTTAAAGAATCACATACGTACAGTGTAATTGGAAACCAATCACTCTTTGACCTCTTCTATTAAAAAAGTGTAGTATTATTTAGCGAAAAACGTATTTGAAGGCCACATACATTTTAAAAGCTTCTTAAAAAAAACGACCCTAAGACAATTTTTTGAGTTCAGATACTGCAATTAGTGACATTTATTGTTTGGGAAATAAAAGCGAAGTAGATCGTGGTTAAAGCGGAGTAGCGTAGTAAATTTCTAATTTTCATTAAAAATCGTAGCATATCTAATACTATCGTAGTGAAGTTCTAACGTTGATAACCGAATAAAATGTGAATAATTTGAAAAAAAATTTAAATTTTATTGAACCTGTTAAGACGTTTTTCACCTTCAGATGGATGCTAACTTGGCATAGAAAACTTTTAATTTCAATATCGTTAAAAGGAAAAACTAGTTTTGTAATTGAAAATACAAGTTGTCTGCATTAAAATTGGCAATTATATTATTTTAGACTTAGGGCCAGTTTTTCACTGCACGGCTGTAGTTTAAACTCAGTTTAAAGCCCGATATGGCTGGTTTAAACTAAGATCAGCCAATCAAATGTCAGCCAGCTGTTCAATTTAAACTCAGTTTACTTAATCTAAGTATAAACTGGCACTGAAAAACTGGCCCTTAGATGTAAGTACTGTGGAAAAAGTAAATGCACAATTACCTACGATCGTTTAGGGGTGTGATACAATGACGGGAGGACTGTCTTCTGGTATGTAACTCAATACATACAATAGAAGCAACAATTTTAATACTTTAAAATTTTAAACTTCGAAAAAAAGACAATTTAGATAGCATCGCCCATATAAAAAGTTGATAGATATTTCTTTACTAGTGGATAACCACTAGTCCATAAATGCATGTGAATAAACAAAGTCCGAATTTTAATGCTCTCACCCTCTAGGATTGCTCTATACCGAAAAAATATACCTATATTTTTTATTTCCGCACAAAAGTTTTCCTTGTATCTTATATGGGTGAAACAATTATTCATACAAACTGTGTAGCATTCTTGATCAATGAATATTTTCCAATCGGAAAACTCTTTTTCACTTTGGAATACTACTAATAATAATACTCAGTTCTTAATGTGACCATTTTTTAATTCGAACGATTTTCTATGAGAGTTTTTGACGTAGAATACTTCTTACGTTTCGATATGGAGGCTATGCTGAAATGTTGTAGTTGTAATTTTTAGAGCTCCACGAAAACGCTTATTGCACGAGTACTAATGAAGCGATTTCAAAGAAAAGTGTAGCATTGCAAAGATAAAACTCCAAACCTATCGACAAAATTCATTTTTGTAAGTAACCAATTCGGTTTCTGTCGTAAAAAGAACGGTAAACTTTGGCTTATTTTGGAGTAAATTTTGAGCCTATAAAGTGCTCCAGCAGCTTATGATTTGCAAATATAACTTTCATTTTCGGATTCCTTGGAGCAATAGAAATATTATCATGTACGGATTTTATACAAATTGAACAAATATTGAGCATTTTAAGGCGAAAAATTGTTGAAAAAATTTGCAATTTTTTTTATTACCAAAATGCTTGAAAACCCCTTGAATGATTTTGTTTTTGTTGTCATTAATCAAAAATTCAAGAGTTCTCCTTTCGTTTGGTATATTGGTATTGTTTTATTTGTGGGGGAAATCTCTAGTTTTTAACTAGTGCGCTTCTAGTACATTTAGAACCACTACTAGTTCGCGATAAATCTCTTTTGCATGCAAACAACTGGCGAATTTAACACGGCTGCATTACCTTTTCTATAGTTCAGAACCAGTCCTAAATTCGACATAGTTCGCTTTGCACCCCATTTTCTATAGTTTCGAACTAGTTATAAACGAAAAAAGTAACAAGATGTTTTCTTTTTGGGTTACCATGGAGCAATTTTTAATTATTTGCAGAGAAATGTATTTTCAATCTGAAATCAAACTTGTTTGAATGAATGTAAATTAAATTGCGCATTTGAAAACACGTTTACATACCTTTGGCAGTAGCTTAATTTGCAGAGGTGCTGACTGTTATTGGTTATATTCCAGAAGGTCCGAAAATGATAAGATGTTAACACAAATATTAGTTTTGTATTACCAAACTATGAAAAAGCATCTGCGACGTGCATAATGAAAGCGTATTTGAACGAAAAACCCGCCAAGCAAAAATCTATTTGAAGTAAACAAGCCCCCCCGCTGCATCTCTTTACCAGTAGTTTCGAACTAGTTCAAAATTCGCCAGATGAGATCTAGTTCGTTCTGCATCCCTTTTTCTATAGTTTTGAATCAGTTCTAAATTTGTCATTTTAGATATAGATTTCTAAAATTGTTTTTTAAAAGTAGTTACTATCGGACTGGTTCGGTTTTGGCGATAAAGATCTAGTACGGAACTACAAATTTGGAGGGAAGGAGACAAAAAGTATGTATGTGTGCGTAAGTACATATTTCGGCTTGTGATAAACAGATGGCGCAATATTTACAACCTAATCGCAATTAATTATTGCAGTTAATGGGGCTCTGTTTCTATTTTTTAGTAATCTATATATGTCTATATATATTATATATCTACATGCATTTTGAAGAGAAACAACACTTAGAAAATCCAATCCAAGAATAAAAGTAAAGATAGATAAAGAAAAGGATAAAGGCCAAGGTAAAAATAAAAACAAAAACGAAGTTGCGTAAAGATAAAGGGAAAAATTAAGACCAAGGTCAATTTAAACACTTTACTTATATATATAAGGGCAAAGGTGAAGGGGAATATGTAGCTGAAGAAAATGATAAACATACAAATAAAAACAAAGATAAGTATAAAGAAAAAAATGAGGATGAGGATACCGATAAAAGTATAGATGAAGATAGAAGAAGATAGATTAAAATAAAGGGAGTTGTAGAGAAAAGGCTATAGATGGAGGCACATACATAGACCCAATCTGGGAACTATTTCAGGATTTTCGGGATTCTCGGTACTTATCGATATAATAACCGATATTTTGTCGGTTTCGTTATCGATATTGTTATCGATTTTGCTATCGGTTTTGCTATAGATATTATTATCGATTTTGATATCGATATTTTCATCGATTCTTTTATCGATGTTTTTATCGATTTTGCTATCGATATTATTATCGCTTTTGTTATCGATATTTTTTTTAGAGTGTGCTTTCGTTTTCAATTTGGATATGCTCTTAACCATACCACGTATTCTACGTCTAAATTTAGCGGGTGTATCTCCGATACAGCCTGCAGACCAAGACGAAGGCGCTGGATTGTTCTTTTTTTTTGGGTTTTTGGGGGACTTATAAAAAATATAGACAGAGGCCGATGCGGTGTAGTGTTTAGCAGTACGCACTTCCATTCCGCAGGGCCTGGGTTCCAGCCCAGCCTCCGACTAACATAAAAAAAAAAAAAGTGTTTTTAACAGCGGTCGCCCCTAAGCAAGCAAGGGCAAAACTCCGCGAGTATTCAACCAAGAAAAACAGCTTCATGTTAAAATACAATCGCCGTTTGGAGTCGCCATAACACTGTAGGTCACCCCTCTTTGTGTGACAACATAAGGTGGCGAGAGAAATTAATCTCCGAGTTTAGTTTTTTGGACCATCCATATTGACCACCGACTGTGAATTTGTTACTTAGGCGATTATCGCTGGTGACCACAGTGTAGTAAATTTTTCAAGTAAATTGAATAGCGTTTGGCTCAAGGGGTTTAAAAATGGAAATAATAATGACATTTTCGTTTCCCCAATTTTTTATTTATTTTTATTGCCGCCCTCTTAGCGTTTTTGCGTAGAGAGAAATAAGAACGTAACATATTTCGGCCTTAAGAAAATTAATGTGAATTTGCAGTAAAATTTCGCCACATCCGCCCACCATAAATTTTCCTGGCATACACCAAAACAGTTTGCAATGCAATTACTGCACAGTTCTTAGAGTTACATTTACGTGTAAAGAAATCCGTGTTAATGAGCAAAAACAAAGAGAACCAAATCTGTGATGAAATGCGAAATTAATTTCCTCATTTCTTTGAAAACATTTTAAATCGAAAAGAAGCTTAGCCAATTCTGAGTTGAATAAACTAAGGTACTTAAAATGTGCATGATTTTATTGACACATCGTTAATCAGCATTTTGTATACACTTGTGGACTGCGCCGCGCCTCTACTCGTTGCAATATTATTCATGAAAAGTGATTCACAGTGAACAGAGTTAAGAACCGGCACGTACACGGGCATATATGTATGTATGCGTATAACGATTTACATATTAATCCATAAAACAAAAGCGAAGAAAACACTAGTGGATACAAAAAGCTGTAAACACTTTCGCCTTGTGGCAAGCGTAGAAATAACAGATGCCCGATAATCAGATCAACGTTGAATGGAAACGTCGAATGAAGAGTTGACGCAATGGCGCGATGATGCACCAGCGAGATGATGAGCTGACATTGTCAACCGACGCGTGCGCGCGTCTGAAATGTAGACACATATACAGCTCTGTATGCACTCAGATATGTACAACTGGTGCTTTCACCACACATCAAACGCTCATAAGTTCATATATGAATCTAAGGCAAGCCAATTCATATGAAAGAGAATCAGAACAATTCGAAATGAGCGCAATGTTGCTGTGTTTGCCGATACCACTGCTCGTGGACCAATTCGAGATAATTATAGCCGCGGATACAGCGCATCATGGAGATCATTCCGTTCAGTCGAGAACAAAGAGTGGCATTGACACGAAGCATTGCCGCATCGCTGCTGTTCCATACAAAAGCCAAAAGGCTGTGCGATATTTAAAAACCGTTGAAGCAATCTTCTTGTGCTCTATTGCAATTCGTAATTTGTATCTTTGTGTCATAAAATGGTGCGCGCGCATAATTTCAATCTAATTTACGGCCTTTTTGTAATGAAATTTGCTTTCGCCGCTACTGCTGTTGCCGCTACAGAGAACGGGAATGATATAAATGCGCTTTATATGCATCAACTGTTCAACAATATTAATACAAACGTTGATCCATGTGAGGACTTTTATGCCTACGCCTGCGGTAATTGGGCACAAAACTATAACGCTGACGCGTATGTCGATGTGCCTGGCTATATGGACCATAAAGTGAATCAGCAATTGCTGGACGCATTGCTCGCATTTAAGGCGACAAATGAAAGCGCTGTGGCCCAGCAAGCCTGGCAATACTATGAATCGTGCATGACACTCAAAGCGCCCGCGCTGAATGCATTTCTGCGTTACGTGCAACAGGCATTGCACTTTGAATGGCCCATATTTCGCGCTGATTGGCAGCGACCTTGGCAGAATGCCACACACTTCGATTGGTTGCGGGTAATTGGTGGCTTACGCGCTTATGCGCTGAATGGCGTGTTTATCATGCAACATGTGAATGTACGACTCACCAACGGTACGCACTACTTGCTGGAGTTGCATGCGCAGCAACCGACAGTGGCACGCGCGTCGTCGTCACTACCGTTACGGCACCAGGATGTTGAAGATATATTTATCAATTTCGGTTTGACAGCGGAGGAGGCGCACAATGTAAGCGCCGACGTTATGGCGCTAGAACAGGCAATGAATGATGCAAGCAGTTCTTTTGCGTTACTGAATGCCAACACTTTTAACGTAAGCGATACTAATGCGACGCGCGCCAATTTGACCAGCTTGGAGATGAATGTGGGCGATTTAATGGAGTTGGTGCCACAAATTGATTGGCGCAAGTACTTGGAACACGCGCTCGGTCGTGCGGTGGATTTAGAGAAACAGCTGGTGCAAACCTACTCCTACGACTTGCCCTACTTCCGCCAATTGCCCAATGTGCTTGCCGCGCATTCAAATGAAACAATTGCTTACTATATAATGCTGAAGTTTATGTATCAATTGAGTGCCGATTTGCCAGCCTCCGAGCTCGCCGCGGACAAGTCTACGCATTGCGTACGCCTGCTGCGCGGTTATATGCCATTAGCGGCTAATTACCTTTACGAGGAACATTATTATAAACACAGGCGTGCCGCGAGTGATGCCGCGCTCCAGCGCATGTATAACAAATTGCGCGCCAACTTCGCACAACTAGTCGCTGCCAACACAATGCAGCTGAACGCCAGCGAACGCGCTTACATACTCGACGAGCTGAGCGGCATGCAGCTGCGCATCGGCAATGTGCCTTATGCAGCGGAGAATTTGACACATTTTGTGGAGGACTACTATGCGAATGTGCGCATGAATGCTAGCGATTTTTATTTCAATCATATACAGCTGATCCACAGCAATGTGCGACGCATGCAGGCGAAGTTACTGAATTTACCACGCGCGGCAAATGCATCCCAGCTGGTTTACGAGCATGATTTCGAAACGGCAAGCTCTTCTTCACCGGTGAAGATTTTCGATAATGTAGTGTTAGTGCCATATGGATATTTACAGCTGCCGCTGTACGATCATCGACTTGATGCGCTGCTGCAGTACTCGCTTTTCGGCTTCATACTTGCGCACGAGATAATGCACGCTTACGATCTGTTTCACATTATTTACGATCATAAAGGTAATTTCAATGCGCTGGGTTTGGATGTGGCGGAGCACTATTGGGATTTCATTAACTGTACGCAACAGACGCAGCTGAATGATGTACTCTCCGAAAATATGGCTGATGTGGCGGGTTTGCGTTTGGCCTACCAAACATATTTCGGTGCAGATGAGGAGGTCGGCGCGGTTTCGGATAAACCACACCACATTGCTGATACTGATGTGGCAAATGAACCAAAGACAGCTACAACGCATTCTGAAAAAGCTAATGCGGAAATTAGTAAGCCACTTGCCTCTGATAATAATGCAATTCCAGGTAATTTGGCAAACGTTACGCCAGATGAGGTCTCATTATCGCTACTGCACGGCAATTTCACACGCCCACAATTGTTTTTCATCAATTCGGTGCAATTTTTGTGTGCTAATATGCCGCGCATTGAGGCGATGGACGTGAAAGCGCTGCACCTCGGCCATGACATGCATCATGTGCGAGTGCGGCGTAATTGGGCGAATTTGGAGCATTTTGCGACCGCATTTCAGTGTGCGCGTGATACGCCGATGAATCCGAGCGAAAAATGTCGATGGTGGTGAGCGGTTGAGTGAATGTGCAAGAGCAGAGTATGCGGTCGTCCGCGGTGCGGCATTGGCCCGTTCATAAGCGGATTACAATTTTCTAATTTCAAATGTGTATATGTTTGTGAAAAAAAAAAACGATTTATGTTAATAGTAAATCATGAACTTATTTTTTTTAAAGCTTTCGCTTTTGACGCGGTTGAAATGCTTGCAAAAAATTACCACTAAATACGTAAAGAGTTTATAATTTTTACGCTTGACCGCCTTTAAGTATGTAACAAATTTGTATGCCTTGTTTAAGAACTATTTGTGCATTTTATGATAGCTTTTGCAACTTACCGTTTGTGTTGGTTTTTTATTTATGTATGTATTTCCGTAGACCGAATTGTAATTCCAAAGTTATTTCTGAAAATAAATGTAAAGTTTAACAATTAAAAAATTGCTTAAGTTAAGGTTTCGAATATTTATAGGCAAGTTATATATAATACAACTCTTTGTTCAGTTTGTTTGTAACTTATAGCCTTAAGAAATTTATATACAAATAGCTAATACACATGCATTCCAAAAATTTTCAGGTTGAAGGGAGAAAAAGTAAGTGCAACGAGAATTTGAGTTTAGTATGTATATAAAATGAACAACATTCGAAAATTTCTACGGCCTCCTTATATATAGCATAAAGGTGCACACGACACGACTTGGAAGGAAAACTCGCCAAAGACTTGACTTAAATTTGAGCGTAAATAAATTTGTTTATATACAATTTACTTTGAAATGTAGAGACATAACCCTAACTTCGAATATTTAGAAATCTTTAATGTTTGCTATTATTCAAAGGATTGCATATTTTCCATCTTCGGAAAGTCTTCCAGTTACATATTATGTGTAGAGTCGGCAAAAAAAACTGATAACGCCATTTCACAGCTTCAGGGTATCTACACTTGGGATTCTAAAACAAACAGTCAGCCACTGTGACCGATGTCCAGGACATATCTACTTAAATTATGGAGTGAACACTTATTCACGATATTAAAAGATAACTATACTGAAACCAGCGGATTAGATGAGAATAAGAATAAAATTAAAAAAAAAAAAATTAAAATCTTAAATTGGTAGCAACCAATTGTATCAAGCATCCTTGCACACTGAAATGTTGAGTTGGAATCAACACCACATTTCGCTGTGTTTATGTCGTCAGTTCATAAGGTTTGCTCTCTCTATCTCTGAGAGACACCCTTATGCCTAAGACTTATAGGTCATCTAAAATAAGTCTTAAACCATAAACAGACGGATCAACTCGGGAATTAACTGCAGTTGATCCGGATCAAGTCCGAGTCGTTTATAAAATGCAGGAATCGAACCAGGCCTAAAAGGCTATCCTGAGAGACTCCTAAAGCAGCGTCAATAACGCGAGAAATGGAATTTTTAAACATTACCTTTTGTGCCTATCATCCAGGTATGAAAAAGAGCCAACCGTAGAAAATTAGTTGAAGAACACAGAGATCAAGTTTATAGATGAGTATACTTTGTCAAATGCTTTACTTTAAAGGTTGCGAACTCAAATAAATTTGTAGCAGTTGATTTGCCTTTGGAAAATCGATTTTAGCAGTATGCAACGTTAGAGGAGA